>NC_059214.1:58946339-59546339 GCF_020615455.1 Coregonus clupeaformis
TAAAATAGCTGACTATTCCTAATGTGATTAGTACATTGGATAGTCATAATTTAGGCTAATAATATAACTCAATCACAGGCTGTTCAATGCAGCGGGTGGTGGAGTAGGTTTCTTTTCACTGGAAAAATGTGGCCTTTTATTATTTTAAAATCACGCAATTCTACTACACTTTATATGACTAGAGAGATTAGCAGAATATTTTTCAACACGACTTTCAAGTGGCACTGACCCAGTGATAAAGACAGTTGTCAAAGTTGCGTCAATTCAAATCTGCTATTAGGAACAAAAGAGGTCAACACGACTTCTAAGATATACTAGTTATTTTAATTAATGCAAAAACCTTCAATGGTAAATATGATGTTTCGTATATACGGGCTCTTTGAAATACCTCGCAGGGCACTTCTAGGTTCTTGCTCAAATACTCTGACAGAGAGAGTTTCCCACCTCTCTGCTGGCCAATCAGAGTAGAGACTTGCGCGTGGTTTAGACTTACTCAGCCTATCCGTTGGCGCACCAGCTGTTCCCCGCCTCTTCTGTTACCAGGCATACGTTTATCATAACAACCTGTCATAGTGAGAAGAGCCAGCTCCCTTAGACACCATTCCTACGTCCAAGGAAGGTTCACAGATCACAAAGAACCAGTATTGTCTAGTGTTTGGAGACACAAATCCTTATCTCATTTTACCCCCTAAAACAGCTCTTCACATCAATCACAGCTTGCCAGGTGACACAACCTACATTAGCACAGTCCAGAATGCATTCTTTCTAAGTTAGTCATCCCATCAATTATGAGAATAATAAATCTCTCACAATCCCCCTTTTCACACCTACTAGGGTGTGATTAAAAAAATAAGAAAACACAGGGTGTCATTCATTATAATACAATACAAACAAAAATAATCACACTATTATTAATAGGCTATGATAATACTAAAAAATAAAAACCCTCAGTCCATCTACACCCAACTTGCAAATTGTTACCAATCATCAAAGAACTTCAAACCATGAAACACAGGATTAATAGAACACAAAACAAAAGACTATTAAAACATAAAACACAAACAGAGAAGTAAATTTTGACTCCCTTTTGACACCCTCTAGGGTGTGATTCCAAAAATGTGAAAGGGAAAATTTAGGATTCCCTCTGTTGACACCATTTATGGTGTCACTCCAAATAACAGTTTGAACAGAATATAAACAACCCTGAGTATAACAGGATATGGAAATTAAATCACATCACAAAATGTTAATAAACGAAAAATAATAATTTTAACCCTCTATTTCTCCCCTTCACCTAACATATACTGAGTTGGCTACCAGCCACCCAGGAATCCTTTACCTTCACCTCAGGAGGAATAAACAATCACAGTGGTTAGTAAAAACACAAGGTAATAAATGAGCAAGAACTGAAAATAAATGCGTGTATATATTTTACTAGGCAAACCATGGATCATCCAACTTCGTCTCAGAGTCAGTGGCAGAGTCACCCGCATCATCCTGGGCCGGCAACAACGGCATCATCCCTGACTCCTGCACCACTCCTACCACTGACTTCCTGAGACAGGGAATGATGCAAGCAGCACAACACATCAACAACAAAAACACAATTACTAGGGTCAGAAATCCAGTAACCACCATAGAAGAATACTTACCGAACCAGTCACTTAACCAGGAGAACAGCCCACCACTCCCCACTCCAGCCATGCTCTTCATTTCTGCCGACAACTTATCCAGGCCAACTAGGGCCTTTGTGATGCTCCCGTCAGGGCTAGTATTGTTAGGAATAAACGTACAGCACTGTTCCCCAAACATCTTACACACACCCCCTTGGTTAGCAAGCAACATGTCAAGTGCCCACTCCCGAGTGGCGCAGTGGTCTAAGGCACTGCATCGCAATGCTAGCTGTGCCACTAGAGATCCTGGTTCAAATCCAGGCTCTGTCGTAGCCGGCCGCGACCGGGAGACCCATGGGGCGGCGCGCAATTGGCCCAGCGTCGTCCAGGGTAGGGGAGGGAATGGCCGGCAGGGATGTAGCTCAGTTGATAGAGCATGGCGTTTGCAACGCCAGGGTTGTGGGTTCGATTCCCACAGGGGGTATAAAAAAATAAAAAAAGAACAAAAAAAAGTATAATAATAATGTGACTAAACTGTAAGTCGCTCTGGATAAGAGCGTCTGCTAAATGACTTAAATGTAAATGTAAATGTAAGTGCTAGTCTATTTTGCCTAGCCACCCTAGAGGTGGCCTCTAATTGTTCGGACATTCCAGTCAGGGCAGTGCGTGTGTAGTTAACAAATCGCTGTTGGTTATAATAGATGTAATTTATCCAAGATCGCTGTTTAGCAGCATCTATGGCAGGTCCTATGATTGGCAACAAATGCCACAATCCATCGTTCCTGTTGAGTGCCTGGAACTGTAATGGTACTCCCACAGGCACCCCCAACAGGTTAGAGTGGATCTCCTCTCCTGCTGACCATGGGGCACTACGTCTCCCCCGCCTCATTCTCTCTCTGTCTGGGGCTAGCTGGGCGATGCCCAAAAGTTGGTCTGAGGAAACATCAATAATGGTCAGAGGTACAATCAAACTGGCTAATGCACACGTGCCCTGCCAGTCCCCCTTTAGAATCGGGGTTAGTTTTCTATTTGGTCCACAGATCCACCACACATCAGCCACCCCATTTGTCTGGGTTTTACCCTCTACTGGCCAAGTGCTGTTCATAGTTACATTCACAGCACAGTCCCTTGGTGGTAGCCTACCATAGTTAACACCCTTACCTGTTCCAGTAATGCAACTGCAATTACCTCCATAAGCCTGAACTCCCGCAGGTGCCTTTTGTGGGGGAACCTCAGGGAAAATCAAACTTAGGGCTTTGCACAGGGTGGTGTTTGGCAGTGAATGGTAGAACTCTTCCAATATGCACTGCCATCCTTCCCCTTCTCCTAAAGCGAATGGGTGGGTTGCCAACCCAGGTCTTGCATGCCCACAGATAACACAATTCGGCCTGACCAGTGTCCTAGCCGTATACCTCATGTATGCCAACCACATATTTTATTTCCCTTCATAGCCAGTTTCTGTCCCCAATTGGTCGCTGTCCGTTATATCCCTAACATTAATCACCTGAACGGGGTTTGGTACCTTAGTGGATTGAAGCTAAGCTGGTCCTGGAGTGGTGATGTGGTTCAACTGGGTCTGTCTCTCCCCAGCTGCAGGTTTGGGTGTGACCACGATGGTGAACATACCCATGGTGTCTGGTCCGGATCGTACTGCTGCTAAGGTGTACACACCTGCGTCTGTAAGTTTAATGTCTTGGATGGTTAGTAGGATTTCATCGCCTTTACATGCACCCCCTTTTGACCCCTGCACACCCCTTATCATTGAAAACCTAGCTGCTTTAGAAGCATCTCCTAATACATATGGATTGCCTCTACGCCATTCCCAGAAGGTGCCAACATTTGTAATCATAAAGTCCCAATATGGACACCACTTTCCCTCACACAGATAAGTACCTCTCTTTAACACATGGGGATACATTTTGTTACACTTTTCCTTCTGGTTCCAATTGCAACCAGTGTCCCCAATTCCACTAGCCCTATTCCTCCATGACCAGATCTTACATGGTTCTAGGCACATCACTTAAGAATCCCCTTCCTGTAAGGTAATGACTATATTATGATACTGACTGGAAGTCACTGTTCCCCATAGGGCCAGCCCCGCTACTAACCATAACATCCTCCCCTTCTGCAGCCAAGTCCTGTTGTACTTGATCTAGAGTTCTTCCTGGAACTATATCTTTGGCACAATGTGTTCTGTGGTACCACACGTCCTTCTTACTCGTGTTTACCCTCAGCGAGTGACTTGATACCTCTTTCACCTGAAAGGGCCCTTCCCACCTTGGCTCCGTCCACTTCCTGGAATGCACCTTCACTCTCACCCAATCTCCCACCAGGATGTCTCTGTTCTCGTCCGTGGTTTCAACAGCAGGAGTGCGCACTTCCACCACCTGTTTAGACAATCTTTCAACAAGAGAAATTAGTGCCTGCATGTAGTCTGTGTATCTGATTTTTGCAATATCTAGCCTAGGCATACTAAGATTGTCTGCTGGTGGCCCTGGCATTCTGCGTCCTGTCATAAGCTCATGTGGAGTCAAGTGGGTATCAGACCCAGGTGAATTTCTCATTGACATTAGAGCAAGGGGTAGGGCATCTACCCATTTCAGTTTAGTTCCGGCCATGATTTTGGCCATTTGTTAGCTCTTTCTACGAGTCCCTGCGATTGGGGGTGGTATACTGACCCAAACTTGTGGGTGATTCCTAGGGCCTGCTCTACCTCCCTTAGGTGTTTATTCTTGAAATGGGTACCGTTGTCGGAACGGACCATTCGCGGGACCCCGAACCTTGGAATGAGGTCTCGCCTCAGCCACTTAATCACGGCCTTTGCGTCTTCTCTTGCTGTGGGGATGGCTTCCACCCATCTGGTGAATCTGTCCACCATTACTAACAGGTACCTTTTTCCTTCCACTTTGTTGTCCTGTCCCATGTCCGTGAAATCTATGCAAATGTCTTGAAATGGTGCATCAGGTATTGGGAAGCTGCCTATCACTGCTCCAAGTGACACTTTGTTGTTGTATTGTTTGCACACTTCACAGCTCTCTGATGTCTCTCTTGCCATGTCCAACATGTGTGGATGCCACCATGCTTTCTCAACTGATTTTGCGACACTTTTCCATCCTCCATGAGCCTTCTCATGCTCTTCCCTTAAGATTGATCTGAGGAGTTTTGCAGGTCCCACTGTTTTTCCTGTGTGAGATCTCCAAATCCCATGATGGTCTTGCCTTGCTCCCTGTCTGCTCCATACGTTCTGTTCGTAGGCGCCTGCTGCTTCTTGCAACTGTCTTACTGTGTCTGTCGTCAACTCCTCCTGTCCTTGAGTGGCTCGTTGCACCATCTGCTGAGCATTGTATCCTCCTGCATCTTTTGCTGCTTGATCAGCCCGATCATTTCCTTCACGCACTCTGGTGCTTTCTCTGCTGTGATCTTTGCACTTCATTATTGCCACTCGTTTGGGAAGCTGGATTGCATCAATTAACTTCTGTACTTCAATCTTGTGTTTGATGGGCTCATTTGAGCTGGTCACAAATCCTCTCCTCATCCACTGTGGTCCATCAATGTGTGCAATCCCATGTGCATAGGCAGAGTCTGTGTAGATGTCCACATTCTTTCCTTCACTTAGTTGTAGAGCTCTCCTCAACGCCCTAAGTTCAGCTAGCTTTGCTGAAGCTTCATTGGGACCAAGTTTCTCTGCTTCCATTACTTCATGTCCTCCTTCTGTGTCTTGTTTCACCACTGCATAGGCAGCAGTGTTTCCTTCCTTTGGGTCCTTTGACCTGTAGCAGCATCCATCAGTGAACAGGGTGATTTTGTTCCCCTCCAAGGGTGAGTTTTGCAGGTCCATTCGGACTTTGATCTGTTTGGCTGCTCTATCCTCACAGACATGTGGTTCTCCAAGACCCATACCATCGGTCATATTGGTTGCTGTTGTCACATATGTAATGTGCTTTGCAGTGATGGCCTTTGTTATGCTGGATTTTCTTTTACTGGACAGTGTGAAAAGTTTGGAGCCTATAAAAGCGGTCACCCCATGATCTGTATTGATTTCAAGTGGATGTCTCATCACAATGTGGGCTGTTTTACCTATAGCTTTTGCAATGGCAGCCATGTGTCTGGCACAGTCAGTCTGTCCTGTTTCAATGTTGTCCAGTTTCGCGCTGTAGTAGTGTAACACTCTTCTTTCCCCCTTTTGTTTCTGATACAGGATGGAATGTACATAACCATCCTGCTCAGAAACATACAAACAGAATGGCGTGGTGTAATCGGGTAAGGACAGTGCTTCAGCCTGTGCCAGCGTCTGTTTGAGTTGGATTAAAGCTGCCTCTGCCTCCGGAGTCCACTTAAGGACTGCTGTGAGGTTTCTGTTTCCTGCTTCTCTCAAGATTGCCCGCAGTGGTTCCACTTTAAGGCAGTATTCTGGCACGTGCGTTCTGCTATATCCAGTAAGGCCAAGAAATGACAAAAGGTGTTGTACAGTAGTAGGTTTGGGATGTTCCAAGATGGAGGTCCTCTGAGCCACAGACACAGCTTGTCCCTTCCCTGACAGCACTCTTCCCAGGAACTGGACACTTCTCCGACAGCACTGCACTTTCTCTTTCTTTACCTTGTATCCCTTTTTTGCCACCAACAGGAGAAGGGACTTGGTGGCCTGCAAACAAGACTCAGCAGTGGGTGCTGCCAACAGAAGATCATCAATGTATTGGAGTAGCGTCACCCCCTCAGGTAATGTTAGTTCTTCCAAGTGGCTCTTCAGGATAGCGTTGAAGATTCCCGGGGAATCACCGTAGCCTTGTGGATGTCGGGAATACGTAAATTGCTGCCCTCTATAGGTAAATGCAAAAAGTGGCTGGGACTCTGGATGTAATGGGATGCAGAAAAATGCATTGGCGAGATCCACAACTGTAAACCAATCTTGGGTGGGTGAAATGTTCTGTAGGGCCAGATATGGGTCTGGTACAGGTCGAACATCTGGTACAGTTACTTCGTTGATTGGTCTGAAGTCCTGCACCATCCTCCATTTCCCAGTGTCACCTTTCTTCACTGGAAGGATGGGTGTATTCCACGCAGAACAGGTTGGATATATAACCTGACCTTTTTGGAGTCCTGATATCGTAGGCTCAATTCCCCTCGTCTTCTCTTCACTGAGAGGGTATTGAGATTTGTGAACTGGGATAGTGAGTTCACTTTCTTCTCGAATGGAGACAACCACTGGTTCTACATCAACCAGCCCCACATCTTCAGCACTTGTTGTCCACAGTTCCTCTGGTAGTTGATTGAAAATGTTAGGAGTATCCGGATGATCAGTCATCTCCCTGCCATGGTAACGTGATCTCTTCAAAACCTCTGGTTTTGACACATCATCCACATTAAGTTTAATTCTCCATACTTGATTTCCCTCAAGGAATGCGCTTTCCACGTTGTAACGAGAGGTTTTGTTCCACCGTAGGCATCTTGCTGCCTTTACCGCTGGTCCCAGAGATCTTGCCTCATATCCAAATCCCACGAGAAGGGTAACATGCGGCACAGAATCACTAGGAAGAGCAAACCATTTGTCTGTGAGTACCACGTCTCCATCCATGACCATGCAGCTGGTAGCCACTCCTTCTTTGAGTATGTACATATAATTGCTGGTCACAATCGGGCGCCTATCGTCCATTTCCTCCTCCCAGGCTTCATCATATGCTTCATCCAAGTCCCTAGTATAGTTCATTGTCATGTGCGGAGGGTCCTCAGGTGGATAGTATGCATTTAAGGTCTGTATCCAGGCCTTCCATAGTTGGAACTCTCTGCATACTCGGAGAGCATCAGGGTCAGTATCCATGAGCTTCAGCCAGTAAACATATGCTTCCTCCTCATCTTCCTCGTTTAGGTGTGTTCCCACATATAGCATGTGAGGGGGGTCGGAGAGTTTTTTCATGATTACTGGCATGAGATCATCTATGGGCGTGATGGATGCATGTAGACCCTCCTGGTTACAATAGATACTACATCCCAGTTTGGAAAGCAGGTCCCTCCCCATGAGCCCCATTGAGCATTCCGGGTTGTATAGAAACTGATGGGTAACCTGTTGGTCATCCCATACAACCTCCAATGGAACTGTGTATGGCTTTCTCATAATAGCCCCAGAAACCCCAGAGAAAGATTGTGTTTTGGTAGTGAGTTGATATGTTGCTTGTACAGAAGACCATGTACATCCTGTATCAATCAGCATATTATGTTGTCTTCCTCCAATCAAACATGTCACTACCGGCTCTGAACCTGGTGGGAAAGTGTAAATGTTGGTGGTGGGATCCTTATGGGTTTCTGGGCAGCTTCATTGGTAATTGTGTTCATCACCCAGCCATGACATGCTGGGCAGGAAGGCAGCGTTAGGCACTGCTGGGTCTTGTTTTCGGTTCTGCTGTTGTGGTGGTTGGTGCTGCTGGACTTGCATTCCTCCTCCTTGCCAGTTTCCCCATCCTTGCTGGTATCTCGGTGCTTGTCTTCTGGACTGTCCCATGTAACCCCTCCCTCTTTGTTGTCCCTGTCTTGGGAGATAACAGTGTCTTGCCAGGTGGCCATGCATCCCACAGTTAAAACACCCTTGGTCAGCGTATCTAGGGGTGTATCCCTGTTGTCGTGGTGGTATATAGGGTTGCTGGTATGCGGGTGCACCATATCCAGGAGGACCAGAAGGTGCCATCATTCCCGTCATTGCCTGTATTACAGCAGTAACTGCAGCAGTAGTATCATTTCCGGGTGCAGAAGTGGTAGGATTAGATGTTGGGGTACTGGTTACCACCATTTGTTTTCCCGGCTTGTCCTCTGTCAGTTGCTTCTTCAGAACCTTTTTCTGAAGTTGTTTGAGTTCATCCTCTTCCTTTCGCTTACCCTCTCTCCATCGTTCCACATGGTGTTGTGCTATCTCGGTAAATTCCGGAATTGATTTTGCGGTGATTGCCACAACTTTTTCACATTCAGCTCGAGCCTGATCCGGGAGTCCCCCAAGCAGTTTGTCAGGAAGAGGTGCTTCATGGTGTCTTTTCCTGGTTCTTCATTCCATGCTTGCCTCCAGAGGCACTTAGCCCTCTTCATGTATGCTGGTATGGTTTCATCGTCATTCAATATCAGAGTTCTCATCAGTTCGGGTCTGGCCTGGGTAGGATACTTCCTCCTTATGACATCCCATACGTCACTGCGGTGGGGGTCAAATCTTGTAGCCGACCCCACTTGCCCTCTCAGTCCCCCAGAGGTCATTATCTCTTTGCATTCCTGGTCACCCATACACCTGTTCATTACAGTAACCATATCACCTATGGTGAGTTCATCCGCTGCGGTGAGACTCTCAAAAGACTTCACCCATCTGTGTCCAGATTCTTCAGGTTGGGGGAGACTGTCCACCTGGGTCTGTATGTCTCTGTGGGACCATGGCTTGTAAACTGAGGCCCCCCCTGGGGTCTCCCTCAACGGGTACTGCCCCCCTTTGTGTCCTTCTCTGGACTGGGCCCTGGCTCGGGTATGGTATGCGGGTCCATCATTGTTGTCCCATATGTCTCCATCAAAAGCTCCACATATGAGTTTTTGTTGTTTCCCTCTTTCCTCCTCACTCTCTTCCCCGTCTCTGAGGTCAATACAGTGTCCCCTTACTGGTGAGCGTTCACTTTCACTTCTGTTTTTGTTCGCTTTGAGCACCATCTTTAACTTGTGCAATTGTGCTTCCTGGTGTCGTACTTCCTCTTTTATCATCTTCAACTCTTCCAGTCGTTCTTCATCTCTCTGTCTCTCAAGTCTCTCCCTCCTTTCCCCTTCTTCAGCATCCTTGTTTCGTTGCCACTCCCGCTGGGCTAGACCACCCCTTACGTTTCCTCCAGTTAGGCTCATTCTCTCTTCCTTCTCACTCTCACCGTCACCGTCAACACTCCCTCCTCCTTCTGTTCCGCATCTGTTCCCCGTCTCTCCCTCAATTCTACTCAGTTCAAACACTCCTTTTTCTAGCGCTCTTGCAGTTTTTAGAAGTACATCCACTTCTCCCCTTCTGTCAGTCATATCGCTCTTTCTGACCCACATTCCTTCTTCCCCCTCATCTGTCCTTTGTTGATAGTGGACTTTTCCCGCTATATCCAGAACCGGAGCCATTGTTTTTGGGTGGTCGTCATATGGTGGTGGCGCTGTTGGTAAGGGTGGATATAAACAGGTCCTTTCCTTCTGTCCTGTTTTCTCCGCACACAGTTTCTTCAATTTTCCAAGCATTGCTAGGCCAATCCGCTCCTTTAGCTTTGCTTTCTCCATTGCGTGTTTAATTTTGCCACTGCGGGGCTCTCCTTCATTTTTCCATTCGCCTTCTGCCTTCTGGGTTTTCCGTTTCAACGTCTCCAGTATTCTCCCGGGTTCGCCTTCTACAGGCACTCCATCGGGGGACAGTATACAACCATCGTCTATCCATTCCCTATAGAGTTTCTCTCCTCGCCTGCTCCATTCCTTTCCATCTTTTCCTCCGTTTGTTTCAAGTGTGGATTTTAGAGCCTTCAATATTCTTTCCGCTTCTCCGCTGGTAGTCATGTTTTTTTTCGTTTTAATTTGTAATATTCGTCCGTTATTTAGTTATTTAAAGTACATCTATCTATTATTCCCACCTAATTAGTTAAACTCGGCGCCAGGTTATTTCAGCCTTAATTATTTGAAAGCAGTATTCTTACAGTGCCACACATCAAATGGTAAATCAAAACAAATTAACCAAAGTGTTTCAATTATTTAACCAATGGTTGTTATGTCAAATCAAGCGCCACACATCAAATGGTAAATCAAACGAATAAACCCAAGTGTTTCAATTATTTAACCAATGGTTGATACGTCAAATTAAATGCCACACATCAAATGGTAAATCGAACTAATAAACCCAAGTGTTTCAATTATTTAACCAATGGTTGTTATATCAAATCAAGCGCCACACCATATCACTTCAATTTACTTATTTAAAACCAGTATTATGCTATGTCAAACATCAAATGTTATATTTCAAATATATCAGTTCAAACGTTTTAGTTCAGTCACACTCATTCATCACTTTTCATTTCATGTTTTCGATTGTCACTGACCGGGTTATATGGTTTGAGTAACCACAAATCCAACATTTATTCCCAAATTATACCGTTTGGACAGCCACAGACGTCTTTTGATTCCCAATTTGTTTTCTATCAAGGTATACAGGTTTATCATTCACACTCTCATGCATACGACAACACTCGCACTGTCTAACTTTTTATAGTACCTCCTATGGGTGTCTTTTGTTAACGTTTGCACAATTTAAACCTTATTTCCTAATTGTAATTCTCATTATTTACTGTTTTAAAATATTCTTTGTATTCACAGCCAAAAATGGTACACAGTTAAACGTAGTATACAGTTATCACACAGCAAAAATAGTACACAGTTATCGCACTCACTCACAATACACAGTCATAATCCTATCACACAGTCAAATATGTCACACAGTCATAAATGACACACTTATATTCCACACACAATCTATTTGGGCACACAGCCGCGTCTATTTTATTCAAAACACTGTGCTGAACCTAGCCGCAACCCTTAGTTACGGACCTTGCCAGTCACCAGTGTTATCTAAAATGTACCGAACCCAGCCATATCCTTAAAGTTATGGACCTTGCCGGTGTAATTCTTCGAACCTAGTCTTACTGTCGTAGTTACGAACCTTGCCGATAGCAATTACTTAAATCAATTATTCCCTATATCTCCGAACCTTAGCCGTATTGTCGCAATTACGGACCTTGCCGGTAGATGTCAGTATTGTCTCCTGAACCTAGCCGTATCCATAGTTACGGACCTTGCCGGTAGAACCAATACTCTCTGGTACCATGGTTTAACATCACATTTACCAAAGGTTTGCATGTCACAATATTGTGCTTATCTACTCATAATAGTTTCATAATTTAGTTCACTTACATCAGACAGTTGTTTCACAAAATTAATTTGGATAAAGCCAATGTGCAGATCTTTAGTTATTTAACAATAGGTATCTGCTTACCTTTGTAGTGGTCCAGACTTTTTGTGAAACACACAGTCCAATGAAAGAGGTGACCAAATGGGCCGGACAACACGCAGCGAAGTCCCTTCTACCAGATCACGTCGGAAGTCACCAATTGTCAAAGTTGCGTCAATTCAAATCTGGTATTAGGAACAAAAGAGGTCAACACGACTTCTAAGATATACTAGTTATTTTAATTAATGCAAAAACCTTCAATGGTAAATATGATGTTTCGTATATACGGGCTCTTTGAAATACCTCGCAGGGCACTTCAGAGAACTAATCCATTGTTCTAGGTTCTTGCTCAAATACTCTGACAGAGAGAGTTTCCCACCTCTCTGCTGGCCAATCAGAGTAGAGACTTGAGCGTGGTTTAGACTTACTCAGCCTATCCGTTGGCGCACCGGCTGTTCCCCGCCTTTTCTGTTACCAGGCATACGTTTATCATAACAACCTGTCATAGTGAGAAGAGCCAGCTCCCTTAGACACCATTCCTACGTCCAAGGAAGGTTCACAGATCACAAAGAACCAGTATTGTCTAGTGTTTGGAGACACAAATCCTTATCTCATTTTACCCCCTAAAACAGCTCTTCACATCAATCACAGCTTGCCAGGTGACACAACCTACATTAGCACAGTCCAGAATGCATTCTTTCTAAGTTAGTCATCCCATCAATTATGAGAATAATACATCTCTCACACAGTGAATATGCACACTCACCAGGGATATAGCCGATGCCAATAATACTGTTCCCTCAATTAAGTTGAGGATTTTGATCATTAAAAAGACATTAGTATTTTCATCTTCTTCTCTTTGAAGCAATAAGCCAATTGCTTTCCAAACTGTTTTCCCTCCATTGTATTTTGAAAAATTGCGATATGCCTGGTTGAGCCTCTCTTTCACTGACATTCACAACTCAACAGTCATCTATTTGGAAGCCTATTCGCCGCACCCGCTGCCTTCCGACAGGCTACGCGATTTAAAACAATCCAGAAGAAGCTAATGATCATGCTTTCTGGTATAGTATACACACGTAACATGTAGGATTCCCAGAATATGTTCTATATTCTCATTATTAACTCATTATAATCAGTGGTTTAATTAGAGTATGATTGGCTAAATAAAACAATGGGCCTATGGTAATGCAACATTAAGTGATTCAAGGAAACTAGCCTATTTTGTTTGTTTATTTGCTCGGGCATCTGAATTACAATTATTCATGAACAATAATTTTGCATAGCTTATTCTTTTAACATTGAATAGCCTATAAATGGTTATTACAGCTTAGTTATTAAAACTTAATTTCTCACAAGAATGAGGTTGTGAATTGGGAGGTTCAGCTCGGTCTGGGCCTTACTAGGTCCCTCTTTTAAATCGCCAGCTCTGCTAAAAAGTGCCCACCAGAGTTCTACATAGGCCTAGAACACGGCCTGTGCTCTAGCTTCACATTGATGGTGACAGCGAGATGGAGATTGTGGCCAAAGCAATTTAGCCAAGGCCAGTTCAGTTGCCTCACTTGAGCCACAATGTTGGCCCTGTTGTCTGTGGCGATACAGGACATTAGATTTTCGTCAAGGGCCCAGTCAAGGAATTCCGAACGCAGGGCTTCGGAGAGTTTGTCGGCTGTGTGGTATTTCGGAATGTAGGTTGTTTCCAAACAGTTGGATTTCAGTGTCCAGTCTTTCGTCAGATAGTGCACTGTTAGGTTCATGTAAGGAGTCATATTTACACTTGACCACATGTCCGTATTCAGTGCAAAAATAAACAAATCTACGTCCTTTAGCTCTGTCTGAACCTCCCCCTTCACCTTGTTGAACAAGGTAGGGACCGCTGTTTGAGACAAATACTTTCTCCCCGGTAACTCGTATAGTCTGTCAAATTTCCAGAGCATTTATTTGAAGGCGGTTTCTCCACCGTTCGTAAAGGCACCATTCCTATGACTAAATAACAAGTTACAGTGTCTGGCAGTGCTCGCCACTTATCGGTGTCCCGTTTGTGGTGCTGGAATTCTTAGTAGGTAGCCTATGGGTTTTGCGCATATTCTGCAAACAGGCTGGCCAAGTCATCTGGTTCTCCATCGTCGTTAGGTGTGAAACTGAAATGTGCCCAAACAGGTTGTTATGGGTTTTTTTTTGCAATGAGAGCCATCTTTTCACCTCACTCCTCTGATCTACTGTAACAATGAAAAAGGTCAGAGGTGAAGGTCAGAGGTCAGAGGCTACCCACCCACCCCCAGCCTGTAGGCTATAGATCTAGAGGTACTATAGTTACCCCTGGTCCCCACTTTTCACCTCACCCCCCCTCTTCAATTAACCTGAATTGACCTTCAAAGATTCTCTCCTATTCGCGCATAGAGCAGATTTGGTGATTGCGGTGCATCAAAAGATAGTCCATCTATTAAACTGTCTATATCTCCTCCAACTAAGTCAGCAAAACAATACCATATAATCAATAGTTAACACTCCCGCTATGGATAAAGTATATCTACATTAAAATAAAGGTGATAAAACATTTTATGGAGAGAAAATCACACTTCTTTTTGGTTTTGACGGTTATTTTATTTTCATGGCGTTCTTCATCCATAACCGTCAATGTCACGGTTATCCAATTACGGTCACAGCCCTACATACAACCATTGTAAGTAATCGGATGCACAGTAAGCTCAACGTGGGGATAGGACAGGTATAAAGTGTAGACTACAGTGTGTAATCATGTCCATGCTAATTGCTAACCTCCTGGTGTCCACTGAAGGCTGCATGGTGCAGCGCCGTGCGCCCGGCCCGGTCTGACACGTTCACGTTGCTGAGGAGAGGGACCAGGGCCTCGGCACAGCAGACTGCCTTATTGGCCGCAGCGATGTGGAGCGGCGTTTGCCAGTTCTTGTCCCTGGCGTTCACATCAGTAGAGTGTTTCAATAACACCTGGACAGCCTCCTACAGGAACACAGTTCAAATCATGTTCAACTTTGTTTAAAGTGCATTTAAAAATCACAACACACTTAACAGTCAAACACATATGCACAGGAGTGTGTGTGAGGGCTGACAGTATCAGTACACATACCTCACTGCAGGAAGCCACGGCCCGGTGCAGAGGAGTGAGCCACTTGTTGTCTTTGGCATTTACTCTGGCTCCTGGGACACAGACAGAAAAACAGGTGACAGACCGACAGGGGGACAGACCGACAGGGGGACAGACCGACAGGGGACAGACTGACAGGGGACAGACTGACAGGGGACAGACCAACAGGGGACAGACCGACAGGGGACAGACCGACAGGGGACAGACCGACAGGGGACAGAGACTATAGGGTTAGTTAGGCCACTGGGGTTGATGAGGCAACATCCTTTAAATTGCTGGAGTACAGAAAGGATATGTCCAAAACAACACCCTATTACCTTTATAGCTCACTACTTCTGACCAGGGCCCAGGTCAAAAGTAGTGCACTATGTAGGGAATAGGGTGCCTGCAGTATGTAGCCTAGTTGCAGTATGTAGCCTAGTTACAGTATGTAGCCTAGTTGCAGTATGTAGCCTAGTTGCAGTATGTAGCCTAGTTGCAGTATGTAGCCTAGTTGCAGTATAGGCTAGTTAGAGCCATAAATATTCAGCTGCCAGCTGAATTATCCAAGCCATAAGAATGTATTGCTAAACTAGTACGATTTAAAATCAAATGTATTCCTGTATCCATACTAGCTGAATATGAAATGGCTATAACACTTCTTTGCTCTTCCCTACAGGACAATGAGAAGCGGACACCGTTGCAGGCAGCTGCCTATCCGTTGGACCTGTAGCCGAAAGGTGGCCGGTTCGAATCCCAGGCCGGGTGCTGGAAAAATAGGAGGGAATTGACTGGACGGGATCATACATGCCTATGACAAGACTCAGAATATATCTGTACCATAATGTCTTCTACCTGTTGGATTTAAGAGCAATACTACATCTGTACCATAATGTATTCTACCTGTTGGATTTAAGTCAAGTTATTTCACAGATGACAAAGAGTCAGTAATACAGACACACAGGCAGAATCTAATTTGCTTAGGTCACAGGTCACAGGTCACAGACGGACACACCAACACACCTTTGTCATTGTTGCGTTAGCAACCATCTTCTCTTTCAACGTGGTCCACCATTCTGTATCAGCTGGATACTTCCAGCCATCTTTGTGAACGTACTCCAGGAGCTGAACGTAAAGATGAGGAGTAGAAACGAAAAAAACTGAATCGAGTACAGATGTAGGATCTTAATTTGATCACCTTGTTGCAGGAGAACTTTCCTGCAATGCAGGACATTTAAAACGTGTAGTTTATTTGAGGTTTAAAAAGGCTTCTGAAGTTTGTACTCTTAGAAATGTCAGACTTCATTTTCCCTATCGACCCTTACATAAATGTCCATTAATTATAATCCATATAATAATTCACATAGCTGTACTGCAGGACAATCAATGCTTGTTTCTTAAAAAATGAATATTGTTGAGTCTGGCACCAAGGAGGACCACAACATCAGACTGGAGCAGAGCTCTGCAGTCCCCACCAAGACCATAGAACCAGGAGGATAGGAAGAGGAGGAGGAGGAAGAGGAGAAGGAGGATAGAAAGAGAGGAGGAGGAGGAAGAGAGGAGGAGGAGGAGGATAGGAAGAGAGGAGGAGGAGGAGGATAGGAAGAGAGGAGGAGGAGGAGGAGGAGGAGGAGGAGGAGGAGGAGGAGGAGGAGGAGGATAGGAAGAGAGGAGGAGGAGGAGGATAGGAAGAGAGGAGGAGGATAGGAAGAGAGGAGGAGGAGGAGGATAGGAAGAGAGGAGGATAGGAAGAGAGGAGGAGGATAGGAAGAGAGGAGGAGGAAGAGGAGGATAGGAAGAGAGGAGGAGGAGGATAGGAAGAGAGGAGGAGGAGGAGGATAGAAAGAGAGGAGGAGGAGAGCAGGGAAAATAACACAATCAGATAGAACAAAACAAAATGTAATGAAAAGAGGCTAGTTATAGGAGTAGAGTAGTTGTTTGATTGACACCAGTTTACATTGACATGACCTGGCCAGGAGAGACTAGTTATAGATAGGGATTTCAGGAGTTTCCTGGTCCGTTCAAATGGTCAGGGAAATTATTGGTCCTACTTATACAGTCAATGGTCTGTACATGAATATGATGCCAGCTGAGAGAAGGAGAGGCTGACCTGGAGCGGGCAGCAGCAACACAGTTGGGGTGATCGTCAGGCAGCACCCCTTTACCAATGGGGGTGGGCAGGAAGGGCAGGTCACACCCCTCCACCAGCTCCCTCAGAGCCCCCTCTGCTCTTCCATGGGCTGCACCTGCAGAGGGACACAGACAGAGGGCACTGCCACATGGATTTCAACAGACTGGCCTTCACAACTGGGATGCATTCAGCTGAGCAAAACGTTGTGCAACGTTCAGATAGAAATATAGCATGTAGAACGAACGTGCCTCTCGGACAGGTACAATGAGAAATCATGTCAACAACATTTGTCGACTGAACGTGGCCCTGTTTTCGACTGAACCGTGGTACATTTACATTTTAGTCATTTAGCAGACGCTCTTATCCAGAGCGACTTACATGAGCAATTAGGGTTAAGTGCCTTACTCAAGGGCACATCAACAGATTTTTCACCTAGTCGGCTCGGGGATTAGAACCAGCGACCATTCGGTTACTGGCACAACGCTCTTAACCACTAAGCTACCTGCCGCCCCGGCTGTGGTACAGTGCTATATGTGTTACAGTGCGTCTCAGCTGGCTATTGATCTCTCCTGGACAGACGCACGTAACATAACTGGAAGTAGCGTCTGTCAACAGAATGGGATGTGACAACTTTGTTCCGGTACGCTGATTTTTCACCACTAATCATTTGGACAAATCACGATTTCGCAGGTACTCGCATCTTTTCAATTTCAGAAGGGGAGGGGACATTTGGCCCATAAACTTGCCTGAAACTTGCAGAGAGTTTCCTTTTAGGGGGGTGGAAACTTCGCAAGTGGCGTTAGTATCTTTCTCTTAACATCTCCCTAGACCTTAACCAAGTATCTGACGCAATTATGCAAGATTTTTGTTCTGTTTCCCCCAGATTATCTGGCTATTAAAAAAGCAATGCCTACCTTTGCCAATGATGAGTAAAGGCCGTTTGGCTCCTTTCAGGACCGCCAGTGCTTCTGTGATCGCCATATGGTCAGCCATACTCACAGGAGGAGGTGGACTACAGGGCACCTCTCTGACAAAGGAAATAATAAATAATAGGTCAAACATTAAACATGTTACCTAGCAACTTTATTGCATATGTAAATAAATCATGAAGGTCTATCGAGGCTTATTGCTATTCTCTGATGAGAATATTTTGATATAGTGCTATATTTTCTAAGTAATTTAATTTCTGGTTCACTTCAGACGTTAAAAGGTATAACAAAATAAAATAAAAATGACTACGGTGATGTGAATTCAGAGGTATACATATTCAACTGTAACACATTAGTATACATTTTAAATGGATGAAAGACAGTGATGGCCACTAACCTGGCCTCCTGTTCCATTTAGCATTGACCATGTCCCCAGATATGTCTACGTATACAGCACCTGGACGTCCATACATGCTAGTGCGTGCTGCCTTAGACAGACCAAACACCCTTCCATTCAGATCAATTAAGGCTGTGCTGTGCTTCAGTTAAGGTACCTTGCTAAGCTGGAAAATTAGAGGTCAGAAAACAGACAATTGCAGGTGATACCAAATGATATGAAGAGGACTAAACAGAGGGAGTCAGAGTAGACTGTATACCTTCTCTACCACTGAGGAGATCATATCCAGACTGCTAGACCTAGCAGAGAACTTACTGTACAATCTGCATGCCTCCACCTGACAGAGAAAGAGGACCACAAATAACAAATTATTTCCTCTTTCAGCAATTAAACTGCTAGGGCCAGTTTCCCAGACAGAGATTCTCTATTGAGTTTGCTTTTTAGGCCATGACTAGGCTTAATCTGTGTCCCGGGAAACCACCCCCTAATGTTCAAAAGTCAGAAATATCATGGTTGAATCGGTACCTGTGGAAACTCTTGAAACGCCCCAGTGGTGTCTTGGTTTTGATCGGAGGAGCCTCCAATAACAATCACAGGCCTACAGAGAGAGAGAGGTATCACACAATGACATCAACTGACAATCTGAGATAGTTTGGAGTCCTCAGATCATTTTTTGCAGTGTGCGGATAGCATCCCTTCTTTTGAAAGGACCACTGAACATGAGTAGTAGGGTCTTCTGTTTGTGGAGTTCTAGCATACCAGCAGTTCATGTTAGCGTTGGCCATTCCACCAAGTGCATGGATGAGTCCCGGTCCAGACACAACCAGACACGCACCTGGATTGGAGAGGAACAGACAGACAGAGGGAAAGACAGGAAGACAGGCAGACAGATACACAAAGGGTCAGACAGACAGGCAGACATAATTAGCAATGCAAAAAAGCTATGAAACTGACCCTTACACACTACACGCTCCTGTAGTCTATGTAAGGGTAGTTAATATCACATGATTTGGGGAGAGCTGGTTTAGTAATAAAAAGGTGGCTTATGGCTTGTTCATTGCGCATTCCCACATACTTGATTCCTGAGGCTTGAGCTGCCATAGCTACTTCAATGACTGGAACACCAACTATTCCAAACATATATTCTACATTCTGTAGAGAGATACATGTAGATACAGTATATTTACATTTTTTAAACATTTTTAGTCATTTAGCAGATGCTCTTATCCAGAGCGACTTACAGTTAGTGAGTGCATACGTTTTCATACTGAATTGTATATGAATTGTTACAATGTAGTTTAGATTTTCTTTGCATTGACACACACATTGGCATGCATCAACAAGGGTGTTAACATATACTATTCCACATAAACATCTAAATGTTTTTCTACAACAATATTAATAGTTAGCTATACCAGTGCAATGACCTATGGCACACTTTCACAACTCGTTGTGCTACATTCTCACTGCCAAGGACATGATCAGCGACTAATATATTCTTAGCAACACGGTTACACAGTATAACACTGTTTTATATAAATTGCACACACTTCACCTGAGCTTTTAGTGCCTCTGCAATGAGCTGAACCCCAGTCACATCTTCCATTATTATTGTCGAGAAATCTGTTCAAAGTGCAAACGAGGTCAGCAATGATTTCTTGGACTTGTTGTTCAGTAGCTTATCAATTTTTTATTTTATTTTTTATTTCACCTTTATTTAACCAGGTAAGCCAGTTGAGAACAAGTTCTCATTTACAACTGCGACCTGGCCAAGATAAAGCAAAGCAGTGCGATAAAAACAGCAACACAGAGTTACATATGGGGTAAAAAAACATAAAGTCAAAAAAAATACAACAGAAAATATATATACAGTGTGTGCAAATGTATATATATATAGTTATGGAGGTAAGGCAATAAATAGGCTATAGTGCAAAATAATTACAATTAGTATTAACACTGGAATACTAGATGTGCAAGAGATTATGTGCAAATAGAGATACTGGGGTGCAAAAGAGCTAAATAAATAACAATATAGGGATGAGGTAGTTGGGTGGGCTAATTTCAGATGGGCTGTGTACAGGTGCAGTTATCGGTAAGGTGCTCTGACAACTGATGCTTAAAGTTAGTGAGGGAGATAAGAGTCTCCAGCTTCAGAGATTTTTGCAATTCGTTCCAGTCATTGGCAGCAGAGAACTGGAAGGAATGGCGGCCAAAGGAGGTGTTGGCTTTGGGGATGACCAGTGAGATATACCTGCTGGAGCCAGTGGCGGCTCCTGAAAAAATTCTCAGGGGGGGCAATTTTTCTGATGATTTAGGTGACCTACACACATTTTAAAAAAGATATGTCCAGCAACAACATGAAGACAGGGGCAGCATATAAGTCAATACCAGAAGCATTTATTGACTGATCTCAAAAGTGTTGGCTTACCAGGGTTGGTGGAGCCCTCAGTTTCATCTTTGCCTCGCAAAGCTAACTCAAACACTCCGCAAAACTTCACACACTGGATTAGCCGGCTGAGGATGTGGCGGTTCTTGCTAATGTCGTAGTAAATATATTTGTTATAGTGAATATGGAATATGATATGTTGAGTAAAATGTTGTGCTAAGATCTATTTAGGTCAGGAGCTGGTTATAAGTTCTGTTCCTATCCAATAACAATGGACAAAAGGGTCCTATCTTGTCAGCCTTGTCAGTTTCAGTTCTCCAGTAAACTTGTGATTATCAACACTAACCTCATCGTTGTGGCGGCGGACAGCTAGCCTGTATCCCTCATCCAGTTGAGTGGGAATGTTCACTCTCCCCAAAGCAGACAATCTCAAACAGCTATCCATGTGGGTCTTTGACAGCTCATGTTTCTTAATCTTTCCTGAAAGATGGTGCATGTCCGTTACACACCAGTCGCTGTCCAAGCGGTGCTGTCTGCCGTGCCGCCTTCAGGGTGAAAGAGTAAGCAGGGGGTAGCAGAAGACTGCATTAGCTACATCGCAGCCTGCTAGCCAGGTTTTTCGTTCGTACCAATTTTTGGAAAATCCTCGTGTGTAGGACTTCCCCCCTTTAGTAGAAACCTGTTGAATTATAAAATTTGGTCTGGGAGGTCCTAATTGTTTCGTTGCCAATTTATCTTCATTTTTTCGCCGACAAAAAGGAACTTCTTTCAAAGACACAATCGAGTTGCACTGAAGCCTAGCCATTTTGATAGAAGTAGTGAATTGATTGACGCTGCTACCCGCTCTTTTCTTAGTTACGTTCATGGTTATATGTTACGTATGACGAAAGCGCGTAAGTGCAAGCCCTCAGAAACCCATAGAGATTGTATTGAAAGCTCTGATATTTGAAAAAAATTGATTTTACATGGGAGTCTATGACAGACTTCTGGGCGATTTTCAACCTGACTGAAATCGCCCCAAAGGGGGGGGGGGGGGCATTTGAAGCACGACTTTAGCCTGATTGGACATTTAGTGGCACTGTGGCAGATCAGACGTCTAGATTACAACACTGATAACTACTGTTGCCGTGATATAATTGATTAGAAAAAAAATCCCTTCCTTTTCCCGTTTGGCAGTGCGTCGCCCATATCGCCCTATTGAACACACCGCCCCTGGCTGGAGCGCAGACTACGGGTGGGTGCGGCTATGGTGACCAATGAGCTAAGATAAGGCGGGGATTTGCCTAGCAGTGATTTATAGATGGCCTGGAGCCAGTGGGTTTGACGACGAACATGTAGTTAGGACCAGCCAACAAGAGCGTACAGGTCACAGTGGTGGGTAGTGTATGGGGCTTTGGAGACAAAACGGATGGCACTGTGATAGACTACATCCAATTTGCTGAGTAGAGTGTTGGAGGCTATTTTGTAAATTACATCGCCGAAGTCAAGGATTGGTAGGATAGTCAGTTTTACGAGGGCATGTTTGGCAGCATGAGTGAAGGAGGCTTTGTTGCATAATAGGAAGCCGATTCTAGATTTAACTTTGGATTGGAGATTCTTAATGTGAGTCTGGAAGGAGAGTTTACAGTCTAGCCAGACACCTAGGTATTTGTAGTTGTCCACATACTCTAGGTCAGACCCGCCGAGAGTAGTGATTCTAGTCGGGTGGGCGGGTGCCAGCAGCGTTCGATTGAAGAGCATGCATTTAGTTTTACTAGTGTTTAAGAGCAGTTGGAGGCTCCTGAAGGAGTGTTGTATGGCATTGAAGCTCGTTTGGAGGTTTGTTAACACAAACACATCTAAATCATGTTTAGATCTCTTGCAAATCATTCGTTTTTGTCTGCTTTCCAGCATGCATTACATGAGTAGCTACAAGCGATAGATATTTTGATAGCCACTTACTCCACAAAGTTACAATTTGAGTGACAGGACTTCTTCTGGCACTACTGCTCCTGTCAAAAGTATTACACATTAATACCACTTCCGGGTTCACGGCCAATCACATGAGCCGTGCTTCTTCTTCGTCTTCTTTTTCTTCTTCAGTGGGGTTTATAGGCAGTTGGCATCCAACGTTATGGTGCATTACTGACCCTACTGTACAAAAAGTGTGGACATGAGCCGTGCAATAGCAGACATGAATATTTAATAAACTAGTAGCATTTTTCTTTTTTTCTTTGCAAGAAATACATAATAAGCCCTCATTATGTGTTTATAACTGCACTTAACTTAACACTTAACTCAATTAAGTCATTATGAGTGTATGACAGTATGAAAAAAAAAATGTATGCACTCACTAACTGTAAGTCGCTCTGGATAAGAGCTTCTGCTAAATTACTAAAATGTAAAATGTAAATGACTTGAGTGTATGCATTATAGATATAGGCTTCATAGAAAGTGTTACAAATGTTCTCCTGTCATCTTATAGGAGATCCATTCATGGATTTAGTTATGGCTTGAGAATGTGACTGGTCTACGGAGTTCTCCTTTATGTCTGTCTTTATATGTGACAACAACTTTTCTGTATTATGTGTATTTGCACAATCAATAATCATAAACGGTACTTCACTATGAATACTTTTGACTATGTGGTTTGAAGTACTTTACCGTTATCTTGCACATACATGAAGACTACTATAGACAGAAATCAATGCAGTAATGTTTTATTAAATAAAGGCTCTGATTAAAATATCATATTAATAAAATCAGGCATTTGGCTAATTCTTCTTCCCAGAAGCTCCTCTGAATGGTTTGGAGATGGCTCTGGAGAGAGCGTGTAACACCCTGACTATGAGTGGGCGTTTATGGGACTGGGACTCCTGGGGAGCAGGGGCCGGTGTGGTTGTCAGGTCCTCCTTGGGTGGGGAAGTGGATGGAGCCTCTGGAACCTCACACTCAGCATCTGTCATAAGAACATTTCATAATCAGAAAATGAATGTGTGTGTTTGTGTCTGTCCGTCTGCCTGCCTGCCTGCCTGCATGTCTGCCTGCCTGCCTGTCCGTCTGCCTGCCTGCCTGCCTGCCTGCCTGCCTGCCTGTCTGTCTGTCTGTCTGTCTGTCTGCCTGCCTGCCTGCCTGCCTGCCTGCCAGCCTGTCCGTCTGTCTGCCTGCCCGTCTGCCTGTCCGTCTGCCTTTCCGTCTGTCTGCCTGCCTGTCCGTCTGCCTGTCCATCTGCCTGTCTGTCTGCATGTCTGTCCGTCGGTCTGCCTGTATCTGTTGTCACTGTTTTAACAAGCTTGTCATAGGGTGATACATCAATATGACATTATCGATGCTTATCACTTACCCTGTGAAATATGAGTCTCTCTGAGACGTTTGGTAGGCAGCGCATCCTGTTCAGGGTGTCTCTTCGGTTCCCCTTTTGTCTTGAACAGCTGTTGACAAAACACATCAGGACAACTGAGCCTGTGTAAAATACAGAGTCTGCATCCTAAAAGGCACCCTATTCGCTACGTAAGGCACTACTTTTGACAAGGGCCCAGAGAGCTCTGGTAAAAAGTAGTGCACAATATAGGGAATAGGGTGCCATTTGGGACATAGCCATTGACTCTCTCCCATGTGTATTAGGATTGCATTACAGCGTCCTCACTCAACCTCCTAAAGACAATGACAACAGTATAGTTCTAATGCTGAGAGACAATAGGGGTGTAGTGAATCTGTAGGGTAAATTTCAGCCCTGCCTTACAGAGGTAATCTCAAAACACAGAGCACCCTACCTTAATCATGATCTTTGGAAACTTATGCATTTTCGGTAGGAAACGCCACTTCCTGTTCTTCTTAGTCTCTTCCCCTCTGGCAGAGGGAAGACGGGCCATGCCGTCAGCCTTTACATCAGCCGGGCTAAGGCTCCTGGCAGGGAATTCCTCAGTAGCATTAAGGTCAGCTACAACACCATGAGTGATGTCACTTGTGGCATTGCTGGTGTCTGAGTGAGAAGAGCACGCTAGTGTGACCGACCTGTGTACAATAACTGGGAGAAGAGGACGCAGCCATTGAAGTCAGTCACTGCATCCCAAATGGCATTCTCGTCACTTTATAGTGCACTACTTTTGACCAGGGCCCATAGGGTCTGGTCAAAAGTAGTGCACTAAATATGGAAGAAGGTGCCATTTTGGACACACCCAGTGAATTTTACATCATAAAACGCAATGTATTGAGCATGTTACAATTAAGTCCTATGCAGATGAAAAGAGGTACTTTCACTTACCATCCTCCATTGCAGACTTGGACACATAAGTCAGGCTGTCCATCACCATGTCTGTCATCAACTTGATGACCTGATCCAAAACCATTTCAGCCGAGGGTGGCATAGGCCTTCCCATACACTGCCCCAGGAGTCTCCTAACAGAAGTCTGGGCAAAGTTGTAAATGAGCTCTGAGGCATCATCCTTTGACAGCTTCCTCAGGGCTGGTTTAGGCAGCGCTGGTTGAGAGAGGCTTCTGTGGCCAACCATGGATTGAAGCTGGCGGTTTATGGTTATCTCCTGAATGAGACCATGGACCTTTGCGATCAGGTTGCCAGACGCACCTTGAAGGGCTTCAACTGACAGGAGCCTATCCAGATTTTCTTCTGCTGAAGTCATCTCTGGGTCGTCCGTCTTCATTGTGTCCATTATAGTTTTCACTATGATATTGGTGTCAGATATGTTTATTTCTTGTTGGCTCACAAGCGTTGACCGTGAACCTTTCTCGTCCATTGCGATAGAGGTATGGGATTCTGTCCTTGTGATCTCATCGGCAGCGCTCATGTCAGGCAACTGGTCCAGGCTCTCCAGTACAGAGTCTAACATGTTAGTGGCTATCAGACACTCCTCACTTGCAATCTGCCCAACAGATGAACTCTCAGAGTTGGCCACTCTACACTTGATCACATTTAGGATCAAGCTGAGCGTCTTCTTTGCAGTTTTGCTAAAGCCTTCTTGGCTGACTGCCACTGTTACGTCTTTTAGAGCCACAAGAGGTTTGCAACTTTCACTCAATCCACTTCCGTGGAGAGGAGAGGCTCTCTTCAAACTGTTGTTACTCACAACTGACATACTCCTGGTGGGCAGAGTGACATCCTCACTGCACGTGTCAATTACATGGTGGTCTGTTGAAGAGCCACTCGAAGACACAAGGGCTTTAGACCTTTTAGCCAAACAGACTTTTGACAAAGGCTTCTCACTTCTCACAGACGGAGGGCGGCTCCTGTCCTCAACAAGAGCAGTGTCAGCGGACTTAGAGCGTCTGAGTGTCTCCACAGGGGTGGAGTCCAGCACATATTTGGCTGTGGTGACTGACACTGGTGGAAAAGAGAAAAAGATGTTCAGTCTATCCTTTACTCTGTGGTACATGGTTTGAGCAGCATCCAATAAGTTGTCAAAGACAACTCTGGGTTTGAGCTGGGACTCCAGCTTTTTCTCTCCTAGTGGGAAGGAGTCTGCGTCGTCCACAGTGTACTGGGATACACTTTCAAGTTCTTGCATGATAATATTTACTATATCTTCGGCTGTAGAAACCGCATGGTGTGAGAAGGTGGTGCTAGGCATGCTCTGTAGCAAAGAATGGCTGGCTTTGCTAGCAGCTCTGAGAATGGTCTCACTCACAATGTGTTTGGCCTTAGCTCGGAACTCAGCACTGTGAAAGCTCTGGATGGAAATGTTAGAGGTTCTGCTGGCTGCACTAAGAGATCGCGTGAGTGTGGCAATCTCGGCTGACGTCACGTCACTCGAAATGGTGAGGTCCTCCAATTTCGAAATGATCGAGTCCAACTTCTGGTTGAAGTCGAAGGATGAATTTGACGTGCTCTCCCCAACGGAAGCGGAGCAGTCTTCCTTTGAAGTGTCCACCCTCAGCACCGAGATCACCTGTTTGATTACCCCTTTAGTGCAGGTGTCGAGGGTGAGCTGGTGGGCTGAGGCTGAGAACTTAGAAGGGGTCTTACTGTCTGTCTTCTGTACAGGAGATTCCTCCACAGTGGCCTCAGTTACAAGTAGTCCAGTTGCAGAGAGCTCGATTTGCACAGGAGTATTTTTTCCCTCAGTGAGATGGTGGGAGGTGAACAGCTTCCTTAGTTTGTCCAGGGTTTTGGTATAAATCATCTGGGAACCTGAACTCACTTCCACCCAGAACATTTTGCGACCTGATTTCGTACGCATGGAGACCTCAGATACCTCATGCAAGTCGAAAATAATTCCACCAAAGAGATCAGAGGATGCCTCCTCAATATTCTCTGAGGAAACATGGACAGATAGGATTTCCGACAGTTTCCCACAAGTGTCGGTTCTATCCAGCGCAGCAGTATATGTCACAGCTGCATCCTGAATGACCTGAGTGATGCATTGCTCAGCTTTGACAATATACTCCTCCACTGGTTGACCATGGAGGATGTCAACTTTATCAGCAGGGAGCTCCTTCTGAATACTCACATTCTCCTCTGATGGACATGGGTTGTTGAAGACAATGCTCTCAGTGACCATCTTAGAGGAGGCGAGAGATGAGTCGAGAAGCAGAGATCTGTATATTGTCGAGGTGGACATCTCTGGGTGCTTTATCACAGCAGCCTCCTCCAAAATGTCCGACGGGCCCTGGAGGATGTCAGAGATATCCATGTCCTCAATGGTCTCTACCAGAGACGATAGTAGGTCTCTGGCTGCCAGGTTGGTAGGTCTCTGGTTCTCAAGCTCTGTTTTGATTGCTTGACAGGCAGTTGCCAGAGCAACAGCAGAGCGAGAACACAACTGCTTCAAGGTGGAGTCAGAAAAAGATGATGACAGATCTGTCATGGACATGGTGGAGAGTTGACTCTCAGAGACAAACGGGCTGAGTTTGACAGACACCTGTCTGACCAAGTCCCCAGCAAGAGCTCTCATATCTATTGCTCCACTAGCTGAGTTGTGGGAGCAGGCACTCTGTGGCCTTGACGGGTTCCTGTTATCCAAAAATCCTGTTATCCAGAAAACCTCAAGTACAAGATCCACAACATTGGATGACACTTCTGTCATTCTGTTGTCGGACAGAAATGTACTTGGATGAATGGTGCCTGCATTCACAGTCCAGTCGCAAATGGAGTTGTTGGACTGACTCTGGACTAGTGGAACTAGACAGGTTTCACTTGGACCTT
Organism: Coregonus clupeaformis; assembly: GCF_020615455.1. Lineage (NCBI taxonomy): Eukaryota > Metazoa > Chordata > Actinopteri > Salmoniformes > Salmonidae > Coregonus > Coregonus clupeaformis. Next base: position 58,974,010 of record NC_059214.1, read on the forward strand.
GGCCAAAGAGCTCTGCCATTTTGAGCAGAACTGATCTTAAGACCTTCGACTTGGAAATGTTCAGCAGTGGGTCGTTGTTGGACAGTCTGGTGGATGGTCTGCTAGCCGATCTGTGAACCACTAGGCTTTGTATTTCTGCCGAAATGGCAGTTAGAAAATAGGTCAAGGGGCTGGTCGCTCTCCCCTCATTTCCTCCGTTGGCTTTAGCCTTGATGATGCTATCTATGATGATGACTATGACCTGTCCAGCCAGAGGACCCAAAATGGCCTCAAGCTCCCTCTCTAAATCAAGGGGAGACTTGTGGCCGAGCGCAATATGCTCTATGGCATGGGAATACATCTTAGAAGTCGCCATACTTAGCATCTCTTGGGCAAACTGTTGACTTGCTGAGATACTTCCAGTCAGCAGAACTAGAGTTCCCTGACTGACACTTCGCATTAGCTCAGCAAATCTGGAGTTGAGAAGGTTTATAACCAACTCGACAATACCCATCATAAACTTGCCGTCCGTTGACATTTTGCTAGGTCTGTATTTCTCCTGTCTACTCCGTTTGGGCGGCGGTACGATGTCACTCTGCAACTGGCCGCTCTGGACCATGTCGAAGACAGAGTCCCCAGAGATGCCAAACACAGATCTCAGTGGTGCTGAGTGTGGTCTGTGTCTCATCTCTCTATCGCCACACTCAGGTGAGGAGACATATCGCTCTTTGTCCTCACTCAGCAAAGAGGTCAAACACCTGCAGAATGCACAACAGAAATTAATAGTACATGGTAACAAAATAAAAAAATATGATCCAAGAATTTGGGACACAAACTCAACCTTGTTATTGTTATTCAAAGGAAGCATTGTGAACCATCTCAAACCACACTCAGTCCAAACATTAACATTTAGAGTAAACTTTTTAGAGTGGTTGTGTAGTATCTAAGTAGTATTTCTCACTAAGTGGATCTGGAATGGATATTTGTACCTATAACAGGAAAGACCTGCAAAAAGAGGAGGGGATAGAGCTAGGTATCTGTGAGAGGAGGGGATAGGGGTAGATACCTGTGAGAGGAGGGGATAGGGCTAGGTACCTGTGAGAAGAGGGGATAGGGCTAGGTACCTGTGAGAGGAGGGGATAGGGCTAGGCACCTGTGAGAGGAGGGGAGAGGGCTAGGTACCTGTGAGAGGAGGGGATAGGGCTAGGTACCTGTGAGAGGCATGGATAGGGCTAGGTACCTGTGAGAGGAGGGGATAGGGGTAGGTACCTGTGAGAGGCATGGATAGGGCTAGGTACCTGTGAGAGGCATGGATAGGGGTAGGTACCTGTGATAGGAGGGGATTGGGCTAGGCACCTGTGAGAGGAGGGGAGAGGGCTAGGCACCTGTGAGAGGAGGGGATAGGGCTAGGTACCTGTGAGAGGCATGGATAGGGCTAGGTACCTGTGAGAGGAGGGGATTGGGCTAGGCAACTGTGAGAGGAGGGGAGAGGGCTAGGTACCTGTGAGAGGAGGGGATAGGGCTAGGTACCTGTGAGAGGAGTGGATAGGGCTAGGTACCTGTGAGAGGAGGGGATAGGGCTAGGTACCTGTGAGAGGAGGGGATAGGGCTAGGTACCTGTGAGAGGAGGGGATAGGGCTAGGTACCTGTGAGAGGAGTGGATAGGGCTAGGTACCTGTGAGAGGAGGGGATAGGGCTAGGTACCTGTGAGAGGAGGGGATAGGGCTAGGTACCTGTGAGAGGAGGGGATAGGGGTAGGTACCTGTGAGAGGATGGGATAGGGCTAGGTACCTGTGAGAGGAGGGGATAGGGCTAGGTACCTGTGAGAGGAGGGGATAGGGGTAGGTACCTGTGAGAGGAAGGGATAGGGCTAGGTACCTGTGAGAGGAGTGGATAGGGCTAGGTACCTGTGAGAGGAGGGGATAGGGCTAGGTACCTGTGAGAGGAGGGGAAAGGCGTGGGAGTGCGTGTGCTGCAGGCGGTTCTGGCGCTGGTGCACCTGCTGGGTCCTCCACTACAGCTGAATCTGACGCTGTGGCCAAGAGAGGTCACCTCTCCTGCCTCATTACTTCCTGATCCAGAAGAGCTTGGCGAATCAGAGAGCTCTATCTGCATGGTGAGGTCAAGGGCGGGAACAACCACAGTGGATGTAGTCTCCATCACCCATGCTACAATATCCATGCACTTGGCACTAAACTCATGTCTGCTCATCTGCAATGTTAAAAGACCATACCGAGTTAGTTTGTTAAAGGGGCTGCACTGATATAAAACGTAGAACCATTTACTCAAGCTAGTCAATTAAAGCAGTGGTTCAGGATTAAAGGTCCTGCAGGATTTCCACAAATGAATGTTTGGTCCATTTTACCAACATTAACTACTTTAGAGGTGACTATAACTCACCCCGGCACGCATATTCTCACTCAGCAGATTCCAATGGCTGAAAAGTAAATAAATGCAAGTACACAATGAACTACATGACATTACCTCTATTATTTTAGACTACGTTATGGATGGACATTACCTCTATTATTTTAGATTACGTTATGGATGGACATTACATCTATTATTTTAGATTACGTTATGGATGGACATTACCTCTATTATCTTAGACTACGTTATGGATGGACATTACCTCTATTATCTTAGACTACGTTATGGATGGACCTCTATGGAACTAGGCCACACCCAGACATCCCTGATTAGTTATTTGGTCCGTTGAGTCCTTTGTATTGGCCCGAGACTATGGGAGACTCTCAATCTCCTCGCCTCCTTCTCAAAACCCATTGGATGAGAAGGTCAGAAGGGCGGGACCTCTGGCTTTCTCATCCAATGGGTTTTGAGAAGAGAGGACACGAGGAGTATGCAATTGAGATAGGGAACATATCTAGGGGATGCATGGGGAAGCCAAAGAGCAACTTACTCGTCCTTCATGTCCTGCACAAAGGTGTGTAGGTCTGGGTAGCTTCTCTTTCCCCTGCTGAGGGTGAGGCTGGTCTGGGAAGTTTCATCCTTGTGGGTCACGGTAGTGAAGGTCACCACTGCAGCCTGATGGCGACAACAGAAAGCTGAGTTAGGCTGGAATTCAATTTTGCGTCATTAAAACACAAAATATCTCAATGAAATGTCATACATGTAATAGAAAAATACATCATACCTCCTGTGACTGAGATGGGATGGCAACAGCCTCGTCCAACTCACTCATTCCTTCAACCTCCTGCGACTGAGATGGGATGGCCACAGCCTCGTCCAACTCACTCTCTCCTTCAACCTCCTGCGACTGAGATGGGATGGCAACAGCCTCGTCCAACTCACTCTCTCCTTCAACCTCCTGCGACTGAGATGGGATGGCAACAGCCTCGTCCAACTCACTCATTCCTTCAACCTCCTGCGACTGAGATGGGATGGCCACAGCCTCGTCCAACTCACTCTCTCCTTCAACCTCCTGCGACTGAGATGGGATGGCAACAGCCTCGTCCAACTCACTCTCTCCTTCAACCTCCTGCGACTGAGATGGGATGGCAACAGCCTCGTCCAAATCACTCTCTCCTTCAACCTCCTGCGACTGAGATGGGATGGCAACAGCCTCGTCCAACTCACTCTCTCCTTCAACCTCCTGCGACTGAGATGGGATGGCAACAGCCTCGTCCAACTCACTCTCTCCTTCAACCTCCTGCGACTGAGATGGGATGGCAACAGCCTCGTCCAACTCACTCTCTCCTTCAACCTCCTGCAACTGAGATGGGATGGCAACAGCCTCGTCCAACTCGCTCTCTCCTTCAACCTCCTGCGACTGAGATGGGATGGCAACAGCCTCGTCCAACTCACCCTCTCCTTCATCCTCCTGCGACTCAGATGGGATGGCAACAGCCTCGTCCAACTCACTCTCTCCTTCAACCTCCTGCGACTGAGATGGGATGGCAACAGCCTCGTCCAACTCACTCTCTTCTTCAACCTCCTGTGACTGAGTTGGGGTATCTGTGTCTAGAACAGCCTCATCCAACTTGGTCAGTCTCTCAGCCTCTCTGTGATCTTTATGGGATCTAGATAGAGAAAAAGGAATCTCTCTTAGGTCACTGCTATAATGTGAGTGTGAGGATGTGTAATTATAGAATTAGAATCATAGAATTAGAATGAATCATTCTAGAATTAGAATAGAATCACTCAAATTCTATGGCTCCAATACTCTTGAGATGACTCGGCCTATCCAGAGCCAAATATTTAGAGAATTCTGCCAACTTTTAAAAGGACTCCATGTAAGCGCCTTGGAGCCTTTCATTTATCCTTTCATTATAAGTAAATTATAATTATAGATGTTCAGTTACATAGCATTGTTTGAAATGTCAACATTGCCCATGGGGAGCCAGCTGTCATATGGATATCTACTGTGTCATGTAATGTATACATAAACTCAGCAAAAAAAGAAAACGTCCCTTTTTCAGGATCTTTCAAAGATAATTCGTAAAAATCCAAATAACTTCACAGATCTTCATTGTAAAGGGTTTAAACACTGTTTCCCATGCTAGTCCCCTGTAGCTCAGTTGGTAGAGCATGGCGCTTGCAACGCCAGGGTTGTGGGTTTGTTTCCCACGGGGGGCCAGTATGAAAATGTATGCACTCACTAACTGTAAGTCGCTCTGGATAAGAGCGTCTGCTAAATGACTAAAATGTAAAATGTTGTTCAATGAACCATAAACAATGAATGAACATGCACCTGTGGAACGGTCATTAAGACACTAACAGCTTACAGACGGTAGTTATGAAAACTTAGGACCCTAAAGAGGCCTTTCTACTGACTCTGAAAAACACCAAAAGAAAAATGCCCAGGGCCCTGCTCATCTGCGTGAACGTGCCTTAGGCATGCTGCAAGGAGGCATGAGGACTGCAGATGTGGCCAGGGCAATAAATTGCAATGTCCGTACTGTGAGACGCCTAAGACAGAGCTACAGGGAGACAGGACGGACAGCTGATCATCCTCGCAGTGGCAGACCACGTGTAACAACATCTGCACAGGATCGGAACATCCGAACATCACACCTGCGGGACAGGTACAGGATGGCAACAACAACTGCCCGAGTTACACCAGGAACGCACAATCCCTCCATCAGTGCTCAGAATGTCCGTAATAGGCTGAGAGAGGCTGGACTGAGGGCTTGTAGGCCTGTTGTAAGGCAAGTCCTCACCAGACATCACCGGCAACAACGTCGCCTATGGGCACAAACACACCGTCGCTGGACCAGACAGGACTGGCAAAAAAGTGCTCTTCACTGACGAAGTCGCGGTTTTGTCTCACCAGGGGTGATGGTCGGATTCGTGTTTATCGTCGAAGGAATGAGCGATACACCAAGGCCTGTACTCTGGAGCGGGATCGATTTGGAGGTGGATGGTCCGTCATGGTCTTGGGCGGTGTGTCACAGCATCATCGGACTGAGCTTGTTGTCATTGCAGGAAATCTCAACGCTGTGCGTTACAGGGAAGACATCCTCCTCCCTCATGTGGTACCCTTCCTGCAGGCTCATCCTGACATGACCCTCCAGCATGACAATGCCACCAGCCATACTGCTCGTTCTGTGCGTGATTTCCTGCAAGACAGGAATGTCAGTGTTCTGCCATGAAGAGCCTGGATCTGTTGGATCGGAGGGTGAGGGCTAGGGCCATTCCCCCCCAGAAATGTCTGGGAACTTGCAGGTGCCTTGGTGGAAGAGGGGGTAACATCTCACAGCAAGAACTGGCAAATCTGGTGCAGTCCATGAGGAGGAGATGCACTGCAGTACTTTAATGCAGCTGGTGGCCACACCAGATACTGTTACTTTTGATTTTGACCCCCCCCTTTGTTCTGTTAGTCACACGTCTGTGGAACTTGTTCAGTTTATGTCTCAGTTGTTGAATCTTGTTATGTTCATACAAATATTTACACGTTAAGTTTGCTGAAAATAAACGCAGTTGACAGGGAGAGGACGTTTCTTTTTTTGCTGAGTTTATATCTCAATGTCCCAACTCTCTAAATACATGGCTCTGGGCCTACCTCGCCATAGGCGGTGACCTTTGACCTACTACTGAATCTGTATCTGTAGGCCTATGTGATCCTGTAACCAGTCACAAATGTGTCATTAGTGTAAATCACTTACCTGACTTCCTTCATAACATCAGCTTCATTGATGGGGTCATCCAGGTCTATGAGGGTGAGGTCATTCCCACTGACCTCTGACCTCTGAAAGACAGCACAAAGTCATGTTTAGATGTCACCTACTGTGTCGCCTTTTGCCGTGTTCAAAACAACTGGGAAATCTCTGACTTCCGACTTCAGTGCGTTCAAGACAACTGGGAAATAGGAAAAAAAAACAAGCTCCGACTGGGAAAAATCGTTTTGAACAGTCATCCAACTCGGAATTCCAAGTCGGAAGCAGCGCGGCTTGGCGGGTCATGTTTTGGAGGACGCCTGACTCGACCTTCACCTCTCCAGAGCCCGCTGGGGAGTTGCAGCGATGAGACAAGATCGTAACAAGATCGTAACTACCAATTGGATATCACGAAAAATTGGGGAGAAAAAGGGGGTAAAATTACCACCACAAAATGTAAAAAGGAATTCCAAGTCGGAAACTCTGGCATCTTTCTAGAGCTCCGACTTTCCGACCTGAAGTTCACGGACGTCATGATTTGACCTAGTTATTTTTTTCGAGTTCCCAGTTGCCTTGAGAGCACCATTAACCCAACTCTCATTGTCACATCATAATGCATCATATTCAGAGAAATAGAATCACCAGAACATCATATCAGGTGTACAGTTCAGTTTACCAGTCAAATTGCCAAGGTCAGAGGCTCTATCCTTTCTAGTGATTCTATTTCTATGGTCACATAATAATGCATCATATCTATGCTTGTGTCCGAAATAGCACCCTAGTTCCAATATAGTGCACTTCTTTTGGCTGGAGCCCTATAGAGTCCCACAGTCATAATACCCATAAAACCTAGTGGTCTGGCAGCCTCTGGAACTGCCGTTCTGCAGCCAACAAGGCAGAGTTAATCTCAGCCTATGCTACCCTCCAGTCCCTCGACTTCTTGGCGCTGACGGAAACATGGATTACCACAGAAAACGCTACTCCTACTGCTCTTTCCTCGTCTAACCATGTGTTCTCGCATACCCCAAGAGCATCTGGTCGGCGCGGCGGTGGCACAGGAATCCTCATCTCTCCAAAGTGGACATTCTCTCTTTTTCCCCTGACCCATCTGTCTATCTCCTCATTTGAATTCCATGCTGTCACAGTCACTAGCCCATTCAAGCTTAACATCCTTGTCATTTATCGCCCTCCAGGTTCTCTTGGAGAGTTCATCAATTAGCTTGACGCCTTGATAAGTTCCTTTCCTGAGGATGGCTCACCCCTCACAGTTCTGGGTGACTTTAACCTCCCTACGTCTCTGCCTTTGACTAATTTCTCTCTGCCTCCTTCTTTCCACTCCTTTCCTCTTTTGACCTCACCCTCTCACCGTCCCCCCCTACTCACAAGGCAGGCAATACGCTTGACCTCAACTTTACTAGATGCTGTTCTTCTACTAATCTCACTGCAACTCCCCTCCAAGTCTCCGACCACTACTTTGTATCCTTTTCTCTCTCGCTCTCCTCCAACACTACTCACTCTGCCCCTACTCAGATGGTAATGTGCCATCACAACCTTCGCTCTCTCTCTCCCGCTACTCTCTCCTCTTCCATCCTATCATCTCTTCCCTCTGCTAAATCCTTCTCCCTCCGATCTCCTGATTCTGCCTCCTCAACCCTCCTCTCCTCCCTTTCTGCATCTTTTGACTCTCAATGTCCCCTATCCTCCCGGCCGGCTCGGTCCTCCCCTCCTGCTCCATGGCTTGACGACTCATTGCGAGCTCACAGAAGAGGGCTCCGGGCAGCCGAGCGGAAATGGAGGAAAACTAGACTCCCTGCGGACCTTTCATCTTTTCACTCCCTCCTCTCTGCATTCTCTTCCTCTGTTTCCGCTGCTAAAGCCACTTTCTACCACTCTAAATTTCAAGCCTATGCCTCTAACCCTAGGAAGCTCTTTGCCACCTTCTCCTCCCTGCTGAATCCTCCCTTCTCCCTCTCTGTGGATGACTTCGTCAACCATTTTGAAAAGAAGGTTGACGACATCCGATCCTCATTTATTAAGTGAAATGACACCGCTCACACTGCCCTACCCTATGCTTTGACTTTTTTCTCCCCTCTCTCTCCAGATGAAATCTTGCGACTTGTGACGGCCAGCCGCCCAACAACCTGCCCGCTTGACCCTATCCCCTCCTCTCTTCTCCAGACCATTTCCGGAGACCTTCTCCCTTACCTCACCTCGCTCATCAACTCATCCTTGACCGCTGGCCATGTCCCTTCCGTCTTCAAGAGAGCGAGAGTTGCACCCCTCCTCAAAAAACCTACACTCGATCCCTCCGATGTCAACAACTACAGACAAGTAAGTATCCCTTCTTTCTTTTCTCTCCAAATCTCTTGAGCGTGCCGTCTCTAGCCAACTCTCCTGCTATCTCTCTCAGAATGACATTCTTGATCCAAACCAGTCAGGTTTCAAGACTGGTCATTCAACTGAGACTGCTCTTCTCTGTGTCATGGAGGCTCTCCGCACTGCTAAAGCTAACTCTCTCTCCTCTGCTCTTATCCTTCTAGACCTATCCGCTGCCTTTGATACTGTGAACCATCAGATCCTCCTCTCCACCCTCTCCGAGTTGGGCATCTCCGGCGCTGCTCACTCTTGGATTGCGTCCTACCTGACAGGTCGCTCCTACCAGGTAGCGTGGCGAGAATCTGTCTCCGCACCACGTGCTCTCACCACTGGTGTCCCCCAGGGCTCAGTTCTAGGCCCTCTCCTATTCTCTCTATACACCAAGTCACTTGGCTCTGTCATATCCTCACATGGTCTTTCCTATCATTGCTACGCAGACGACACACAATTAATTTTCTCCTTTCCCCCTTCTGATAACCAGGTGGCGAATCGCATCTCTGCATGTCTGGCAGACATATCAATGTGGATGTCGGATCACCACCTCAAGCTGAACCTCTGCAAGACCTCCGGAGCTGCTCTTCATCCCTGGGAAGGACTGCCCGTTCCATGATCTCGCCATCACGGTTGACAACTCCATTGTGTCCTCCTCCCAGAGTGCAAAGAGCCTTGGCGTGACCCTGGACAACACCCTGTCATTCTCTGCTAACATCAAAACGGTGACCCGATCCTGCAGGTTCATGCTCTACAACATTTGCAGAGTACGACCCTACCTTACACAGAAAGCGGCACAGTTCCTAATCCTGGATTAATGCAACTCGCTGTTGGCTGGGCTCCCTGCCTGTGCCATTAAACCCCTACAACTTATCCAGAACGCAGCAGCCCGTCTGGTGTTCGACCTTCCCAAGTTCTCTCATGTCACCCCGCTCAGTTGAGGCTCGCATCTACTACAAGACCATGGTGCTTGCCTACGGAGCTGTGAGGGGAACGGCACCTCCTTACCTTCAGGCTCTGATCAGACCCTACACCCAAACGAGGGCACTACGTTCATTTACCTCTGGCCTGCTAGCTCCCCTACCTCTACAGAAGCACAGTTCCCGCTCAGCCCAGTCAAGGCTATTTGCTGCTCTGGCACCCCAATGGTGGAACAAGCTCCCCCACGACGCCAGGACAGCGGAGTCACTGACCGCCTTCCGGAGACACTTGAAACCCTACCTCTTTAAGGAATACCTGGAATAGTATAAAGTAATCCTTCTACCCCCCCCATAAAAAAAAAAGAAGAAAAATAAGTGGTTGTCCCACTGGCTATCATAAGTTGAATGCACCAATTTGTAAGTCGCTCTGGATAAGAGCGTCTGCTAAATGATATAAATGTAAAATGTAAATATACTGATAAAAGTCAACTTGTCCGAGAGAGATTTACATGGTTACAAAAACGTCACGCCAGGGTAAGCCTACACGAAATACAGCCCTTATTTTATGTGTTTCTAAAATCGCCTATGGGAAAAATGAATGGTGGAAAAACGATTGGAACCATTTCCCTGTTTGACCGCTAGGTTTTATGGGTATTATCACACCTCCACTGTGGGACTCTATAGAGGGGTTGGTTGTTAAGCAACAAAACTGGCATGCAACTATGGGGCAAAATAGACAGGGTTTGACTTAGACTGTTGACAACATGTAAACTATATTTAGTCTCTAAATGTTTAATGCAAACATAAATACATTTGAACAATGAACTCGTCTCAAATACATTGTTACAGTTGTTGTTGGTTAGCTAGGTAGCGAATTTTAGTCATTCCATAGACATGATATCAGTCAAAACACCTCAAAACAAGACATGGTATCAATAACACCATACAACGAGCTGAAACATGCCATAGAGCTACGATTCCCCACATGGCAGCTTGTTGTTAGCTGAGGTTCAGAATCATAACAAGATACACGACTTCCGGCCATCGATGCGCGAGCATCATTTTCGTAACGTCAGCCAACCCTTCTATGGCTCCTGGTCAAAAGTAGTACACTAGCCTACATAGGGAATAGGGTGCCATTTTGGACGAATTTATGAAGGTGCTGTCATAACCTTTGACCCCCATTTGACCCTACTGTACCTTTAGCCAACTCTCATGACTCCCTGGCCATAGACTTTCTAGTTTGATATTACAGCATGAATAGCACATTATTTCATTTGTTAAACAATATTTAATCCACAGTAATTAATATAATTGAAGATTTAAAAATAAATAACATGCCTACCTTGAACTCTTTATTCTCCATCTTCTTGCAAAATCAGCACATTTCCTTGCCAAAATGAACGCGCATCCAGAGCCAAAACAAACGCAATCCTCCAGCACTAGCGAGGATCAGACTGAACTGCTCCAGCGGATTTTGATCAATTTCAACGTTTATCAGTGATGACGTAACAATGACCTGTACAAATTTGACGCAATTTCGATCTCGTGCTGATGCAACACTCTGTGTTGTTGAAAGCTCACGTATGGAAATCCTGCGAGTTGTAAACAAATTTTGGCTATTGTTGCCCTTAAAACTGTAATGTTGAGGACGCCATGAAAAATAAAATACATAACCCACACCGTTAGGCCAAGGTACATGCAATATTCATCACTTTGCCAATAGACTTCTTGTTCCTTGTTGTATGTAGCCTTTCTTTTGGGATTAGCACCACTGTCACCTAGAAATTGATACTGCGGTTGTCACATAAAACAGATAACCCATAGTTCATTATTAAATAACATAACTCATTTATTTATTTTATTACTCATAAAATATACAGCAATCTTCAGATACTGAAAGAATTCATGGGAGTTTCGAATTCAGTCACTATTTCATATGTACATGCTAGTTTCATCCTTTTAAAGAAAAAAAAGGACACGAAAAAACCTGTGAACCTCCTGTTCCTGATTTGACGAACATAGCATATGTATTGTACATATTTCCAGTTTAAATGATTTTCAAAAAGAGACAAAAACGGGGGTTTGAACAAGCAATCACATAAAAGGATTGAGTGGTTTCATTTTTTTTGAAGAAGTTAAAGCAAGCAAAACCTGTCAAAATACATTGATTATAAGACCAAGACAAATAATATATATATATTTTTTTTTCAACAGAAGAAAATCTAAATACTGCTGTCCTACCATTGGTTTACAGTGTTTCTCCTCTCCAAGGGAGGCATGTTTTCTGCCTCATATGCCTCGGAATAGTATCAGTGCTTTTCACAAACGTTGTAGTACTTAGTGTGCATCATTGTTTTCGCTCATACAGCTGCCTCTACTCTCCTAACCTCCCCTCAGTAACTAAAGAAGGCACAAAATGATGACATAAATATCACAAGAAAGAATACATGAATTAATAATTTACTTTCTAAAATATTTTCTAGAGGGCAAAGGACAGGTAGGTTTAATAACGCAAATGTAAAAAGTCCTGTCGCTCACATACAAATGCAAAATCTAAATGGCACCCTATTCTTTATAGAGTACACTACTTTTGACCAGAACCCTATGGCCCTGGTCAAAAGTAGTGTACTATAAAGGCAATATGGTGCCATTGGGGATGGAAATTCTTTGAAATTACTCATGAGAGCAAATACTACGATTTTTTGGTTCCCTCAGAGGGTCAGGAGCTTAAGACATGAATGATTTTATTAAAATGTTTGTTCATAAAAAATAAATGATTTCCCCTCCTCCCACATGGATTACAGACAAGAGGCTAGGTGCGTTCTGACTGTCTTAGTGTGCGGATAAACATGACCATCACTCTCATAAAACTTAAATGAAACATCACTCCTTATGTTTTTTCTTAGCCCAAAACGCTCAATCCCATTTCTACTGTCAAAACAGGTTTTTGAAAAGGCTTCTTCCACATCTTTTGGTCCATGTCTGTTTTTCACTCAGTGAAGTGCTACTATCCCCTTGGATTACAGGTTATTGCCGTCATAAGGTGTCCATCTGTCTGTTGGCTGGACAGTTTCTACCGTTTAGGACCTTTGTGGGTAAAGGTAAAGGTGGGCTATAGCAGCAGCAGTTCCTCTGAAGTCCAGTATCTGCTGGAAGGACACCTGGTGGTATGAGAGGATGAGTGTGGCCAGCCAGCCTGTTGTGCCTCCCCCTCTCCCTCCCTCCATTTCTCTCTCTCCATCTGCGGGACTCTTTTGGCTCCTGTGCGGACTGTCTCGGCTCGTGCCCTCCCAAAGCTGGCTGTGGTGATTTAAGACACGGTGTGTATGTGTGTATTTGTTTGTGGCCTCTGCCCCACTTCACTGTCCATCCGTCTGCCCTTGGCTCCCCTCCAGGGCAGCGACCACCACCCCCCTCAGTATGTCTCTGAGTCTGAGTCGTTGAGTTCCTCATCCTTGTAGAAGCCTCCATCGTGGTCGCGGTGGCCGATGTTGTTGAAGCTGCAGTAGGAGCTGTGCTCGCTGCGCAGCACGGGCAGGCTGTCGAAGGTCACACTCTTGGAGGGGCTGGTGGTGTAGTGGTTAATGGCACTGAAGGACAGGCTGGGCGCCGGGTTGCAGGGGGACACGGGCATCATGGTGGCCAGGATCAGCGCCAGGCAGTCCGCCACGTCTTTGTTGGGGGCGCAGGCCAAGGCAGGCGTGTAACCTGAGGGGTTCAAACAGAACAGCAGAGGGTCACTTCAGGAGCATCACCGTTTACTACAACACTTTTGGTGAAAAACATGAAATAACAGCAGGCTAGGAGATACAAAGTTAAGACAATAACCAAACAGTGGACTAGAGAGAAACATTTGTGGACACATTGAGAAGAGAAGTACAGAAGAAAACGGTGTTAGCGTTATGGATCTTACCATTCTCATCGACTGCTAGCACGCTAGCACCCTTCACTAGTAGCTCCTGAACCACCACCGTCAGACCATTTCTGGCTGCAACGTGTAACGGCCTGAGGAGAAAGTACCGTCAGATTAGCCAGCAGCAAATGAGGATACCTCCCAAATGCCAGACTATTCCCTATATAGTGCACTTCTTCTAATTCTTCTGGCCCAATTAATACAGCTGAACCATACGTACGTCTGTAAGGCTGCGTTAGTCGAGTTGATGAGGTTCCTGTCTGTAATCTTCTCCAATATCAACAAGGCACTGGTTTCATGCCCCTTTAAAAACCAGAGTCAAACATGTCAGACCAAAATTTTAACCAGAGAGAGCCAACTGTTCAGATGAACGTCATCTTCATGTGGGGATGCTCACCTTACTGCAGGCCAGATGAAGAGCAGTGTTCTTGACTGCATCCTGCAGGGTGAGCTCTGCTTTGGCACTGCTCACCAACAGCTCTGACACAGACAGAGAAACATAAAGAAACTCAATTAGGAAATTAAGCGACTTATTAAAATGTAAAACAGACATGTTGAACTTAAGCCGGCTGGGCGAGGCAAAGCGGAGGAGAGGGTGCTGCGTACCGACAGCGTTGGTTTGTCCGTTCTCAGCAGCCATCATGAGGGAGGTCTTCCCGGAGGCATCGGGGGAGTTGACCTGGGCGTTGTGGCCTAGCAGCAGCTGAAGACACTCCACGTGGTCCGTGAAAGCCGCCGCATGCAGGGGGTCCTGGAGAGAGAGGAAACTTATTTCACCGATATCATGTAGGACTGTTATAAACAAGTTTGTTCAATTAACCCTGTTTATACCATAGAAATATAAAATCACTAATAGATGTATTAAAAGTAATCTACAATCCCTCATCCAACCCCAGAGGTCATTTTATTCCCCAGACAACATTATTCTAAAGAAGAAAAGGACTTTGTCATGTGCTGTAGTTACCGGTTCTTGGTGTCAGTGGCGTTGACAATGGCCGGCCCCAGAGTGTCAATCAGCATCTCTGCAGGGCTGAACGAGTTGCCCTCGGTCTTGTGGAAAACCTCCTGTTCCAGCAGCACCTCTACACACGTGTCATGGCCTAGTGGAAGATTGATTCATACAGGAAAAAGATGACGTCGCTGCAGACCACAACAATACTCTCAGAGAAAGCTACACATCTGACAATGGTGAAGTCACAAAAGATGTTTTAGCTACAACATATGCTATGTCAATCCCCTGACAAAGTCCTGTTTCAGTGTAAGGTCCTCCACTGAGAGTCATAACCCCTAATTCTGTTGTAGTCTTGTTCATTCCCCCACATGGCTCCGTCCACACCAATCGAATGCTTTTCAAGCCACAAGAGGGAGTGAATGAGTGTACACTTCATGGAGGAGAGAACAGAGCTACAGTCCAGTTAGTCAGTACGTACCGTTGTATGGCCTGCCTAATTCAGGGACATGTTTACAGTGCTGAAGAGAGAAAATCAGAAAATATCTAGTGTTCCGTTAGTCCAGTACGTACCGTTGTAGCAGGCCCAGTGTAGTGGCGTGTAGCCCTGGTTGTCTGTGATGACGGGGAGGGTCTCCACTGACTGGGCGGCGTGTAGGAGCCCCCCCAGCACCCCGATGTGTCCGGATGCCGCCGCCAGGTGGACAGGGGTCCGCCCCCTTACAGTCCCGAACCAGGAAGCTGGCGCTGTGCTGCAGCAGGGCCTCCACACACTCCTCATGACCCGTCACCGCCTGGGAGGAAGGGCGGGGAGACAAGAATGGATTTGAATAACTAATAATCAATGATATAATAATGAATCATCAATTATTACAAATGATGTCTGGAGGCAGGTCCCCCTACATGGATGAATACACCACTACCCATGGACAACTACTTTTCTGAAGATAATATGTATATTTGAGCCTCCCCGTCTCTTTCTGTGTGTGAGCGTATACAGCCAGCTCTCCTCCTCACCCCTCTGTGTAGCGCTGTTCTGCCCCACTTGTCTTTGGCTTCTACGCTGGCTCCCTTGTTGAGCAGTGAGTACACACAGTCTGTGTGTCCGCTCAGCACCGACAGCATCAGAGGGGTTCTGATACACAAGACAACAAGGTCATATTACAAACTGGTAATAACCAGG
The DNA here is from genome assembly GCF_020615455.1 of Coregonus clupeaformis. Taxonomy (NCBI): domain Eukaryota; kingdom Metazoa; phylum Chordata; class Actinopteri; order Salmoniformes; family Salmonidae; genus Coregonus; species Coregonus clupeaformis. Next base: position 58,989,440 of record NC_059214.1, read on the forward strand.
CTGAGTCCCAAATGGCAACCTATTCCCTATATGGTACACTACTTTTGACCCAAGCCCATAGGGTTCTGGTTTAAAGTAGTGCACCAAGTAGGGCATAGGGTGCCATTTGGGACGTAGACCTAGTGTCAAAATCTCTTTATTTCAGGAATTGTATCCAAAACCCAATTGACTTACTGTCCATTCCCGTCTTGAACGTCCACTGCACTCTGGAGGTCAGCATTTCCAATCAGCAAACGCAAACACTCCGAATCACCGTTGGTAGCTAGAGGAGGATAAACAGAGAGGATATAAGAATGTGAGATGATTGACCGTTGGTAGCTAGAGGAGGATAAACAGAGAGGATATAAGAATGTGAGATGATTGACCGTTGGTAGCTAGAGGAGGCTAAACAGAGAGGATATGAGCTGATTGCTGGACGACTATTACCTTCACATGAACAGACAGATTTCTAGAACAGTGGTATTGGTAGATGACATCCTCATGATGTTAACACAGCAGATAATAAAACATTTTGGGGCTGAGGCCCTCGAAGCCTGTCACCTGCTAGCTGTGTACCTGGCTCTGGATAGAAGTCCCCCTGTGCACTGATCTAGGATCAGGTTACCCTCCCCAGATCCTCAGCAATAATGACAAAAAATTACCTTAGATCAGTGTGTAGTGGGCATTTTCACACTATACTATATAATATCCCTAGAGTGGACATTGGCGTCCTAGCAACATGACCAAACAAATGTCCATCTTGGTAAGGAAAACTTTTGAATTGCAGAATCTCTAGGTCTTACGTGATATCCTATGCGTACCTGCAGCGTGGATGGGGGTCCTCTTCAGGGTGAAGTCTTTAATCAGGATGGAGGCTCCCTGGTTGATGAGGACGTCAACACACTCCACATGGCCTTTAAAGGCAGCCAGGTCCAGAGGGGTGCGCCCCTGGCTGTTCCTCACGTCTAGATCCAGCAGAGACTGAACCAGGACCTCCATAGCATGGTGGTGGCCGTGGTACGCCTGAATGGAAACAAACACACAGTCTGAAGCAAAGTCCAGTGGTATGCCTGAACAGATATACACTCCTAATATAATCAATGTCCTATAGTAGACCAGTGGTATGCCTGAACAGAAATAGTCCTAGACCCCTAAAGTAGACCAGTGTCTCTCAAATCGGGTGCCCATTTTTCTCCCGCCCAGCATCAACATCGAAGGTCCCTGTCAAGCGTGAGATTTAGAAACAAACACTCTACTATTGGTCAGAGAAGGATTGTTGTTTGGTACTCCAAAAATAGCCATTTCTGCACTAGGCTGCAACTTTATATCAAATGCTTCAAAAAGGGTTTTAAATAGTGGACAAATAATCTGCCAGATGGGGACAGGACCAGAACATGTGGGTCAAGTCCGCCAAGGAGCTTTTACACCTGTCACATGTACCATCAATATTTGGGTAGAATTTGGACAATCTAGCCTTACTGAAATGGATACGGTAAAGTACCTTAAACTGTATAAGGCTGAGCCGGGCACAAGAGGAGCTTCCATTTACCCTCAGTAAGGCATTTCACACTCAGATCGGATTTTATTCAAAGCCTCCTCTGAACAAACTCAAGCATACAACTAGGGCTGTGATGGTCATGGAACTTCAGGTGTCGGTGATTGGCGTGTCTTATGTACGTGGTCATCGACAAAACTGACAGCTGACAGGGGGGCGGGACGGACATTAGCAAAGGAAAACATTAGCGCGTTTAGGCAAGTCTTGCTCTCAAGTTTGGGGAAGCAAATTTTCACCATGAAAAAATATCAAGCATTCCATGCATCATCACATTTGCAAACTTATGTAAAATAGCTGACTATTCCTAATGTGATTAGTAAATTGGATAGTCATAATTTAGGCTAATAATATAACTCAATCACTGTTCGCAAAAAAAGGCTGTTCAATGCAGCGCGTGGTGGAGTAGGTTTCTTTTCACTGGAAAAATGTGGCCTTTTATTATTTTAAAATCACGCAATTCTACTACACTTTATATGACTAGAGAGATTAGCAGAATCTTTTTCAACACGACTTTCAAGTGGCACTGATCCAGTGATAAAGACAGTGAATATGCACACTCACCGGGGGATATAGCCGATGCCAATAATACTGTTCCCTCAATTAAGTTGAGGATTTTGATCATTAAAAAAGACATTAGTATTTTCATCTTCTTCTCTTTGAAGCAATAAGCCAATTGCTTTCCAAACTGTTTTCCCTCCATTGTATTTTGAAAAATTGCGATATGCCTGGTTGCGCCTCTCTTTCACTGACATTCACAACTCAACAGTCATCTATTTGGAAGCCTATTCGCCGCACCCGCTGCCTTCCGACAGGCTACGCGATTTAAAACAATCCAGAAGAAGCTAATGATCATGCTTTCTGGTATAGTATACACACGTAACATGTAGGATTCCCAGAATATGTTCTATATTCTCATTATAATCAGTGGTTTAATTAGAGTATGATTGGCTAAATAAAACAATGGGCCTATGGTAATGCAACATTAAGTGATTCAAGGAAACTAGCCTATTTTGTTTGTTTATTTGCTAGGGCATCTGAATTACAATTATTCATGAACAATAATTTTGCATATCTTATTCTTCTAACATTGAATAGCCTATAAATGGTTATTACAGCTTAGTTATTAAAACTTAATTTCTCACAAGAATGAGGTTGTGAATTGGGAGGTTCAGCTCGGTCTGGGCCTTACTAGGTCCCTCTGTTAAATCGCCAGCTCTGCTAAAAAGTGCCCACCAGAGTTCTACATAGGCCTAGAACACGGCCTGTGCTCTAGCTTCACATTGATGGTGACAGCGAGATGGAGATTGTGGCCAAAGCAATTTAGCCAAGGCCAGTTCAGTTGCCTCACTTCAGCCACAATGTTGGCCCCGTTGTCTGTGGCGATACAGGACATTAGATTTTCGTCAAGGGCCCAGTCAAGGAATTCCGAACGCAGGGCTTCGGAGAGTTTGTCGGCTGTGTGGTATTCCGGAATGTAGGTTGTTTCCAAACAGTTGGATTTCAGTGTCCAGTCTTTCGTCAGATAGTGCACTGTTAGGTTCATGTAAGGAGTCATATTTACACTTGACCACATGTCCGTATTCAGTGCAAAAATAAACAAATCTACGTCCTTTAGCTCTGTCTGAACCTCCCCCTTCACCTTGTTGAACAAGGTAGGGACCGCTGTTTGAGACAAATACTTAACTCGTATAGTCTGTCAAATTTCCAGAGCATTTATTTGAAGGCGGGTTTCTCCACCGTTCGTAAAGGCACCATTCCTATGACTAAATAACGAGTTACAGTGTCTGGCAGTGCTCGCCACTTATCGGTGTCCCGTTTGTGGTGCTGGAATTCTTAGTAGGTAGCCTATGGGTTTTGCGCATATTCTGCAAACAGGCTGGTCCAAGTCATCTGGTTCTCCATCGTCGTTAGGTGTGAAACTGAAATGTGCCCAAACAGGTAACAATGAAAAAGATCAGAGGTGAAGGTCAGAGGTCAGAGGCTACCCACCCACCCCCAGCCTGTAGGCTATAGATCTAGAGGTACTATAGTTACCCCCGGTCCCCACTTTTCACCTCACCCCCCCCTCTTCAATTAACCTGAATTGACCTTCAAAGATTCTCTCCTATTCGCGCATAGAGCAGATTTGGTGATTGCGGTGCATCAAAAGATAGTCCATCTATTAAACTGTCTATATCTCCTCCAACTAAGTCAGCAAAACAATACCATATAATCAAGAGTTAACACTCCCGCTATTGATAAAGTATATCTACATTAAAATAAAAGGTGATAAAACATTTTATGGAGAGAAAAATCATACTTGGTTTTGACGGTTATTTTATTTTCATGGCGTTCTTCATCCAAAACCGTCAATGTCACGGTTATCCAATTACCGTCACAGCCCTACATACAACCATTGTAAGTAATCGGATGCACAGTAAGCTCAACGTGGGGATAGGACAGGTATAAAGTGTAGACTACAGTGTGTAATCATGTCCATGCTAATTGCTAACCTCCTGGTGTCCACTGAAGACTGCATGGTGCAGCGCCGTGCGCCCGGCCAGGCCTGACACGTTCACGTTGCTGAGGAGAGGGACCAGGGCCTCGGCACAGCGGACTGCCTTATTGGCCGCAGCGATGTGGAGCGGCGTTTGCCAGTTCTTGTCCCTGGCGTTCACATCAGTAGAGTGTTTCAATAACACCTGAACAGCCTCCTACAGGAACACAGTTCAAATCATGTTCAACTTTGTTTAAAGTGCATTTAAAAATCACAACACACTTAACAGTCAAACACATATGCACAGGAGTGTGTGTGAGGGCTTGTCACACCCTGGCTCTGGGACTCATTATGTTGAGCCAGGGTGTGTTCATTTCTATGTGTGTATTTCTATGTTGGTGTTCATTCTAGTTTGTTGTATTCTATGTTTGCCTGAGTGACTCCCAATCAGAGGCAACGAGTGTCAGCTGTTGGCTGGTTGTCTCTGATTGGGAGCCATATTTAAACTGTATGTTTTCCCTTTGTGGTTGTGGGTTTTTGTTCCGTGTTCGGTCATTGATACCGTGGACGTCACGAGTCGTTTCTTGTTTTGTATTCATGTTTAAACTTTAACTAATTAAAGTATGTTTGTTCATCACGCTGCGCCTTGGTCCTCCTCTGTAGATGACGATCGTGACAGAAAAACCCACCATGCAACGACCAAGCAGCGTGTCCAGGGGCAGCTCTTGGGCTGGACATGGGAGGAAGCGCCGGGAGAAGAGACGGTGGAGGCGCGCCGTAGAGAGGAGCAACGGCGTGATCAGGGTCGTCGTCGGACGGTCGTGAGGCAACCCCAGAAAATTTTTAGGGGGGGGCACACGGCATGGACGACGGGGCTGACGGAGGAGAAAAAGGGGCGGATCCAGAAGGCCACCAGGCCAGGGGTACACCGCCCTGTACGTCCTGTGCGGATGCCTCACACAGAGTGTGTGAGGGTAGGCATTCAGCCAGGACGGGTTGTGGCCGCTCTTCACTCCAGGCCTCCTATCCGTCTCCACAGCCCGGTTCGGCCTGTCCCTGCTCCACGCACCAAGCCTACGGTGTGCGTCGCCAGCCCAGCCCGGCCTGTCCCTGCTTCACGCACCAAGCCTACGGTGTGCGTCGCCAGCCCAGTCCGGCCTGTCCCTGCTCCACGCACCAAGCCTACGGTGTGCGTCGCCAGCCCAGCCCGGCCTGTCCCTGCTCCACGCACCAAGCCTACGGTGTGCGTCGCCAGCCCAGCCCGACCTGTCCCTGCTCCACGCACCAAGCCTACGGTGCGCGTCGCCAGCCCGGCCCGGCCTGTTCCTGCCACTCGCACCAAGTATACGGTGCGCGTCGCCAGCCCGGCCCGGCTTGTTCCTGCCACTCGCACCAAGTATACGGTGCGCGTCGCCAGCCCGGCCCGGCCTGTTCCTGCCACTCGCACTAAGCCAGGGGTGCGAGAAGTCAGCCTGGCAAGGCCCGTTCCTCCTCCACGCACCAAGCCAGGGGTGCGAGTCGTCAGCCTGGTAAGGCCCGTCCCTCCTCCACGCACCAAGCCAGGGGTGCGAGTCGTCAGCCTGGTAAGGCCCGTTCCTCCTCCACGCACCGAGCCAGGGGTGCGCGTCGTCAGCCTGGTAAGGCCCGTTCCTCCTCCACGCACCAAGCCAGGGGTGCGCGTCGTCAGTCCAGCACAACCCGTGCCTGGGTCACCGGTGCCTGGTAAGGTACCGGTCAACTGCTCCACTATGGAGCTGAAGCTAACCGCTCCTGCTAAGTCCAGTCCTGCTCCTGCCGGCGGGGCCAGACTGGACCAGGGGCGCATTGGAGGGTGGTGGTCAAGGCCGGAGCCAGAACCGCCGCCGAGGAGGTATGCCCGCCCAGCCCTCCCCTGTTTTGTTTAGTTGAGGCGCGGTCGCAGTCCGCGCCTTTAGGGGGGGGTACTGTCACACCCTGGCTCTGGGACTCATTATGTTGAGCCAGGGTGTGTTCATTTCTATGTGTGTATTTCTATGTTGGTGTTCATTCTAGTTTGTTGTATTCTATGTTTGCCTGAGTGACTCCCAATCAGAGGCAACGAGTGTCAGCTGTTGGCTGGTTGTCTCTGATTGGGAGCCATATTTAAACTGTATGTTTTCCCTTTGTGGTTGTGGGTTTTTGTTCCGTGTTCGGTCATTGATACCGTGGACGTCACGAGTCGTTTCTTGTTTTGTATTCATGTTTAAACTTTGACTAATTAAAGTATGTTTGTTCATCACGCTGCGCCTTGGTCTGTTCCCTATGACGATCGTGACAGGGCTGACAGTATCAGTACACATACCTCACTGCAGGAAGCCACGGCCCGGTGCAGAGGAGTGAGCCACTTGTTGTCTTTGGCATTTACTCTGGCTCCTGGGACACAGACAGAAAAACAGGTGACAGACCGACAGGGGACAGAGACTATAGGGTTAGTTAGGCCACTGGGGTTGATGAGGCAACATCCTTTAAAATTGCTGGAGCACAGAAAGGATGTGTCCAAAACAACACCCTATTCCCTTTATAGCTCACTACTTCTGACCAGGGCCCAGGTCAAAAGTAGTGCAATATATAGGGAATAGGGTGCCATTTGGAACGCGCGGAAAGCCTCTTGTAGAGCGCTATTCCGGGACGGGGACTTTCATTACACAGCATCACTCTAAAGAAAATGTCACTGAGTGGAGAGGAGTAGGAGGAGCCCAGCCAACGTGAGACGAGGTGCAACACAAAATCATGAGGGCATTCGGAAGGAAAAGGTTTGACTGTCGCTCACAGTTAAACTCTGGATGCTTCACTTATCAAGTTAAAATAGGGACGTTTCAGCTGTCAACGGCCTTCATTAAAATGACCTCTCAAACACATCAGCTGCACATAAGATCTGAATGGGGATAAGTATGAGGGAAACATTCACATTCAAACACAACCAGCATCAAAACAGAAGTCAAAGTCCGACGGACATGAGTCGTAGCGTAATCCATCTCATCAATGATAACCTTACCTGATAGTATGAGAAGCTCTAGAATTTCTGCATCTCCTAGATAGGCAGCTGCATGCAACAGTGTCCGCTTCTCATTGTCCTGTAGGGAAGAGCAAAGAAGTGTTATATCGTACTAGTTTAGCAATACATTCTTATGGCTTGGATAATTCAGCTGGCAGCTGAATATTTATGGCTCTAACTAGCCTATACTGCAACTAGGCTACATACTGCAACTAGGCTACATCCTGCAACTAGGCTACATCCTGCAACTAGGCTACATCCTGCAACTAGGCTACATCCTGCAACTAGGCTACATCCTGCAACTAGGCTACATCCTGCAACTAGGCTACATCCTGCAACTAGGCTACGTACTGCAACTAGGCTACGTACTGCAACTAGGCTACGTACTGCAACTAGGCTACGTACTGCAACTAGGCTACGTACTGCAACTAGGCTACGTACTGCAACTAGGCTACGTCCTGCAACTAGGCTACGTACTGCAACTAGGCTACGTACTGCAACTAGGCTACGTCCTGCAACTAGGCTACATCCTGCAACTAGGCTACATACAGCAACTAGGCTACATACAGCAACTAGGCTACATACAGCAACTAGGCTACATACAGCAACTAGGCTACATACTGCAACTAGGCTACATACTGCAACTAGGCTACATACTGCAACTAGGCTACATCCTGCAACTAGGCTACATACTGCAACTAGGCTACGTACTGCAACTAGGCTACATACTGTAACTAGGCTATATCCTGCAACTAGGCTACATCCTGCAACTAGGCTACATCCTGCAACTAGGCTACATCCTGCAACTAGGCAACATACTGCAACTAGGCTAAATCCTGCAACTAGGCTACATCCTGCAACTAGGCTACATACTGCAACTAGGCTACATACTGCAACTAGGCTACATACAGTAACTAGCCTATACTGCAACTAGGCTACATACTGCAACTAAGCTACATACTGCAACTAGGCTACATACTGCAACTAGGCTACATACTGCAACTAGCCTATACTGCAACTAGGCTACGTACTGCAACTAGGCTACATCCTGCAACTAGGCTACATACTGCAACTAGGCTACATCCTGCAACTAGGCTACGTACTGCAACTAGGCTACATACTGCAACTTGGCAACATACTGCAACTAGCCTATACTGCAACTAGGCTACACACTGCAACTAGGCTACATACTGCAACTAGGCTACATACTGCAACTAGGCTACATCCTGCAACTAGGCTACATACTGCAACTAGGCTACATACTGCAACTTGGCAACATACTGCAACTAGCCTATACTGCAACTAGGCTACACACTGCAACTAGGCTACATACTGCAACTAGGCTACATACTGCAACTAGGCTACATCCTGCAACTAGGCTACATACAGCAACTAGGCTACGTCCAGCAACTAGGCTACGTACTGCAACTAGGCTACATACTGTAACTAGGCTACATCCTGCAACTAGGCTACATCCTGCAACTAGGCTACATCCTGCAACTAGGCTACATCCTGCAACTAGGCAACATACTGCAACTAGGCTAAATCCTGCAACTAGGCTACATCCTGCAACTAGGCTACATCCTGCAACTAGGCTACATACTGCAACTAGGCTACATCCTGCAACTAGGCTACATACTGCAACTAGGCTACGTACTGCAACTAGGCTACGTACTGCAACTAGGCTACATACAGCAACTAGGCTACGTACTGCAACTAGGCTACGTACTGCAACTTGGCAACATACTGCAACTAGGCTACGTACTGCAACTAGGCTACACACTGCAACTAGGCTACATACTGCAACTAGGCTACATACTGCAACTAGGCTACATACTGCAACTAGGCTACGTACTGCAACTAGGCTACATACTGCAACTAGGCTACATACTGCAACTAGGCTACATACTGCAACTAGGCTACGTACTGCAACTAGGCTACGTACTGCAACTAGGCTACATCCTGCAACTAGGCTACATCCTGCAACTAGGCTACATCCTGCAACTAGGCTACATACTGCAACTAGGCTACATCCTGCAACTAGGCTACATACTGCAACTAGGCTACGTACTGCAACTAGGCTACGTACTGTAACTAGGCTACATACAGCAACTAGGCTACATACTGTAACTAGGCTACATACTGCAACTAGGCTACATACTGCAACTAGGCTACATACTGCAACTAGGCTACATACAGCAACTAGGCTACGTACAGCAACTAGGCTACATACAGCAACTAGGCTACATACTGCAACTAGGCTACATACAGCAACTAGGCTACATACTGCAACTAGGCTACATACTGCAACTAGGCTACATACTGCAACTAGGCTACATACTGCAACTAGGCCATCTAGTCAGCCTGTCAGGCAGCACTACATTGAGAAGTAATTTAGTCAGCCTGTCAGGCAGCACTACATTGAGAAGTAATTTAGTCAGCCTCTCAGGCAGCACTACATTGAGAAGTCATCCAGTCAAGCTGTCAGGCAGCACTACATTGAGAAGTCATCCAGTCAGCCTGTCAGGCAGCACTACATTGAGAAGTCATCCAGTCAGCCTGTCAGGCAGCACTCCATTGAGAAGTCTTCTCAGGCAGAACCATCAACAGATCCCAACTCATTCCTACTTGTCTTCAGGGCAAAGGCACAGGATACTTGGCGGATTTGACCTTTGATCTCTGTGTGAGGCGGCATGCCTTGCCTGTGTCGAGGAAGGTAGTTGTTCAACATGGTGCGCCCGATGTCCATGGTGTTGGCCCCCTCACTCACGATGACACAGTCGTGGGGCAGCAGCTGGGAGATGTGGTGGAACACTTGGTAGTAGTTCATGGGTGTTGTCGACTGTAGAGCTAACGCCTGGAGAGAGAAACACAATCAAATCAGGGGTGGTAGGTACCCAAACAGCAAAGTTGTTGGACCTGAAAGGCCGGGTGTGGAAAAATAGGAGGGAATTGACCGGACGGGATCATACATGCCTATGACAAGACTCAGAATACATCTGTACCATAATGTCTTCTACCTGTTGGAATTAAGAGCAATACTACATCTGTACCATAATGTATTCTACCTGTTGGATTTAAGAGCAATACTACATCTGTACCATAATGTATTCTACCTGTTGAAGGCAATACTACATTGTACCATAATGTATTCTACCTGTTGGATTTAAGTCAAGTTATTTCACAGATAACAAAGAGTCAGTAATACAGACACACAGGCAGAATCTAAATTGCTTAGGTCAGATCACAGGTCACAGACGGACACACCAACACACCTTTGTCACCTTTGTCATAGCAACCATCTTCTCTTTCAACGTGGTCCACCATTCTGTATCAGCTGGATACCTCCAGCCATCTTTATGGACGTACTCCAGGAGCTGAACGTAAAGATGAGGAGTAGAAACTAAACAAACTGAATCAAGTACAGATGTAGGATCTTAATTTGATCACCTTGTTGCAGGAGAACATTCCTGCAATGCAGGACATTTAAAACGTGTAGTGTATTTGAGGTTTAAAAAAAGGCTTCTGAAGTTTGTACTCTTAGAAATGTCAGACATAATTTTCCCTATCAACCCTTACATAAATGTCCATTAATTATAATCCATATAATAACTCACATTGCTGTGCTGCAGGACAATCAATGCTTGTTTCTTAAAAAGAATATGCAGATATAGGGCAGATATTAGATGCCTGTGTTGTGTTACCTGCTTGACAATAGCACTGATTTCCCCCAGGACTGAGTTGTGTTACCTGCTTGACAATAGTATTGATGTCCCCCAGGACTGAGTTGTGTTACCTGCTTGACAATAGTATTGATGTCCCCAGGACTGAGTTGTGTTACAGGCTTGACAATAGTATTGATGTCCCCAGGACTGTGTTGTGTTACCTGCTTGACAATAGTATTGATGTCCCCCAGGACTGAGTTGTGTTACCTGCTTGACAATAGTATTGATGTCCCCCAGGACTGAGTTGTGTTACCTGCTTGACAATAGTATTGATGTCCCCCAAGACTGAGTTGTGTTACCTGCTTGACAATAGTATTGATGTCCCCCAGGACTGAGTTGTGTTACCTGCTTGACAATAGTATTGATGTCCCCCAGGACTGAGTTGTGTTACCTGCTTGACAATAGCATTGATGTCCCCCAGGACTGAGTTGTGTTACAGGCTTGACAATAGTATTGATGTCCCCCAGGACTGTGTTGTGTTACCTGCTTGACAATAGTATTGATGTCCCCCAGGAGAGCAGCAGCAGGTTGCACGTTGTTCCCCATCTCCTCAGCACACAGATCAACCTTGACATTGACCTTGACATAAATAACGTATGTGGAACGTTACTACAACATACCAGCAACGACACGACAGGAAGAGCGCCGTGCGTGACACATGTAACAGCAGCTGGAGGAGTGGCCAAACCTCAAGCTAAACACAACAGAAATAACCAGGCACCACCACATAATGCTAAGGCTGACACACACACGTTCCCTTTTATAAACCGGGTGACTCGAGCCCTGAATGCTGATTGGCTGAAAGCTGTGGTATATCTGACCGTATAACATGGGTCACGTTGAGGGAGGAGGTCAGAGACCTGGCCGTGTGGTGCCAGGATAACAACCTCTCCTCAACGTGACCAAGACAAAGGAGATGATTGTGGACTACAGGAAAAAAAAAGAGGACTGAGCACGCCCCATTCTCATCGACGGGGCTGTAGTGGAACAGGTTGAGAGCTTCAAGTTCCTTGGTGTCCACATCACCAACGAACTATCATGGTCCAAACACACCAAGACAGTCGTGAAGAGGGCACGACAAAGCCTATTCCCCCTCAGGAGATTGAAAAGATTTGGCATGGGTCCTCAGATCCTCAAAAATTATACAGCTGCACCATCGAGAGCATCCTGACTGGTTGCGTCACCGCCTGGTATGGCAACTGCTTGGCCTCCGACCGCAAGGCACTACAGAGGGTAGTGCGTACGGCCCAGTACATCACTGGGGCCAAGTTTCCTGCCATCCAGGACCTCTATACCAGGCGGTGTCAGAGGAAGGCCCTCAAAATTGTCAAAGACTCCAGCCACCCTAGTCATAGACTGTTCTCTCTGCTACCGCACGGCAAGCGGTACCGGAGTGCCAAGTCGAGGTCCAAAAGACTTCTCAACAGCTTCTACCCCCAAGCCTTAAGACTCCTGAACAGCTAATCATGGCTACCCGGACTATTTGCACTGCCCCCCCCCACCCCATCCTTTTACGCTGCTGCTACTCTGTTAATTATTTATGCATAGTCACTTTAACTCTACCCACATGTACATATTACTTCAACTACCTCAACTAGCCGGTGCCCCCGCACATTGACTCTGCACCGGTACCCCCCTGTATATATAGCCTCCCTACTGTTATTTTATTTTACTTCTGCTCTTTTTTTCTCAACACTTTTTTTGTTGTTGTTTTATTTTTACTTTTTTGTTAAAAATAAATGCACTGTTGGTTAAGGGCTGTAAGTAAGCATTTCACTGTAATGTCTGCACCTGTTGTATTTCAGCGCATGTGGCCAATAAAATTTTGATTTGATTTGATTTGAAATGTATTTTGACTGTTCGAATTACGTTGGTAACCAGTTTATAATAGCAATAAGGCACCTCTGGGGTTTGTGGTATAGGGCCAATATACCACGGCTAAGGGCTGTATCGAGGCACTCCGCGTTGCATCGTGCTTAAGAACAGCCCCTAGACGTGGTATATTGGCCATATACCACACCCCCTCGGGCCTTATTGCTTAAATATAGATGTACTGTACAGCACTAAGACAGCCATGACATTATTTGGAGAGACCACAAAGACTTATAGAGAAGCTATATAATTGATAGACTAAATCCAATAGACTGAGTCAAATACCTTTATACCTGGTTACAATGAAATGTAGTTCACTATGAAATGACCTGTGACTAGGGTTGCAAAATTACAGTTACTTTCCCAAAATTCCCAGAAATCCCTGTTGGAAGATTCCAGAAATCAGAACGGAATAAGCAGAAAATCTGGAATCCGAAAAAAATAAGGAAAAAAAAGAAACCCTACTGGTGACCTTTGACCTAGCTGGATGACCTTTACTTGGGTGTCAAACCTGGGGGAAGGCCAAAGTGCAGGATCCAGTTGAGTCTGGCACCAAGTAGGACCACAACATCAGACTGGAGCAGAGCTCTGCAGTCCCCACCAAGACCATAGAACCAGGAGGATAGGAAGAGGAAGGAGAAGGGGAGGAGGAGGATAGGAAGAGAGGAGGAGGAGGATAGGAAGAGAGGAGGAGGAGAGCAGGGACAAAACAAAATGTAATGAAAAGAGGCTAGTTATAGGAGTAGTGTAGTTGTTTGATTGACACCAGTTTACATTGACATGACCTGGCCAGGAGAGACTAGTTATAGATAGGGATTTCAGGAGTTTCCTGGTCCGTTCAAATGGTCAGGGAAATTCTTGGTCCTACTTATACAGTCAATGGTCTGTACATGAATATGATGCCAGCTGAGAGAAGGAGAGGCTGACCTGGAGCGGGCAGCAGCAACACAGTTGGGGTGATCGTCAGGCAGCACCCCTTTACCCATGGGGGTGGGCAGGAAGGGCAGGTCACACCCCTCCACCAGCTCCTTCAGAGCCCCCTCTGCTCTTCAATGGGCTGCACCTGCAGAGGGACACAGACAGAGGGCACTGCCACACGGATTTCAACAGACTGGCCTTCACAACTGGGATGCATTCAGCTGAGCAAAACGTTGTGCAACGTTCAGATAGAAATATAGCATGTAGAACGAACGTGCCTCTCGGACAGGTAGAATGAGAAATCATGTCAACAACATTTGTCGACTGAACGTGGCCCAGTTTTCAACTGAACCGTGGTACAGTGCTATATGTGTTACAGTGCGTCTCAGCTGGCTATTGATCTCTCTTGGACAGACGCACGTAACATAACTGGAAGTAGCGTCTGTCAACAGACTGGGATGTGACAACTTTGTTCCGGTACGCTGATTTTTCACCACTAATCATTTGGACAAATCCCGATTTCGCAGGTGCTCGCATCTTTTCAATTTCAGAACGGGAGGGGACATTTGGCCCATAAACTTGCCTGAAACTTGCAGAGAGTTTCCGTTTAGGGGGTGGAGAGTTCGCAATGGGTAGTATCTTTCTCTTAACATCTCCCCAGACCTTATCCAAGTATCTGACGCAATTATGCAAGATTTTAGTTCTGTTTCCCCCAGATTATCTGGCTATTAAAAAAGCAATGCCTACCTTTGCCAATGATGAGTAAAGGCCGTTTGGCTCCTTTCAGGACCGCCAGTGCTTCTGTGATCGCCATATGGTCAGCCATACTCACAGGAGGAGGTGGACTACAGGGCACCTCTCTGACAAAGGAAATAATAAATAATAGGTCAAACATTAAACATGTTACCTAGCAACTTTATTGCATATGTAAATAAACCATGAAGGTCTATCGAGGCTTATTGCTATTCTCTGATGAGAATATTTTGATATAGTGCTATATTTTCTAAGTAATTTAATTTCTGGTTCACTTCAGACGTTAAAAGGTATAACAAGATAAAATAAAAATGACTACGGTGATGTGAATTCAGAGGTATACATATTCAACAGTAACACATTAGTATACATTTTAAATGGATGAAAGACAGTGATGGCCACTAACCTGGCTCTGCTCCTGTCCAATTTAGCATTGACCATGTCCCCAGATATGTCTACGTATACAGCACCTGGACGTCCATACATGCTAGTGCGTGCTGCCTTAGACAGACCAAACACCCTTCCATTCAGATCAATTAAGGCTGTGCTGTGCTCTTATGAAGCAGTTAAGGTACCTTGCTAAGCTGGAAAATTTGAGGTCAGAAAACAGACAATTGCAGGTGATACCAAATGATATGAAGAGGACTACACAGAGGGAGTCAGAGTAGACTGTATACCTTCTCTACCACTGAGGAGATCATATCCAGACTGCTAGACCTAGCAGAGAACTTACTGTACAATCTGCATGCCTCCACCTGACAGAGAAAGAGGACCACAAATAACAAATGATTTCCTCTTTTCAGCAATTAAACTGCTAGGGCCAGTTTCCCAGACAGAGATTCTCTATTGAGTTTGCTTTTTAGGCCATGACTAGGCTTAATCTGTGTCCTGGGAAACAACCCCCTAATGTTCAAAAGTCAGAAATATCATGGTTGAATCGGTACCTGTGGAAACTCTTGAAACGCCCCAGTGGTCTCTTGGTTTTGATCGGAGGAGCCTCCAATAACAATCACAGGCCTACAGAGAGAGAGGTATCACACAATGACATCAACTGACAATCTGAGATAGTTTGGAGTCCTCAGATCATTTTTTGCAGTGTGCGGATAGCATCCCTTCTTTTGAAAGGACCACTGAACATGAGTAGTAGGGTCTTCTGTTTGTGGAGTTCTAGCATACCAGCAGTTCATGTTAGCGTTGGCCATTCCACCAAGTGCATGGATGAGTCCCGGTCCAGACACAACCAGACACGCACCTGGACTGGAGAGGAACAGACAGACAGAGGGACAGACAGGAAGACAGGCAGACAGACACACAAAGGATCAGACAGACAGGCAGACATAATTAGCAATGCAAAAAGCTATGAAACTGACCCTCACACACTACACGCACCTGTAGTCTATGTACGGGTAGTTAATATCACATGATTTGGGGAGAGCTGGTTTAGTAATAAAAAGGTGGCTTATGGCTTGTTCATTGCGCATTCCCACATCCTTGATTCCTGAGGCTTGAGCTGCCATAGCTACTTCAATGACTGGAACACCAACTATTCCAAACATATATTCTACATTCTGTAGAGAGATACATGTAGATACAGTATATTTACCTTTTTTTTTACATTTTTAGTCATTTAGAAGCTCTTATCCAGAGCGACTTACAGTTAGTGAGTGCATACATTTTCATACTGAATTGTATATGAATTGTTACAATGTAGTTTAGATTTTCTTTGCATTGACACACACATTGGCATGCATCAACAAGGGTGTTAACATATACTATTCCACATAAACATCTAAATGTTTTTCTACAACAATATTAATAGTTAGCTATACCAGTGCAATGACCTATGGCACACTTTCACAACTCGTAGTGCTACATTCTCACTGCCAAGGACATGATCAGCGACTAATATATTATTAGCAACACGGTTACACAGTAGAACACTGTTTTATATAAATTGCACACACTTCACCTGAGCTTTTAGTGCCTCTGCAATGAGCTGAGCCCCAGTCACATCTTCCATTATTATTGTCGAGAAATCTGTTCAAAGTGCAAACGCGGTTAGCAATGATTTCTTGGACTTGTTGTTCAGTAGCTTATAAATCGTGTTTAGATCTCTTGCAAATCATTAGTTTTTGTCTGCTTTCCAGCATGCATTACATGAGTAGCTTTTTCTTCTTCAGTGGGGTTTATAGGCAGTTGGCATCCAACGTTATGGTGCATTACTGCCCCCTATTGTACAGAAGTGTGGACATGAGCCGTGCAATAGCAGTCATGAATATTTAATAAACTAGTAGCATTTTTCTTTTTTATTGCAAGAAATACATAATAAGCCCTCATTATGTGTTTATAACTGCACTTAACTTAACACTTAACTCAATTAAGTCATTATGAGTGTATGACAGTATGAAAAAAAAATGTATGCACTCACTAACTGTAAGTGCGCTCTGGATAAGAGCTTCTGCTAAATGACTAAAATGTAAAATGTAAATGACTTGAGTGTATGCATTATAGATATAGGCTTCATAGAAAGTGTTACAAATGTTCTCCTGTCATCTTATAGGAGATCCATTCATGGATTTAGTTATGGCTTGAGAATGTGACTGGTCTACGGAGTTCTCCTTTATGTCTGTCTTTATATGTGACAACAACTTTTCTGTATTATGTGTATTTCCACAATCAATAATCATAAACGGTACTTCACTATGAATACTTTTGACTATGTGGTTTGAAGTACTTTACCGTTATCTTGCACATACATGAAGACTACTATAGACAGAAATCAATGCAGTATTGTTTTATTAAATAAAGGCTCTGATTAAAATATCATATTAATAAAATCAGGCATTTGGCTAATTCTTCTTCCCAGAAGCTCCTCTGAATGGTTTGGAGATGGCTCTGGAGAGAGCGTGTAACACCCTGACTATGAGTGGGCGTTTACGGGACTGGGACTCCTGGGGAGCAGGGGCCGGTGTGGTTGTCAGGTCCTCCTTGGGAGGGGGAGTGGATGGAACCTCTGGAACCTCACACTCAGCATCTGTCATAAGAACATTTCATAATCAGAAAATGAATGTGTGTGTTTGTGTCTGTCCGTCTGCCTGCCTGTCCGTCTGCCTGTCTGCCTGTCTGCCTGTCTGCCTGTCTGTCCGTCTGCCTGCCTGTCTGTCTGCCTGTCCGTCTGCCTGTCTGTCCGTCTGCCTGTCTGTCCGTCTGTCTGTCTGCCTGTCTGTCTGCCTGTCTGCCTGCCTGTCCGTCTGCCTGTCTGTCTGTCTGTCTGTCTGTCTGTCTGTCTGTCTGTCTGTCTGTCTGCCTGCCTGTCCGTCTGCCTGTCCGTCTGTCTGTCTGCCTGTTTGCCTGTCTTTCTGTCTGCCTGTCTGTCTGTCTGCCCGTCCGTCTGCCTGTCAGTCTGCCTGTCTGTCTGCATGTCTGTCCGTCGGTCTGCCTGTATCTGTTGTCACTGTTTTAACAAGCTTGTCATAGGGTGATACATCAATATGACATTATCGATGCTTATCACTTACCCTGTGAAATATGAGTCTCTCTGAGACGTTTGGTAGGCAGCGCATCCTGTTCAGGGTGTCTCTTCGGTTCCCCTTTTGTCTTGAACAGCTGTTGACAAAACACATCAGGACAACTGAGCCTGTGTAAAATACAGAGTGTGCATCCCAAAAGGCACCCTATTCGCTACGTAAGGCACTACTTTTGACAAGGGCCCAGAGAGCTCTGGTAAAAAGTAGTGCACTATATAGGGAATAGGGTGCCATTTGGGACATAGCCATTGACTCTCTCCCATGTGTATTAGGATTGCATTACAGCGTCCTCACTCAACCTCCTAAAGACAATGACAACAGTATTGTTCTAATGCTGAGAGACAATAGGGGTGTAGTGAATCTGTAGGGTAAATGTCAGCCCTGCCTTACAGAGGTAATCTCAAAACACAGAGCACCCTACCTTAATCATGATCTTTGGAAACTTATGCATTTTCGGTAGGAAACGCCACTTCCTGTTCTTCTTAGTCTCTTCCCCTCTGGCAGAGGGAAGACGGGCCATGCCGTCAGCCTTTACATCAGCCGGGCTAAGGCTCCTGGCAGGGAATTCCTCAGTAGCATTAAGGTCAGCTACAACACCATGAGTGATGTCACTTGTGGCATTGCTGGTGTCTGAGTGAGAAGAGCACGCTAGTGTGACCGATCTGTGTACAATAACTGGGAGAAGAGGACGCAGCCATTGAAGTCAGTCACTGCATCCCAAATGGCATTCTCTTCACTTTATAGTGCACTACTTTTGACCAGGACCCATAGGGTCTGGTCAAAAGTAGTGCACTAAATATGGAAGAAGGTGCCATTTTGGACACAACCAGTGAATTTCACATCATAAAACGCAATGTATTGAGCATCATGTTACAATTAAGTCCTATGCAGATGAAAATAGGTACTTTCACTTACCATCCTCCATTGTAGACTTGGACACATAAGTCAGGCTGTCCATCACCACGTCTGTCATCAACTTGATGACCTGATCCAAAACCATTTCAGCCGATGGTGGCATAGGCCTTCCCATACACTGCCCCAGGAGTCTCCTAACAGAAGTCTGGGCAAAGTTGTAAATGAGCTCTGAGGCATCGTCCTTTGACAGCTTCCTCAGGGCTGGTTTAGGCAGCGCTGGTTGAGAGAGGCTTCTGTGGCCAACCATGGATTGAAGCTGGCGGTTTATGGTTATCTCCTGAATGAGACCATGGACCTTTGCAATCAGGTTGCCAGACGCACCTTGAAGGGCTTCAACTGACAGGAGCCTATCCAGATTTTCTTCTGCTGAAGTCATCTCTGGGTCGTCCGTCTTCATTGTGTCCATTATAGTTTTCACTATGATATTGGTGTCAGATATGTTTATTTCTTGTTGGCTCACAAGCGTTGACCGTGAACCTGTCTCATCCATTGCGATAGAGGTATGGGATTCTGTCCTTGTGATCTCATCGGCAGCGCTCATGTCAGGCAACTGGTCAAGGCTCTCCAGTACAGAGTCTAACATGTTAGTGGCTATCAGACACTCCTCACTTGCAATCTGCCCAACAGATGAACTCTCAGAGTTGGCCACTCTACACTTGATCACATTTAGGATCAAGCTGAGCGTCTTCTTTGCAGTTTTGCTAAAGCCTTCTTGGCTGACTGCCACTGTTACGTCTTTTAGAGCCACAAGAGGTTTGCAACTTTCACTCAATCCACTGCCGTGGAGAGGAGAGGCTCTCTTCAAACTGTTGTTGCTCACAACTGACATACTCCTGGTGGGCAGAGTGAAATCCTCACTGCATGTGTCAATTACATGGTGGTCTGTTGAAGAGCCACTCGAAGACAGAAGGGCTTTAGACCTTTTAGCCAAACAGACTTTTGACAAAGGCTTCTCACTTCTCACAGACGGAGGGCGGCTCCTGTCCTCAACAAGAGCAGTGTCAGCGGACTTAGAACGTCTGAGTGTCTCCACAGGGGTGGAGTCCAGCACATATTTGGCTGTGGTGACTGACACTGGTGGAAAAGAGAAAAAGATGTTCAGTCTATCCTTTACTCTGTGGTACATGGTTTGAGCAGCATCCAATAAGTTGTCAAAGACAACTCTGGGTTTGAGCTGGGACTCCAGCTTTTTCTCTCCTAGTGGGAAGGAGTCTGCGTCATCCACAGTGTACTGGGATACACTTTCAAGGTCTTGCATGATAATATTTACTATATCTTCGGCTGTAGAAACCGCATGGTGTGAGAAGGTGGTGCTAGGCATGCTCTGTAGCAAAGAATGGCTGGCTTTGCTAGCAGCTCTGAGAATGGTCTCACTCACAATGTGTTTGGCCTTAGCTCGGAACTCAGCACTGTGAAAGCTCTGGATGGAAATGTTAGAGGTTCTGCTGGCTGCACTAAGAGATCGCGTGAGTGTGGCAATCTCGGCTGACGTCACGTCACTCGAAATGGTGAGGTCCTCCAATTTCGAAATTATCGAGTCCAACTTCTGGTTGAAGTCGAAGGATGAATTTGACGTGCTCTCCCCAACGGAAGCGGAGCAGTCTTCCTTTGAAGTGTCCACCCTCAGCACCGAGATCACCTGTTTGATTACCCCTTTAGTGCAGGTGTCGAGGGTGAGCTGGTGGGCTGAGGCTGAGAACTTAGAAGGGGTCTTACTGTCTGTCTTCTGTACAGGAGATTCCTCCACAGTGGCCTCAGTTACAAGTAGTCCAGTTGCAGAGAGCTCGATTTGCACAGGAGTATTTTTTCCCTCAGTGAGATGGTGGGAGGTGAACAGCTTCCTTAGTTTGTCCAGGGTTTTGGTATAAATCATCTGGGAACCTGAACTCACTTCCACCCAAAACATTTTGCGACCTGATTTCGTACGCATGGAGGCCTTATTGACCTCAGATACCTCATGCAGGTCGGAAATAATTCCACCAAAGAGATCAGAGGATGCCTCCTCAATATTCTCTGAGGAAACATGGACAGATAGGATTTCCGACAGTTTCCCACAAGAGTCGGTTCTATCCAGCGCAGCAGTATATGTCACAGCTGCATCCTGAATGACCTGAATGATGCATTGCTCAGCTTTGACAATATACTCCTCCACTGGTTGACCATGGAGGATGTTAACTTTATCAGCAGGGAGCTCCTTCTGAATACTCACATTCTCCTCTGATGGACATGGGTTGTTGAAGATAATGCTCTCAGTGACCATCTTAGAGGAGGCGAGAGATGAGTCGAGAAGCAGAGATCTGTATATTGTCGAGGTGGACATCTCTGGGTGCTTTATCACAGCAGCCTCCTCCAAAATGGCCGACGGGCCCTGGAGGATGTCAGAGATATCCATGTCCTCAATGGTCTCTACCAGAGACGATAGTAGGTCTCTGGCTGCCAGGTTGGTAGGTCTCTGGTTCTCGAGCTCTGTTTTGATTGCTTGACAGGCAGTTGCCAGAGCAACAGCAGAGCGAGAACACAACTGCTTCAAGGTGGAGTCAGAAAAAGATGATGACAGATCTGTCATGGACATGGTGGAGAGTTGACTGTCAGAGACAAACGGGCTGAGTTTGACAGACACCTGTCTGACCAAGTCCCCAGCAAGAGCTCTCATATCTATTGCTCCACTAGCTGAGTTGTGGGAGCAGGCACTCTGTGGCCTTGACGGGTTCCTGTTATCCAAAAATCCTGTTATCCAAAAAACCTCAAGTACAAGATCCACAACATCGGATGACACTTCTGTCATTCTGTTGTCGGACAGAAATGTACTTGGATGAATGGTGCCTGCATTCACAGTCCAGTCGCAAATGGAGTTGTTGGACTGACTCTGGACTAGTGGAACTAGACAGGTTTCACTTGGACCTTGGCCAAAGAGCTCTGCCATTTTGAGCAGAACTGATCTTAAGACCTTCGACTTGGAAATGTTCAGCAGTGGGTCGTTGTTGGACAGTCTGGTGGATGGTCTGCTAGCCGATCTGTGAACCACTAGGCTTTGTATTTCTGCCGAAATGGCAGTTAGAAAATAGGTCAAGGGGCTGGTCGCTCTCCCCTCATTTCCTCCGTTGGTTTTAGCCTTGATGATGCTATCTATGATGATGACTATGACCTGTCCAGCCAGAGGACCCAAGATGGCCTCAAGCTCCCTCTCTAACTCAAGGGGGAGACTTGTGGCCGAGCGCAATATGCTCTATGGCATGGGAATACATCTTAGAAGTCGCCATGCTTAGCATCTCTTGGGCAAACTGTTGACTTGCTGAGATACTTCCAGTCAGCAGAACTAGAGTTCCCTGACTGACACTTCGCATTAGCTCAGCCAATCTGGAGTTGAGAAGGTTTATAACCAACTCGACAATACCCATCATAAACTTGCCGTCCGTTGACATTTTGCTAGGTCTGTATTTCTCCTGTCTACTCCGTTTGGGCAGTGGTACGATGTCACTCTGCAACTGGCCGCTCTGGACCATGTCGAAGACAGAGTCCTCAGAGATGCCAAACACAGATCTCAGTGGTGCTGAGTGTGGTCTGTGTCGCATCTCTCTATCGCCACCCTCAGGTGAGGAGACATATCGCTCTTTGTCCTCACTCAGCAAAGAGATCAAACACCTGCAGAATGCACAACATAAATTAATAGTACATGGTAACAAAATAAAAAAATATGATCCAAGAATTTGGGACACAAACTCAACCTTGTTATTGTTATTCAAAGGAAGCATTGTGAACCATCTCAAACCACACTCAGTCCAAACATTAACATTTAGAGTAAACTTTTTAGAGGATAGGGCTAGGTACCTGTGAGAGGAGGGGATAGGGCTAGGTACCTGTGAGAGGAGGGGATAGGGCTAGGTACCTGTGAGAGGAGGGGATAGGGCTAGGTACCTGTGAGAGGAGGGGATAGGGCTAGGTACCTGTGAGAGGCGTGGATAGGGCTAGGTACCTGTGAGAGGAGGGGATAGGGCTAGGTACCTGTGAGAGGAGGGGATAGGGCTAGGTACCTGTGAGAGGAGGGGATAGGGCTAGGTACCTGTGAGAGGAGGGGATAGGGCTAGGTACCTGTGAGAGGCATGGATAGGGCTAGGTACCTGTGAGAGGAGGGGATAGGGGTAGGTACCTGTGAGAGGCATGGATAGGGCTAGGTACCTGTGAGAGGAGGGGATAGGGGTAGGTACCTGTGAGAGGCATGGAGAGGGCTAGGTACCTGTGAGAGGAGGGGATAGGGCTAGGTACCTGTGAGAGGAAGGGATAGGGCTGGGTACCTGTGAGAGGAGGGGATTGGGCTAGGCACCTGTGAGAGGAGGGGAGAGGGCTAGGTACCTGTGAGAGGAGGGGATAGGGCTAGGTACCTGTGAGAGGAGGGGATAGGGGTAGGTACCTGTGAGAGGAGGGGATAGGGCTAGGTACCTGTGAGAGGAGGGGAAAGGCGTGGGAGTGCGTGTGCTGCAGGCGGTTCTGGCGCTGGTGCACCTGCTGGGTCCTCCACTACAGCTGAATCTGACGCTGCGGCCAAGAGAGGTCACCTCTCCTGCCTCATTACTTCCTGATCCAGAAGAGCTTGGCGAATCAGAGAGCTCTATCTGCATGGTGAGGTCAAGGGCGGGAACAACCACAGTGGATGTAGACTCCATCACCCATGCTACAATATCCATGCACTTGGCACTAAACTCATGTCTGCTCATCTGCAATGTTAAAAGACCATACAGAGTTAGTTTGTTAAAGGGGCTGCACTGATATAAAACGTAGAACCATTTACTCAAGCTAGTCAATTAAAGCAGTGGTTCAGGATTAAAGGTCTTGCAGGATTTCCACAAATGAATGTTTGGTCCATTTTACCAACATTAACTACTTTAGAGGTGACTATAACTCACCCCGGCACGCATATTCTCACTCAGCAGATTCCAATGGCTGAAAAGTAAATAAATGCAAGTACACAATGAACTACATGACATTACCTCTATTATCTTAGACTACGTTATGGATGGACATTACCTCTATTATTTTAGATTACGTTATGGATGGACATTACCTCTATTATTTTAGATTACGTTATGGATGGACATTACATCTATTATTTTAGATTACGTTATGGATGGACATTACCACTATTATTTTAGATTACATTATGGATGGACATTACCTCTATTATTTTAGATTACGTTATGGATGGACATTACCTCTATTATCTTAGATTACGTTATGGATGGACATTACCTCTATTATCTTAGACTACGTTATGGATGGACCTCTATGGAACTAGGCCACACCCAGACATCCCTGATTGGTTATTTGGTCCGTTGAGTCCTTTGTATTGGCCCGAGACTATGGGAGACTCTCAATCTCCTCGCCTCCTTCTCAAAACCCATTGGATGAGAAGGTCAGAAGGGCAGGACCTCTGGCTTTCTCATCCAATGGGTTTTGAGAAGAGAGGACACGAGGAGTATGCAATTGAGATAGGGAACATATCTAGGGGATGCATGGGGAAGCCAAAGAGCAACTTACTCGTCCTTCATGTCCTGCACAAAGGTGTGTAGGTCTGGGTAGCTTCTCTTTCCCCTGCTGAGGGTGAGGCTGGTCTGGGAAGTTTCATCCTTGTGGATCACGGTAGTGAAGGTCACCACTGCAGCCTGATGGCGACAACAGAAAGCTGAGTTAGGCTGGAATTCAATTTTGCGTCATTAAAACACAAAATATCTCAATGAAATGTCATACATGTAATAGAAAAATACACCATACCTCCTGTGACTGAGATGGGATGGCAACAGCCTCATCCAACTCACTCATTCCTTCAACCTCCTGCGACTGAGATGGGATGGCCACAGCCTTGTCCAACTCACTCTCTCCTTCAACCTCCTGCGACTGAGATGGGATGGCAACAGCCTCGTCCAACTCACTCTCTTCTTCAACCTCCTGTGACTGAGTTGGGGTATCTGTGTCTAGAACAGCCTCATCCAACTTGGTCAGTCTCTCAGCCTCTCTGTGATCTTTATGGGATCTAGATAGAGAAAAAGGAATCTCTCTTAGGTCACTGCTATAATGTGAGTGTGAGGATGTGTAATTATAGAATTAGAATCATAGAATTAGAATGAATCATTCTAGAATTAGAATAGAATCACTCAAATTCTATGGCTCCAATACTCTTGAGATGACTCGGCCTATCCAGAGCCAAATATTTAGAGAATTCTGCCAACTTTTAAAAGGACTCCATGTAAGCGCCTTGGAGCCTTTCATTTATCCTTTCATTATAAGTAAATTATAATTATAGATGTTCAGTTACATAGCATTGTTTGAAATGTCAACATTGCCCATGGGGAGCCAGCTGTCATATGGATATCTACTGTGTCATGTAATGTATACATAAACTCAGCAAAAAAGAAAACGTCCCTTTTTCAGGATCTTTCAAAGATAATTCGTAAAAATCCAAATAACTTCACAGATCTTCATTGTAAAGGGTTTAAACACTGTTTCCCATGCTAGTATCCCCTGTAGCTCAGTTGGTAGAGCATGGTGCTTGCAACGCCAGGGTTGTGGGTTTGTTTCCCACGGGGGGCCAGTACATGAAAATGTATGCACTCACTAACTGTAAGTCGCTCTGGATAAGAGCGTCTGCTAAATGACTAAAATGTAAAATGTTGTTCAATGAACCATAAACAATGAATGAACATGCACCTGTGGAACGGTCATTAAGACACTAACAGCTTACAGACGGTAGTTATGAAAACTTAGGACCCTAAAGAGGCCTTTCTACTGACTCTGAAAAAACACCAAAAGAAAAATGCCCAGGGCCCTGCTCATCTGCGTGAACGTGCCTTAGGCATGCTGCAAGGAGGCATGAGGACTGCAGATGTGGCCAGGGCAATAAATTGCAATGTCCGTACTGTGAGACGCCTAAGACAGAGCTACAGGGAGACAGGACGGACAGCTGATCATCCTCGCAGTGGCAGACCACGTGTAACAACATCTGCACAGGATCGGAACATCCGAACATCACACCTGCGGGACAGGTACAGGATGGCAACAACAACTGCCCGAGTTACACCAGGAACGCACAATCCCTCCATCAGTGCTCAGAATGTCCGTAATAGGCTGAGAGAGGCTGGACTGAGGGCTTGTAGGCCTGTTGTAAGGCAAGTCCTCACCAGACATCACCGGCAACAACGTCGCCTATGGGCACAAACACACCG
The DNA here is from genome assembly GCF_020615455.1 of Coregonus clupeaformis. Lineage (NCBI taxonomy): Eukaryota > Metazoa > Chordata > Actinopteri > Salmoniformes > Salmonidae > Coregonus > Coregonus clupeaformis. Next base: position 59,015,387 of record NC_059214.1, read on the forward strand.
TCGCTGGACCAGACAGGACTGGCAAAAAAGTGCTCTTCACTGACGAGTCGCGGTTTTGTCTCACCAGGGGTGATGGTCGGATTCGTGTTTATCGTCGAAGGAATGAGCGATACACCAAGGCCTGTACTCTGGAGCGGGATCGATTTGGAGGTGGATGGTCCGTCATGGTCTTGGGCGGTGTGTCACAGCATCATCGGACTGAGCTTGTTGTCATTGCAGGAAATCTCAACGCTGTGCGTTACAGGGAAGACATCCTCCTCCCTCAGTGGTACCCTTCCTGCAGGCTCATCCTGACATGACCCTCCAGCATGACAATGCCACCAGCCATACTGCTCGTTCTGTGCGTGATTTCCTGCAAGACAGGAATGTCAGTGTTCTGCCATGAAGAGCCTGGATCTGTTGGATCGGAGGGTGAGGGCTAGGGCCATTCCCCCCAGAAATGTCTGGGAACTTGCAGGTGCCTTGGTGGAAGAGGGGGTAACATCTCACAGCAAGAACTGGCAAATCTGGTGCAGTCCATGAGGAGGAGATGCACTGCAGTACTTTAATGCAGCTGGTGGCCACACCAGATACTGTTACTTTTGATTTTGACCCCCCCCTTTGTTCTGTTAGTCACACGTCTGTGGAACTTGTTCAGTTTATGTCTCAGTTGTTGAATCTTGTTATGTTCATACAAATATTTACACGTTAAGTTTGCTGAAAATAAACGCAGTTGACAGGGAGAGGACGTTTCTTTTTTTGCTGAGTTTATATCTCAATGTCCCAACTCTCTAAATACATGGCTCTGGGCCTACCTCGCCATAGGCGGTGACCTTTGACCTACTACTGAATCTGTATCTGTAGGCCTATGTGATCCTGTAACCAGTCACAAATGTGTCATTAGTGTAAATCACTTACCTGACTTCCTTCATAACATCAGCTTCATTGATGGGGTCATCCAGGTCTATGAGGGTGAGGTCATTCCCACTGACCTCTGACCTCTGAAAGACAGCACAAAGTCATGTTTAGATGTCACCTACTGTGTCGCCTTTTGCCGTGTTCAAAACAACTGGGAAATCTCTGACTTCCGACTTCAGTGCGTTCAAGACAACTGGGAAATAGGAAAAAAAACAAGCTCCGACTGGGAAAAATCGTTTTGAACAGTCATCCAACTCGAATTCCAAGTCGGAAGCAGCGCGGCTTGGCGGGTCATGTTTTGGAGGACGCCTGACTCGACCTTCACCTCTCCAGAGCCCGCTGGGGAGTTGCAGCGATGAGACAAGATCGTAACAAGATCGTAACTACCAATTGGATATCACGAAAAATTGGGGAGAAAAAGGGGGTAAAATTACCACCACAAAATGTAAAAAGGAATTCCAAGTCGGAAACTCTGGCATCTTTCTAGAGCTCCGACTTTCCGACCTGAAGTTCACGGACGTCATGATTTGACCTAGTTATTTTTTTCGAGTTCCCAGTTGCCTTGAGAGCACCATTAACCCAACTCTCATTGTCACATCATAATGCATCATATTCAGAGAAATAGAATCACCAGAACATCATATCAGGTGTACAGTTCAGTTTACCAGTCAAATTGCCAAGGTCAGAGGCTCTATCCTTTCTAGTGATTCTATTTCTATGGTCACATAATAATGCATCATATCTATGCTTGTGTCCGAAATAGCACCCTAGTTCCAATATAGTGCACTTCTTTTGGCTGGAGCCCTATAGAGTCCCACAGTCATAATACCCATAAAACCTAGTGGTCTGGCAGCCTCTGGAACTGCCGTTCTGCAGCCAACAAGGCAGAGTTAATCTCAGCCTATGCTACCCTCCAGTCCCTCGACTTCTTGGCGCTGACGGAAACATGGATTACCACAGAAAACGCTACTCCTACTGCTCTTTCCTCGTCTAACCATGTGTTCTCGCATACCCCAAGAGCATCTGGTCGGCGCGGTGGTGGCACAGGAATCCTCATCTCTCCAAAGTGGACATTCTCTCTTTTTCCCCTGACCCATCTGTCTATCTCCTCATTTGAATTCCATGCTGTCACAGTCACTAGCCCATTCAAGCTTAACATCCTTGTCATTTATCGCCCTCCAGGTTCCCTTGGAGAGTTCATCAATGAGCTTGATGCCTTGATAAGTTCCTTTCCTGAGGATGGCTCACCCCTCACAGTTCTGGGTGACTTTAACCTCCCTACGTCTCTGCCTTTGACTCATTTCTCTCTGCCTCCTTCTTTCCACTCCTTTCCTCTTTTGACCTCACCCTCTCACCATCCCCCCTACTCACAAGGCAGGCAATATGCTTGACCTCAACTTTACTAGATGCTGTTCTTCTACTAATCTCACTGCAACTCCCCTCCAAGTCTCCGACCACTACTTTGTATCCTTTTCTCTCTCGCTCTCCTCCAACACTACTCACTCTGCCCCTACTCAGATGGTAATGTGCCATCACAACCTTCGCTCTCTCTCTCCCGCTACTCTCTCCTCTTCCATCCTATCATCTCTTCCCTCTGCTAAATCCTTCTCCCTCCGATCTCCTGATTCTGCCTCCTCAACCCTCCTCTCCTCCCTTTCTGCATCTTTTGACTCTCAATGTCCCCTATCCTCCCGGCCGGCTCGGTCCTCCCCTCCTGCTCCGTGGCTTGACGACTCATTGCGAGCTCACAGAAGAGGGCTCCGGGCAGCTGAGCGGAAATGGAGGAAAACTAGACTCCCTGCGGACCTGTCATCTTTTCACTCCCTCCTCTCTGCATTCTCTTCCTCTGTTTCCGCTGCTAAAGCCACTTTCTACCACTCTAAATTTCAAGCCTATGCCTCTAACCCTAGGAAGCTCTTTGCCACCTTCTCCATTTTGAAAAGAAGGTTGACGACATCCGATCCTCATTTATTAAGTGAAATGACACCGCTGGTCCTGCTCACACTGCCCTACCCTATGCTTTGACTTTTTTTCTCCCCTCTCTCTCCAGATGAAATCTTGCGACTTGTGACGGCCGGCCGCCCAACAACCTGCCCGCTTGACCCTATCCCCTCCTCTCTTCTCCAGACCATTTCCGGAGACCTTCTCCCTTACCTCACCTCGCTCATCAACTCATCCTTGACCGCTGGCCATGTCCCTTCCGTCTTCAAGAGAGCGAGAGTTGCACCCCTCCTCAAAAAACCTACACTCGATCCCTCCGATGTCAACAACTACAGACAAGTAAGTATCCCTTCTTTCTTTTCTCTCCAAATCTCTTGAGCGTGCCGTCTCTAGCCAACTCTCCTGCTATCTCTCTCAGAATGACATTCTTGATCCAAACCAGTCAGGTTTAAAGACTGGTCATTCAACTGAGACTGCTCTTCTCTGTGTCATGGAGGCTCTCCGCACTGCTAAAGCTAACTCTCTCTCCTCTGCTCTTATCCTTCTAGACCTATCCGCTGCCTTTGATACTGTGAACCATCAGATCCTCCTCTCCCTCTCTCCGAGTTGGGCATCTCCGGCGCTGCTCACTCTTGGATTGCGTCCTACCTGACAGGTCGCTCCTACCAGGTAGCGTGGCGAGAATCTGTCTCCGCACCACGTGCTCTCACCACTGGTGTCCCCCAGGGCTCAGTTCTAGGCCCTCTCCTATTCTCTCTATACACCAAGTCACTTGGCTCTGTCATATCCTCACATGGTCTTTCCTATCATTGCTACGCAGACGACACACAATTAATTTTCTCCTTTCCCCCTTCTGATAACCAGGTGGCGAATCGCATCTCTGCATGTCTGGCAGACATATCAATGTGGATGTCGGATCACCACCTCAAGCTGAACCTCTGCAAGACGGAGCTGCTCTTCATCCCTGAGAAGGACTGCCCGTTCCATGATCTCGCCATCACGGTTGACAACTCCATTGTGTCCTCCTCCCAGAGTGCAAAGAGCCTTGGCGTGACCCTGGACAACACCCTGTCATTCTCTGCTAACATCAAAACGGTGACCCGATCCTGCAGGTTCATGCTCTACAACATTTGCAGAGTACGACCCTACCTTACACAGAAAGCGGCACAGTTCCTAATCCTGGATTAATGCAACTCGCTGTTGGCTGGGCTCCCTGCCTGTGCCATTAAACCCCTACAACTTATCCAGAACGCAGCAGCCCGTCTGGTGTTCGACCTTCCCAAGTTCTCTCATGTCACCCCGCTCAGTTGAGGCTCGCATCTACTACAAGACCATGGTGCTTGCCTACGGAGCTGTGAGGGGAACGGCACCTCCTTACCTTCAGGCTCTGATCAGACCCTACACCCAAACGAGGGCACTATGTTCATTTACCTCTGGCCTGCTAGCTCCCCTACCTCTACAGAAGCACAGTTCCCGCTCAGCCCAGTCAAGGCTATTTGCTGCTCTGGCACCCCAATGGTGGAACAAGCTCCCCCAGGACGCCAGGACAGCGGAGTCACTGACCACCTTCCGGAGACTTAGTAGTATCAGTGCTTTTCACAAACGTTGTAGTACTTAGTGTGCATCATTGTTTTCGCTCATACAGCTGCCTCTACTCTCCTAACCTCCCCTCAGTAACTAAAGAAGGCACAAAATGATGACATAAATATCACAAGAAAGAATACATGAATTAATAATTTACTTTCTAAAATATTTTCTAGAGGGCAAAGGACAGGTAGGTTTAATAACGCAAATGTAAAAAGTCCTGTCGCTCACATACAAATGCAAAATCTAAATGGCACCCTATTCTTTATAGAGTACACTACTTTTGACCAGAACCCTATGGCCCTGGTCAAAAGTAGTGTACTATAAAGGCAATATGGTGCCATTGGGGATGGAAATTCTTTGAAATTACTCATGAGAGCAAATACTACGATTTTTTGGTTCCCACAGAGGGCCAGGAGCTTAAGACATGAATGATTTTATTAAAATGTTTGTTCATAAAAAATAAATGATTTCCCCTCCTCCCACATGGATTACAGACAAGAGGCTAGGTGCGTTCTGACTATTTTAGTGTGCGGATAAACATGACCATCACTCTCATAAAACTTAAATTAAACATCACTCCTTATGTTTTTTCTTAGCCCAAAACGCTCAATCCCATTTCTACTGTCAAAACAGGTTTTGAAAAGGCTTCTTCCACATCTTTTGGTCCATGTCTGTTTTTCACTCAGTGAAGTGCTACTATCCCCTTGGATTACAGGTTATTGCCGTCATAAGGTGTCCGTCTGTCTGTTGGCTGGACAGTTTCTACCGTTTAGGACCTTTGTGGGTAAAGGTAATGGTGGGGTATAGCAGCAGCAGTTCCTCTGAAGTCCAGTATCTGCTGGAAGGACACCTGGTGGTACGAGAGGATGAGTGTGGCCAGCCAGCCTGTTGTGCCTCCCCCTCTCCCTCCCTCCATTTCTCTCTCTCCATCTGCGGGACTCTTAAGGCTCCTGTGCGGACTGTCTCGGCTCGTGCCCTCCCAAAGCTGGCTGTGGTGATTTAAGACACGGTGTGTATGTGTGTATTTGTTTGTGGCCTCTGCCCCACTTCACTGTCCATCCGCCTGCCCTTGGCTCCCCTCCTGGGCAGCGACCACCACCCCCCTCAGTATGTCTCTGAGTCTGAGTCGTTGAGTTCCTCATCCTTGTAGAAGCCTCCATCGTGGTCGCGGTGGCCGATGTTGTTGAAGCTGCAGTAGGAGCTGTGCTCGCTGCGCAGCACGGGCAGGCTGTCGAAGGTCACACTCTTGGAGGGGCTGGTGGTGTAGTGGTTAATGGCACTGAAGGACAGTCTGGGCGTCGGGTTGCAGGGGGACACGGGCATCATGGTGGCCAGGATCAGTGCCAGGCAGTCCGCCACGTCTTTGTTGGGGGCGCAGGCCAAGGCAGGCGTGTAACCTGAGGGGTTCAAACAGAACAGCAGAGGGTCACTTCAGGAGCATCACCGTTTACTACAACACTTTTGGTGAAAAACATGAAATAACAGCAGGCTAGGAGATACAAAGTTAAGACAATAACCAAACAGTGGACTAGAGAGAAACATTTGTGGACACATTGAGAAGAGAAGTACAGAAGAAAACGGTGTTAGCGTTATGGATCTTACCATTCTCATCGACTGCTAGCACGCTAGCACCCTTCACTAGTAGCTCCTGAACCACCACCGTCAGACCATTTCTGGCTGCAACGTGTAACGGCCTGAGGAGAAAGTACCGTCAGATTAGCCAGCAGCAAATGAGGATACCTCCCAAATGCCAGACTATTCCCTATATAGTGCACTTCTTCTAATTCTTCTGGCCCAATTAATACAGCTGAACCATACGTACGTCTGTAAGGCTGCGTTAGTCGAGTTGATGAGGTTCCTGTCTGTAATCTTCTCCAATATCAACAAGGCACTGGTTTCATGCCCCTTTAAAAACCAGAGTCAAACATGTCAGACCAAAATTTTAACCAGAGAGAGCCAACTGTTCAGATGAACGTCATCTTCATGTGGGGATGCTCACCTTACTGCAGGCCAGATGAAGAGCAGTGTTCTTGACTGCATCCTGCAGGGTGAGCTCTGCTTTGGCACTGCTCACCAACAGCTCTGACACAGACAGAGAAACATAAAGAAACTCAATTAGGAAATTAAGCGACTTATTAAAATGTAAAACAGACATGTTGAACTTAAGCCGGCTGGGCGAGGCAAAGCGGAGGAGAGGGGGGCTGCGTACCGACAGCGTTGGTTTGTCCGTTCTCAGCAGCCATCATGAGGGAGGTCTTCCCGGAGGCATCGGGGGAGTTGACCTGGGCGTTGTGGCCTAGCAGCAGCTGAAGACACTCCACGTGGTCTGTGAAAGCCGCCGCATGCAGGGGGTCCTGGAGAGAGAGGAAACTTATTTCACCGATATCATGTAGGACTGTTATAAACAAGTTTGTTCAATTAACCCTGTTTATACCATAGAAATATAAAATCAATAATAGATGTATTAAAAGTAATCTACAATCCCTCATCCAACCCCAGAGGTCATTTTATTCCCCAGACAACATTATTCTCCAGAAGAAAAAGGACTTTGTCATGTGCTGTAGTTACCGGTTCTTGGTGTCAGTGGCGTTGACAATGGCCGGCCCCAGAGTGTCAATCAGCATCTCTGCAGCCCCCTCGTTGTCATTGATCACAGCACAGTGGAGGGGGCTGAACGAGTTGCCCTCGGTCTTGTGGAAAACCTCCTGTTCCAGCAGCACCTCTACACACGTGTCATGGCCTAGTGGAAGATTGATTCATACAGGAAAAAGATGACATCGCTGCAGACCACAACAATACTCTCAGAGAAAGCTACACATCTGACAATGGTGAAGTCACAAAAGATGTTTTAGCTACAACATATGCTATGTCAATCCCTGACAAAGTCCTGTTTCAGTGTAAGGTCCTCCACTGAGAGTCATAACCCCCTAATTCTGTTGTAGTCTTGTTCATTCCCCCCCACATGGCTCCGTCCACACCAATCGAATGCTTTTCAAGCCACAAGAGGGAGTGAATGAGTGTACACTTCATGGAGGAGAGAACAGAGCTACAGTCCAGTTAGTCAGTACGTACCGTTGTATGGCCTGCCTAATTCAGGGACATGTTTACAGTGCTGAAGAGAGAAAATCAGAAAATATCTAGTGTTCCGTTAGTCCAGTACGTACCGTTGTAGCAGGCCCAGTGTAGTGGCGTGTAGCCCTGGTTGTCTGTGATGACGGGGAGGGTCTCCACTGACTGGGCGGCGTGTAGGAGCCCCCCCAGCACCCCGATGTGTCCGGATGCCGCCGCCAGGTGGACAGGGGTCCGCCCCTTACAGTCCCGAACCAGGAAGCTGGCGCTGTGCTGCAGCAGGGCCTCCACACACTCCTCATGACCCGTCACCGCCTGGGAGGAAGGGCGGGGAGACAAGAATGGATTTGAATAACTAATAATCAATGATATAATAATGAATCATCAATTATTACAAATGATGTCTGGAGGCAGGTCCCCCTACATGGATGAATACACCACTACACATGGACAACTACTTTTCTGAAGATAATATGTATATTTGAGCCTCCCCGTCTCTTTCTGTGTGTGAGCGTATACAGCCAGCTCTCCTCCTCACCCCTCTGTGTAGCGCTGTTCTGCCCCACTTGTCTTTGGCTTCTACGCTGGCTCCCTTGTTGAGCAGTGAGTACACACAGTCTGTGTGTCCGCTCAGCACCGACAGCATCAGAGGGGTTCTGATACACAAGACAACAAGGTCATATTACAAACTGCTAATAACCAGGCTGAGTCCCAAATGGCAACCTATTCCCTATATGGTACACTACTTTTGACCCGAGCCCATAGGGTTCTGGTTTAAAGTAGTGCACAAAGTAGGGCATATGGTGCCATTTGGGACGTAGACCTAGTGTCAAAATCTCTTTATTTCAGGAATTGTATCCAAAACCCAATTGACTTACTGTCCATTCCCGTCTTGAACGTCCACTGCACTCTGGAGGTCAGCATTTCCAATCAGCAAACGCAAACACTCCGAATGACCGTTGGTAGCTAGAGGAGGATAAACAGAGAGGATATAAGAATGTGAGATGATTGACCGTTGGTAGCTAGAGGAGGCTAAACAGAGAGGATATGAGCTGATTGCTGGACGACTATTACCTTCACATGAACAGACAGATTTCTAGAACAGTGGTATTGGTAGATGACATCCTCATGATGTTAACACAGCAGATAATAAAACATTTTGGGGCTGAGGCCCTCGAAGCCTGTCACCTGCTAGCTGTGTACCTGGCTCTGGATAGAAGTCCCCCTGTGCACTGATCTAGGATCAGGTTACCCTCCCCAGATCCTCAGCAATAATGACAAAAAATTACCTTAGATCAGTGTGTAGTGGGCATTTTCACACTATACTATATAATATCCCTAGAGTGGACATTGGCGTCCTAGCAACATGACCAAACAAATGTCCATCTTGGTAAGGAAAACTTTTGAATTTTAGAATCTCTAGGTCTTACGTGATATCCTATGCGTACCTGCAGCGTGGATGGGGGTCCTCTTCAGGGTGAAGTCTTTAACCAGGATGGAGGCTCCCTGGTTGATGAGGACGTCAACACACTCCACATGGCCTTTAAAGGCAGCCAGGTCCAGAGGGGTGCGCCCCTGGCTGTTCCTCACGTCTAGATCCAGCAGAGACTGAACCAGGACCTCCATAGCATGGTGGTGGCCGTGGTACGCCTGAATGGAAACAAACACACAGTCTGAAGCAAAGTCCAGTGGTATGCCTGAACAGAAATACACTCTTAATATAATCAATGTCCTATAGTAGACCAGTGGTATGCCTGAACAGAAATAGTCCTAGACCCCTAAAGTAGACCAGTGTCTCTCAAATCGGGTGCCCATTTTTCTCCCGCTCAGCATCAACATCGAAGGTCCCTGTCAAGCGTGAGATTTAGAAACAAACACTCTACTATTGGTCAGAGAAGGATTGTTGTTTGGTACTCCAAAAACAGCCATTTCTGCACTAGGCTGCAACTTTATATCAAATGCTTCAAAAAGGGTTTTAAATAGTGGACAAATAATCTGCCAGATGGGGACAGGACCAGAACATGTGGGTCAAGTCCGCCAAGGAGCTTTTACACCTGTCACATGTACCATCAATATTTGGGTAGAATTTGGACAATCTAGCCTTACTGAAATGGATACGGTAAAGTACCTTAAACTGTATAGAATCTCTGGTCTGATGAAACCAAGATTGAACTCTTTGGCCTGAATGCCAAGCGTCACATCTGGAGGAAACCTGGCACCATTCCTACGGTGAAGCATGGTGGTGGCAGCATCATAGTGTGGGGATGTTTTTAAGCGGCAGGGACTGGAAGACTAGTCAGGATCGAGGGAAAGCTGAACGGAGCAAAGTACAGAGAGATCCTTGATGAAAACCTGCTCCAGAGCGCTCAGGGCCTCAGACTGGGGCAAAGGTTCACCTCCCAACAGGACAGTGACCCTATGCACACAGCCAAGACAACGCAGGAGTGGTTTCGGGACAAGTCTCTGAATGTCCTTGAGTGGCTCAGCCAGAGGCCGGACTTGAACCAAATCGAACATCTCTGGAGACCTGAAAATAGCTGTGCAGTGATGCTCTTCATCCAACCTGACAGAGCTTGAAAGCATCTGCAGAGAAGAATGGGAGAAACTCCCCAAATAGAGGTGTGCCAAGCTTGTAGCGTCATACCCAAGAAGACTCGATGCTGTAATCGCTGCCAAAGGTGCTTCAACAAAGTACTGAGTTTATTTTTAATACATTTGAAAAAAATTCTAAAAACCTGTTTTTGCTTTGTTATTATAGGATATTGTGTGTAGATTAATGAGGGAAAAACAATTGAATACATTTTAGAATAAGGCCGTAACGTAACAAAATGTGGAAAAAGTCAAGGGGTCTGAATACTTTACGAATGCACTGTATATATATTACACTAATTTCTCAGCTTGAGACCCCCCATTCTCCGCTTGAGGCATAATAAAAAAATCCCCATGCAAATCTTTCTTTAACTAGAGACTTGTTTCTCATGGTCTGAGAGTCCTTTAGGTGTGTTTTGGCAAACTCCAAGTGGGCTGTCATGTGCCTTTTACTGAGAAGTGGCTTCCGTCTGGCCACTCTACCATAAAGGCCCGATTGGTGGAGTGCTGCATAGATGGTTGTCCTTCTGGAAGGTTCTCCCATCTCCACAGAGGAACTCTGGAGCTCTGTCAGAGTGACCATCCTGACCAAAAACCTTATCCCCCGATTGCTCAGTTTGACCAGGCAGCCAGCTCTAGGAAGAGTCTTGGTGGTTCCAAACTTCTTCCATTTAAGAATGATGGAGGCCACTGTGTTCTTGGGGACCTTCAATGCTGCATAAATTTTTTGGTACCCTTCCCCAGATCTGTGCCTCGACACAATCCTGTCTCTGAGCTCTACGGACAATTCCTTCGACCTCATGGCTTGGTTTTTGCTCTGACATGCATTGTCAACTGTGGGACCTTATATAGACAGGTGTGTGCCTTTCCAAATCATGACCAATCAATTTAATTTACCACAGGTGGACTGTTGTAGAAACATCTCAAGGATGATCAATGGAAACAGGATGCACCTAAGCTCAATTTCGAATCTCATAGCAAACGGTCTGAATACTTATGTAAATAAGGTTTTTTTAAATATACATTTGCTAAAAATTGTAAAAACCTGTTTTCGCTTTGTCATTATGGGGTATTGTGTGAAGATTGATGAGAATTTTTATTTATTTCATCAATTTTAAAATACGGCTGTAACATAACAAAATGTGGAAAAAGTCAAGGGCTCTGAATACTTTCCGAATGCACTGTAGATCTAGATCTGGTTCAGATCGCTTGGTTATAGAAGAGGGTGGTAGGTTTGAGCCCTGCATGGGCCACTAATACATACTGATTATATGTATTAAAGAGAAAAGTCTGCCACATGACCAGATAATTACTATCTGAAGGAAGAGACATCACACACAGAGGCCAGACCCGTCAAACATGATTAAAACGGCCATGGTGCACCCCAGCTTCAGTAAACCCAACTGTTATGCCTGTCTAAACAGCCTAGCCCTGGTAGCGTCCTACCAAACGATGTGTATAAAACCTGGATGGACAGGGGGCGCTGTATTGAAGCCACCGCGCAGCCATCTCGGTACTCCTCAATTGTAAAACATATTTTTGAAGCTATAGAAATGCATTTATTAATGTCTACATTCGTTTTTGACACGTTTATTATATTACACACATTAATGCATACTTTTAAATTATATTATGTGAGCTAAACAGAAAAAATAAAAAAAGGAAAAAATATATAAAAACATTTTCCTTGAAGTATTTTTTTGGGGAGTACTGATGGTGCTGTCCTCACTACAACAACAAAAATACTTAAATATATGTCATTTTGTCCTTGAAACATTTAATTGAAATACTGAATTCCATTCATTCCTATGGAGGACTGCTCCTACTAGGGAGTGCCAATATGGCCGACCGGTGGCTTCAAAGCCTGTCAATGGCCAATACATAGCATCAGGTTTATATACGTAATTGATCCTAACCCCTCCCTGTACTCCATCCCCAGTGATTGATTGACAGGTCTGAAACCCTACCAACGCTGTCTCTCACAAAGTGACTGAGTGACAGGCCAAGCTGGGATGAGATGTGATTTTAGTTGTGGCCAGAGGGGTATACTATGAAGGAAGGATGGTAGGTCTACTCAGGGTTTTCTAAAGCTAGCCAGCTTCAGTTAGCTTCACATTCCATCAGGCTTCATCCATATTATGATGGTGGATATTGCTCCCCCGCCTGTATGGAGGTAAAATAGTGACTTAATTATACAAGCATGTAAAGTATGATTTGCACATGTAAAATATGAGTTGCAGCTGTATACTGAGTTTTGTAGGTGCAGAAAATATTTTCAAACATGTAACTTCTTTTGAGAATAAATGCAACAACACTTGCAAGCGAATAACGTGATATGTGAATAAATACAACAACACTTGTAAACATGTAAGTTGATATATTAATAAATTCAATAAGATTTGCAAGCATGCAACTACATTTCAGAATGAATGCAACTAATTTACTAAACTTGCAACTGGTGAATTTTCTTCTGTGAATCAAAACTACATCTGTGCGCTCAGAGTTCTGGCACTAATTTTGCAACTAACCTGTGGCATAAGTTTTGCAGTTGTAAAAAAAAATGTTTTGCAAGCAAGCAGCACAGAAAAACACGAGCTCTGGTGTACAGGGCTTTTTATTCCGACCAATCAGGTGAGTTGTTGTCATTCCTCAAATCAAATCAAATCAAATAAAATGTTATTGGCCACATGCGCCGAATACAACAGGTGCAGACATTACAGTAAAATGCTTACTTACAGCCCTTAACCAACAGTGCATTTATTTTGTAATAAAAAAGTAAAATAAAACAACAACAAAAAAGTGTTGAGAAAAAAGTAAAATAAAATAACAGTAGGGAGGCTATATATACAGGGGGGTACCGGTGCAGAGTCAATGTGCGGGAGCACCGGCTAGTTGAGGTAGTTGAAGTAATATGTACATGTGGGTAGAGTTAAAGTGACTATGCATAAATAATTAACAGAGTAGCAGCAGCGTAAAAAGATGGGGTGGGGGTTGGGGTGGGGGTGGGGGGTTAGAAGCTGTTGAGAAGTCTTTTGGACCTAGACTTGGCACTCCGGTACCGCTTGCCGTGCGGTAGCAGAGAGAACAGTCTATGACTAGGGTGGCTGGAGTCTTTGACAATTTTGAGGGCCTTCCTCTGACACCGCCTGGTATAGAGGTCCTGGATGGCAGGAAGCTTGGCCCCAGTGATGTACTGGGCCGTACGCCCTACCCTCTGTAGTGCCTTGCGGTCGGAGGCCGAGCAGTTGCCATACCAGGCAGTGATGCAACCAGTCAGGATGCTCTCGATGGTGCAGCTGTATAATATTTTGAGGATCTGAGGATCTGAGGACCCATGCCAAATCTTTTCAGTCTCCTGAGGGGGAATAGGCTTTGTTGTGCCCTCTTCACGACTGTCTTGGTGTGTTTGGACCATGATAGTTTGTTGGTGATGTGAACACCAAGGAACTTGAAGCTCTCAACCTGTTCCACTACAGCCCCGTCGATGAGAATGGGGGCGTGCTCAGTCCTCTTTTTTTTCCTGTAGTCCACAATCATCTCCTTTGTCTTGGTCACGTTGAGGGAGAGGTTGTTATCCTGGCACCACACGGCCAGGTCTCTGACCTCCTCCCTATAGGCTGTCTCATCGTTGTCGGTGATCAGGCCTACCACTGTTGTGTCGTCGGCAAACTTAATGATGTTGTTGGAGTCGTGCCTGGCCATGCAGTCATGGGTGAACAGGGAGTACAGGAGGGGACTGAGCACGCACCCCTGAGGGGCCCCCGTGTTGAGGATCAGTGTGGCAGATGTGTTGTTACCTACCCTTATCACCTGGGGGCGGCCCGTCAGGAAGTCCAGGATCCAGTTGCAGAGGGAGGTGTTTAGTCCCAGGATCCTTAGCTTAGTGATGAGCTTTGAGGGCACTATGGTGTTGAATGCTGAGGTGTCGTCAATGAATAGCATTCACACGTAGGTGTTCCTCTTGTCCAGGGGGGAAAGGGCAGTGTGGAGTGCAATAGAGATTGCATCATCTGTGGATCTGTTGGGGCGGTATGCAAATTGGAGTGAGTCTAGGGTTTCTGGGATAATGGTGTTGATGTGAGCCATGACCAGCCTTTCAAAGCACTTCATGGCTACAGACGTCAGTGCTACGGGTCGGTAGTCATTTAAGCAGGTTATCTTAGTGTCCTTGTCCGTGGTCTGCTTGAAACATGTTGGTATTACAGACTCAGTCAGGGACATGTTGAAAATGTCAGTGAAGACACTTGCCAGTTGGTCAGCACATGCTCGGAGTACACGTCCTGGTAATCCGTCTGGCCCTGCGGCCTTGTGAATGTTGACCCGCTTAAAAGTCTTACTCACATTGGCTACGGAGAGCGTGATCACATAGTCATCCGGAACAGCTGGTGCTCTCATGCATGCTTCAGTGTTGCTTGCCTCGAAGCGAACATAGAAGTGGTTTAGCTCGTCTGGAAGTCTTGTGTCACTGGGCAGCTCGCGGCTGTGCTTCCCTTTGTAGTCTGTAATCGTTTTCAAGCCCTGCCACATCCGACGAGCGTCAGAGCCGGTGTAATACGATTCAATCTTAGTCCTGTATTGACTCTTTGCCTGTTTGATGGTTCGTCGGAGGGCATAGCGGGATTTCTTATAAGAGTCCGGGTTAGAGTCCTGCTCCTTGAAAGCGGCAGCTCTACCATTTAGCTCAGTGCAGATGTTGCCTGTAATCCATGGCTTCTGGTTGGGGTATGTACGTACGGTCACTGTGGGTACGACATCATCGATGCACTTATTGATGAAGCCAGTGACTGATGTGGTGTACTCCTCAATGCTATCTGAAGAATCCCGCTTTCACGTTTTACAGGGTTCCGGTCTGGAACCACGCTTTCCAATGTCCTAAGTATGGATAAAATGTGTTAAAATGACTAGATAGTTAGCTAAATGATATTAACAGAATTTGAAAGCTACAAGGCTTTGGTGAGGATGATGAAGGGAATCATTAAAATTAGTTTTTCCACATAGCATAACCACTACAAAGCTGATGCTAACTAGCTTCCTAGTCTCTTCTATTGGCATTACATGACTGATTAGCTAGCTAGCTGGCATTAGAGCCTTCTGGCTAGCATGTATCTAATGGTTCTTACGTTTTGTATCAGAGCAATAGGTCTAGCTTTGTACTTTTCATTTGGTTGAGACTAACATTAGTTTAGCTAGCTAGATGTCAATGTCGAACCAATGCAATTATATTAATTTTATTGGCTTGCTATATGAGCTGTGTCAATGATGCTGTAGGTGGGTGTGGTGGTGGAATCAGGCGCAGGACGCAGAAGTACAGTCCAAAGACTTTAGTGAAATATCCACAAGAGAAACGCACAAAATAGCCCGAAGGCGAAACTCCGCACGCAGGCGAAAACAAAACGGGCGCACTACACAGGTGCGACAAAACACTCCAAACAATGGAGAACAGCTCAACCGAGCAAACAGTAATACGTCCAGCAAAACGCACGACAGAGAAAACAATCACACACAACACCTGACAAACACAACGAGAACTTATAGGACACTAATGACACTAAACGATAACAGGTGTACAATACAGACCAGACCAAACGAACATAGAAACATACAACGGTGGCAGCTAGTATTCCGGAGACGACGAACGCCGAAGCCTGCCCGAGCAAGGAAGAGAGGCAGCCTCGGCCGAAACCGTGACAGTACCCCCCCCCCTTGACGCGCGGCTCCAGACGTGCGCCGACTCCGGCCTCGGGGACGACCAGGAGGACGCGGAGCAGGGTGCGTCGGGTGACCACGATGGAATTCCGTCAGGAGAGACGGGTCCAAAATGTCTCTCCTCGGCACCCAGCACCGTACCCCTCCCACTCCACTAGATATTGGAGACCCCCCATCCGACGTCTCGAATCCAAGATGGACCGCACAGAGTACGCCGGTGCCCCCTCGATGTCCAATGGGGGCGGAGGAGTCTCCCTGATCTCATTTTCTTGGAGTGGGCCAGCTACCACCGGCCTGAGAAGAGACACATGGAACGAGGGGTTAATACTTTTATACTCAACAGGCAGTTGTAATCTGTAACACACCTCGTTCAATCTTCTCAGGACTTTAAATGGCCCTACAAACCGCCGACCCAGTTTCCGACAGGGCAGGCGGAGGGGCAGGTTTCTGGTAGAGAGCCAGACTCGATCACCAGGTGCGTACACCGGTCCCTCACTGCGGTGGAGATCGGCGCCGCCTTTTGACGACGGAGGGCCCGCTGCAGATGGACGTGTGCAGCGTTCCATGTCTCCTCCGAGCGCCGCACCCACTCATCCACCGCAGGAGCCTCGATCTGGCTCTGCTGCCAAGGTGCCAGAACCGGCTGGTAACCTAACACACATTGGAAAGGGGTTAGGTTAGTGGAGGAATGGCGTAGGGAATTCTGGGCCATTTCGGCCCAGGGAACGCATCTTGCCCACTCCTCCGGCCGGTCCTGGCAGTATGTTCTGAGAAACCTACCCACATCCTGGTTCACACGTTCCACCTGCCCATTACTCTCCGGGTGGTAACCCGAGGTGAGGCTCACCGAGACCCCCAACCGCTCCATAAAAGCTCTCCAGACTCTGGAGGTAAATTGGGGACCTCGATCAGACACAATATCCTCGGGTACCCCGTAGTGCCGGAACACATGGGTGAATAGCGCTCGGCGGTCTGCAGGGCAGTAGGAAGGCCCGGCATAGGGAGCAAACGACAGGCCTTAGAAAACCGGTCCACAACGACCAGTATAGTGGTATTCCCCTGTGAAGGAGGAAGGTCAGTGATGAAATCCACCGAGAGGTGAGACCATGGTCGTTGTGGAACGGGCAGGGGTAGTAACTTACCCCTAGGCAGATGTCTAGGCGCCTTACACTGGGCGCACACCGAGCAGGAGGAAACATAAACCCTCACATCCCTCGCCAACGTGGGCCACCAGTATTTAGCACTAAGGCAGTGCACTGTCCGGCCGATACCAGGGTGTCCAGAGGAGGGTGACGTGTGAGCCCAATAGATCAATCGATCCCGAACCTCGAGCGGAACGTACCTCCGACCCTCCGGGCATTGAGGTGGACTAGGGTCGGTGCGTAACGCCCGCTCGAGTTCAGCATCGACCTCCCACACTACCGGTGCCACCAGACAAGACTCCGGCAGTATGGGAGTGGGCTCCACGGACCTCTCCTCCGTGTCATACCGCCGAGACAGTGCGTCTGCCTTACCGTTCTGTGACCCAGGGATGTACGTGATTTTAAATGTGAACCGGGTCAAAAACATATTCCACCGCGCCTGGCGAGGGTTCAGTCTCCTCGCTGCCCGGATGTACTCCAGGTTACGGTGGTCCGTCAAAATGAGGAAAGGGTGTTGAGCCCCCTCAAGCCAGTGCCTCCACACCTTTAGGGCCTGTACCACGGCTAACAGCTCCCTGTCCCCTACGTCATAGTTTCGCTCCGCCGGACTGAGCCTCTTGGAATAGAAAGCACAGGGGCGGAGCTTAGGTGGCGTGCCGGACCGTTGCGAGAGCACGGCTCCTATACCGGCCTCTGACGCGTCCACCTCTACCTGAAATGGTAAAGAGGGATCCGGATGCGCCAGCACCGGAGCCGAGGTAAACAGGTCCTTCAGCCTCCCAAACGCCCTGTCCGCCTCGGCTGACCACTGCAGATGCACCGGACCCCCCTTCAAAAGAGACGTTATGGGAGCTGCCACCTGTCCAAAACCCCGGATAAACCTCCGGTAGTAATTCGCAAACCCCA
This sequence comes from Coregonus clupeaformis, assembly GCF_020615455.1. Classification (NCBI taxonomy): domain Eukaryota; kingdom Metazoa; phylum Chordata; class Actinopteri; order Salmoniformes; family Salmonidae; genus Coregonus; species Coregonus clupeaformis. The sequence goes on from NC_059214.1 coordinate 59,033,224, forward strand.
AAAACTGCTGCACCTCCTTCACAGTGGTTGGCGTTTGCCAATTACGCACGGCTGACACCCGGTCTACCTCCATCTTCACCCCTGACGCAGACAACTGATAACCCAAAAAGGAGACCGACTCCTGGAAAAACAGACACTTCTCTGCCTTGACATACAGGTCGTGCTCCAACAGCCTCCGCAACACTCGGCGCACCAGGGCCACATGCTCGACTCGGGTAGGCGAGTACACGAGAATGTCATCTATGTACACGACCACCCCCTGCCCCTGCATGTCCCTGAAGATCTCATCCACGAATGATTGGAAAACTGAAGGAGCGTTCATCAACCCGTATGGCATGACAAGATACTCGTAATGGCCCGAGGTGGTACTAAAGGCTGTCTTCCATTCATCGCCCCCCCTAATGCGCACCAAGTTGTACGCGCTCCTGAGATCTAATTTAGTGAAGAAACGCGCCCCGTGCAATGACTCTGTCATGGTCGCAATCAGCGGGAGTGGATAACTGTACTTCACCGTGATCTGATTGAGACCACGGTAATCTATGCACGGGCGTAACCCACCATCCTTTTTCTTCACAAAAAAGAAACTCGAGGACGCAGGGGAAGTGGAGGGCCGTATGTATCCTTGTCTCAGAGATTCGTCTATGTAAGTCTCCATAGCTCTCTTCTCCTCCTGAGACAGAGGATACACATGGCTCCGTGGGAGCGCAGCTCCTGCCTGGAGGTCTATCGCACAATCTCCCTGCCTATGGGGAGGCAACTGCGTCGCCCTCGACTTACTGAACACAATAGCCAAATCCCCATACTCAGGGGGAACGTGCAATGCGGGCACCTGGTTTGGACTCTCCACCGAGGTAGCCCCTACGGAAACGCCTAAACATCGACCCACACACTGGGCAGACCACTCCATCAGAGCCCTCTCCTGCCACGAAATAGATGGGTTATGGGTACTCAACCAGGGCATGCCCAGCACCACCGGATACGCAGGCGAGTCGATCAGAAATAGCTGGATCATCTCCTGATGACCCCCCTGCGCACACATCCTAAGTTGCGCCGTGACCTCCCTGATCAAGCCCGCACCCAACGGACGGCTATCTAGGGCATGAACGGGGAAGGGGACGTCAACAGGGAGAAGGAGAATCCCTAAGGCTAAACAAAATTTCTTATCAACAAAATTCCCAGCCGCGCCTGAATCTACCAGCGCCTTATGCTGGGAATGAGGTGCTACCTGTGGAAAACACACAGGTATACAGAAGTGTGCAACAGAGAGCTCTGGGTGAGTGGGGCGCCTACTCACCTGGAAGGACTCCCCAGTGCGGGACCTGTCGTCCTCTCCCCTAGGAGGCCATCCCCAGCACCTAGCCGCGGTGTGTCCTCCCCGACCACAGTTGGTGCAGGAGATGGACCCCCTCGTAATCCGACCCCTCCTCTCTCTAGCGCCAGCGCCCCCGAGCTCCATGGGGCACGGCTCGGAGGCGCTGGAGGGTGAAATGGACGGACCCCCTCGGGGACGTCCGCGGGTAGCTAGCAGGGTATCCAGCCTGATGGACATGTCGACCAACTGGTCGAACGAGAGGCTGGTGTCCCTACAGGCCAGCTCCCTACGGACGTCCTCACGTAGACTACAGCGGTAGTGATCGATGAGGGCCCGCTCATTCCACCCTGCATCCGCCGCTAGAGTACGGAATTCCAAGGCGAACTCCTGGGCACTCCTCTTCCCCTGCCGGGAGGCAGAACAGACGCTCCCCCGCCGCTTTCCCCTCCGGGGGATGGTCAAACACCGCCCTGAAGCGGCGGGAGAACTCGTCGTACGTGATGGTGGTAGCGTCTATTCTCCTCCACTCTGCGTTGACCCATTCCAACGCCTTGCCGGAAAGGCAGGAGATCAGGGCGGACACGCTCTCGTGTCCCGAGGGGGCGCCGGGTGCACGGTGGCCAGGTAAAGCTCCACCTGGAGAAGGAATCCCTGACACCCGGCAGCGGTCCCATCGTAGGCCCTCGGGAGCGAGAGTCGAACTCCTCTGGGTTCCGGAGCGGGAATGGGCTGACTTGCCGATGGTGAGGGCAGGGAAGATGGCGGTGGAGGTGTCCCTCGGGTCTCCCAGCGTCGGATGGTGGTGATCACCTCCTGCAGGGCGGACCCCATCCGCAGGATCTGGTCATTCTGCTCGCGGACCCTGTCCTCCAACGTCTCCTGTGCTGCTGCGGCTCCTGCTGATTCCATTCGAGCTGGTGTGTGATTCTGTCAATGATGCTGTAGGTGGGTGTGGTGGTGGAATCAGGCGCAGGACGCAGAAGTACAGTCCAAAGACTTTAGTGAAATATCCACAAGAGAAACGCACAAAATAGCCCGAAGGCGAAACTCCGCACGCAGGCGAAAACAAAACGGGCGCACTACACAGGTGCGACAAAACACTCCAAACAATGGAGAACAGCTCAACCGAGCAAACAGTAATACGTCCAGCAAAACGCACGACAGAGAAAACAATCACACACAACACCTGACAAACACAACGAGAACTTATAGGACACTAATGACACTAAACGATAACAGGTGTACAATACAGACCAGACCAAACGAACATAGAAACATACAACGGTGGCAGCTAGTATTCCGGAGACGACGAACGCCGAAGCCTGCCCGAGCAAGGAAGAGAGGCAGCCTCGGCCGAAACCGTGACAAGCTGCTTTTCCTGAAAAGGTCTATCTGATATACTGTAGCTAGCTAGTTGTTGTTCTAGTGTCAGTTAAATGTTGCAGCCACAACATCATGATCATGTAGTCATGCATCTGCAGACCAGAGAGGAGGAGAAAAGCCTGCTTTGGGTGAGCTAGCTAGAACAACATCAACTAGCTAGCTATAATATCAGATAAACATTTTCTGGAAAAGGATGGATAGAGCTAGCTATCAGTAGTCATTTTATTATTTGAAACCACCACATGCACATAATCTGTATCTGTGTTACATTTAATATGATGTTTTAATCTATTTGTACTGTATTGCTATCTGTCTCAAGTTGTACAAATCATCAGCATAAATTCTGTTTAAATTTTCAGGTTTCTCATTCAAATAATGTTGTGCCTCTCTTTCAGATCTGCCAAGCACACCTCTGCCTCTGCTAGCCACACAACCACTGCCTCAGATTGGTTGGGTAAGCTCCTTCCTGGCTGGCCCTGTCCAGGGGTGACATTGGACAGGGCCACAGTGTCTCCCAACCCCCCTGTCTCAGCCCCCAGTAATTATTATGCTAGGGTCAACTTGTCTTATCTGGACATGTATTCACAAAGCGTCTTAGAGTAGGAGTGCTGATCTAGTATCAGTTTTTACTTTTAGATTGTAATGAATCAAATTATATTGACTGGTGGGACCTGACACTATATCTCCCCTCCCTGAGGATCTGAGCCCCTGGTGGTACTGCCGTTCCGACTGCAGCTGTGGACCCCCTGCTGATCAAGCCAGGTAGTCACTGTGCTTCTACCTCTGCATTGCTTGCTCTTTTGGGTTTTAGGCTGGGTATCTGTAAAGCTCTTTCTGACTGTTGATCAGGGCTGTCCTGATTAACATGAGACAATAGTCATGCATTTGTAACAAGAACAGTTAGTGTAGTTTGGGGGTTGTAGATCCTTATTTTGCAAATTAGTTGATCTGGAGTGGACTATATTTGAATTAAAATTATTTGCTAGGATGACTAAAACCCATCATAACCCATGACTACCATCCACATGCAATCCACCACCACTTTTCTAATTAATATTCCTCAATCTATTGTAAATGGAACAACAACATTTTCTATGTATTCATGATTAATATTCCCTTTTGTCAGTAACATATTCTACACCTCATAGCAACATGCTTGACTGAAAAAGTCTTTAAATATGTCTTTAGACTTTATGTATGGAGGTTATGGGGGTGACGCTGTCGCCCATCAGATGTAATATTATGCTAATTTGTCAAAGTTATCTATTAGGAAGATGGTGCTGTTCAGAATGACATGTTCATGACTGTTGATGTTCACAGGACTCTCCTAATGCTATGTTGAACGAGCACCACGGACAAATGATGGGAAAGAAAACCAACAGCTTCTCTCTACATCACCTACACAAATCAAATCAAATGTTATTTGCCACATGCGCCGAATACAACAGGTGTAGACATTACAGTGAATTGTTTACTCACAAGCCCTTAACCAACAATGCAGTTTTTAAGAAAAGAAAAAAAGAAGCAAAGTAAAAAAAAGCAAAGTAAAAAAAATAAAAATTAAAGAGCAGCAGTAAAATAAAATAACAGTAGGGAGGTTATATACAGGGGGGTACCGGTGCAGAGTCAATGTACGGGGGCACCGGTTAGTCAAGGTAATTTAGGTAATATGTACAGTGAGGGGGAAAAAAGTATTTGATCCCCTGCTGATTTTGTACATTTGCCCACTGACAAAGACATGATCAGTCTATAATTTTAATGGTAGGTTTATTTGAACAGTGAGAGACAGAATAACAACAACAAAATTCAGAAAAACGCATCTCAAAAATGTTATGAATTGATTTGCATTTTAATGAGGAAAATAAGTATTTGACCCCTCTGCAAAACATGACCTAGTACTTGGTGGCAAAACCCTTGTTGGCAATCACAGAGGTCAGATGTTTCTTGTAGTTGGCCACCAGGTTTGCACACATCTCAGGAGGGATTTTGTCCCACTCCTCTTTGCAGATCTTCTCCAAGTCATTAAGGTTTCGAGGCTGACGTTTGGCAACTCAAACCTTCAGCTCCCTCCACAGATGTTCTATGGGATTAAGGTCTGGAGACTGGCTAGGCCACTCCAGGACCTTAATGTGCTTCTTCTTGAGCCACTCCTTTGTTGCCTTGGCCGTGTGTTTTGGGTCATTGTCATGCTGGAATACCCATCCACGACCCATTTTCAATGCCCTGGCTGAGGGAATGAGGTTCTCACCCAAGATTTGACGGTACATGGCCCCGTCCATCGTCCCTTTGATGCGGTGAAGTTGTCCTGGCCGAGGGAGATTGACAGTTATTTTGTGTTTCTTCCATTTGCGAATAATCGCACCAACTGTCAATGCAAATAGTCTGGGTAGCCATGATTAGCTGTTCAGGAGTCTTATGGCTTGGGGGTAGAAGCTGTGTTTCTTAAATATATATTCAGTCGCAAATCACTTGGATTATTTTATGTTGCCTTTTTAAATGTTTGCTAAAATGATGTGTTGTTACTTTGTAGATGCTGAAACAGTCTCATTCGTTTTGGGCTAGACTATGATCTGTAAATGTCTACTACCCTTTTACAAAATGTTAGTGAAATTAGCACTCGTCAACCTCAGATGTGCATTAGGTATTCATGTAAAGTGGACTTGGGTGTTGAAAAATGAAACGTATAAAACTTAATTGACCAGAAGAGATAGCTAACAAACATAATTGAATGGTAAGAATCATCACAGATACCCTTCTAAAGTGTTGTGTGATGTTTATTATTGAATATGTAATATAATGAAAAATGTTTTATATATGCTTCAAACTACAGATTTAAGGGCATTGAAGTGGAAAACATAATGGCATAAAAAGGCAAAAAGCAATAAAGAGGAGAAAATACATTTACAATGGTTATCTCTGTATTAGTATTACTCACATCAGCCCATTAAAACATATACATTTAGCTAGAGCAGAGAGTACTTAGAGCATGTGGCTTTGCACCTCACAGATGTTTCATCTCCACACTGGGATGATTTTAACAATGCAATGCCACACAGGCCTCATTCCACTCAGGTAGGAGGGTACCAGAAATAAATGAGTAAAAACACAAAACTAATGAAAGAGCACACAGGGCCACAGCACTTCAGGAGCACACAGACACCAAAAATATCCATGGCATCAATATTTTCAACTGGCTCGGCTCGCTATTACAGCACCACCAATTTCCATTTATTAAAGGTGGATACAATTCTTATTGAGCGAGGTGGCTGGAAACAGACAAATCTGCCAAAGTATGCAAAAAGCTCTAGCACTGTGTTTGTTAAAGTGAAAATCAGGAGATACTCCATTTGTTTGAGCTCTGCAAAAACCTGTTACAGAGTCTAGCCTTGCGTAGTGTGGCACTGTCGTTGACACCCTTGTGAAGAGGAAGAATATGAGCACCATGATCATGGTGAAGTAGAGGATGGTAGTGGCCGCACTGATGAACTGCAGCTTGGAGAAGAAGTAGTGCAAGTCGTAGACAAACAGGTAGACTGCCATGAATGATGTCGCTCTTGCTGCTGGTGACTCTCAGATCCACCTCTACACAGACGACACCATTTTGTATACATCTGGCCCTTCATTGGACACTGTTAACAAACCTCCAAATGAGCTTCAATGCCATACAACACTCCTTCCGTAGCCTCCAACTGCTCTTAAATGCTAGTAAAACTAAATGCATGCTCTTCAATCGAACGCTGCTTGCACCCACCCGCCCGACTAGAATCACTACTCTCGGCGGGTCTGACTTAGAATATGTGGACAACTACAAATACTTGGGTGTCTGGTTAGACCGTAAACTCTCCTTCCAGACTCACATCAAGCATCTCCAATCCAAAGTTAAATCTAGAATCGGCTTCCTATTTCGCAACAAAGCCTCCTTCACTCATGCTGCCAAACATGCCCTCGTAAAACGGACTATCCTACCGATCCTTGACTTCGGCAATGTCATTTACAAAATAGCTTCCAACACTCTACTCAACAAATTGGATGTAGTCTATCACAGTGCCATCCGTTTTGTCACCAAAGCCCCATATACTATCCACCATTGTGACCTGTATGTTCTCGTTGGCTGGCCCTCACTACATATTCGTCGCCAAACCCACTGGCTCCAGGTCATCTATAAATCACTGCTAGGCAAATCCCCGCCTTATCTTAGCTCATTGGTCACCATAGCAACACCCACCCGTAGTATGCGCTCCCTCAGGTATATCTCACTGGTCATCCCCAAAGCCAACACCTCCTTTGGCCGCCATTCCTTCCAGTTCTCTGCTGCTAATGACTGGAACAAACTGCAAAAATCTCTGAAGCTGGAGACACTTATCTCCCTCACTAACTTTAAGCATCAGTTGTCAGAGCAGCTTACCGATCACTGCACCTGTACACAGCCCATCTGTAATTAGCCCACCCAACTACCTCATCCACATATTGTTTTTTATTTTGCTCATTTGCACCCAAGTATCTCTTTTTGCACATCATCTTCTGCACATCTATCACTCCAGTGTTAATACTAAATTGTAATTATTTTGGCCTATATATGGCCTATTTATTGCCTTACCTCCATAACTTACTACATTTGCACACACTGTATATAGATTTTCTATTGTGTTATTGACTGTATGTTTTGTTTATCCCATGTGTAACTCTGTGTTGTTGTTGTTTTTAATCGCACTGCTTTGCTTTATCTTGGCCAGGTCGCAGTTGAAAATGAGAACTTGTTCTCAACTGGCTTACCTGGTTAAATAAAAAAATGAAGAGACTGCTCAGGAAGGAGTGCCACCACCAGTGAGTCCTATACAAAACACAACACACTCTGGGTTCGGCTCAATAAAATGTTTTGACACTGTAGTGAGGTCTAAGTGCTTGGATCGATGAGCAGAGATAAATTGAGTGATATGAGAAAGAAACTTTTGCATCATTTAGAATGTTTAAAACATTTGATTTACTGTTGACACGAAGACTTCACAGTTGGTAGCTAAACATAACAGCATAGATAATCTGGCAAACTGGAAAGGTTGGAAATCCGTTTTACAAATATTACACAATTCATTTACATACAAAGAGAGAGCATAGAATGCCATTACTGTGATAACCAGATCCATGTACATACTGTATGTCTCCACCCACTTCTGCACACAAGTAGAAGTAGCACAGCAGGACGGTGGCCTTGGAGCATGTGATGAGGAAAATGATGAACACCAGGAACAGGAACTCAAACCAGATGCTGTTGAGGATGAAGAAGAGCTGAATGAAGATGCAGCCGAAGGGATGGATGCCCCCCATGACGGTTCCGGGCACGGGCTTGGTGAAGAAGGAATGTTAATGGATCTGCCTAATGATCTTGATTCGCACTGGCTGCTCAATCGCCTGGAGTACAGAGAGTAGCATAGAAACTCATCAAGACATTGTTAGACCCTTGTTAGTGTGCTATGTTTTCTTTGATTGTTATGCCAGTGTGAAAGAGATTTCAAACACAGGGGAAATGCACATAATGTAAGATGACCTGTAAGAGTTATTCATACAGACAGTGTGATTGATAGGTGAAACTCACAGGCCTCTTGAAGATGAAGTAGGCTAGGCATCAGCTTTGTAGCAGTAATGCTATGTGGAAACAGTCATTTTAATTATTCCCGTCATCTTCCTCACCAACGCCTTGTTGTAGCTTTCACATTCTGTTAATATCAGTTAGCTAACTAGCTAGTCATTTTAACAAATGTTATCCATATTTAGCAGTCGAAAGCGTGCTTCCAGACCGGAACCCTGTAAAACGTGAAAGCACGTTCATGAATGACAACACCTCACCTCATTGGTCGGAAGAAAAGCTTGTGTTCTGTGCTGCTTGCTTGCAGATTTTTCTTTTTTTATACAACTGCAAAGCTTTTGTCACAGGTTAATCACAAAATTTGTGCCAAAACTCTGAGAGCACAGATTCGACATCGGCAAATGTAGTTTTGATTCACAGAAGATTCACCAGTCGCAAGTTTAGAAAATGAGTTGCATCCATTCTGAAATTGAGTTGCATGCTTGCAAATCTTATTGAATTTATTCACACATCAAGTTATGCACTTGCAAGTGTTGTTGCATTTATTCACACATCAAGTTATGCGCTTGCAAGTGTTGCATTTATTCTGAAAATAAGTTACATGTTAGAAAATATTTTTTGAAACTACAAAACTCAGTATACAGGTGAAACTCATATTTTATATGCGCAAATCATACTTTACATGCTTGTATAATTAAGACACTATGAAACCTCCATACGCCTGCCGCTAATTCTAGCAGGCTTGTAACTGCATGTGCATGTTGTACTTGGTGAGTCAAACACCGAACTCGTCATTGAGACAATACTTTAACATCAATCCAAGGGGGAGTCGGTGCCACATTTTCATTTATGCCGGAATCAAAATGTAAGAAAAGTTATCTTGCAAATTCAGCAGGCTATTGTGTGAAATAGGCTTTTAGAAGTGCCGTCTTTATTTTATTACTTATCGTTAATGCCATCTTTGGTGTGCTTTTGTAAAATAATTGTATTAAGTCATACTAAAGTTTTACTGTGTGTGAAGTTTAAAATGTATTCAGTCATTACTAAAGGTGTAATGTGATAGGTATTTTGACATTACAATTATTTTACACACAAACAAACATTTGGTAATAAATGTATAATCAGTCATCTTCCTAAAATGAAGGGGATGCCGCAATCTTTGTGAGAGGGAGGGGATCTGATTTCATTGGTCCTCAACTCACGGCTCTGAGTTACTCTGAGTTAGCCTGCCCCAGAGCAGGTTAGTTTTAAATGTTTACATTTTAGTAATTTAGCAGACGCTCTTATCCAGAGCGACTTACAGTTAGTGAGTGCATACATTTTTCATACTGGCCCCCCGTGGGAATCGAACCCACAACCCTGGCGTTTTAAGCGCCATGCTCTACCAACTGAGCTACAGGAGGCTACATTAATTTAACAGAACGTCTCTTAAAAGGTCAAACATGGTTAGATTTTTCAATTTTGGTAATGTTCTAGGAACGTTCTCCAACTGGTTTGACATTGGGAATGTTCTCAAATAGTTCAGAGAACGTTAAGAAACAACGTTTTTCTGTGGGAATTTCAGTACTTCAGCATAACATTTCCTACAGGTTTCCTCATAGTTCTATTTAAAGTAATGTTCTCAGAACATTAAGAAAACGTTCCATAAAAACCACAACAAAACATTAGTAACATTCAAAGAATGTTCTAAGAATGTTATTTAAAAACATATACATTCCGTTCTCAGTGTCTCTCTATTCTCTATCTTGTTCTGGTGTAAATAAAGCTTTGAATGAATATAAAAATTTAAAAAACACTAGCTCCATCTCAGTGGCACGGTGGACCAGTTCAATGGATAGAGAATAGAAGATCATAGGTGTGAATCTCACTGACACGATGCCACAATAAAATGCCTAAGCAAATTAATTTAAATGTGTCCTATCTGTGCTTGGAGTTCAAAACAGTTAACCTAAGCTAGCAGTGTTCTGAAGGATTCATTGCCATAGAAACGTACCTGGCTAAAAGGTGAGCCACTTTCGTGGTACCGGTTATCCTGAGTTGAACTCAGAGTTTACCAACGTTACTTCGGTAACTCCTTAAACCTGATTTGTAGTATAGGGCTCAGGATAATGCATGGTTTGTGCTAATTGGTAGCTTGGGACGACCAAACTCTGACGAAGTTGAAGCGATTAAGGTAAGGGGTTAAGGTTAGGTAAGGTTTATGGTTAAGGTAAGGGTTATCTCAAAGATCCCAGTTAGTACCTACCGATAATGCATGTCAAGGAAATGAAATCTCAAATGGGAGATTGCTTTTGGTTTACCCAATTACAGTTTGCATTTGAATTTGTCAGTCTTATAAAATTGACTATACTGCAAAATTGATTAGCCTTGGCCGTGTGTTTTGGGTCATTGTCATGCTGGAATACCCATCCACGACCCATTTTCAATGCCCTGGCTGAGGAAAGGATGTTCTCACCCAAGATTTGACGGTACATGGCCCCGTCTATTGTCCCTTTGATGCGGTGAAGTTGTCCTGTCCCTTTAACAGAAAAACACCCCCAAAGCATAATGTTTCCACCTCCATGTTTGACGGTGGGGATGGTGTTCTTGGGGTCATAGGCAGCATTCCTCCTCCTCCAAACACAGTGAGTTGAGTTGATGCCAAAGAGCTCGATTTTGGTCTCATCTGACCACAACACTTTCACCCAGTTCTCCTCTGAATCATTCAGATGTTCATTGGCAAACTTCAGACGGGCCTGTATATGTGCTTTCTTGAGCAGGGGACCTTGCGGGGGCTGCAGGATTTCAGTCCTTCACGGCGTAGTGTGTTACCAATTGTTTTCTTGGTGACTATGGTCCCAGCTGCCTTGAGATCATTGACTAGATCCTCCCATGTAGTTCTGGGCTGATTCCTCACCGTACTCATGATCATTGCAACTCCACGAAGTGAGATCTTGCATGGAGCCCCAGGCAGAGGGAGATTGACAGTTCTTTTGTGTTTCTTCCATCTGCGAATAATCGCACCAACTGTTGTCACTTTCTCACCAAGCTGCTTGGCGATGGTCTTGTAGCCCATTCCAGCCTTGTGTAGGTCTACAATCTTGTCCCTGACATCCTTGGAGAGCTCTTTGGTCTTGGCCATGGTGGAGAGTTTGGAATCTGATTGATTGATTGCTTCTGTGGACAGGTGTCTTTTATACAGGTAACAAGCTGAGATTAGGAGCACTCCCTTTAAGAGTGTGCTCCTAATCTCAGCTCGTTACCTGTATAAAAGACACCTGGGAGCCAGAAATCTTTCTGATTGAGAGGGGGTCAAATACTTATTTCCCTCATTAAAATGCAAATCAATTTATAACATTTTTGACATGCGTTTTTCTGGATTTTTTTGTTGTTATTCTGTCTCTCAATGTTCAAATAAACCTACCACTAAAATTATAGACTGGTCATTTCTTTGTCAGTGGGCAAACGTACAAAATCAGCAGGGGATCAAATACTTTTTTCCCTCACTGTAATTCATCCGCATTCTTGGTTGGATGTAAACCTGGTTACTGTTGGTGATTTATTTTATGCTCGTTTATGCAAAAATATAGTTTCCATGAAAACATACATGAAATGAGTTTGAATATGAAATATAGCAAAATGCATAGGAAATGTAGTCATTGACAAGACTTCACCCCATGCTTCCTGAAGCACTTCCCACAAGTTGATGCAATCTCTATCGCACTCCACACTGCCCTTTCCCACCTGGACAAGAGGAACACCTACGTGAGAATGCTATTCATTGACTACAGCTCAGCATTCAACACCATAGTGCCCTCTAAGCTCATCACTAAGCTAAGGATCCTGGGACTAAACACCTCCCTCTGCAACTGGATCCTGGACTTCCTGACGGGCCGCCCCCAGGTGGTAAGGGTAGGTAACAACACATCTGCCACACTGATCCTCAACACGGGGGCCCCTCAGGGGTGCGTGCTCAGTCCCCTCCTGTACTCTCTGTTCACCCATGACTGCATGGCCAGGCACGACTCCAACACCATCATTAAGTTTGCCGACGACACAACAGTGGTAGGCCTGATAACCGACAACGATGAGACAGCCTATAGGGAGGAGGTCAGAGATCTGGCCGTGTGGTGCCAGGACAACAACCTCTCCCTCAACGTGACCAAGACAAAGGAGATGATTGTGGACTACAGGAAAAAAAAGAGGACTGAGCACGCCCCATTCTCATCGACAGGGCTGTAGTGGAACAGGTTGAGAGCTTCAAGTTCCTTGGTGTCCACATCACCAACGAACTATCATGGTCCAAACACACCAAGACAGTCGTGAAGAGGGCACGACAAAGCCTATTCCCCCTCAGGAGACTAAAAAGATTTGGCATGGGTCCTCAGATCCTCAAAAAAATTCTACAGCTGCACCATCGAGAGCATCCTGACTGGTTGCATCACCGCCTGGTATGGCAACTGCTTGGCCTCTGACCGCAAGGCACTACAGAGGGTAGGGGCGTACGGCCCAGTACATCACTGGGGCAAAGCTCCCTGCCATCCAGGACCTCTATACCAGGCGGTGTCAGAGGAAGGCCCTCAAAATTGTCAAAGACTCCAGCCACCCTAGTCATAGACTGTTCTCTCTGCTACCGCACGGCAAGCGGTACCGGAGTGCCAAGTCTAAGTCCAAAAGACTTCTCAACAGCTTCTACCCCCAAGCCATAAGACTCCTGAACAGCTAATCATGGCTACCCAGACTATTTGCACTGCCCCCCCACCCCATCCTTTTTACGCTGCTGCTAAAAAGGATGGGGTGGGGGGGCAGTGCAAATAGTCTGGGTAGCCATGTAATATGTACATGTGGGCATAGTATTTATGCATAGTCACTTTAACTCTACCCACATGTACATATTACCTCAACTACCTCAACTAGCCGGTGCCCCCGCACATTGACTCTGCAACGGTACCCCCCTGTATATATAGCCTCCCTACTGTCACTTTATTTTACTGTATATATAGCCTCCTTACTGTCACTTTATTTTACTTCTGCTCTTTTTTTCTCAACACTTTTTTGTTGTTGTTGTTTTATTCTTACTTTTTTTGTTTAAAATAAATGCACTGTTGGTTAAGGGCTGTAAGTAAACATTTCACTGCAATGTCTGCACCTGTTGTATTCGGCGCATGTGACCAATAAAATTTGATTTGATGGGCACTTCTAACGTACCATATGGTCAAGCTGCTCCCAAAACAGCTCAATAGGGTTGAGATCCGGTGACTGTGCTGGCCACTCCATTATAGACAGAATACCAGCTGACTGCTTCTTCCCTAGTTTGCAGTTTGGAGCTGTGCTTTGGGTCATTGTCCTGTTGTAGGAGGAAATTGGCTCCAATCAAGCGCCGTCCACAGGGTATGGCATGGCGTTGCAAAATGGAGTGATAGCCTTCCTTCTTCAAGATCCCGTTTACCCTGTACAAATCTCCCACTTTACCACCCCCAGACCATCACATTGCCTCCACCAAGCTTGACAGATGGCATCAAGCACTCCTCCAGCATCTTTTCATTTGGTCTGTGTCTCACAAATGTTCTTCTTTGTGATCCTAACACCTAAAACTTCGATTTGTCTGTCCATAACACTTTTTTCCAATCTTCCTCTGTCCAGTGTCTGTGTTCTTTTGCCCATCTTAATATTTTATTTTTATTGGCCAGTCTGAGATATGGCTTTTTCTTTGCAACACTGCCGAGAAGGTCAGCATCCCGGAGTCGCCTCTTCACTGTTGATGTTGAGACTGGTGTTTTGTGGGTACTATTTAATGAAGCTGCTAGTTGAGGACCTGTGAGGCGTCTGTTTCTCAAACTAGACACTAATGTATTTGTCCTCTTGCTCAGTTGTGCACCGGGGCCTCCCAATCCTTTATATTCTGGTTAGAGCCAGTTTGTGCTGTTCTGTGAAGGGAGTAGAACACAGCGTTGTACGAGATCTTCAGTTTATTGGCAATTTCTCGCATGGAATAGCCTTCATTTCTCAGAACAAGAATAGACTGACGAGTTTCAGAAGAAAGTTCTTTGTTTCTGGACATTTTTATTCTGTAATTGAACCAACAATTGCTGATGCTCCAGATACTAATCTCAAGAAGGCCAGTTTTATTGCTTCTTTAATCAGCACAACAGTTTTCAGCTGTGCTAACATAATTGCAAAAGGGTTTTTTAATGATAAATTAGCCTTTTAAAATGATCAACTTGGATTAGCAAACATAACGTGCGATTGGAACACAGGACTGATAGTTAGATATTCCAATAAAAATCAGCGATTCACGATTTTACAGAGTTACAGTTCATATAAGGAAATCAGTCAATTGAAATAAATTCATTAGGACCTAATCTATGGATTTCAAAAATATAAACACAACATGCTTGTTTAGCTTTTTACATACATTTTCCTATATCTGGCTACTCTGACTAGGTTGTAGATATACTGTACCATACAAGCTCTCAGACTGCTAACTGATGTCTATTTAAAGTTTACACTAAGGAAGCCTTATGAAGACAGTTTAGAGTTGTGAGTGCAATTATATTTTTGTGAAAATTGGTTATTCATCTATCTGGATACTCTGGCTAGGCTGTAGATATACCATACATACTCAAATTGTGAAAATGTATTATTCATAAAGATAACTGTTTTCCTCCAACTGTATACTCTAATGAGCTTGTATGGTATATACACTGAGTATATAAAGCATTAAGAACAGCTGCTCTTTCCATGACAGACTGACCAGGAGAGCAGAATATGCATTTCTGATTTAAGTTGGCCAAAGAAAGTTGTATTGTACAAAACGTGGATACACAAAAACAAGAGTTTGAGTCATTTCTGTTTATTAGATCCTTCAGTCGGAGAACCAACCATAATGCTCCAATCAGACAGACCCCCCCACCAACACGCATTTGACACCCCAAACCCCACCCACTGACCGATCTCACTCCCTAGCTGCGCCGCCCTGTTCCAACACACCTGATTCTACAAACCAACTGCTCCACAGGACTGAGATTAGCTGAATCAGGTATGATTCTAGAGCCAGGTCTGCTAGATAGGGATGCTGTATGTAAGTCTGCATCTCAAATGACACCGATTATCTATATAGTGCACTACTTTATAACAGCCTCCTTAGGTTAGACACAGGGCACTGGTCAAAAAGTAGGGCATAGTGTAATTTGGGATGCAGCCATAGACTACAGTAAGACTATATATATATATATATATATATATATATATATATGTAATCTGACGGAGCTTTATACTGGTTGAGTTTGACCAGGAGAAGCTGCTAGTTCATATCAGCTGCTACACACACTTTCCAGTTGTGAAGTAAATCATCATCCCATTAAGAACAGTAAAGACAGAAATCATAAACCCAGGCTAACAGTGTTTGAGAAGCAGAGAGCAACCGTTTAGTGAGCATGAATGCTGCTAGAGAGGGTGCTGCTACGGTCTGCAGACACAGTCGCACACAAACAGGGAGCAGTCCCCAGGAATTGATTAGTTGGCCTTGGAAGGGGGAAGGGGTGAGAAGTGAAGGGGGTTTGGGGACAAGCCCTTACTGGGTGAATGTAGGTTGTTTACATACATACATACATACATACACACACACCTTGTACTGGGCTTCCAACTCCATTAAGCAAAGAAGTCTGAGCAGGGGCGTGGAGGGAGGGGGCAGCCTGCTACATGTTAACCAGAGGGAGGGGAGGGGGACTCCTTTTAGCCACACCTCCAGAGTGCAGTCAGCTACAGAAGCTAGCTGCCATGATGATAGCACACAGACACACAGGAGATACAGACGAGCCATGGACACACATGCACTTCTCTCTCACACACAAACACTTTCTCTCTTTATAAACACAAACGTCTGAAGTTATAAAAGTCTTCATGACAGACAGACTACCACATCTGTCTCCAGCAGCCATTACTCCTGTCCTCCACTCTCCTCCACCTCCATCCCTCCTCCATTCTCCATCCCCTTGTCAGCCTCCTCCTGATAATCACAGCAGAGAGAGCGCAAGAGAGATATTAATACAGTTTAGTTCAGTGTTCAGAGGTGCTGTAGCTTTATAGACGGGTTGGCTGACAACAGGCATCGTTATGATTCTGAATGGTCAGATAGCTAGCAACAATGACAAGAAGCTGCCATGTGAGGAATCGGAGGAGGCTTGTTATTGATACCATGTCTTGTTTTTAGGTGTTTTGACTGATGCCATGTCTATGCTAATATGGCTAAAATAACAAAATGTATTTGAGAGACAAGTGCTCATAATGCAAATGTATTTATGTTTTCAATAAACATTTGGACTAAATATAGGTTTACATGTTGTCAACAGTCTAAGCCAACCCAGTCTGTTTTGCCCCATAGTTGCGCATAGTGTTGTCACGGTACCAGAATTTTGAATTCAATACCATCCTGACACTCAAAACCAAAACGATACCACGGCAATAAACAAGGCATATTAGCCAAAGCCACAGAATGGCACTTGATCCAGACAGATAAACACAGCTATTCAATCATTGGGCATCTTTTGAGTTCATTATTACATGTGCATTTATTTTACATCAACATGTTTCAGAGACAGCCATGTACAGTGCATTCGGAAAGTATTCAGACCCTTTGACTTTTTCCACTTTGTTACGTTACAGCCTTAATCTAAAATGTATTAAATGTATTTTTCCCCTCAATCAACACACAATACCCCATTAAATGACAAAACAAAAACAGGGTTTTTAAATATTTTTGGCAAATTAATAAAAAAATGAAACATTTACATAAGTATTCAGACCCTTTACTCAGTACTTTGTTGAAGTACCTTTGGCAGCGATTACAGCCTCGAATCTTCTTGGGTATGACGCTACAAAAGCTTGGCACACCTGTATTTGGAGAGTTTCTCCCATTCTTCTCTGCAGATCCTCAAGCTCTGTCAGGTTGGATGAGGCGCTTCGCTGCACAGCTATTTTCAGGTCTCTCCAGAGATGTTAGATCGGGTTCAAGTCCGGGCTCCGGCTGGGCCACTCAAGGACATTCAGAGACTTGTCCCGAAACCACTCCTGCGTTGTCTTGGCTGTGTGCTTAGGGTCGTTATCCTGTTGGAAGGTGAACCTTTGCCCCAGTCTGAGGTCCTGAGCGCTCTGGAGCAGGTTTTCTTCAAGGATCTCTGTACTTCGCTCCGTTCATCTTTCCCTGGATCCTGACTAGTCTCCCAGTCCCTGCCGCTGAAAAACATCCCCACAGCATGATGCTTCTACCACCATACTTCACCGTAGGGATGGTGCCAGGTTTCCTCCAGACGTGACGCTTGGCATTCTGGTCAAAGAGTTCAATCTTAGTTTAATCAGACCAGAGAATCTTGTTTCTCATGGTCTGAGAGACCTTTAGGTGCCTTTTGGCAAACTCCAAGCGGGCTGTCATGTGCCTTTTACTGAGGAGTGGCTTCCGTCTGGCCGCTCTACCATGAAGGCCTGATTGGTGGAGTGCTGCAGAGATGGTTGTCCTTCTGGAAGGTTCTCCCATCTCCACAGAGGAACTCAGTTTGGCCAGGCGGCCAGCTCTAGGAAGAGTGTTGGTGGTTTAAACTTATTCCATTTAAGAATGATGGAGGCCACTGTGGCGGCAGGTAGCTTAGTGGTTAAGAGCGTTGATCCAGTAACCGAAAGGTCGCTGGTTCTAATCCCCGAGCCGACTAGGTGAAAAATCTGTCGATGTGCCCTTGAGCAAGGCACTTAACCCTAATTGCTCATGTAAGTCGCTCTGGATAAGAGCGTCTGCTAAATGACTAAAATGTAAAATGTGTTCTTGGGGACCGTCAATGCTGCAGGTACCCTTCCCCAGATCTGTGCCTTGACACAATCCTGTCTCGGTGCTCTACGGACAACTTCTTCGACTTCATGGCTTGGTTTTTGCTCTGACATGCACTGTCAACTGTGGGACCTTATATAGACAGGTGTGTGCTTTTCTAAATCATGTCCAATCAATTGAATTTACCACAGGTGGACTCCAATTAAGTTGTAGAAACATCTCAAGGATGGTCAATGGAAACAGGATGCACCTGAGCTCAATTTCAAGTCTCATAACAAAGGGTCTGTATACATATGTAAATAAGGTATATTTTTTCTTCTTTTTTATACATTTGCAAAAATGTATAAAAACCTGTTTTCACTTTGTCCTTATGGGGTGTTGTGTGTAGAATGACGATGGAAAAAATATAATTGTATCCAATTTAGAATAAGGCTGTAACATAAAATGTGGAAAAAGTCAGGGGTGTGAATACTTTCAGAATGCATTAATGAATCAATTTGACCTGGTTTTTACCAATCTAATTACACAATGGTAATAATTTATTTGAATGGTAAATATGTTGATAAACTGGGTAAATCAAGATGTAGCCCAGGCCTATCCACAATACAGGTGAAGGCATATTCAATAGGAGTGTGTACATGCATTGAGTTATTGAGCTTGTTTTGGCTGATTTCATGGGGCTACAGATGAAACAACCTGCTTTCCTTCCATTTGGGACTTAATTTATTGAGCTGATCAACAACATTTGCATAGAAGTATCTTCATTTATAAATGAGTAAATGGAGCAGGCACGGTGCAAGCTATAATAACGGGTCAACTGCGCTGATAGACAGGCTTGATCCGTGAGACATGACAGAATTACCGAAAGTAACACAAATTCTAGTACCGAACTGTTTTTCATGTTCAAGTACAACATTTTCGGTATACCATCGGTTTTGTTGATTAACAACCAACCCGTCTATAGAATGCTAAGTGTGGGTTAGTCTGCCTTCTGGTGGTTAATTTAGAAAACTACAGCCTTGTTCTGCGTTCTCTTCAGTAATCCATCACCACGCACCTTTGGGCTAGGGGAACTGTGTGATGTGTAGGAGCTAGGGAAAGTGTGTAGTGTGTAGGAGCTAGGGAAAGTGTGTAGTGTGTAGGGGCTAAGGGGTGTTTGTCTCACCTTAGCGTCTCTCGCAGCAAACTTCTGGAACATGTTGGCATAGAGCCTCTTGTCCTTCTCATGCTGCTCCTTAATCTGCTTCTGGCACAGAGCCACCTGGAAGGGCAGACAGACCCAGATCAGACAGACAGCAGGGAGAGATGGGACATCCAGATGAGGAGAGGGAAGTTTAGACTGAGGCACACAAAGACCATTCTAGTACAGTACCTGGCTCTTGGCGGCCTTGTTGCTAGGATACAGTTGTATGACTCGCTGGAAGTCCGCTCTCGCCCTTTCAAACTCCTTCATGGCAAACAGTGCCTCCCCCCTCCGGAATAGAGCCTTTTCATTGGTCTCGTCCAGCTCCAGGGCCTACACACATGAACGAGAGAGAGCAGAAACCATAGGTGAATAAGTGTGGTGTGGAATATTCAGGTAGTCAGATATGTTCAGATACAGTCAGGTGTGCGTCTCCTGAATGAGTGTACCTTGTCACAGTTGTCGAAAGCAGAGCTTGGTTCCTGTAGCTTGAGGAAGCACATGGCCAGGTTGAGGTGAGCAGCCAACCGCAGGGCCTGAGCCTTCTGCTCCTCCCCCTCGGGTAAACTTGATTCATTCTCCAGCCACGACACGATCCTCTTATACTGGACAGACGCCTGGCGATACTTTCCCTCCTACACACAAACACACGTCATACAGTTTTACACAGCATCGCTGCTTGAAGCTACTTCCCTTCACACAAAGAAATGTTAATACACACCTTGAAGTACTGTGTTCCCTTCTCCTTGACAATGATGCTCTGCTCCAGTTTCTCTGCTGAGTTCATTTCCCAGGATTCCTTGGCCTGGGGAACAGGAAATACTTCAGTCAGTCAGCCAGCTAGCATATCACCTCTCAGAACACCAGACTCTAGGGCACGTTCAGTAGGCAAAATGTGTGGAAATGCCATGAATAAAATGCCTAAGGGATCTTTCTGGACAGGACCATCTAGTTGATTTGGCTAAATTAAGAAGGGTCATACCTTCTCGAAGGTGGTCAGTTTGAGTTTGTACTGCAGAGTGGCTCCACCAGGAATATTGTACTTGCTGCTGCCCGTGTTTCCATAGCCATACCTACACACACACACACACTTAAATATCCATACATAGAGAGCACAGGAGGCTGCTGACGGGAGAACGGCTTATAATAGTGTCCGGAACGGCGCAAATGGAATGGCATCGAACACATGGAAACCATGCGTTTGATGTATTTAATACCATTCCACTGATTAACACGAGCCCGTTCTCCCCAAATAAGGTGCCTCCAACCTCCTGTGATACAGAGTGCAGACACAACTCGGCCAATATACCCAGAGAACACACAATTACACATTTCTCAAAACAACAACATAGTATGTACACTAGGTTTGTAGTGGGTATTACTTGGGTTTAATGATGAAGAGGGACTCCTCTCCCTGCTCCATAGCAGTCAGGGCTTTTTCCACTCCGCTTGGCAGACCCAGGCTCTCTCCATCTCCCAACTCAAACTTCAGCTCCCTTTTGTCAAACACCTTGCCCTCACAGCTGCCCTCCAAACACACTGCAGGGGAAAGAGACAGGTGTGTGAGAGCTTGTACCCTGTACATTAGGTCTTAGTTTGGTTTGGGGTGTCTGTTCCTTATTGATGATACGTTTGTGTGTGTGTGCGCGCGTACCTTCTACGGCAGCTCCTTCATTAGGCTTGGTGTATCCCTCTCCCTTAGTGATGATGCGACGGATGATTCCTCCATCCTCTCCCTCAGTGATGTCCTCCCCTCGAAACTCAAACAACTCCACCTAACACACACACACACACACACACAACATTAAATTTGAGCACTCACAAAGTCACACACGTCAATGTTGGCACAGAATATTTACCTCAAAAACACACCCTATCAATACTTGACAGACAGAGGGTTACCTGGAAGATAAGGGTAGCGTTGGGGGGTATCTTCGGGGGGCTGCCGGCGGTGCCGTAGGCGTACTCTGGTTTACAGATCAGCTGGCTGATCTCTCCTACTTTCATAGTAGCCACTCCCAGGTCCCACGCCTTGATGACCTGGCCTACACACACACACACACACAGTTATAGTAGCTACACCAAGGTCCAACACCTTGATCACCTGGCCTACACTAACTAACAGACACACACCTTTGCCCAGCTCAAAGGAGAACTTCTCTCCTCGTTCACGACTGGAGTCAAACGGGGTTCCATCCAGCAGCGTGCCAACATAGTGAACAAACACCTTGTCCCCAGTCATAGGCAGCTCTGTCCCCGTGCCTTCCTGCTTCACCAACTAGAGATGGAGGGGAGGGAGAGAGAGACTGAAGATTAGTTGTGCTGTAGCAATGTTTGGCCCAGTCAACCTATGGTAGTGTCACTGTATGCAGTCTAGTACACTGAACAAAAATATAAAAGTGCTGGTCCCATGTTTCATGAGCTGAAATAAAAGATCCCAGGAATGTTCCATACGCACAAAAAGCTTATTTAGCTAAAATGTGTACAAATTTGTTTACATTCCTGTTCGTGACCATTTCTCCTTTGCCAAGATAATCCATCCACCTGATAGGTGTGGCATATCAAGAAGCAGATTAAACAGCATGATCATTACACAGGTGCACCTTGTGCTGGGGACAACAAAAGGCCACTAAAATGTGCAGTTGTGTCACACAACACAATGCCACAGATGCTTCCAGTTGAGGGATCGTGCAATTGGCATGCTGACTGCGGGAATGTCCAGATAATTGACTGTTAATTTCTCTACCATAAGCCGCCTCAAATGTAATTTTAGAGAATTTGGCAGTACGTCCAACCGGCCTCACAACCACAGACCACGTGGAACCATGCCAGCCCAGGACCTCCACATCCGGCTTCTTCACCTGCGGGATCATCTGAGACCAGCCACCTGGCCAGCTGATGAAACTGTGGGTTAGGACTACCGAAGAAACTCAGCTCATCTGCGTGCTCGTCGTCCTCACCAGGGTCTTGACCTGACTGCAGTTTGTCGTCGTAACCCACTTCAGTGGGCAAATTTTCACCTTCGATGGCCACTGGCACACTGGAGACGTGTGCTCTTCACGGATGAATCCTGGTTTTAACTGTACCGGGCAGATGGCAGACAGCGTGTGTGCGAGCGGTTTGCTGATGTCAACGTTGTGAACAGAGTGCCCCATGCTGGAGGTGGGGTTATGGTATGGGCAGGCATAAGCTATGGACAACGAACACAATTGCAATTTGAATGCACAGAGATACTGTGACGAGATCCTGAGGCCCATTGTCGTGCCGTTCATCCGCCGCCATCACCTCATGTTTCAGCATGGTAATGCACAGCCCCATGTCACAAGGATCTGTACACAATTCCTGGAACCTGAAAATCTCCCAGTTCTTCCATGGACTGCATACTCACCAGACATGTCACTCATTGAGCATGTTTGAGATGCTCTGGATGTATCCAGAGTTGTCTCCCGAGTGGCTCAGTGGTCTAGAGATCCTGGTTCGAATCCAGGCTCTGTCGTAGCCGGCCGCAACCGGGAGACCCATGGGGTGACACACAATTGGCCCAGGGTAGGGAATGGCCAGCAGGGATGTAGCTCAGTTGGTAGAGCATGGCATGGTTTCGATTCCCACTGGGGGCCAGTATGAAAAATAATGTATGCACTCACTAACTGTAAGTCGCTCTGGATAAGAGTGTCTGCTAAATGACTAAAATGTATGTTCCAGTTTCAGCCAATATCCAGCAACTTCGCATGGCCTTTGAAGAGGAGCAGTACAACATATCACAATCAACATCAAAATGTGTAGCGCTGCATGAGGCAAATGATGGTCACACCAGATACTGACTGGTTTTCTGATCCACGCCCCTACTTTTTATTTTATTTAAGGTATATGCATATCTGTTTTCCCAGTCATGTGAAATCCATAGATTAGGGCCTAATGAATTTATTTCAATTGACTGATTTTCTTATATTAACTGTAACTCAGTAAAGTCTTTGAAACTGTTGGATGCTGCGTTTATTTTTGGTCATCGTTTCCAATGGAATGCTTCACGGTTGTTTCCAGAGGTAGTTGCATGTCTCGGCCGTAGGCATATGAATTTACAGGTTATAGTCTGCTGGCTATCGTCAAGATATGAATAGCTAGCCAGTTAGCTAGCTAACAATGATAGTCCAACAGATATTTATCGCTAGCTAACATTAGCAAACCCCAAATGTTGCAAATTCAGTCATTGGACTGCGTTGTAAAACCATCTAATTAGTCTAACCTAGCCAAATGAAGAAAATAAAATATGTTCGAAAATAGTTTAGTCAGGCTAGTTATCTGGTTATATTATTCATTGCATTGCCATTGGCTAGATAAGCGAGCAAGCCAACGTTAGCTAAGCTAGCTGGCTAACTAACGTAACTTGCTCAGTTACCTTTAAAACCCCTCCATCTTTCTTCTGCGTGATATCCTCTCCCTCCATCGGGATGTTGTTCTGTTCTTCGTTGGTCATCTCTTCTGCAGTCATAGCCCTTAAGCCCCTGAAACACTTCTGTCTGCAAACCTCTAACGTTAGCTAGCTAACAATATGGCTGGCTGGCTGGCTAGTAGAGTAGAGCGCTAGCTAGCTAACTATGGTTCGGAACGGAAGGCAAGCTGCGCCACAAATCAGCTAGATCAATATTCAGTTTGTCTTGTTTGCTATATTTTGCATTTAGCGCCAAATTATGCCGGATATAGACAGTTGTGCACCAGTCTCCAAACTGAATGTGTGCTGTTGAGCTGCTTGGCTAATAAGTCAAGGGGTCCACGTTGCTGTGTTGCTTGCTTAGTTCTAGCATCTGGAGGAAACGCCGAGAACTTTCCAGATACGCAGCAAGGAAAGGGGGGTGGCGGACTTTGCGTTGGAGGGAATTGGCACCGTCGTGTGAAGCAAGTGACTCAATCGTCATCTAACGAAATACACATAATGTACATTACCTCACACATTGTTTTATGGTGTGGTAAACACATGTATTAGGATATTTTTTTTAACGGGTTTATTTGGGGGAAAGATGGTGCATTCAAGCCAAATCGGAAACTCGAACATTTGCGACTTGTAAACGCTTTGTAGAAAGATGAGACCCGACTTTCCCACTTGGAAAGTATCAGAATCAACTAATATGAAGCTCTAATCAAATAACTTGCGTTAATTTTAACTCAGAGGTTCCGAGTTTTCGACTTGTCATGAATGCACAATTTTTTTTACAACCATCTCTCAAATAATCAAATTATTTCAAATAAAAGCCCTGTAAACTCAGCGCTTTATGCTGCGTTCAAGACAACTCGAAAATATCCGACTTGGAAACTCATTGTAGAAAGATTAGGTTTGGAAACTATCAGAATCAACCAATAGGAAGCTCTATGCAAATTTTAACTCGGAGGTTCTGAATTTCAGAGTTGTCATGAACGCGCATGAGGTCCGTGCAGAGATAATAGAGAAAGAGAGACATCTATCACTGGCACACAAAAAAATCTGGGGGGTCCACGTTGCTGTGTTGCTTGCTTAGTTCTAGCATCTGGAGGAAACGCCGAGAACTTTCCAGATACGCAGCGAGGAAAGGGGGGTGGCGGGCTTTTCGTTGGAGGGAATTGGCACCGTCGTGTGAAGCAAGTGACTCAATCGTCATCTAACGAAATACACATAATGTACATTACCTCACACATTGTTTTATGGTGTGGTAAACACATGTATTAGGATATATTTTTTAACGGGTTTATTTGGGGGAAAGATGGTACATTCACGCCAACTCGGAAACTCGATCATTTGCGACTTGTAAACACTTTGTTGAAAGATGAGGCCTGAGTTTCCCACTTGGAAGGTATCAGAATCAACTAATATGAAGCTCTAATCAAATAACTTGTGTTCATTTTAACTCAGAGGTTCCGAGTTTTCGACTTGTCATGAATGCACCATTTTTTTTTACAACCATCTCTCAAATAATCAAATTATTTCAAATAAAAGCCCTGTAAGCGCAGCGCTGTAAGCCTGACTAAACTATGCTGTATCGTTCAAGACAACTCGAAAATGTCAGACTTGGAAACACGTTGTAGAAAGATTAGGTTTGGAAATGACTTGGAAACTATCAGAATCAACCAATAGGAAGCTCTATGCAAATGTTTACTCGGAGGTTCTGAATTTCAGAGTTGCCATGAACGCGCATGAGGTCCGTGCAGAGATGATAGAGAAAGAGAGACATCTATCACTGGCAAAAAAAATCTGGTCAGGGTGGAGTGAGCAGGGAGGGGACATTGAGCACATTCGAGTGGATCACTTTTGTCAAGAACTGGGGATAACGACTGCCTCCTCTCATTGAAGACACGGAAGTTCAAGGCCGACCGCGGTACTGCAGGCATGTTTCTAAGACAATACTTGTACCAATAATTGCTTCTAATACATCACATGTACATTTATGTCCTTGAAGTGATTATTTTTAAAATGCACACAGAATAAGTTATAAGGATCATTTCGCTGCTAATGGCAACCTGCAGTACCCCGATCGGCCTTCAACTTGAGTTACTCAATAAGAGGAGGCAGCACTGAGCGAACATGCAACGTAAATTCCTGGAGGAGTTCAAACTGCGCATGTTATTCGTGCTTTCAAGACAAATGGGAACTCGGGAAAAAAACGAGGTAAAATCATGACGTCGGTGATCTTCTGGTTGGAAAGTCTAGAAAGATGCCTGAGTTTCCGATTCAGAATTCCGAGTTGGATAACAGTTTAAAACGATTTTTCCCATTCAGAGCTTGTTTTTTTTCAGAGTTTGCAGTTGTCTTGAACACTCTGAAGTGGTGAACTTGGGCTTGTGTGCGGCTGCTCGGCCATGGAAACCCATTTCATGAAGCTCCCAACGAACAGTTCTTGTTCTGATGTTGCTTCCAGAGGCAGTTTGGAACCCGGTAGTGACAGTTGCAACCGAGGACAGACGATTTTTACGCACTACCTGCTTCCGCACTCGGCGGTCCCCATCTGTTCCTAGATGTTTCCACTTCACAATAACAGCACTTACAG
Source organism: Coregonus clupeaformis (assembly GCF_020615455.1). NCBI lineage: Eukaryota > Metazoa > Chordata > Actinopteri > Salmoniformes > Salmonidae > Coregonus > Coregonus clupeaformis. Next base: position 59,059,492 of record NC_059214.1, read on the forward strand.
TTGACCGGGGAAGCTCTAGCAGGGCAGACATTTGACAAACTGACTTGTTGGAAAGGTGGCATCCTATGACGGTGCCACGTTGAAAGTTACTGAGCTCTTCAGTAAGGGCATTCTACTGCCAATGTTTGTCTATGGAGATTGCATGGCTGTGTGCTCGATTTTGTACATCTGTCAACAACGGGTGTGGCTGCAATAGCCAAATCCACTAATTTGAAGAGGTGTCCACATACTTTTGTGTATATATAGTGTATCTTAAATAATCCCGCAGCACCCCCCCTCGCACCACCTCCCAAGATAAAAAATAATTTTGTGAACTAACACGCACACTTCACTTCCCCCTACTAGCTCTGACCTTGCCGATAGCTACTTTATTGAGGAAAAATGTACTTACTATGACTGTGATATGCGGTTGTCCCACCTAGCTATTTTAAGATGAATGCACTAACTGTAAGTTGCTCTGGATAAGAGGGTCTGCTAAATGACTAAAATGTAAATATAAATTCATACTACAGAATAGTAGGCTGCATGCACCTATAATATTTGTTTGCGGACCGCCATAATACCGAAGAATATATATATATTTTTTTTAAGTTGGCTGTTATCTTCAGCTAGCTATGCTTCAGGTGATAGAAATCTGAATTCAACACCAGCACTTTGAAAAGTGTATTTAATTATACTTTCCTTTGGATATATTATCTCACATTCCTACCGCCAAAAGGACCAACCACACGGACAACCAGTAAAGTATGTTAAAATACACTTTTATTCAACATTCTGGCTTGTAGAGCTTGTAAGTGGACATTTTCCAAACAAATGTATGGCATTAATCTCAGCCTGTGAACCAGAGGTATCACAGTCTGATTGTCAGGCAACCTATACTAGATGTGTATTTCCCTTTCTTAAAAGTTTTTACAGTACCTGTAATTACTCCATATTAATGCCCATGATTTTGGAATGAGATGTTCGACAAGCATGTGTCCACATACTTTTGGTCATGTAGTGTATTTTTCCCTCATGTGCTATGTCTATCTATTGAACAATGTATTGAGCTGTTTTAACAGTTTGATTTGATTGGTTTAGGTGCTGTTCAAAGAGGAGGCCCACAACCTCAGTGACACTCTCTCCTGTATACACAGCTCAGAACTAACTGGAGCACAGGAACACACACACACACACATATCACACACACACGAGAACTATACTAGTTTGTCATTGTGTCTGTGGTAAAATAACACACACACAAACGCACACACTGTGTCTGATGTGTGTGTAACAGGAGTAGACTGAAGGCCAAGAACCTGATGTACATCAAACTGATAATTTTGTGGTGGAGGAGCTGGTGCATGTGCTGGGAGGTAAGTATGTTTGTGTGCCAAGTCTCTAAATTAAAAGGTTTCATTGTTAGCACTGGTGCTCCCAACTTAGAAAAGTTAGGAGCACAACATCAAATTTAGGAGCATCAGAAAAGGGGATTTAAAAAAATCTTGATTGAGATATAGCCTATATGAATTCGAGCAATTTCTTGTTTTGCCCTAGAAACTAATAGGTAACCCTGTAAATACATGTATTTATTATAAAAAGCAAAAATGTTGATACAAGTAGCTGTCATTGAAATTACTAAATCACTTGTGGATTCTACATAGTTGAGGCTTAATTCCGTTTTGTTTTGTCCCAAATGTAGGTTTTTTCTGTTTTGTTTTTCCAGGTTTCGGATTTCCCCCGGTTTTTCAGGTTTTCGCTCTCAAAATCACACTTTGTTTAATAGAACATCCACTTTTTTGTCCACAACAATGCTTTAACTACATCAGGAGACCATTTTTTAGGTCTGGCAAAAATGCAATAACTTTTATTCAAGTGTGCACAATGCACCTATAGCAATAGCGGTGTTTGTGTAGCCCACATGTGTGCAGAGTTTGCTAAAGAAATGCCTAGTAGATTCTGTAGCCCACATGTGCAGAGTTTACAAAACAAATGCCCAATGGATTGAAGCAAATTATCATGATATCATTCTGCCAGGTAGGTTGGCATGGGCTTCTTTGTAGTTAACATTTAATTGCGAAGGTTTTGAGAAATTCTTTCCATCTACCAGAAGGCGGTTGTCATTAGCATCGCTAACGGCTACACAAGGTGGTAGACATGTGCGAACCGCACAGCGCACACACAGACGGGCATTCCCGTGCGTTGCCTCTTCAGAAAGTTGCAGGAAATACGAATCACTGATGTATTCTGTTCGTGTCTTATAATATACTTGGGAAAATGTATTAATCTTTTGAACTGTTTGGGCAAGAAACAATCTAACTAATCTGTGCCTCCTTTTTTCTCAAAGGCACTCTGAAACAACGGTACAGCGAAGCCTAATCATTATAACAATTATCCTGGTGAACGTTTTTTTTAGGGGCACTGGTGCTCCCAAATAAAAATTCCAGGTCGCACAGCAAAATATTAAGGAGCATATGCGACTAAAATGGTCACACTTTAGAGCCCTGGTGTGTACGCAAGGAGGCCATGAAAAAGAGCCACACATGTAGAGAAGACAGGATAGGTATAATATGGTAATAGCTGCATCTTGCCTTCTGGTCAGCTGGGTGTCTTCAGGTTAGGTGGGGCAGAATCCACACAGCCAGACTACTCAGCCAGGTAAGAACACACACACAGTCTGAAGTGACCTTTGTCTCCCAGCAACTGAACTGCGACCACACACACACATTAGTGATGACCTGACAAATTAAAGTCAATACGACTAGTCTGTGTCTGTGTCTAGGTGTCTGACTTTAAGCAGGAGCTGTTGGGGTTGTAGCGAAGCGCATCACAGAGTACCCTGAGATACTGCACCCTGGGATAGATCTGGGAGGGCCGGTGGAAGTTAGCTAGAATAAGAGAGCAGGTTAAAGGTCTGTGTTACAGTAATAGTGATAGTAAATCATAAAGTAAAAGTAATTTCCCATGATTGAAGTGCCTAGCTGAGAAGCCCCTGCTTTGGACCAAATGACTGTGTCTGTGTGTTTGGCAGGTCATGTGGTTCCTCCAGAGAATATCCTACCTATAGTGCTGTGCAGCGGCCCGTCTGGTCAGGAGCTGAAATTCACCTTCCAGAACAGACACACCACGCATAGTAACACACACCCACACACACCTTTTAATGTCACAATCTGCCATTCGGAGAAGCCAATGTTAGTGTCTGTGTGTGTCTGTGTCCATGTGTGTGTAGATGGAGGAGACTGGCCATGTGCTGTCTAACCTGTGTAACATGGTGCAGGGAGGTGTGGTGTGTTTCTTCCCTTCATATGACTACTCCAGGAGGATTCTGGGACACTGGGAGGCCAGCAGAGTCCTGGCATGACTCTCTTGCAAGAAGAAGATATACCATCTAGCTCTCAAATATAGCCGTTTCTGCCTCTCAGCAAGGTTTTGGTCTTGAAAAGTCCATATATTCCGTGTGCTTTTCTCTCAGATCTTCCAGGAGCCAAAGAAAGCCAACCAGGTGGAACACGTGCTCAATGAGTTCTCACACACAATCCAGGTGAGACACAAACAAACTACCATCGCTTGAAATTATGAGTACTAAAGAACTTCTCATCTCACCTTTTTGAGGTTTAAACATCAGATAAAGATATTGCTTATTGGAATGCTTGTTGAAAGACTCCCCTCTCTCTCTGAGGTGTGCTGTGGATGGGGATACACTCAGGAGCATTTTTAAATTTGATTTATTAGGATCCCCATTAGCCAACGCCAATGGCGACAGCTAGTCTTACTGGGGTCCTAAACATAACGAAAAATACATTAAAGAGAAAATACTTTACATATATTTAAAAACATTAACATGTAGTGTGCGTTGCTGTTCTCTGTGGTCGGGGAAAAAGATGAGCGAGGGTATCAACTTCTCAGATGACCTGGGCAGGTGTGTGGTACAGATAGCACATCTCTCATTTGTAGGCTTTCATCAGTGAAGACGGTAGTTATTTGTTTCTTGCATAAAGCGGGTGCAGTTATGTAGTATGGTAATAAAGTGTGTGTCTGTAGGTATATTGTGATGGTAGGGTTGGCATATCCAAACATAAAGTCTCCAGAGCTTCAGGAGAAGATTGCTTACCTGGACAAGAACCTGGTGAGAGGGAACACACTCACTCATACATTTCCTGGTATTCATTCGCCATTCTCCATTTCTCATAGGGTTGAATGGAAAGCTCAGTCCATCCTGCATCCATTAATTGAGTGTGACTATTGCTTAGTCACACTCACACTCTGTTCTGTTTCAGCCTCACTCTGGTGGGAGGAGTCCAGGCCAGGCTGTGATAGAGAACCTCTATATGAAGGCTGTCAATCAATCCATAGGTACTCTCTCTATCAAATTACATTTTATTTGTCACATTTGCCGAATACGTGCTTACTTACGAGCCCTTAACCAACAATGCAGTTCAAGAAATAGAGTTAAGAAATATTTAATAAATAAACTAAAGTAAAAATAAAAAGTAACACAATAAAATAACAATCCCGAGGCTATATACAGGGGGTACTGGTACCGCTTGCCATGCGGTAGCAGAGAGAACAGACTGACTTGGGTGACTGGAGTCTTTGACAGTTTTTTGGGCCTTCCCCTGACACTGCCTAGTATATAGGTCCTGGATGGCAGGAAGCTTGGCCCCAGTGATGGACTGGGCCGTACGCACTACCCTCTGTAGCGCCTTATGGCCGGATGCCGAGCAGTTGCCATACCAGGCAGTGATGCAAACGGTCAGGATGCTCTCGATGGTGCAGCTGTAGAACTTTTTGAGGATCTGGGGACCCATGCCAAATCTTTTCAGTCTCCTGAGGGGGAAAAGGTGTTGTCGTGCCCTCTTCACAACTGTCTTGGTGTGTTTGGACCATGATAGTTTGTTGGTGATGTGCACACCAAGGAACTTGAAACTCTCGACCCACTCCAATACAGCCCCGTCGATGTGAATGGGGGCGTGTTCAGCCCTCCTTTTCCTGTAGTTCATCTCCTTTGTCTTGCTCACTTTGAGGGAGAGGTTGTTGTCCTGGCACCACACTGCCAGGTCTCTGACCTCCTCCCTATAGGCTGTCTCATCGTTGTCGGTGATCAGGCCTACCACTGTTGTGTCGTCAGCAAACTTAATGATGGTGTTGGAGTCGTGCTTGGCCACGCAGTTGTGGGTGAACAGGGAGTACAGGAGGGGACTAAGCACGCACCCCTGACGGGCCCCCCGTATTGAGGATCAGCGTGGCAGATGTGTTGTTGCCTGGCCTTACCACCTGGGGGCGGCCCGTCAAGAAGTCCAGGATCCAGTTGCAGAGGGAGGTGTTTAGTCCCAGGGTCCTAAGCTTAGTGATGAGCTTTGTGGGCACTATGGTGTTGAACGCTGAGCTGTAGTCAATGAACAGCATTCTCACATAGGTGTTTATTTTGTCCAGGTGGGGAAGGGCAGTGTGGAGTGCAATTGAGATTGCATCATCTGTGGATCTGTTGGGTCTAGGGTTTCCGGGATGATGGTGTTGATGTGAGCCATGACCAGCCTTTCAAAGCACTTCATGGCTACAGACTTGAGTGCTACGGGGCGGTAGTAATTTAGGCAGGTTACCTTTGCTTTCTTACCTATAAACCTTTTCAGTTAATCTATAGTTAACATATCTATCTACAGTATACTGAACAAAAATATAAACACAACATGTAAAGTGTTGGTCCCATGTTTCATGAGCTGAAATAAAAGATCCCAGAAATTTTCCGTTAAGCACAAAAAGCTGATTTCTCTCAAATGTTGTGCACAAATTTGTTTATATCCCTGTTAGTGAGCATTTCTCCTTTGCCAAGATAATCGATCCACCTGACAGGTGTGGAATATCAATAAGCTAATTTAAACAGCATGATCATTACACAGGTGCACCTTGTGCTGTGGACAACAAAAGGCCACTCAAAAAAGTTTTGAGGGAGCATGCAATTGTCATGCTGTCTGCAGGAATGTCCACCAGAGCTGTTGCCAGAGAATTGAATGTTAATTTCTCTACTATAAGCCTCCAACGTCGTTTTAGAGGCAGTACGTCCAACCAGCCTCACGACCTTAGACAACCTGTAACCACGCCAACCCAGGACCTCCACATCCGGCTTCTTCACCTGCGCAATGGTCTGAGATGAGCCACCCGGACAGCTGATGAAACTGAGGATTTGCACAACCGAAGAACTTCAGCGAAACCGTCTCAGGGAAGCTCATCGTCTTGACCTGACTGCAGTTCGGCGTCGTAACCGACTTCAGTGGGAAAATGCTCACCTTCGTTGGTCACTGGCACGCTGGAGAAGTGTGCTCTTCAAGGATAAATCCCAGTTTCAACTGTACTGGGCAGATGGCAGAGTATGGCGAGTATGGCATCGAGTGGGCGAGCGGTTTGCCCCATGGTGGCGGTGGGGTTATGGTATGGGCAGGCATAAGCTACGGACAACTAACACAATTGCATTTTTATGGCAATTTGAATGCACAGAGATACCGTGAAGAGATCCTGAGGCCCATTGTTGTGCCATTAATCCGCCGCCATCACATTGTGTTTCAGCATGATAATGCACGGCCTCATGTCGCAAGGATCTGTACACAATTCCTGGAAGCTGAAAATGTCCTAGTTCTTCCAAGACCTGCATACGCACCAGACCCATATCACCCATTGAGCATGTTTGGGATGCTCTGGATATGTGTACGACAGCGTGTTCCAGTTCCCGCCAATATCCAGCATCTTTGCACAGCCATTGAAGAGTGAGACGACATTCCACAGGCCACAATCAACAGCCTGATCAACTCTATGGGAAGGAGATGTGTCGCGCTGCATTTGGCAAATGATTGTCACACCAGATACTGACTGGTTTTCTGATCCACGCCTAACTTTTTTTTTTTAGGTATCTGTGACCAACAGATGCATATCTGTATTCCCAGTCATGTGAAATCCATAAATTAGGGCCTAATTAATTTATTTCAATTGACTGATTTCCTTATATGAACTGTAACTCAGTAAAATCTTTGAAATTGTTGCATGTTGCATTTTATATTTTTGTTCAGTATATATCTCAAGGTATGTATACCCCTGGCCTAATCAATCAATCTGTATCCCTAATCAATCAATCTTCTGGGGATTACCTAATTTCCTCTCCCCACAGGAAGAGCGATCCGTCATCGCGGAGACTATGCATGTATTGTTCTGTGACCGACGCTACTCCCAACCTGCAACGCTGGCCAAACTCCGACTGGATCAGAGCACACACACCAGCTTCGGCCTTGCCTTCGCTGGCCTGCGACGGGTAATCACACACACAGTCGCACACGCACTCCTGTAGAGCACAACCCTGGAGCGCAGGAGCTCTCTGACCCAACTCAGTTCTTCATGGAGAAGAAAAAGCAACAGCAGCAGCTATGAGAGGAAGTTGAAGGGGAAAGAGTGCGGCCAGGTCAAAAAAGTTAAGCTGCTTCACCTCTCTCAGCCTGGAGCCAGGACTTCTGATTGGACAAGAGTCTCTCTCTTTTCGATTGGAGGGATGTTCTTATCAAAAGCACATATACACACACACACACACTCGTTTAAGCATATACAGTACAGTGCCTTCAGAATGTATTCACACCCCTTGACTTTTTCCTCATTTTGTTGTTATAGCCTGAATTAAAAATTGATTAAATTGAGATTGTCTTGAGTCAAGTATTCAACCCCTTTATGGCAAGCCTAAATAGGTTCAGGAGTAAAAAGTTGCTTAACAAGTCACATAAGTTGCATGGACTCAATAATAGTGCTTAACATTATTTTTTAATGACTACCTCGTCTCTGTACCCCACACATACAATTATCTGTAAGGTCCCTCAGTCGAGCAGTGAATTTCAAACACAGATTCAACCACAAAGACCAGGGAGGTTTTCCAATGCCTTGCAAAGGGCACGTATTGGTAGATGGATAAACATTTTAAAAAGCACATTGAATATCCCTTTGAGCATGGTGAAGTTATTAATGACACTTTGGATTGTGTATCAATATACCCAGTCACTACAAAGATACAGGCGTCCTTCTAATTGCCGGAGAGGAAGGAAACAGCTCAGGGATTTCACCATGAGGCCAAAACTGAGTTTAATGGCTGTGATGGGAGATAACGGAGGATGGATCAACAACATTGTAGTTACTTCACAATACTAACCTAAATGACAGAGTGAAAAGAAGGAAGCCTGTACAGAATAAAAATATTCCAAAACATGCTTCCTGCAGTAAAACTGCGAAAAATGTGGCCAAAAAATTAACTTTATGTCCAGAATACAACGCGTTACATTTGGGGCAAATCAAACACAAGTAAAGAACAAGAAGGCCCGCACACTGTTGAAGCTCCCAATTCACCGCTTTACTAGTGTTCTTTGTTAGCCCAGCACCTATGTTTTTAAGGATGTGCGTATGACCACAAACTTTTCTATAAATTAAACACAACACATCACTGAGTACCACTCTTCATATTTTCAAGCATGGTGGTTAGCTGCATCATGTTATGGGTATGCTTGTCATCAGCAAGAACTAGGGAGTTTTTTAGTATAAAAAGAAACGGGATAGCGCTAAGCAGAGGCAAAATCCTAGAGGAAAACCTTGTTCAGTCTGCTTTCCACCAGACACTGGGAGAAAAATTCATCTTTCAGCAGGACCATGACCTAAAACTCAAGGCCAAATATACACCAGAGTTGCTTAGCAAGATGACATTGAATGTTCCTGAGTTTTGATTTAAATTGATTTGAAAAAACTTAAAAATGGCTGTCTAGCAATGATCAACAACCAACTTGACAGAGCTTGAATAATTTTTTTAAGTTAAGAATGTGCAAATATTGTACAATCCAGATATACAAAGCGCTTAGACTTACCCAGAAAGACACAGCTGTAATCGCTGCCAAAAGTGATTCTAACATGTATTGACTTGGGGTTGAATACTTATCTATTTAAGATATGTTTTATTTTTTGTATTTTTTTGTAAATAAATGTTTTCTTCCACTTTGAAATTAGAGTATTTTGTGTAGATCGTTGACAACAAATGACAATTAAATCCATTTTAATACCACTTTGTAACAACAACAGGTGGGCAAAGTCAAGGGTGTAATACTTTCTGAAGGCACTGTAGGTTTAGGCTCTTTGTCTCACACACACACCTCTCCAACAGTACAGATCAGTCAACTCTCCACTGCCAGTTTTTTTTTAATGCAAAAAGCCATTTATTGAATGAAATACATTCTGATTTAAAAGTTCTGCTACTTTAGTGTGGTGTTACACATGATGTAATATTTACGTGTTACTTTTATTACTTTATAATAAACATTTTTACAATACTAAGATGAGGTCTGACTTTTCTACTATAGTTTGTCCTTTTATTTTCTCAGTAAAGATCAGTACCTGATGGTTCCAGTGTGCTGATCAGTACTACAGAAAGCCAGCAGAGGGAGTCACTGAACTATAGAACACACCTGGGTCAAATACATGGCAGACACTGGAGGTGCGGCTGATTGCAAAACGTAGGGACCACGTCACTATGGTCAAACAATCATATAATCTGAAAAGAAACCAGTGGCGTTCCCGGTCTTCACTGAAGTCACGCTACAACCTGGAATGCCACCATTGTCTATCTGGAAGAAACTCAACCCACTGACAGCACAGCATTACCTCTTCAACAAGCGTTAGCTTCATCCCTCAGAATCGCCTCAGTATTCTGTTCTCTGATTGGCTTAGAGCTAGATGTGCTCAGAGTTCCATTGGTTCTGATTGGCAAGTCTCAGTTGTTAGGCCTCCCAGTCGTCCTCGTCTTCAGCGGTTGGCTGATGGGGGGCAGGAAGAGGCGGGATTACGTCAGACATCCTAGCGAATGCGCTGCCAGAACCAGCTGGGCCCTCCCCCGAGTCCCCGCCTCCAGGACCCTTACCAGAGATACCTAGGAAACACACACACCACTATCACCAAGACAGAAATACTACTACGCCACTATCAGAGCCTTTGCGACAATAACCCAGGGGAGATGAGCGAAGTAGGGAAGACAGGCGGGGAGAGAGATGTTCTCACCTTTCCTTCGCATGGCCAACTTATTGAAGAGATCTGACATGAAGTCTCCTCCACTGGCTGCTGCTACCACTGAGAGAGAGGAGAGAGGGAGGGAGAACACAGTTAGAAAGCAGTGAAGCAGAGATGATGGATTCAATTTCTATGTCCTTTTTAGTACAGTGGAGAGAGACCAGAGCAGAGACCAGAGCAGTTACATCTACTGTAGCTACACACTACATAAATAGTATAGCTAGTGAACAACTGTAGAAGTTTTCATGACTTGCTCAGATGAACCCAGCTGTTAAATGTTAGAGTGGCCCGGCAGCAACTGAACCAGCAATGATGATGGGACTCACTCACACAAATTCTCGCTCCCTCACATGCGCAAACAGCAAATGTCTTACAGATAAAAACATTGTGTAGTTAAATCAGTGCTTAATGAAGGTGATGTTTATACATCTAAAGGTCATGCAGCCCTGAGCTGTTCTCTATGACTAGTTAGGTAACCCTGTGGTTTGGAGTCTGCGCACACACTAACACTATGTCCCAAATATGCTCTGTAAATTAAAGAACTGGAGGCCTGTAGCATTGCTCGGTTGGTGCTACATGTTCTTAAAGAGTCACCAGGTTCAAGACTGATCGCTCGCTTGTTATTCAAGTGGAGAACCAAGACACTCAACCAACGACAATCTGTTTATTTTCTCTCCCTCTATTCTTCTTCCTCTCTCCCCCCACCACCTCTCTCCTCTCACTCCCCCTCTTTTTATCTTACCTTGTTCCTGTTCCTTCTGTTTCTTCTTTTCCATCTTGCGTTCTTTGATGTTGCGTAGTTTGGCCTTGCCGATGCCTCCAGCGTTGCGGATGGACTCTAGTAGACTGGCACGGCTGTTTGATTCAACCACCTCGCTGGGAGCCCCCGCTACAGGAGCTGGACATAAACACACAGTTAGAGAGAAGGAGAGAGTGTGTGTGTGTGTGTGTGTGAGTGAGTATACTTACATACAGTGCATTCGGTAAGTATTCAGACCCCTTCCCTTTTTCCACATTTTGTTACGTTACAGCCTTATTCTAAAATTGATTTAAAAAATAAAAATCCTCATCAATCTACACACTATACCCCATAATGACAAAGCTAAATAAAGCTTTATAAATAAATAAAATAATATATATATATATATATATATATATATATATATATATACACACACACACACACACACACACACACACACACACACACCTTATTTTACATAAGTATTCAGACCCTTTGCTATGAGACTCGAAATTGAGCTCAGGTGCATCCTGTTCCCATTGATCATCCTTGAGGCGTTTCGACAACTTGAATGGAGTCCACCTGTGGTAAATTCAATTGATTGGACATGATTTGGAAAGGCACACACCTGTCTATATAAGGTCCCACAGTTGACAGTGCATGTCAGAGCAAAATCCAAGCCATGAAGTCGAAGGAATTGTCCGTAGAGCTTCGAGACAGGATTGTGTCGAGGCACAGATCTGGGGAAGGGTACCAAAAACTTTCTGCAGCATTGAAGGTCCCCAAGAACACAGTGGCCTCCATCATTCTTAAATGGAAGAAGTTTGGAACCACCCAGACTCTTCCTAGAGCTGGCTACCTGGCCAAACTGAGCAATCGGGGGAGAAGGGCCTTGGTCAGGGAGGTGACCAAGAACCTGATGGTCACTCTAACAGAGCTCCAGAGTTCCTCTGTGGAGATGGGAAAACCTTCCAGAAGGACAACCATCTATGCAGCACTCCACCAATCAGGCCTTTATGGTAGAGTGACCAGACGGAAGCCATTCCTCAGTAAAAGGCACATGACAGCCCGCTTGGAGTTTGCCAAAAGGCACCTAAAGAACTCTCAGACCATGAGAAACAAGATTCTCTGGTCTGATGAAACCAAGATTGAACTCTTTGGCCTGAATGCCAAGCGTCACGTCTGGAGGAAACCTTGCACCATCCCTACGATGAAGCATGGTGGTGGCAGCATCATGCTGTGGAGATCTTTTTCAGCGGCAGGGACTGGGAGACTAGTCAGGATCGAGGGAAAGCTGAACGGAGCAAAGTACAGAGAGATCCTTGATGAAAACCTGCTCCAGAGCGCTCAGGGCCTCAGACTGGGGCAAAGGTTCACCTCCCAACAGGACAGTGACCCTATGCACACAGCCAAGACAACGCAGGAGTGGCTTCGGGACAAGTCTCAATGTCCTTGAGTGGCCCAGCCAGAGCCCGGACTTGAACCCGATCGAACATCTCTGGAGAGACCTGAAAATAGCTGTGCAGCGACGCTCCCCATCCAACCTGAAAGAGCTTGAGAGGATCTGCAGAGAAGAATGGGAGAAACTCCCCAAATACAGGTGTGCCAAGCTTGTAGCGTCATACCCAAGAAGATTTGAGGATGTAATGGCTGCCAAAGGTGCTTCAACAAAGTACTGAGTAAAGGGACTGAATACAAAAATGTCTAAAAACCTGTTTTTGCTTTGTCATTATGGGGTATTGTCTTCAGATTGATTAGGAATATTTGTTTGAATGCCTTTTAGAATAAGGCTGTAACGTAACAAAATGTGGAAAAAGTGAAGGGGTCTGAATACTTTCCGAATGCACTGTATGTAGTGTGTGTGTGGTACCTGTGCTCCGAGTGCGGCTGGGGTCGGCAGGGCTGTCTGCAGGTGGAGGAGGGGGAGGAGGTGGAGGAGGGGGAAGACCAGGGGGAGGGGTGGGGGTGTGTGTGGGCTCTGGTGGGGGTGGAGGGGGAGGAGGCGGGACTGCAACTTGGAACTGAGAATCTGTAACACAAACAAACAACAAAACATAAACCAATAGAAACATTTCCCTCAGTTGACATGACCGATTTCCATGGAAACTTCTGTATAATCTACACAACAGAAACAGAGTGTGTGTACCAGGCATGTCCTCCCCAGTGAAGGTCGGTAGTTCAGGGAAGATGTGTATTGGTCCAGAGGGTGCGATGCCCGGCCCCAGGTCTTGGCTGTAGGACAAGTCGTCAGCGATGCCTGGCAGGTCTGGTAGGTAGGAGGGGACGTCTATCTCTGGGACCTGACCCAGGTCTGGAACATAGAAGTAACTCTCTGCTGTCTACAGGGGGACAGAGGGAGAGGGAATGAGAGAAGAAGGGAGAGTGTCATAATTCACAGTCACACTTTAACCTGTTAGCAAGGCCCTTTGAAATAATATTTCAGACCTCCAGTTCTTTATTGAACACAAATGTGGGAGTGTATATGTACGATGTGTGTGTACCTGTCTCTCCAGCTGTTCTCTCTTGGTTATGGATAGCGGAGCGTCAAATGGTTTCTCTTCCTTCTCTGTCTCCAGGGTGGTGTGTGTTTTAGTCACCGCCCCCGCCAGGGGGTCCAGGAACACATACTTCTTATACCTAAACACATACACAACCAGTTAGAGGAGTGTGTGTGTGTGTGTGTGTGTGTGTGTGTGTGTGTGTGTGTGTGTGTGTGTGTGTGTGTGTGTGTGTGTGTGTGTGTGTACTAACAGGTTCTCTGTAGTATTAAACAGCAGCAGGGAGCTGACAGAGGAGATGTTTCGAGGCAGACCGCCCAGCCCCTCCTCAGTCTCATCCTCCGAACGCGTCTTACTGCTCACACACACCGGGTAATAACACAACTTCTCCTAGATATAGAGACAGGGGGTGTAAAACAAGAAAATACAGATATTAGATGAGTCTGGTAAGAACCTACTTTTCTTTAGAAAACACAAATGGCCACCAGACATAAACATGCATTAGCTTTGCTTTACATTTACATTTTTGTCATTTAGCAGACGCTCTTATCGAGAGCGACTTACAGTTAGTGAGTGCATACATTTTTCATACTGGCCCCCCGTGGGAAACGAACCCACAACCCTGGCGTTGCAAGCGCCATGCTCTACCAACTGAGCTACAGGGGACTACACCGCTGTTTTGAACAAATAAAGAGCTACAGTAGTAGCATTCGATAGAGACAGCCTTGCAGGCAAAAGAGAGGGATACAGATTCAAAGACGGATTCAAATACCCTATGGTTTGGAGTCTGCACACAACCAGACTCCAAACCACATGAATAACACCCACTCTTTCTCTTTTTGTCATCAGCCTCTGTCTAGTTCCCTCTCCCTCACTCGCGCTCTCTCATCTACCTCTCTCTCTCTGCAGCACATGAGGTTTCAGAAATAATACATCTCTGAGCCAGGGAAGCACACAGGAAATACTGTTTTCCACATCTTTCTCTTCCTCTCTCTCACACAGCACAAAATACTACTGTTCCTGTAAGTTTTCAGTTCCGGCAGCGAGGGAGAACTCAGGGGTGTTCACTATCAATAATGCACAACTTTACTGCTGAGCTAAGGTGCCCACACACACACACACACACACACACACACACAGTGGTGTAAAGTAACTAAGTAAAAATACCCTGACACCCAAAAGTATTCATTACATTTCAAATGCTAAATTAAAAAAACAATAACATTGTGCCGTCTGGTTTTCTTAATGTAAGGAATTTCATGTATAGCATTTACTTTTACTTAAGTACGACAATTTAGTACTTTTTCGACCACTCTACTTAAGTACATTTAAAACCAGATACTTTAAGACTTTTACTCAAGTAGTATTTTACTGGGTGACTTTAACTTGAGTCATTTTCTGTTAAGGTATCTTTACTTTTACTCAAGTATGACAATTGAGTACATTTTCCACCACTACACACATGCGCACACACACAGTAGTTTCCTGAGGGTAGCTTCTCATGTCATGTCCACAGATCAGAAAAGGTCTGTCCTCAGGCAGGTCAAGTCAGGTCAGAGCCTAACTAGTGGTAGGTGTCTCCCAGCCAGGTCAAAGCCCATCACCTCAGACCCCAGGTTTGTCTATGCAGCTGTTAAATACCTGTGCACAGCTGTATGGCTGAGTGGAGCAGAATGTATATTGTGTATGAAAGCCAAAAAGGCATGGTAATATTTAATTTATCTAAACAGCTATGCCTATACTGCTATAAAGCTGTGCATTTAAACTATACAAATATCAGCTGCATGGGCAGCTTTAGCTGCGGAGGAGACAGTGCTTTCTGTGTCCAAAGTCCAGCAATCTGTATGACCTCTGAAATATGTAGGTCCTTTGTACTGCAATGTTTAACAGAAGATCAAATAAAGTATTGTATATTTATGTGTGTGTGTTACCTGCAGGGCCTTGTCGTCAAGGGATCGTAGTTTGGCCTGTATGCGGTATCGGGGGCGTGTCTGGGAGGCGGGGTCTGTGGCTCCACTGAAGATGGAGGAGTAATCCTGGAGACGATCTGGAGCTGGATACTTAGCACTGGAGAACACCTAACACACACACACACACACACACACACACACACACACACAAACCAACATCTCGTAGAACTTGAAAGTATTGTGAGTAATCTGTTTTGCAGAGATCTGAAACTCTGTGTGTGAAGCGTGTTACCTTGGTGGCCTTCTTGCTGCCTTTGATCTTGTCGACGCGGGCCTGGGCCAGCTTGATCCGATCTGTCACACTCTGCAGCTGCAAGCGATTCCGCTCTACACTCTCAGACACCCTACACACACACCAGGGGAAACTCAAAGTGTAAATGTGTGGGTGTGTGCGTGTGTTCTGATAATAAAATATATATATATTTTGTGATCAAATGTTTATTCAGCAAATATGAATATACACATACAAAATGAAGTTACACCCCCCTCCCCAATCCCACCCCACCCGAGGACCTAAGGGATCAAATTAAATGAACATACATGGTTCAAAATAACAAATAACAAATCAAAGCAACACATCACAAGTGTTTCAGTGGCAAGAAGCCATTGGTTCAAAGTGTCTTCTTTAGCTCAATGAATGAGAGCGGTAAAATGCTCCATATCAATTACATCCAAAAAAGTGAGGATCCATTGACGGATAGAAAGTGAGTGTGGAGGCTTCCAACGTACTGCAATATATTTTTTTGCAGCAGTTAGGCCAGCAAGAAGAATGCGCTTCTGACATATAAATGAAGTACAGAGAAATCAAAAGGAGATGCAGGAATATTTTCTGACAGAGTGGATAAGTTAGAAGCTACTTCATCCCAGAATACAGATACCAGAGGGCATTCCCAAACCATGTGTATAAAGGTACCAGGTTCATTAAGAGGGCTCAATGTACAGAAAAAATTGCTGATAAAGTATTTAAATGTGTCATTCTAATCAAAATCAACTCAAATGTATTTGTCACATGCGCCGAACACAACAGGTTACTTACAAGCCCTTAACCAACCATGCAGTTAAGAAAATATTTACTAAATAAACTAAAAGTAAAAAAATTAACACAATAAAATAACAATAACGAGGCTATATACAGGGGGTACCGGTACCGAGTCAATGTGCGGGAGTGCAGGTTAGTCGAGGTAACTGAGGTAATATGTACATATAGGTAGGAGTAAAGTGACTATGTGTAGATGAAGAACAGTGAGTAACAGCAGTGTAAAATAAAAAAGATCGAATTTTTTGGATTAATTGTTCAGCAGTTTTATGGCTTGGGGATAGAAGCTGTTAAGGAGCCTTTTGGACCTAGACTTGGCGCTCTGGTATCGCTTGCCGTGCGGTAGCAGAGAGAACAGTCTATGACTAGGGTGGCTGGAGTCTTTGACAATTTTTTGGGCCTTCCTCTGACACCGCCTTGTACAGAGGTCCTGGATGGCAGGAAGATTGGCCCCAGTGATGTACTGGGCCATACGCACTACCCTTTGTAGCGCCTTACTGTCGGATGCCGAGCAGTTGCCATACCAGGCGGTGATGCAACCGGTCAGGATGCTCTCGATGGTGCAGCTGTAGAACATTGAGGATCTGGGGACCCATGCCAAATCTTTTCAGTCTCCTAAGGGGGAATAGGCGTTGTCGTGCCCTCTTTACGACTGTCTTCGTGTGTTTGGACCATGATAGTTTGTTGGTGATGTGGACACCAAGGAACTTGAAGCTCTCGACCAGCTCCACTACAGCCCCATCGATGTGAATGGGGGTGTGTTCGGCCATCCTTTTCCTGTAGTCCACAATCAGCTTCTTTGTCTTGCTCCCGTTGAGGGAGAGGTTGTTGTCCTGGCACCACACTGCCATATCTCTGTCCTCCTCCCGATAGTCTGTCTCATCGTTGTCAGTGATCAGGCCTACCACTGTTGTGTCGTCAGCAACCTTAATGATGGTGTTGGAGTCGTGCTTGGCCACGCAGTCGTGGGTGAACAAGGAGTACAGGAGGGGACTAAGCACACACCCCTGAGGGGTCCCCCGTTTTGAGGATCAGCGTGGCGGATGTGTTGTTACCTACCCTTACCACTAGGGGGTGGCCAGTCAGGAAATCCAGGATCCAGTTGCAGAGGGAGGTGTTCAGTCCCAGGGTTCTTAGCTTAGTGATGAGCTTTGTGGGCACTATGGTGTTGAACGCTGAGCTGTAGTCAATGAACAGCATTCTCACATACAGTGGGGAAAAAAAGTATTTAGTCAGCCACCAATTTTGCAAGTTCTCCCACTTAAAAAGATGAGAGGGCTGTAATTTTCATCATAAGTACACGTCAACTATGACAGACAAAATGAGAAAAGAAATTCCAGAAAAAAACATTGTAGGATTTTTAATGATTTTATTTGCAAATTATGGTGGAAAATAAGTATTTGGTCAATAACAAAAGTTTTTCAATACTTTGTTATATACCCTTTGTTGGCAATGACACAGGTCAAACGTTTTCTGTAAGTCTTCACAAGGTTTTCACACACTGTTGCTGGTATTTTGGCCCATTCCTCCATGCAGATCT
Organism: Coregonus clupeaformis; assembly: GCF_020615455.1. Taxonomy (NCBI): domain Eukaryota; kingdom Metazoa; phylum Chordata; class Actinopteri; order Salmoniformes; family Salmonidae; genus Coregonus; species Coregonus clupeaformis. Next base: position 59,077,328 of record NC_059214.1, read on the forward strand.
CCTCTAGAGCAGTGATGTTTTGGGGCTGTCGCTGGGCAACACGGACTTTCAACTCCCTCCAAAGATTTTCTATGGGGTTGAGATCTGGAGACTGGCTAGGCCACTCCAGGACCTTGAAATGCTTCTTACGAAGCCACTCCTTCGTTGCCCGGGCGGTGTGTTTGGGATCTTTGTCATGCTGAAAGACCCAGCCACGTTTCATCTTCAATGCCCTTGCTGATGGAAGGAGGTTTTCACTCAAAATATCATGATACATGGCCCCATTCATTCTTTCCTTTACAGGGATCAGTCGTCCTGGTCCTTTTGCAGAAAAACAGCCCCAAAGCATGATGTTTCCACCCCCATGCTTCACAGTATGTATGGTGTTCTTTGGATGCAACTCAGCATTCTTTGTCCTCCAAACACGACAAGTTGAGTTTTTACCAAAAACGTATATTTTGGTTTCATCTGACCATATGACATTCTCCCAATCCTCTTCTGGATCATCCAAATGCACTCTAGCAAACTTCAGACGGGCCTGGACATGTACTGGCTTAAGCAGGGGGACACGTCTTGCACTGCAGGATTTGAGTCCTTGGCGGCGTAGTGTGTTACTGATGGTAGGCTTTGTTACTTTGGTCCCAGCTCTCTGCAGGTCATTCACTAGGTCCCCCCGTGTGGTTCTGGGATTTTTGCTCATCGTTCTTGTGATCATTTTGACCCCACGGGGTGAGATCTTGCGTGGAGCCCCAGATCGAGGGAGATTATCAGTGGTCTTGTATGTCTTCCATTTCCTAATAATTGCTCCCACAGTTGATTTCTTCAAACCAAGCTGCTTACCTATTGCAGATTCAGTCTTCCCAGCCTGGTGCAGGTCTGCAATTTTGTTTCTGGTGTCCTTTGACAGCTCTTTGGTCTTGGCCATAGTGGAGTTTGGAGTGTGACTGTTTGAGGTTGTGGACAGGTGTCTTTTATACTGATAACAAGTTCAAACAGGTGCCATTAATACAGGTAACAAGTGGAGGACGGAGGAGCCTCTTAAAGAAGAAGTTACAGGTCTGTGAGAGCCAGAAATCTTGCTTGTTTGTAGGTGACCAAATACTTATTTTCCACCATAATTTGCAAATAAATTCATTAAAAATCCTACAATGTGATTTTCTGGAATTTCTTTTCTCAATTTGTCTGTCATAGTTGACGTGTACCTATGATGAAAATTACAGGCCTCTCTCATCTTTTTAAGTGGGAGAACTTTCACAATTGGTGGCTGACTAAATACTTTTTTTCCCCCACTGTAGGTGTTCCTTTTATCCAGGTGGGAAAGGGCAGTGTGGAGTGCAATTGAGATTGCGTCATCTGTGGATCTGTTAGGGTGGTATGCAAATTGGAGTGGGTGTTGATGTGAGCCATGACCAGCCTTTCAAAGCACTTCATGGCTACAGATGTGAGTGTTATGGGGCGGTAGTCATTTAGGCAGGTTACCTTGGCGTACTTGGGCACAGGGACTATGGTGGTCTGCTTGAAACATGTAGGTATTACAGACTCGGTCAGGGAGAGCTTGAAAAGGGCCTAAAATGGCCACTTTCATCATGATTTTCTAAAAAATGGTTTGTGATACAAAAAATGTAAAAAGCATGTTAAACATCCTTCCTGCCAATGAAGTTTCTGTGTGAGAATTCCCAGAACAAAAATATTTTCCAGTCCCGCTGGCGTGGAATCGCCCAATATGTAAGGAATAAATCAGGAGGATCTTAGCTACCAAACAACACATGTAGCACATGCTCTTATTGGACAACTTATACTCCTCTATCTCTGTGTGTGTGTACCTGGTAAAGATGTCAGTAGAGATGGTCTCTAGGTAGTGCAGGGCGTCTGCTATCTGGTGAACAGCCTCCTCCCTCCTCAGATCTGACTGGATCAGCGGCACAGAGTACACCTGACCCTCCAGACACTGCTTCCCACTCATCCTACACACACACACACACACACACACACACACACACACACACACAGAGAGAAAGAGACAGTGAGTGAGTGATGAATGAGAGAGAGAGAACCTTGGGAAAATCCTCTGCATTATCATTAACAGCAGACGCCTACATTTCCTCAAATGTCAAATTGGCTTTTTACCAAATTACCGTACGACAGACTACGTATTCACCCTGAACACCCTTATTGACAAACAAACAAACAAAATCAAAGTATTTTCATGCTTTGTTGATTTCAAAACAGCTTTTGACTCAATTTGACATGAGGGTCTGCTATCGAAATTTATGGAAAGCGGTGTTGGGGGGTAAACATACACCATTATAAATGAACACAAACAACAAATTTTAACTCCAAAAAGTTTTGGGACACTGTAAAGTCCATGGAAAATAAGAGCACTTCCTCCCAGCTGCCCACTGCACTGAGGCTAGGAAACACTATCACCACCGATAAATCTACAATAATCGAGAATTTCAACAAGCATTTTGCTACGGCTGGCCATGCTTTCCACCTGGCTACCACTACCCCGGCCACCAGCTCTGCACCCTCCGCTGCAACTTGCCCATGCCCCCCCCGCTTCTCCTTCACACAAATCCAGACAGCTGATGTTCTAAAAGAGCTGCAAAATCTGGACCCCTACAAATCATCTGGGCTAGACAATCTGGACCCTTTCTTTCTAAAACTAGCCGCCGAAATTGTCGCAACCCCTATTACTAGCCTGTTCAACCTCTCTTTCGTAACGTCTGAGATCCCCAGAGATTGGAAAGCTGCCGCGGTCATCCCCTAGATCCAAACTGTTACAGACCCATATCCATCCTGCCCTGCCTTTCAAAAGTTTTTGAAAGCCAAGTCAACAAACAGATCACCGACCATTTCGAATCCCACCGTACCTTCTCCGCTATGCAATCCGGTTTCCGAGCTGGTCATGGGTGCACTTCAGCCACGCTCAAGGTCCTAAACGATATTATAACCGCGATCGATAATAGACAGTACTGTGCAGCCGTTTTCATTGACCTGGCCAAGGCTTTCGACTGTCAACCACTGCATTCTTATTGGCAGACTAAATAGCCTTGGTTTCTCAAATGACTGCCTCGCCTGGTTCACCAACTACTTCTCAGATAGAGTTAAATGTGTCAAATCGGAGGGCCTGTTGTCTGGACCTATGGCAGTCTCTATGGGGGTGCCACAGGGTTCAATTCTTGGGCCGACTCTTTTCTCTGTGTATATCAATGATGTCGCTCTTGCTGCTGGTGACTCTCAGATCCACCTCTACGCAGACGACACCATTTTGTATACACTTCTGCGACACCTATAACACTGCAGTGTATTCGGCACAAAAGCTTTAACAGCATAACTTGTAAATCCTAACATTACTTTAGTTTAAAATTGTTCACAAAAGTAGTGCACTGGGCCTTTACTAGTCCTGTATTAGCGGACCGATATAGATGTCTTCAGCGCAGGCAATAATTTTTTTCCTGCATCCCCCCTCCCAGCACCCTCACCGCACAAACACCAGGAATCTTCAACTTAAATTGCTCCACCTTCAAACACAGCCGCAGGAAATAGTTTGTGGGTGGGGGTGCAGCGATTATTTTGCTGATGGGGAGGGGGGGATGCAGAAAAAAATTATAGCCCGCGCTGAAGACATCTATATCAGTCCGCTAATACAGGACAAGTAAAGGCCCAGTGCACTACTTTTGTGAACAAATTTTAACTAAATATATTTAATTGCTTAACAGCATTTGTAACTTGAGTCCGATTATTATCTGTACAAAACAGTTAATTTGATAATACTTGTGCAGTATAAAAATATTTGCTTGATATACAGTACCAGTCAAAAGTTTGGACACCTACTCATTCAAGGGTTTTTCTTTATTTTTACTATTTCTACATTGTAGAATAATAGTGAAGACATCAAAATGCCAAGAGTGTGCAAAGCTGTCATCATGGCAAAGGGTGACTACTTTGAAGAATCTCAAATATGAAATATATTTTGATTTGTTTAACACTTTTTTGGTTACTACATGATTCCACATGTGTTATTTCATAGTTTTGATGTCTTCACTATTATTCTACAATGTAGAAAATAGTAAATATAAAGAAAAACCTTAGAATGAGTAAGTGTGTCCAAACTTTTTACTGGTACTGTATGTTTTCCAGTTTCTTGAAATACTTTGCAAATGCAACTTATTTCTGTGAAAACGGAAATGGTCTATTTCATTCCTTTTCCATTTTAGTAGACGCTCTTATCCAGAGCAACTTACAGTAGTAAGTGCATACATTTTCGTACTGGTCCCCATGGAAAACGAACCCACAACCCTAGCATTGCAAGTGCCATGCTCTACCAACTGAGCCACATCATCATATTTCATCATCACAAACCACTTGATGTCTCAATGTACTCAATTACTGTATTGTGCATTGTTTTTCTTCATAGTGATGGAAAGTCTACAGGTACAAACCTAGATGACCAGGCTATGTACAACAGAGTAATGTACATTTATATTAAGTGGTTTGGAAGGATGCTAAATTAATACTGCACAAAAAGTGGTTGTTTTTCATGTTATTTAATTAATTTCATTTGTTTTTTTGTCTTTGCCCATAACTTTGCACCTTTTGATGTAAATGTTTGAGGACAGGTTGTTTTTTTCTTGATTCCATTAGAATGACAATCGCAGAGAAAGGGACAGGGCAACAATTCCAACTACGGTATCCTGAAATATACTGTTCTTAATTATACAAATACCTTTTTTGCCAAAGCGGAGATGCTGGAAAAAATTGTTTGCCCGCGCTACAGATGCCTATATCAGTCCACTAATACTAGTAAATGCCCAGTGCACTTCTTCTGTGAAAAAATATGTATCTCTCCCTCTCTCTCAATATTCTGATTTTTCAGGGGTGCTGAAGCCCCCTCAGCACCCCTACTTCCTGCGGCTATGCCTCCACACTTAACACTACCCCAAAAATCACTCCCTTCAAATGGTGCCCTGTACCTAAGCACAAAGCAAGATACAAGTCTTTCCCCAAGTAGCGTCGCACAGAGCGCCCGCTCCCTCTGATCTGAAGAAACACAAACATCACATGTCCACTTCGGGTTACCTTCACCGACTCAACAGCACCGACCATCTTTTCCACCCAACCTGAACCCACCCATGGATCAGCCAAAAGGCCTGGTTCCACCCTCTTCAAAAATCTCACTTTCAATGGACCAAACTTATCTTTACCAAAACCATGTCCATCAATGCAGGGCTCGAGCTTCGAGCTCCTCACTTTGTTTGAACTTGACACCAATCATCCTCGACATGTTATTGCTACCTTCAACAGATTCAAACCTATCCTCTGCCTCCCTCGGCCTTTTCAACCTCTCTCTTTCCCTCCAAACCTCCTTCCTTCCTTAACCGATTACACGACTCTTTCTGCAAATATTCAACTTTTCCAAACCGAAATAGCTCTCTCTCCTTGTCTCTTTCCGCGTTCACGTGCTAGTCGTAAATAGGAAACTCGGAAATGTCCGACATGCGTGAATATCGCAACCAGTTAGCAAGTCTGACATTTCCGAGTTCCGACTAGTACGTGAACACGGCATCTGTGTCGGTCTCGGCTGACTGTCATGTGACGGGTTTACCACTTCCACCCCCCCCACACCCCCTCTCAGATCCAGGAAGGACTGTTTGTCAGCTGTTCTCCACAGATAATCAGTGACTGTATATTTGCAGATAACTAACTTGGAGAGTGAAGCAACAGCCTTGGCAGCTCATCTTTATGATGAGGTCCCATTTCGACAACGTTAGCATTGTGCACTGTCCAGTTAGCTAATTAGTAAGATAGTTTGCCAACGTGCAGCGAGACCATGTAAATCCAGTCTACATGAATTTCTCCATCCACTACGAAAATATTTACACCAGAGAGCTTCTCATATAATCCCCGCTCTCGGTAGAGACGCTACCCGGCTACAGTCCCAGGGCCGTGGACCCATATCTCGGCAGACTGACACACTCACAAGTTAGTCAAATATTCACTGAGCTTTCTTATGATCGATAATATAAGTAAGTTAATTTATGTTTCATTGGTCTTACCTGACCATTGACAGCATGTAGTGTGTACACGGCCGCTGATAGTTGTTTGTTTATTATTCTCCGCTAAAACACAACAACCACTCTGTGTCTCTCAGTGTGAAACTATAGCCACAATAAGGATGAGCCACAACAGTGGAATTTGCAGGTCGCCTTCAAAATATATGTCCCCCATTGAAACTGATCAAACGGATACAAAGTGGAAAAATGCCATATTTAGACTAGATAAAGCTAAACAAGGTTGGAATGTTCTATAAGTAAGGCTGTACAGTCCAATATTAATGTTCAATACCCACAATAGATTGACTGGGGAGGGGATTTCCCACAGTCAAAGTCCTGCAATAAGAGCTATGACGCTAATATTAGTGTAAATCCTTGGAATTGTAATCTGTGAGTAGTCTGATACCATAGGTACGGCTGTACAGCGCATATACACTGTGTACAAAACATTAAGAACACCTGGTCTTTCCATGACATAGACAATTAAAGTGAAAGCTATGATCCCTTATAGATATCACTTGTTAAATCCACTTCAATCAGTGTAGATGAAGGGGAGGAGTCAGGTTAAAGAAGGATTTTTAAGCCTTAAGACAATTGAGACAAAATATATTAAGTGCCTTTGAATGGGGTATGGTAGTAGATGGCAGGCACACCGGTTTGTGTCAAGAACTGCAACACTTTCTTGGGGGTGCAACTCAATATTAGGAAGGTGTTCTTAACGTTTTGTACACTCAGTGTATGTACGCCGCCAATGCAATTATACAGTCTAATAAATCCACACTGGGAATTGAACCTTTTTTTTTTAAATTACTGTTTATTGTCTAATTAATGAGTTATTGTATTTATTTTGAAGTTATATAACAAGATTCCAAACTTGTTTAGCAATATCTAGTCCAAATATGGCATAATTCCACTATTTGTATCCCTTTGTATCAGTTTCAATGGGGGACTTTTATTTTGAAGGCAAACCGCAAATTCCTCTACTGTGGCTAATCCTTATTCTGGCTAGTTTTCACAGGTGTCCGTCAACTTCCGCATGGTCCTACCGCGTGATATGATCTGGTCCTTAAAGGGACAGTTCACCCACAGCACAGATATTATTGTATGCCAGAGAAATATCTATTGACGCCTCTGCCATGCCATCTTATGGGCACTGTCACATGCATGCCACATACATTATTTAAGATGTAATATATCATAGATGTCATATTGTTCTTGTGTTCTACATTCACTGATGCCCAACGAGGAATGCAACAACAACCGTGGCTTTGTGCATTATGAAGGAGGGAAGGAGCTCTGATTTAAATTATTTGAATTAACACAACTACTCCATAGAAAGCCATGGCTCTAATCCCTGTGCCAGGCAAATTCCCAGATGTTTGATTTTAGAGTCATTCCACCTCAAAAAGCACAAGAAAGAGGATTTTGACACCCACCATCTCAGATTGTTCTGAAATCGTTTCTGTAGTTCCAACGAGATAACATTAGCATTCCGGAAATATTATTTTGTTGGAATATAATTTGATCTCTGAGAAATTAAGCTAATTGATTGCACCCAAATTGGCCATTTTAAGTTATAGGATTCATATAATCTTCAATAAATATAGTACCTAAAATCCAATTTGGACCATCATTCTTCTTAACAATGAGTAAGACATGAGGAATCCAATAAAATGACCAAAAGCTACCAATGGACCCCCACACCCCACGCCAATCCCACCCGAATAACCAATATACAGTATCAGCTCTCTATGTCTGATAAGTATGGAGCTGCTGCTTGGGATATTGCTTCTTCATCCTTCTTAATGTATTCCCTGTGAATCTGGTGATGTTTTCCCCCCCTTGTTTAGAGAAATTAAGTTAATCAAATCAAACAATTACCAAATAAAACCACTTACAAAGCAAAATATGTTAATTGCAATTGCTAACAGTGATTATGTAATTATACATTACAGCACACCAATTAATATTTTGTGTTTTACAGTGCATTAGGAAAGTATTCAGACCTTCCCATTTTCCACATTTTGTTACGTTACAGCCTTATTCTAAAATTGATTAACGTAATTTTTCCACTCATCAATCTACGCACAATACCCCATAATGACAAAGCGAAAACAGGTTTTTAGACATTTTAGCAAATGTATAAAAAATGTAATACAGAAATACCTTATTTACATAAGTATTCAGACCCTTTGATATGAGACTCGAAATTGAGCTAAGGTGCATCCTGTTTCCATTGATCAACCTTGAGATGTTTCTACAACTTGATTGGAGTCCACCTGTGGTAAATTCAATTGATTGGACATTATTTGGAAAGGCACACACCTGTCTATATAAGGTCCCACAGTTGACAGTGCATGTCAGAGCAAAAACCAAGCCATGAGATCGAAGGAATTGTCCGTAGAGCTCCGAGACAGGATTGTGTCGAGGCACAGATCTGGGGAATGGTACCAAAATATTTATGCAGCATTAAAGGTCCACAAGAACACAGTGGCCTCCATCATTCTTAAACGGAAGAAGTTTGGAACCACCAAGACTCTTCCTAGAGCTGGCCGCCCGGCCAAACTGAGCAATCGGGGGAGAACGGCCTTGGTCAGGGAGGCGACCAAAAACCTGATGGTCACTCTAACAGAGCTCCAGAGTTCCTCTGTGGAGATGGGAGAACCTTCCAGAAGGACAACCATCTCTGCAGCACTCCACCAATCAGGCATTTATGGTAGAGTGGCCAGACGGAAGCCACTCCTCAGTAAAAGGTGTTGTGTATTGATATTCTAGTTTTGTCCCTTTAGGGCACCTGTAACCCCCCCTTGCTTAACTACGTTGAAATGCTTGGAATGTTCTTCCTGTGAAACGCATTAAAACAATGCCCACGTTAATTTCTACTCCCGTCTCATGTCCTGTCCTTATATTAGTTGTATAAGTTATACAGTGTGCTATACAACAAAACTGGCGACGAGGAAGAAACGTTCTCACGTTTGTGCTCATCGTCTTCGACAGAAAGTCTGAGTTAAATTAGTTATTTATTCATTTTTCTCGCTGTAGAAAGACGCAAACATAACGTGGAGCTAGCCAGTCGAGTGATGCTAGCTAGCCTTTGATGTCACGGCAACGAGAGCCTCGAGGGATAGGAAGAGTTTCGCTGCGGGAGAAAGTGAAGTCATCGTGAGTTAAAAGAAAGAAAAACAAACCGAAAATGTCTGCATTGATTGGAAATATAGGAACATTTGATGAGTCTGTGGAACAATGGAGTTCTTACACAGAACATTTTGAGTACTTTGTGTTGGCAAATGGAATTAAAGCTGAAGTCATTGTGCCAACATTTTTGACTGTTATGGGAGGAAAAACATTCAATCTACTGCGCAGCCTAGTAACGCCTGAAACACCTGGTGATAAATCATATGATGAAATTGTGGCTACCTTAAAAGGACATTATTCTCCAAAACCACTGATAATCGCAGAGAGATTCCGGTTTCATGAGAGAAATCAAGAGGAGGGGGAATCAATCTCACAGTTTGTGGCTGTATTGAAACAGTTATCTGAACACTGTGAATTTGGGCGATCAATGAGTGACACTATACGTGATAGGTTAGTGTGTGGCATGCACAGCGAGGCAATTCAGAAACGCCTTTTGACTGAGAGTAACTTAACATTGCAGAGAGCAATAGAAGTGAGTACGTCAATGGAAATGGCAAATAAAAACAGCTAAGTGCATCGACCAAAGTGCATAAGGTGTCTATGGAGTTAAAAAACAAGGCAGGAGGTGAGAAGCCATGCTATCGCTGTGGGAAACCAGGTCACCAAGCAGAGGAGTGTTGGTGCAAAGACTTAGACTGCAGAAGTTGTGGTAAAAAGGGTCACATCGAACGTGCATGTAAAAACAAAAAGACACAATCAAACAAAAGTACTGAACAAAGGAAAAGCGACTTCAGGAAGTACAAAAAGAAAGTGCATAAAATGGAGCACACAGAGGATGAACAAAGTGATACCCTGTCTGAAGGGGAAGAATCTTTGCATGTTATGTCAATTTCAGACAATGGATACGGGTACTGGGTGACACCGCTACTGGATGGAAAGTGGACACTGGAGCAGCCATATCTTTGCTGTCTGAGGCTGTATACAAGGAGAAACTACATCACCTCACACTACAGCCCACAAAGATGACGCTGAAAACATACACCGGTGAGATTGTTCCAGTGAGAGGAAGCGTGATTGTTACAGTGGAGCTCAACAAACATAAGGTAAAGCTACCACTCTACATTGTGAAAGGCAACCATCCAGCATTGCTAGGACGCACATGGCTGGAAAAGATCAAACTAAACTGGCAGGAAATTCACATGGTTGCAAAAGAGGACACAAACCTACAAGGGATATTGAGGAAACACACGGATGTGTTCAAAGGAGAACTTGGCAGTATGAAGGGCATAACAGTTAAACTGACCGTGAAACCAGACAGCAAGCCAAAATGCTTCAAAGCTAGACCTGTCCCATACACAATAAAACCAAAAGTTGAAATTGAGCTAAACAGACTAGTCAAGAGTGGAGTATTGGATCCAGTGAATGTTAGTGAATGGGCTACACCCGTTGTTCCAGTCATAAGAAAAGATGGATCACTCAGACTCTGTGGTGATTTCAAAGTCACCATTAACCCAGTCTTGACTGCTGAAAAATATCCACTACCCCTCATTGATGACCTCTTTTCTGGTTTAGCTGGAGGACAAAAAGTCAGTAAGATAGACTTATGTCAGGCCTATATACAGATGCATGTGGACCAAGAGTCACAAGAACTGTTGACCATAGTGACTCACAAAGGACTGTACAGGTACCGGAGGCTTCCTTTTGGAATCACCTCAGCTCCGGCCTTGTTTCAGAGAGCTATGGACCAGATACTGAGCGGGCTCACTGGGGTCCAATGTTACCTCGATGATCTACTCATCACCGGCAAAGACGAGCAGGAGCACCTGAGAAACCTGAACGCTACACTACAGAGATTGGTGGAGTACGGTCTGAGGGTCCGGAAGGACAAATGCAAGTTTTTCCGGCCCTCTGTTGAGTACCTAGGCCACGTCATCGACAGCTTGGGGCTCCACAAGGCGCCATCGAAGGTTAAGGACATTGCAGAAGCTCCATCCCCACAGAACGTGAGTCAGCTGAGATCATTCTTAGGACTACTGACATACTACGCAAAGTTTGTGCCAAACCTAGCTAACATGTTAAAGCCACTGCATGAGCTTTTGAACAAAACCAAACAGTGGAAGTGGACAGACAGATGTGAGGAGGCCTTCAAGAAAGTGAAAACAGCCTTAGCTCAGTCAGAGGCCCTAACCCACTTCAACCCCAACTTGCCATTACAGTTGGCATGTGATGCATCGCTCATGCCATCAGGTGAAGAAAGGCCAATTGCTTTCGCATCACAGACCTTAAGTAAAGCCAAGAGCAATTATGCACAGATAGAGCGTGAAGCACTCACCATTGTGTTTGGAGTTAAGAAATTTCATCAGTTTCTGTTTGGCCGACGATTCACACTGCTGACGGACCATAGACCCCTCACCTCCATCTTTGGTCCCCACACCGGCATTTCGTCGCTTGCAGCCAGCCGCATGCAGCGATGGGCGTTATTGTTATCTGCTCACCAGTACGATATCAAGTACAGAAGGTCTGCGCAGCACTGCAATGCAGATGGCCTCTCAAGGCTTCCCTTACCTGTCGCACACACTGAGCACTCCCAGGCTGAAATCTTCTACTTCAAGGAAGTGACAAATGCCCCAGTTACATCTGTCCAAGTGAAAAAGTTCACCCACACTGATCCAGTGATGTCTGAGGTCGTGGACATTGTCACTCGTGGAAAAGAAGGAGAGATGTCGGACAGCCTACAACATTACCTAGTGAGGAGAAACGAGCTCACAGTTCAGTTTGGATGCTTGCTATGGGGTTTTCAAGTCATTATACCGCCGCCACTGAGAAGGCAGGTGCTTGAAGAACTCCATTCAGGGCACTGTGGCATGGTGCGAATGAAGGAGATTGCACGCAGCTACTTTTGGTGGCCAGGTCTGGATGCAGCTATCGAAGACAAGGTCAAGTCATGTTCTGCATGTCAAAAGATGAGGAACATGCCTCAGCTAGCGCCACTACACCCATGGGACTTCCCAGAGGAGCCTTGGCAGTGAGTCCACATAGACTATGCAGGCCTACTGGAGGATCGTATGTTCTTAGTCATAGTTGACGCACACAGCAAATGGCCTGAGGTCACAGTGATGAAGAGCACCTCAGCGGAGAGAACCATCGAAGAGCTACGGTCAATTTTCAGTCGCTTCGGCTTGCCAACGCAACTCGTTAGTGATAATGGCCCCCAACTGGTGTCTGAAGAGTTCCGGTCATTCATGGAAGCAAATGGAATACAGCACATCAAGTCAGCGCCGTATCACCCTGCAACGAACGGCCTCGCTGAAAGGTTTGTCCAAACGATGAAGCAAGCTTTAAAATCATCACAAGGGAACGGCTCCCTCAATAGGCGTCTAAACACCTTCCTGTTAACCTACAGAAACACTCCCCACGCTACAACCAAAGTGGCACCCGCGTCAGCCATGATGAAAAGACCTCCTGAGACCTCCAAAGACGAGACAGGTTGTACAGACACAACAGAGAGCACAGGTGGAGACACAGAGCAAAGCAAAATACAGAAGTTTATTGCTGGAGAGAGAGTTCTTGCTCGAAACTACTGCAAAGGTCCAACGTGGATACCAGCCACAGTGGTTGCACAAACAGAGCCTGTGTCCTACACAGTTCACACACCGGAAAACATCATCTGGAGGAGACACGTGGATCAACTGTTGCCAGGAACCAACCTCAGAGATGACTCCTGTCAAGTGACAAACCAAGATCAGCTACTGGAGACCTACCATGACTACGAGCTATCACCTGAACATCCACTGCAGCAACCTACCAATGTGGAAAGTGCTCCAGACTCACCTGAACCAGCCAGAGTGCCTACTCAGGGTACTGTTGCACCCCAGTCTGAGCATACACCATCACCACTCAGACTCAGAGATAATGTGACTGTAGACTCACCTGTACGTCGTCATTACCCTGCAAGAGAAAGACAACCCCCTGACAGATTGACCAGTTAGTTCAGACTAACCTCCGACATTGGGGCAGAATACACCCCAGGGTTAAGTCTGGGGACTGAAGCAGTCTACCCTCTATCACTAGTTTAGAAAAGGTTATTCTGAAAAGTTCATTTATTTACATTAAGAAAACAATAGGCAAAACAGTGAATATTTACTTTTTCCTTATGAGTCATCAAAAGGAAAGGGGGGGGGGAATATGTTGTGAATTGATATTCTAGTTTTGTCCCTTTAGGGCACCTGTAACCCCCCCTTGCTTACCTACGTTGAAATGCTTGAAATGTTCTTCCTGTGAAACGCATTAAAACAATGCCCACGTTAATTTCTACTCCCGTCTCATGTCCTGTCCTTATATTAGTTGTATAAGTAATATAGTGTGCTATACAACAAAAGGCACATGACAGCCCACTTGGAGTTTGCCAAAAGGCACCTAAAGGACTCTCAGACCATGAGAAACATGATTCTCTGGTCTGATAAAACCAAGATTGAACTCTTTGGCCTGAATGCCAAGTGTCACGTCTGGAGGAAACCTGGCACCATCCCTACGGTGAAGCATGGTTGTGGCAGCATCATGCAATGGGGATGTTTTTCAGCGGCAGGGACTGGGAGACTAGTCAGGATCGAGGGAAAGATGAACGGAGCAAAGTGCAGAGAGATCCTTGATGAAAACCTGCTCCAGAGCACTCAGCACCTCAGACTGGGGCAAAGGTTCACCTTCCAACAGGACAACGACCCTAAGCACACAGCCAAGACAACGTAGGAGTGGCTTCAGGACAAGTCTCTGAATGTCCTTGAGTGGCCCAGCCAGAGCCCAGACTTGAAACCGATCAAACATCTCTGGAGAGACCTGAAAATTGCTGTGCAGTGAAGCTCCCCATCCAACCTGAAAGAGCTTGAGAGGATCTGCGGAGAAGAATGGGAGAAACTCCCCAAATACAAGTGTGCCAAGCTTGTAGCATCATAACCAAGAAGACTCAAGGCTGTAATCGCTGCCAAAGGTGCTTAGACAAAGTACTGAGTAAAGGGTCTGAATACTTATGTAAATGTGATATTCCCTGTTTTTATTTTATTTATACATTTGCAAACGTTTCTAAAAACCGTTTTTGCTTTGTCATTATGGGGTATTGTGTGTAGATTGATGAGGGGAGAAAACAATTTAATCAATTTCAGAGTAAGGCTGTAACGTAACAAAATGTGGAAAAAAATAAAGGGGTCTGAATACTTTCCGAATGCACTGTATATCACTTGCATTTGGGTCTAAACTGGCAGTGACTACAGGGCAAAACAAATCAAGAGGACATGGCTAAATGCTCAACCATTAAAGGTTAGAGACTTGCTGCCACTCTTATCTGTCCCCTATATACAGTGGGGAGAACAAGTATTTGATACACTGCCGATTTTGCAGGTTTTCCTACTAACAAAGTATGTAGAGGTCTGTAATTTTTATCATAGGTACACTTCAACTGTGAGAGACGGAATCTAAAACAAAAATCCAGAAACTCACATTGTATGATTTTTAAGTAATTAATTTCCATTTTATTGCATGACATAAGTATTTGATACATCAGAAAAGCAGAACTTAATATTTGGTACAGAAACCTTTGTTTGCTATTACAGAGATCATACGTTTCCTGTAGGTCTTGACCAGGTTTGCACACACTGCAGCAGGGATTTTGGCCCACTCCTCCATACAGACCTTCTCCAGATCCTTCAGGTTTCGCGGCTGTCGCTGGGCAATACGGACTTTCAGCTCCCTCCAAAGATTTTCTATTGGGTTCAGGTCTGGAGACTGGCTAGGCCACTCCAGGACCTTGAGATGCTTCTTACGGAGCCACTCCTTAGTTGCCCTGGCTGTGTGTTTCGGGTCGTTGTCATGCTGGAAGACCCAGCCACGACCCATCATCAATGCTCTTACTGAGGGAAGGAGGTTGTTGGCCAAGATCTCGCGATACATGGCCCCATCCATCCTCCCCTCAATACGGTGCAGTCGTCCTGTCCCCTTTGCAGAAAAGCATCCCCAAAGAATGATGTTTCCACCTCCATGCTTCACGGTTGGGATGGTGTTCTTGGGGTTGTACTCATCCTTCTTCTTCCTCCAAACACGGCGAGTGGAGTTTAGACCAAAAAGCTATATTTTTGTCTCATCAGACCACATGACCTTCTCCCATTCCTCCTCTGGATCATCCAGATGGTCATTGGCAAACTTCAGATGGGCCTGGAGATGCGCTGGCTTGAGCAGGGGGACCTTGCATTCACTGCAGGATTTTAATCCATGACGGCGTAGTGTGTTACTAATGGTTTTCTTTGAGACTGTGGTCCCAGCTCTCTTCAGGTCATTGACCAGGTCCTGCTGTGTAGTTCTGGGCTGATCCCTCACCTTCCTCATGATCATTGATGCCCCACGAGGTGAGATCTTGCATGGAGCCCCAGACCGAGGGTGATTGACCGTCATCTTGAACTTCTTCCATTTTCTAATAATTGCGCCAACAGTTGTTGCCTTCTCACCAAGCTGCTTGCCTATTGTCCTGTAGCCCATCCCAGCCTTGTGCAGGTCTACAATTTTATCCCTGATGTCCTTACACAGCTCTCTGGTCTTGGCCATTGTGGAGAGGTTGGAGTCTGTTTGATTGAGTGTGTGGACAGGTGTCTTTTATACAGGTAACGAGTTCAAACAGGTGCAGTTAATACAGGTAATGAGTGGAGAACAGGAGGGCTTCTTAAAGAAAAACTAACAGGTCTGTGAGAGCCGGAATTCTTACTGGTTGGTAGGTGATCAAATACTTATGTCATGCAATAAAATGCAAATGAATTACTTAAAAATCATACAATGTGATTTTCTGGATTTTTGTTTTAGATTCCGTCTCTCACAGTTGAAGTGTACCTATGATAAAAATTACAGACCTCTACATGCTTTGTAAGTAGGAAAACCTGCAAAATCGACAGTGTATCAAATACTTGTTCTCCCCACTGTACATTAGGGAACTACTACCACATACAGTTGAAGTCGGAAGTTTACATACACTTAGGTTGGAGTCATTAAAACTCGTTTTTCAACCACTACACACATTTCTTGTTAACAAACTATAGTTTTGGCAAGTCGGTTAGGACATCTACTTTGTGCATGACACAAGTAATCTTTCCAACAATTGTTTACAGACAGATTATTTCACTTATAATTCACTGTATCACAATTCCAGTGGGTCAGAAGTTTACATACACTAAGTTGACTGTGCCTTTAAACAGCTTGGAAAATTCCAGAAAATGATGTCATGGCTTTAGAAGCTTCTGATAGGCTAATTGACATAATTTGAGTCAATTGGAGGTGTACCTGTGGATGCATTTCAAGGCCTACCTTCAAACTCAGTTCCTTGTTGCTTGACATCATGGGAAAATGAAAAGAAATCAGCCAAGACCTCAGAAAAAACGTGTAGACCTCCACAAGTCTGGTTCATCCTTGGGAGAAATTTCCAAATGCCTGAAGGTACCACGTTCATCTGTACAAACAATAGTACGCAAGTATAAACACCATTAGACTGACGCCTGTAGCCATTAAATGCTTTGATAGGCTGCTCATGGCTCACATCAACACCATTATCCCAGAAACCTTAGACCCACTCCAATTTGCATACCGCCCCAACAGATCCACAGATGATGCAATCTCTATTGCACTCCACACTGACCTTTCCCACCTGGACAAGAGGAACATCTACGTGAGAATGCTATTCATTGACTACAGCTCAGCATTCAACACCATAGTGCCCTCAAAGCTCATCACTAAGCTAAGGATCCTGGGACTAAACACCTCCCTCTGCAACTGGATCCTGGACTTCCTGACGGGCCGCCCCCAGGTGGTAAGGGTAGGTAACAACACATCTGCCACATTGATCCTCAACACGGGGGCCCCTCAGGGGTGCGTGCTCAGTCCCCTCCTGTACTCCCTGTTCACCCATGACTGCATGGCCAGGCACGATTCCAACACCATCATTAAGTTTGCCGACGACACAACAGTGGTAGGCCTGATCACCGACAACGATGAGACAGCCTATAGGGAGGAGGTCAGAGACCTGGCCGTGTGATGCCAGGATAACAACCTCTCCCTCAACGTGACCAAGACAAAGGAGATGATTATGGACTACAGGAAAAAAAAGAGGACTGAGCACGCCCCCATTCTCATCGACGGGGCTGTAGTGGAACAGGTTGAGAGCTTCAAGTTCCTTGGTGTCCACATCACCAACGAACTATCATGGTCCAAACACACCAAGAGAAGAGGGAACGACAAAGCCTATTCCCCCTCAGGAGTGAAAAGATTTGGCATGGGTACTCAGATCCTCAAAAAATTCTACAGCTGCACCATCGAGAGCATCCTGACTGGTTGCATCACCACCTGGTATGGCAACTGCTCGGCCTCCGACCGCAAGGCACTACAGAGGGTAGTGCGTACGGCCCAGTACATCACTGGGGCCAAGCTTCCTGCCATCCAGGACCTCTATACCAGGCGATGTCAGAGGAAGGCCCTCAAAATTGTCAAAGACTCCAGCCACCCTAGTCATAGACTGTTCTCTCTGCTACCGCACGGCAAGCGGTACCAGAGCGCCAAGTCTAGGTCCAAAAGACTTCTCAACAGCTTCTACCCCCAAGACATAAGACTCTTGAACAGCTAATCATGGCTACCCCAACTATTTGCACTGCCCCCCCCACCCCCACCCCATCTTTTTACGCTGCTGCTACTCTGTTAATTATTTATGCATAGTCACTTTAACTCTACCCACATGTACATATTACCTCAACTACCTCAACTAGCCAGTGCCCCCGCACATTGACTCTGTACCGGTACCCCCCTGTATATATAGCCTCCCTACTGTTATTTTATTTTACTTCTGCTGTTTTTTTCTCAACACTTTTTTGTTGTTTTATTTTACTTTTTTATAAAAAAATAAATGCATTGTTGGTTAAGGGCTGTAAGTAAGCATTTCACTGTAATGTCTACACCTGTTGTATTCGGCGCATGTGGCCAATAACATTTGATTTGATTTGATTTCATTTGGACCACGCAGCCATCATACCGCTCAGGAAGGAGACGCTTTCTGTCTCCTAGAGATGAACGTACTTTGGTGCGAAAAGTGCAAATCAATCCCAGAACAACAGCAAAGGACCTTGTGAAGATGCTGGAGGTAACAGGTGCAAAATTATCTATATCCACAGAAAAAAACGAATCCTATATCGACATAACCTGAAAGGCCGCTCAGCAAGGAAGAAGCCACTGCTCCTAAACCGCCATAAAAAAGCCAGACTGCGGTTTGCAACTGCACATGGGGACAAAGATCGTACTTTTTGGAGAAATGTCCTCTGGTCTGATGAAACAAAAATAGAACTGTTTTGCCATAATGACCATCGTTATGTTTGGAGGTAAAAGGGGGATGCTTGCAAGCCGAACAACACCATACCAACCGTGAAGCATGGGAGTGGCAGCATCATGCTGTGGGGGTGCTTTGCTGCAGGAGGGACTGGTGCACTTCACAAAATAGATGGCATCATGAGGAAGGGAAATGATGTGGATATATTGAAGCAACATCTCAAGACATCAGTCAGGAAGTTAAAGCTTGGTCGCAAATGGGTCTTCCAAATGGACAATGACCCCAAGCATTCTTCTAAAGTTGTGGCAAAATGGCTTAAGGACAACAAAGTCAATGTATTGGAGTGGTCATCACAAAGCCCTGACCTCAATCCTATAGAAAATGTGTGGGCAGGACTGAAAACGCATGTGCGAGCAAGGAGGCCTACAAACCTGACTCAGTTACACCAGCTCTGTCAGGAGTAATGGGCCAAAATTCACCCAACTTATTTTGGGAAGCTTGTGGAAGGCTACACGACATGTTTGACCAAAGTTAAACAATTTAAAGGCAATGCTACCAAATACTAATTGAGTGTATGTGTCACAACGGCTGATGTAGATGTGGTGAAGGAGTCAAACGCAGACACAGAAGCTAAGTCCAATACTTTACTGAACACGACCAAAAATATACAAAACACTGGCCTCAAAACAAACAAGAGGCGGACGATGCGCAACAATGCGCAAAAGGCTAGTATTCCAAGGCGCACGAAAACAGTACAGTGCGACGACAGGGAAAACAACAAACAAACAACGAGCCGACCTGATGACAGGCAAATAATAACACACAACACAAGACTAACCAAACGAGAAACTTATAGGAGACATAATCAACCAAACAGGAAACAGGTGTACACAATCAGACAAAACCAAACAGACATCGAAAACATCAAACGGTGATAGCTAGTACTCCAGTGACGATGACCGCCGAAGCCTGCCCGAACAAAGAGGAGGAGCAGCCTCGGCCGAAACCGTGACAGTACCCCCCCCTTGACGCGCGGCTCCAGCCGTGCGCCGACCCCGGCCTCGGGGACGACCAGGAGGACGCGGAGCAGGGCGCGTAGGGTGTCCACGGTGGAACTCCGTCAGGAGAGACGGGTCTAGGATGTCTCTCCTCGGCACCCAGCACCGTTCCTCCGGACCGTACCCCTCCCACTCCACGAGATATTGGAGACCCCCCATCCGACGTCTCGAATCCAAGATGGACCGAACTGTGTACGCCGGAGCCCCCTCGATGTCCAGTGGGGGCGGAGGAGTCTCTCTTATCTCATCGTCCTGGAGTGGACCAGCTACCACCGGCCTGAGAAGAGACACATGGAACGAGGGGTTAATATTCTTATAATCAATAGGCAGTTGTAACCTGTAACACACCTCGTTCAATCTTCTCAGGACTTTAAAGGGCCCCACAAACCGCCGACCCAGTTTCCGGCAGGGCAGGTGGAGGGGTAGGTTTCTGGTAGAGAGCCAGACTCGATCACCAGGTGCGTACACCGGCCCCTCACTGCGGTGGAGATCGGCGCTCGCTTTCTGACGACGGATGGCCCGCTGCAAGTGGACGTGTGCAGCGTTCCACGTCTCCTCCGAGCACCGCACCCACTCATCCACCGCAGGAGCCTCGATCTGGCTCTGCTGCCACGGTGCCAGAACCGGCTGGTAACCTAACACACATTGGAAAGGTGTTAGATTGGTTGAGGAGTGGCGGAGAGAGTTCTGGGCCATCTCTGCCCAGGGGACATACCTCGCCCACACCTCCGGCCGGCCCTGGCAATACGATCTAAGAAACCTACCCACATCCTGGTTCACATGTTCCACCTGCCCATTACTCTCCGGGTGGTAACCCGAGGTCAGGCTCACCGAGACACCCAAACGCTCCATAAACGCCCTCCAGACTCTGGAGGTAAACTGGGGACCTCGATCAGACACTATATCCTCGGGTACCCCGTAGTGCCGGAACACGTGGGTGAATAGTGCTTCGGCGGTCTGTAGGGCAGTAGGAAGACCCGGCATTGGGAGCAGACGACAGGCCTTAGAGAACCGATCCACAACGACCAGTATAGTAGTATTCCCCTGTGAGGGGGGAAGGTCTGTGACGAAATCCACCGAGAGGTGAGACCATGGTCGTTGTGGAACGGGCCGGGGTTGTAACTTTCCCCTGGGCAGGTGTCTAGGCGCCTTACACTGGGCGCACACCGAGCAGGAGGAGACATAAACCCTCACATCCCTGGCTAACGTTGGCCACCAGTACTTAGCGCTAAGGCAGTGCACAGTCCGGCCAATACCAGGATGTCCAGAGGAGGGTGACGTGTGAGCCCAATATATCAGTCGATCCCGAACCTCGAGCGGAACGTACGTCCGACCCACCGGGCACTGGGGAGGACTAGGGTTGGTACGCAATGCCCGCTCGATTTCAGCATCGACCTCCCACACTACCGGTGCCACCAGACAAGACTCCGGCAGTATGGGAGTGGGCTCAACGGACCTCTCCTCCGTGTCATACCGCCGAGACAGTGCGTCTGCCTTACCGTTCTGGGACCCAGGGATGTACGTGATCTTAAATACGAACCGGGCTAAAAACATGTTCCACTGCGCCTGGCGAGGGTTCAATCTCCTAGCTGCCCGGATGTACTCCAGGTTACGGTGGTCATTAAAAATGAGAAAAGGGTGTTGAGCCCCCTCAAGCCAATGCCTCCACACCTTTAGGGCCTGTACCACGGCTAACAGCTCCCTGTCCCCTACGTCATAATTTCGCTCCGCCGGGCTGAGCTTTTTGGAGTAAAAAGCACAGGGGCGGAGTTTAGGTGGCGTGCCGGACCGTTGCGAAAGTACGGCCCCAATACCGGCCTCTGACGCGTCAACCTCTACCTGAAATGGTAAAGCGGGATCCGGATGCGCCAGCACCGGAGCCGAAGTAAACAGGTCCTTCAGTCTCCCAAAAGCCCTGTCCGCCTCGGCTGACCACTGCAAACGCACTGGACCCCCCTTCAACAGAGACGTTATGGGAGCTGCCACCTGTCCAAAATCCCGGATAAACCTCCGGTAGTAATTTGCAAACCACAAAAACCGCTGCACCTCTTTAACAGTGGTTGGAGTTTGCCAATTACGCACGGCTGACACTCGGTCAACCTCCATCTTCACCCCTGACGCAGACAACTGATAACCCAAAAAGGAGATAGACTCCTGGAAAAACAGACATTTCTCTGACTTGACATACAGGTCGTGCTCCAACAGCCTCCTCAACACTCGGCGCACCAGGGCTACATGCTCGGCTCGGGTAGAAGAGTACACAAGAATGTCATCAATGTACACGACCACACCCTGCCCCTGCATGTCCCTGAAGATCTCATCTACGAAGGATTGGAAGACTGAAGGAGCGTTCATCAACCCGTATGGCATGACGAGATACTCGTAATGACCTGAGGTGGTACTAAATGCTGTCTTCCATTCATCGCCCCCTCTAATGCGCACCAAGTTGTATGCGTTCCTGAGATCTAGTTTTGTGAAGAAACGCGCCCCGTGCAATGACTCCGTCATAGTCGCAATCAGCGGGAGTGGATAACTGTATTTCACCGTGATCTGATTGAGACTACGGTAATCAATGCACGGGCGCAAATCTCCATCCTTCTTCTTCACAAAAAAGAAGCTTGAGGACGCAGGGGAAGTGGATGTAAGTCTCCATAGCTCTCTTCTCCTCTTGAGACAGAGGATACACATGGCTCTGTGGAAGCGCTGCTCCTGCCTGGAGGTCTATCGCACAATCTCCCTGCCTATGAGGAGGCAACTGCGTCGCCCTCGATTTACTGAACACGATTGCCAAATCCTCATACTCAGGGGGAATGTGCAGTGCAGGCACCTGGTTTGGACTCTCCACCGAGGTCGCCCCCACGGAAACACCTAGACATCGCCCCACACACTGGGCAGACCACTCCTTAAGAGCCCTCTGTTGCCACGAAATAGAAGGATTATGGGTAATCAACCAGGGAAGCCCCAACACCACCGGATACGCAGGAGAGTCAATCAGATATAGCTGAATAGTTTCCTCATGACCCCCCTGCGTCCTCATCCTAAGTGGCGCTGTGACCTCCCTAATTAACCCCGATCCCAAGGGACGGCTGTCTAAAGCATGGACAGGAAATGGGGCGTCGACTGGAAGAAGGGGAATTCCTAGTTTTAAACAAAAATGTCGATCAACAAAATTCCCAGCTGCGCCTGAATCTACTAGCGCCTTATGCTGGGAATGAGGTGCAACCTGTGGAAAATTTACAGGTAAACAGACATGCACAACAGAGAGCTCTGGGTAAGTGGGACGCCTACTCACCTGGAATGACTCCCCAGTGCGTGGCCTGTCGTCCTCTCCCCTAGGAGACCCTCCCCAGCACCGAGCCGCAGTGTGCCCTCCACGGCCACGGTGCAGGGAACAGCCCCCCTCGGGCTCCTCCTCCTCCTCTCTCTAGCGCCAGCACCTCCAAGCTCCATAGGGCTCGGCTCGGAGGTGCTGGAGGGTGGAATGGACGACCCCCACTCGGTGCGTCCGCGGGTAGCCAGCAGGGTGTCAAGCCGGATGGACATGTCCACCAGCTGGTCGAAGGTAAGATGGGAATCCCTGCAGGCCAACTCTCGACGGACGTCCTCCCGTAGACTACATCGGTAGTGGTCGATGAGGGCCCGCTCATTCCACCCTGCATCCGTTGCTAGAGTCCGGAACTCCAGGGCGAACTCCTGTGCGCTCCTCCTCCCCTGTCGAAGGTGGAACAGACGCTCCCCCGCCGCCTTCCCCTCTGGTGGATGGTCGAACACGGCCCTGAAGCGGCGGGAGAACTCCGCGTAGGTGATGGTGGCGGCGTCTATTCCCCTCCATTCGGCGTTAGCCCACTCTAACGCCTTGCCGGTGAGACAGGAGATGAGGGCGGAGACGCTCTCGTATCCCGAGGGCGCCGGGTGTATGGTGGCCAGGTAGAGTTCCACCTGCAGGAGGAACCCCTGACATCCGGCTGCGGTACCATCATATGCCCTCGGGAGCGAGAGCCGAATACCGCTGAGTTCCGGTGCTGGAAGAGGAGGACTGGTCGATGTTGATGGTAAGGTGTGCGGAGGTGTGGGCACCTCTCTGGTGACCAAACGGTGCAGAGTGTTCGCCACCTCGTTCATGGCGGCCTCAAGTCATGTCTTGATGGCTGATCCGTTCCTCCAGCGACTTGGGTGCCGCCGCTGCTTCTGCTGACTCCATGGTGGTGTGTTATTCTGTCACAACGGCTGATGTAGATGTGGTGAAGGAGTCAAACGCAGACACAGAAGCTAAGTCCAATACTTTACTGAACACGACCAAAAATATACAAAACACTGGCCTCAAAACAAACAAGAGGCGGACGATGCGCAACAATGCGCAAAAGGCTAGTATTCCAAGGCGCACGAAAACAGTACAGTGCGACGACAGGGAAAACAACAAACAAACAACGAGCTGACCTGATGACAGGCGAACAATAACACACAACACAAGACTAACCAAACGAGAAACTTATAGGAGACATAATCAACCAAACAGGAAACAGGTGTACACAATCAGACAAAACCAAACAGACATCGAAAACATCAAACGGTGATAGCTAGTACTCCGGGGACGACGACCGCCGAAGCCTGCCCGAACAAGGAGGAGGAGCAGCCTCGGCCGAAACCGTGACAGTATGTAAACTTCTGACCCACTGGGAATGTGATGAAAGAAATAAAAGCAGAAATAAATCATTCTCTCTACTATTATTCTGACATTTCACATTCTTAAAATAAAGTGGTGATCCTAACTGACCTAAAACAGGGAATTTTTACTAGGATTAAATATCAGGAATTGTGAAAAACTGAGTTTAAATGTATTTGGCTAAGGTGTATGTAAACTTCCGACTTCAACTGTACCACTTAAATTGGTACAGTACTCTCACTAGCGGGTGCAACAAGTATAGCCTCTTACAAGGCACAATTCAAAATGTGTTAATAAGCTACAACAATACCATGCACCCACGAAAGGTTTTTGGTGCTCCAAAATTACAGTATGATACTGTATTATGTGGGGTACAGCATTCTCACTAATGGTTGTAACAAAAATATATAACAAATATATATAATGGTTGAGTGTTTAGCCATGTCCTTTTGATTTGTTTTGTCCTGTAGTCACTGCCAGTTTAGAAGCCTATATTAAGGCCTCTACAAATGCAATTGATATAAAATACAAAATATTCATTGGTATGCTGTAATACATAAATACTTATTCACTGTTAGCAATTGCTGTAATTTTATTACAACACAATTTAGCAGAATGCCATTGTGCCCCCATAATGCATTGCTCTTTACAGTACTGTACTGTAAAATAGAATTACAGTAGCCAACTGTTCAAGTTTTGCTGTAAATTTACAGCAATTTGTTAGTGTACTACATTGGTGCCAGAAATGGAATGTGGGATCTTTCCATCTATCCGTGTGTGTGGGTTGATAGGACTGGGTCACAGATAATTATTGCAGGGCAGATTGGCAAGGGAATAGGCACGTGTGAGTGTTATTTCACAGAGAAGTGCTCCTTTCGTCTTTCATCTTGTCTGCTGCTGCACCATGGAAACTATCAGGGACACAGGACTCTTTCACTCTCCCAACTCCCCATCACACACACACACACACACACGCACACGACACACACACACACACACACACACACACACACACACACACACACACACACACACACACACACCTGAAATAGTATTATCATGAGCAACAGGATAGGAGACAGGTCAAACACACACATACATATACATATACATATACATATATATAGTAACCACAGGGACTGAGTGGACAGACCATCAGTAGGAAAGTCTGGACTTCATGAATGGACAAATACACTGACTGAGCTCTGCAGACAGAGACGGGGAGAGAGAGTGAGAGAGACTGAGACGAAGAGAGAGATTGAGAGAAGAACAGAGAGAGAAGGGGAATCCCAGAGTTGCTGGGAGGACACAGAGGAACACAGTCAGAACTAGAAGAGGGAGAAAAATATATATACTCCCTCCGGTATATGCTGATCATATCTCATCGCTATTCAGTAGCTATTACACTAGATCACCATCATCTAATTAGCATTGTGGTTTCCAAGATGGTGTAGTAGTGCGGTCGTGTATTGTGTTGTGTCCTCGTGTAAATAGCCTTTTTTTTTTTTTTTTTTTTTTTTGTCTTTTATTCGTACATATTTCTCTATCTCACTTTCCATCCTTTAAATAAATATACTTTCCTGCAACCCGCCTCACCCAATGTGGAATGGATTCTATTATTTCTTTATTTAATCAAGAACCTACGGCTGAAACTAGCCAGCTAACTAGCTACTTGCTATTAGCCACCGTTAGCGGTCTTCACCACTGTCCGTGGCCTACACTACCTACCAGGCAGCTCTAGCCTGGACAATTATCGGCCAGTCTGCACAGCGTGCTATTGACCCAGAGCATATCGGATTTTCTGCCGGAATCACTGAATCCCTGGACCCTAACACCGGACCATCGCAACTAGCTAGCTGCAACCGAATGGCTGTTGTTGGCTAATATAGGGTGACCATATTTTAGTTTTCAAAAATGAGGACAGTGGGAGCGGGAGGCAGATGGACACCCGCAGTGGGTGGTAAATACAAATGCGTTCACAACCATGCAACTATGTTATTGAACTTTAATACATAAAGTAATACATCCTTTCCATTCAACTGTTGGCCCTCAACAATAGAACAATAACAAAACAAAACAAAAAAATGGTTTAGCTTTTAACAGCTTTTACATGACACTGTTTATTTTCATGGCCATAGGTAAAAAAAAACAGTTGTCATAAAAAAATCCACAATTTCAGTCAAAAATAATGTCAGTCCTCCTGATGCTCTCTGGTATACTTTCCCGAAGATCGAATCTTTCCCAACAGTCCTTAATTACCAATCAAGTAGGCAAGACATGTTTTTAAAGTTGTATTGTGTACACAGAAGCCCCTTCAGTGACTCAACAGACAAGTGATTCCTTTCCTTTGTCCACTGACTTTGCATCAGTGAAAAAACTCTCTCTACATTTGCATTGTGAGAAGGAATAGCAAATAAAAACTGTGCAATCTTCAGTAGCTCTGAATGAAAATCTATGCTTTTGGACCTTTCAAAATAATTATTGGGTGCTTGCAGATTACTGAACTCTCCATCACTGTTACACCTTTCTGTGAATTTCTTCAGGTTGGTGACCTGATCAAAGCACTTTGCATCATCAATTGGCAACCCCTTTTCTCCCAGGTGTTTGATACAGGCTTCTATGTCATTCCAGTCAGGTGTCTCACTCAGATCCATCCACATGAAAGAGGAGAACTCCTCCATGGGTGCCATCCATTTCTCCAGATACTCCAGGCATGAACTGTACAGACGTTGTACTTGAGCTGAAATGGTCACAATTCTTACCAAGTCCATCCTTGTTCTTTTGTGCCAATAGTCCCTTAACTTTAAGGGACATGAAGTTATTGGTCTTGCGTTCAAGAAGCATGGTGTGGACTTTGTTCAAAAGGTTCTTCACTTCCACAATTGAATTGCTCTCCCTTTCCATCTCCTAAATGTGTGAATGAAACACACACATGAGTGAGTGCATGTGCCAGAGGTAAATTTCACTGAACTCATCTTCAAAACACTTCTTGATCAAGGAGGGCGTTTTTTCCTGTGACAAAAATAATGCTTTCAAGGCTGGAAACATCTGTAGCAGCCTCTCAATACCTGGGAATAATGACAGCCATCGCGTCTTGCTGTGAGAAAGGATACTTCTGTATTCAACATCAACAAATTCACAGTACTCCTTCAGATTCTCTGTGCGCACAGTGTAGATGTGAAAGTATTGACATATTTTGAAGATGATGTTCTCAATATCGACATCTAGTGTGTCTGCCCCGTAATGAACACAATTGTTCAAGACGTGTGCTGGGCAGCCCACACCGATTAAAGAATTGTTCTGCAATGACTTTTTTAAGTTTGCGAAAACATTCTTTCCTTCTTCATCACGCCGGGTTCCCCCGAACATTGTATTGCAGTTGTCACCTGTTAATGCAATACATTTGGAAAAAATCCCATTATTTTCCAGTGTTTCTTTGATGTATTGCGCGATCGTATCAGCTGTCTCATTTGGAGTGTTTTTAACTTCGACTAATTTACTTTGCACGCCACCATTCTTCCAATCAAAATACTGAATAAGCA
The DNA here is from genome assembly GCF_020615455.1 of Coregonus clupeaformis. NCBI lineage: Eukaryota > Metazoa > Chordata > Actinopteri > Salmoniformes > Salmonidae > Coregonus > Coregonus clupeaformis. The sequence continues at coordinate 59,105,101 of NC_059214.1, forward strand.
GAGGGAATATTTTCACAGCACCGTGATTGCTCCCATCAGTAGAAACACCACATTTTCGCGCAGTCTCGGAATCAGGGAAAGCCTTTTTTAACAAGGCAGACGTGCAGTCCATTGATCTGTAGTGTAGTGTATGGAAATTATGACTGTTTTAAATGTTTTTCATGAAGAAATGGAATGTTGGTTATGTTAGTATCAAAAGGCAATGTTTAGTATAATGTAACATATAATAGACAGGAAGTGTGTTGTAAACTGGTGATTGGCCAGAAGAGGGAGCCCATCTTGTTGCATTGGTTATAAATAGGGGTACACGAAGAAGATAGGTCAGAGCAGCCATTAGAATTGGAGGACACTGCTCTCCAGACCTTGCAAGTCTGTTACTCATGCTGAAGCTTGTGATCTGAATAAACCTTATGATCAACGTTCAGTATGAGCAGACTCCTTTTGTTCATCAGCAATGACGACCACCATTCATCATATACGACATAATGGCGAGCTTGCCAGGAGGGATGATGCAATCCTTCTTTGCTGCATTTGGAGTCGCCAGGCTAACTCAAGCTGACTTTGGTCTGGAGTCATGACCCGACTAGATACAGCTAAGTTGTTGGTTTTGTTACTGCTTATGTACACTGGAGGAGTGTACCCTTACGACCGTGTTTCGGGTGGCGTTATGGCTGTTGATTGGGAGTCTGATAACAAATATTCTAAATTTGGTTGATGGTTAAACGGGGAATAATAGCATGTTTTAGGACAATGGATTGGTAGACAATAAATGTTGGAAGACGTCTGCATAGTTAGGGCACCGTGAATACGGAAAAGACCTCTTGATCGAGGCGATTCTTTAGGAATGGGCTACAAATCCGGACTTAGTTAGATTGGGTCAGGTTGATTCCTTAAGCGGGAATTATGAAGTGAATGGTTGTATTTATGTTATACTTCTTCTATAGCCGACGGGAGATATGTTGGGGATAACCGCTTGATATGAGATTCATCTTTCAAGGCAACAAAAAGTTAGACGGAGTTAATGGCGATGATGATGATTTGGCCACGGTGCGGGGTGTTCATTTGTATAGCTAGTAGGCCGCAGTTTGCTAGAGGCTGAAGCTAAGGCTGGATTGTTTTGGGCCACGTGGTGCCTCGTGGCTAATGTTTGATTGTTTCAGGCCACGTGGTACATCGTTGCTAAGGCTAATTTTTGTAAGGCTGGGGTGTGATGCTACATTCTACATGGTGGCTGAGGTGGATGCTAATGCTACATGCTAATTGTGTTTTGTGCCGCAGTGTACCTTAGGCTAAGCTAAATGCTAATGCTACATGCTAATTGTGTTGCGTGCTACATGCTAACGGATATCCTTAGAGATTCCATTGCGATGGATTAAAGTCTCTTAAACTTGTCACTGTTTGTAAGTCAGGTTGTATGTTTTGTGAGCGCTGTTAAATGTTGGTTGACTAGGAGGGGAACGAAAGGTACAGCTGGACTGTTATCGATTTAGTGGAGGTGAAAATGTGTTTTTGATTGGATGTGCGCATGCGTGTGATTTTACGGGGCTAAAACTACAACATGTGTTTATGTGCTAAGCCTACAAAGCACGGCATTATGGGTAAGGGTCATAGGTCCCATGTGGGGGGTCGGAAGGGACAATAGTCACAGAATAGAGAGATTTTGGAAAAAATCTCCTAGGTGTTAAACGGCTGTTGTTTGAATGTGAAACTATTTGGCGAGATGTAGTACATTTATAGATCAAATATATGTTGACGGAGTATAATTAATTAAATTAAGACGATTAAAATTAAATGAAAAGTTTTGGAGCGATCTATTTAATAAATGTATGGCCATGCATTTAATTTTGTGACACTACACTACAGAACGGGGGAGTTGGAGTTTATGGCACGAGATTAGGGAACGTTTTGTTTTACGGCACTAGACGGCACCACGATGGGATGCTGAAACTCAAGCATAAGGTTAAAATGATATTTGCGCATGCGTGGAATTCTGTAAAACAACACATTGATTAAACTGCAGGGGGAGACAGAGGAACACAGACGACGGAACAAATAGGCACAAGGAGAGTTTAACACGAATCTTATAAGTTTAAACGGCGGTGGGTTAAGATGAAACTTGTTTGGGTACCTATTGAATTCATAAATTAAATATATGGTAACGGATTATAATAGAGTGAATTAGATAATTAAATGACGGATTAAAATCAAGGTTTTTGGGCGATCTATAATTAGTCCTGAGTTAAAGTCTTAGAGCGAAGTACAAGTAATGAATATTGAATGGTTGGAAATACTCAGTGATGGCATTAACTACTAAAAGCTGTTCTTGTGTCTTTGTCCCTTGTCATGAGAGACAGGAGAGAGGGGGAGCGAGGAGATACAGGAAGTGATCACGTGACGCATCAGAGGATCAAGTCATAAAAAAGGTTACTGTTACAAGATATGTGATGTTATGACGATTTTACATAGGCTTGGCAAATACTATTTCATTAAAAATTGCATTTTGGATGCTCTGTGTATCACTGGGGTTTGATGGGAGTTGTGTTGGGAATCAAAGACGGACATTATTCTGTAAAATTTAAGATAATTAGATGCTGATAGAGCAAGGGGTTATGGGAATTGGAGTAATGGTAGGGTTAGAGGCTTTGTTTTTGGGGATTGCTTTGAAGTTGACTAACTTACTTTCCTGATGGATTGTGGTAAGATAGACACTAATTGATAAATTGGTGATATAGGAATAAAGATTGGTTTTAATTATTCATGATTTTTAATTGATTTATTTAAAAAAAGAATTACAGGGGGGAAGCCTATATAAGTTATATAGTCTAAAATAGGATAGTTCACAATAAAGGAATAGAAAGGCTTGTTACAATGGGGAAAAAGATATCAGGACTATGAAAGTCATTACACGGGTTGAAATAGGGGTAATCCTTTAATTAAAGTGTTGCTAGGTTATCTGGCAAGTGAAACAAAAGTTGCCCTTCATTCTCAAACAGAAATTGATAAAATATGTCAGCGATAAGATAGGTTTAAAAAGTAGAGCTTAGGGATGTTTATTCTCAGCTTACAATGATCATCCAGGAGTGATTATTGCATCAGAAATATAGACAAATAATAGATAGGGTACTCGCAGAAACAACGATGAAGATGAATCCAGAAGACGGAAGAAAATGAGATGTCTGGAACGTGAAGGAGAAGAGGATGATGAAGATGAGAGTGATTGATGAGAGGTCATGGGTGGAGGTGACTCTGTGATCAGAGGGAAGTGGCAAGAGAGGAAAGAAGAAATGGATACTAGAGATTTGATCTCTGATGAAAGTTGAAGGTACAAGAGCAAAGAAGAAATGGAGAAGTGGAAGAAGTAACACGACTGGATGAAGACCTCAAGAATTGAAGGAGAAGAATAATACAGTGAGGCCAAAGGAAAGGCCACTAGTAAGAAGATGATATTTCAAGAACAGAACTTAGAAGATAACCTTTTGAAGAATACTGATATGTCAACAACGAGAAAGAACAAGACGAAGAAACTCTGAAAACTCAATCATACAACTGGTGGAGAAGAGAAGTTTTGGTTATGAAGAATCAGAGTGAACCAAATCAACAATCACTGTTACAGCTTCAACTGGACAATGTCAAGTGCAATTGTACCAGCCAAGGGGGGTACCAGATGTTCCATATCCACAGCAACAAGTCAGGAGGAAACAAGAGAACATTTTTAAGGAAGATACAGGGGCAATTTAAGATCACCTGTTCTCCAGGTGAACCCTAAATATTCTAGAGTGCCTAGAATATCCGGAAGGGGGGTATCAGCTGAGAGCATCGATTAGAGAAGAAGAGAAAATAGTCAACAATTGAAGTAAAAACAACCGACCATTAGAAGTGATAGTGAATAGGGGAAAAACTTATCTGGGTTCAGCCTAAAGAGGTTAAACATCTCACTAATTAAACATCTAACTAATTAGGATAGGATAGGGATTTGAGGTAGTAAAACAGTTTAATTACTCTTAAGGAATCAATTGAGCTCTGCTATAGAAGTCAAATAGGAATTAAAATAGACATACTAATATTAGGACAATATATCAATGACATTGTGGGAAGAGATGCATGGTGTAAATTGAAGTGTTCAATCAGAGGCACACTAGACGACTGACTGTCTGGTAGAATATTTTAAGAAGTAGGGTTTTTGGGAATCATTTGCTTAAAAGATAATATCATAGGAAGGATGATAATGTATTAGATTACCTGTTGGACAATCTGTCTGGGAAAATAAACTTAATAGAGTGACTGTTATTCTGGGTTACATCCTGACACAAAGAGATTTGAGGTTAGGCTAAAGGTGTTTAGTCGGTTTTGCCAAGTCTGTGTGTAATGAGTCAGAAGCAGGTGGGGAACTTTCCCAATCACATAGTCTAAACATTTGGTGGTAGGGGATTTTGTGAAAATCAGGGGAAAAGGTTTTAAATGTTATGAGAGAAAAGATTAGATTAAAATAAGTTAGGAGTAGATTAGGGTTGAAGGAACTCTGAGACAGTAAGCTAAGTTTTAACGTTAGTAGTAAGAGAGAGAGAGAACAGTAATGAATGACACTTTAGAATAGGAAGATCAAGGTAATTGTGGGTACCTTTTGTTATAATCAGAAGGTTTAAAGTTTAGAGGTAGAACTGAAAGGGGGAAAAAGTGACACTAGTGGTGATGGATGGAAGTACAAGTAAAGAGTTCAGAGCTTTGGGAAAACTAGGTTGTTTATAGGGGTCCAGCATCAATTATAGGGGGAAAATACTGTTATTAGGGTTAGGAGAATAATAATTATAATATGCCATTTAGGATGATGACGTTTCTTTCACAGAGAGAGAGAGAGAGATAATTAGGGAGAATATGTGTACTTATCTAGTGAAAGCATTAAAATTTGTTTTGGTTAAGAATTATTGGTTAAAGGGCTATGTAATTTGTAAGGTGACGCTTATAATGGAAGATTTGAAGTCTGTAGAAGTTTCCACAGTCACAGAGGGAGTTAAGGATAAGTTTATTACAGTAGTTACTCCAACAGTGAATAATACACATGGGATATGGGTAGCTTTTCCACTAGAAGGAATTAAGGGTTTTAATTCATCAACTAAATCAACGACGGTAATGGTAACTTTGGAAAGAAATTAATGACTCAGGAGTTTATGTTACGGATGGAGAGGGCTGTCAATGATAGTACGAATAGGATTAAAATAGGAGAGCAGATATTAATAGAAACAATATAGATTAATCTGAAATGGAGAATAGAGATTCATCATGGAAGCTGCAGGATGGGGTCTTTTGATTTTGATGACAGAGGGGGGGGGCATCTGATCAGTGCTGCTCGTTCCTCTGTTGTGAAAATTAGAGATAGATTAACTCATTCTGTAAGAATCAGTGAGGAATCTTGAGGGTTGATGTCTGTTGGGGATGCCAGCCCAAGACGTGTTAGACGGTCGCGCAGCCTCTGGCGGGTATGGGTCAGTGTTATGCTTTGTCATAGCTGTGGTATCAGCAACAGTCATTGACAGATAAAATAATGTAGTTGTCAGAACAGTAGGGTTTAAGTGTTCTTGGGTAAATGGATTACCCTATGGGAATTGTTAGATGGAAAGTAAAGTCAGGTAACAGTGGAAACCTGAAGTATTCAGGTGAACCAGTGAGGATAAAAGTTGTTGTTGTTCTAATAAAACATATGAGGTAGGGGTATGTTTATGGGAATATAGGTTACTTTTTATGTACCAGGTAGTAGAAAAGCAGGACTTGGATGGTTAAATGATTAGCTTTTGACTGACAATGTGACTATGGGGAATTTTAGAGATATTTGGTGGGTTTGTGATGATAGAGTATATTCTGACCCTATGGAGGGATAGGATGTTGTTACATGTCAATGTTGAAGCTTCCATATGAGGCTTTTACCATTAAAAGAGGAGTGATATCAACACAGAGCAATCTGAAGTTAGGTTTAGAAATTGGGTAAAGAGAGATATGGTGACATTTAATAGTCTTTAAGTCTAAGGGAGAAGGGGACGTTTTCCATGGTAGGGTGTAACATTTGGAAAATATCAGGGATGCATTTGGGTGCAAGATCAGTTAGGCCAGTAGGGGGCAGTGATGGGGTACATTTTAAGGCACTGTGTAATATGTTACTGACCTTTGAGAAAGTTATGATATTGAGATAGGTTGAAGAGTGAGGCCTGGAGACAACACTCAGATGCCGTGGTTGACTGTTCCTGATCTGGAGGAAGATGGATGGACTACTGATGGATAAATATTTTTTTATGAGTTGATGATTTTTCAAATTATTATTATTATTATTATTATTTTTTTTTTTTTTCCTTTCAATATTGGTGTGATTTGTAGTATGATTTATGAATCAAAGGGGGGAATGGATAATGTGATTCATGCATCATTTATGTATCATTTTTTAAATTCTTAGGTGAAATTGAGGTTTAATTTGAAAGTGGTTGTTTTGCAAAGGATACTGTTTGGTCGTTTCTTTTCTTTTCATTCCAGAAGCATTTGGGGGAACATGTGACTCAAAGACAATATGAAGGGACAATATGACTGGAGGAGATGAAACAAGGAGGGTGTGGCTGATTCCATCATCAACAAGTCCATTGGAGGAGGAGACTACGGAGGAGATGAAGTGTAGTGGACTACATTCCAGTGTCAGCAATGAAATATAGACATATTTGATGTGTAATACATAATTGTGTCATATTCTTAGGTATTGATTTTAGTAGAATGATGTTTGATGTTATTGAATGCAGATGAGGATCTTAGATGCTTTTGTTTATTTCGATGGGGTTTAGGGAAAGGACGTTTAGGCAGGGAGAGATTCCTTTTCAGGTCCTATGGGTTGACCAGCCTGAGAGTGGATGTTTCTGGATAGGATTTTGTTTGCAGGGGAACATGTGTATTTGGTGGCATCATAGTTTCAAATGTATTTACATGGTTTATGAGTTTATCTGGAGTACCGCGGTGGTTGCCTGGGGCAGAGGGACCGTGAGAGAATTTTACTGTCTTGATTGATGGATGGATGGATTTGGAACAAAGGTTGCCGGACAGGTTTTTCGCTCTCACACTCCATAAAGATTTATTCATGATTCATAGTAATGTGTTCACACTTCATAAACAGTTTGTTCATAATTCATAGTAATGTGTTAACATTTCATCAACAGTTATTCATATTTCATAAGAAAGGTATTTACACTCTAGAGGAGAATGTTTTTGGGTTTAAGGTTAAGGATATTCAATAAGATAAATTGTTACTGGTCATAATTATATTCTGTTTGTTTTCGAGACTTAGTTTAGTCTCGAAGGGGGGAAATGTAGTGTATGGAAATTATGACTGTTTTAAATGTTTTTCATGAAGAAATGGAATGTTGGTTATGTTAGTATCAAAAGGCAATGTTTAGTATAATGTAACATATAATAGACAGGAAGTGTGTTGTAAACTGGTGATTGGCCAGAAGAGGGAGCCCATCTTGTTGCATTGGTTATAAATAGGGGTACACGAAGAAGATAGGTCAGAGCAGCCATTAGAATTGGAGGACACTGCTCTCCAGACCTTGCAAGTCTGTTACTCATGCTGAAGCTTGTGATCTGAATAAACCTTATGATCAACGTTCAGTATGAGCAGACTCCTTTTGTTCATCAGCAATGACGACCACCATTCATCATATACGACAGTAGCTATTGTGATGCTTCATGGTGTGGAATGCAAAAACTCCCTCCGCAGCAGTAACAGCATCTTCTGTTTTACCTGCTCTCACAAAATAGTCAGTTAATTTACCTGACAAACTCTCTCCTTTAGCTGCAATTTTATGTTTTGCGGAGCTAATGTGGGCTTCTAGGTCGCTAGCACCTTTATTTGACACTGACACGTACGTGCCAGCTTTGCAGGTCATGCATTCTGCTTCACATGGATCCCGACCAAGATGAAAACACGGGAATTTTCTCTGTAAATTATCTGTGAATTTACATTTGCGTTTGGGCATTTTTACGCTGTTCTGGAGCCATGTGCCACTGTTGACAAGCAAGCTGCTGCTCTGTCTCTTGGCTGTTGCCATAGTGAGGGTAATGATTGAGATGCAGTTTGACCAATGTTTGCGTAGGCCTACATGACCGACCAATGGTGGCGTGTGAGAAGGCGGGACCTAAAGAGCAATGCAAAACCCCAAAAACGCACACAATGAATGGCGACTGTAGAAAGCAAAAGCCGAATCCCAGACATTTTGGGCGATTTAGAAATCCCGGCTGGACGCATTTTTTTAGGTCCAAAAAGAGGACATGTCCGGGAAAAAGAGGACGTATGGTCACCCTAGCTAATGTCCACTTCCCGACGTACCAGTTAGCCTTGAGCTAGCTTCGAGCCCATCTCCCGGCTATCTACCTCTCTGTCAACCGGACGGGACCTCCTAGTGTCGACACGGAGCCCCGCCGATCCATCACGTCTGGTCTGCCGACGTAATCGTCTGATGTGGTTTCAACAGGCTTCCCGTTGCGACGACCACAAAGATCCATCTGCTAGCCCCGGCCCGCTAGCACGCGCAATCAACAGCCGTGCCTCCTGCTCTCCTGTGCTTTAGCAGCCTACGATCTGCTCCCGAACTTACTTAGTGCTGTTCACTGGACCTTATGATCACTCAGCTACACAGCTAATGCCTGCTGGACTGTTCCTTTACACGGTACCCCATCCTGTTTATCTGTTTAGCCTCAGCCCAAACTTTCGTCGCCATTACCAGTTGTTGTCTTAGCCCTCTCTAATAACACCTGTGATTGCATTATGCCTCTCTCCCATGTCAATATGCCTAGCCTATTGCTGTTTGGGTTAGATCTTATTATACAATTTAGAGCCCCAAGTTCAGCTCAACCAGCCTCAGAGAGCTCCTTTGTCCCCCCCTCCATACACGCGGAGACCGGCTCAATCGGTACCTCCAGTGATGCTATCTCTTTCATAGTTACCCAATGCTTAGGTGTACCTCCACTGTACTCATATACTTCCGTATCCTTGTCTGTACACAATGCCCTGAATCTATTCTACAACGCCCGGAAATCTGTCCCCTTTCTCTGTACCCAACGCACTAGAAGACCAGTTCTTAAAGCCTTTAGCCGTATCCTTATTCTATTCCTCCTCTGTTCCTCTGGTGATGTAGAGGTTAACCCAGGTCCTGTAGCCCCCAGTATCAATCCTACCCCCCAGGCGCTATCATTTGTTGACTTCTGTAACCGTAAAAGCCTTGGTTTCTTGTATGTTAACATCAGAAGTCTCCTCCCCAAGTTTGAGTTATTCACTGCGTTAGCACACTCTGCCAACCCTGATGATCTAGCAGTGTCTGAATCTTGGCTTAGGAAGGCCACCAAAAATTCAGAAATGTCCATTCTGAACTACAACATTTTCCGTCTAGATAGAACTGCCAAAGGGGGCGGAGTTGCAATCTACTGTAGAGAGCCTGCAGAGCTCTATCATACTATCCAGGTCTGTGCCCAAACAGTTTGAGCTCCTACTTCTAAAAATCCACCTTTCCAGAAATAAGTCTCTCATTGTTGCCGCTTGCTACAGACCCCCCTCAGCCCCCAGTTGTGCCCTGGACACCATATGTGAATTGCTTACCCCCCCATCTATCCTCAGAGTTCGTACTGCTTGGTGACCTAAACTGGGATATGCTTAAAACCCCGGCCGTCCTACAATCTAAACTAGATGCCCTCAATCTCACACAAATTATCAAGGAACCTACCAGGTACAACCCTAAATCCGTAAACATGGGCACCCTCATAGATATCATCCCGACTAATTTACCCTCTAAATACAGCTCCGCTGTCTTCAACCAGGATTTCAGCGATCACTGCCTCATTGCCTGCGTCCGTAATGGGTCCGTGGTCAAACGACCACCCCTCATCACTGTCAAACGCTCCCTAAAACACTTCAGCGAGCAGGCCTTTCTAATTGACCTGGCCCGAGTATCCTGGATGGATATTGACCTCATTCCGTCAGTAGAGGATGCCTGGATGTTCTTCAAAAGTGCTTTCCTCTCCATCTTAAATAAGCATGCCCCATTCAAAAAATGCAGAATTAAGAACAGATATAGCCCCTGGTTCACCCTAGACTTGACTGCCCTTGACCAGCACAAAAACATCCTGTGGCGTACTGCATTAGCATCGAACAGCCCCCGCGATATGCAACTTTTCAGGGAAGTCAGGAACCAATATACATAATCAGTTAGGAAAGCAAAGGCTAGCTTTTTCAAACAGAAATTTGCATCCTGTAGCACTAACTCTGTACTATGCAGCCGTCTTCATCGACCTGGCCATGGCTTTTGACTCTGTCAATCACTGCATTCTTATTGGCAGACTAAATAGCCTTGGTTTCTCAAATGACTGCCTCGCCTGGTTCACCAACTACTTCTCAGATAGAGTTCAATGTGTCAAATCGGAGGGCCTGTTGTCTGGACCTCTGGCAGTCTCTATAGGGGTGCCACAGGGTTCGATTCTCGGGCCGACTCTATTCTCTGTGTATATCAATGATGTCGCTCTTGCTGCTGGTGACTCTCAGATCCACCTCTACGCAGATGACACCATTTTGTATACATCTGGCCCTTCATTGGACACTGTGTTAACAAACCTCCAAATGAGCTTCAATGTCATACAACACTCCTTCCGTGGCCTCCAACTGCTCTTAAACGCTAGTAAAACTAAATGCATGCTCTTCAATCGAACGCTGCTTGCACCCGCCCGACCAACTAGAATCACTACTCTCGGCGGGTCTGACTTAGAATATGTGGACAACTACAAATACCTAGGTGTCTGGTTAGACCGTAAACTCTCCTTCCAGACTCACATTAAGCATCTCCAATCCAAAGTTAAATCTAGAATCGGCTTCCTATTTCGCAACAAAGCCTCCTTCACTCATGCTGCTAAACATGCCCTTGTAAAACAGACTATCCTACCGATCCTTGACTTCGGCGATGTCATTTACAAAATAGCTTCCAACACTCTACTCAGCAAATTGGATGTAGTCTATCACAGTGCCATCCGTTTTGTCACCAAAGCCCCATATACTACCCACCATTGTGACCTGTACGCTCTCGTTGGCTGGCCCTCACTACATATTCATCACCAAACCCACTGGCTCCAGGTCATCTATAAATCACTTCTAGGCAAATCCCTGCCTTATCTTAGATCATTGGTCACCATAGCAACACCCACCCGTAGTTTGGGTTCCAGCAGGTATATCTCACTGGTCATCCCCAAAGCCAACACCTCCTTTGGCCGCCATTCCTTCCAGTTCTCTGCTGCAAATGACTGGAACGAACTGCAAAAATCTCTGAAGCTGGAGACTCTTATCTCCCTCACTAACTTTAAGCATCAGTTGTCAGAGCAGCTTACTGATCACTGCACCTGTACACAGCCCATCTGTAATTAGCCCACCCAATTACCTCATCCCCATATTGTTATTTATTTTGCTAATTTGCACCCAAGTATCTCTTTTTGCACATCATCTTCTGCACATCTATCACTCCAGTGTTAATACTAACTTGTAATTATTTTGCACTATGGCCTATTTATTGCCTTACCTCCATAACTTACTACATTTGCACACACTGTATATAGATTTTCTATTGTGTTATTGACTGTACGTTTTGTTTTTGTTTATTCCATATGTAAGTCTGTGTTGTTGCTGTTTTTATCGCACTGCTTTGCTTTATCTTGGCCAGGTCGCAGTTGTAAATGAGAACTTGTTCTCAACTGGCTTACCTGGTTAAATAAAGGTGAAATAAAATAAAATAAAATATAAATGTAATCAAGCAGCCACATGGCAACAGCGCAGTCAGTAGGGGGTAACCATGACAACAGTCAGTACTTGGTTACCATAGCAACAACATAGCGCTGGATTACAAACACCAGTTTGATTTCATTCTGCCTTTATTTTACAACTTTGTCCAGGTGACCTATTTCAACCATTAGGCCTTCCAATGATGACCTAGAGACAGACACAGCTACAGACAACCACATACAGATCTCTCTCTCGCCTGCTCGCTCGCTCGCTCGCTCTCAATTCAATACAATTCAATTCAATTCAAAGGGCTTTATTGGCATGGGAAACATATGTTAACATTGCCAAAGCAAGTGAAATAGATAACAAACAGAATTGAAATAAACAATCAAATTACACTCGCAAGTTTCAAAGGAATATACACATTTCAAATATCATATTATGGCTATGTACAGTGTTATAATGATGCGCAAATAGTTCAAGTACAAAGGGAAAATAAATAAACATACATTTGGGTTCCCTCTGTGTGTGTGTGTGTGTGTTTGTGGGTGCGCGTGAGTGCTTGCGTGTGTGAAGGGCTATAGTACACAGACAGAGCATGTGTTGCATAATTCTGAAATTCAGTAAATAACTCATAGATACAGAGCGTGTACGCGCGTGCGCATTCATGTGTGATGACGCCCCACGCCCCCGCCCAACTCGTCTTGCGTCGCATCTGGATCTGAAACCTGTCACCTGCAGCAGCAATCAGCAGCACAGCGGTATCGGTGGCCGCAAGGAGGGATGAGAGGAGAATCTCATCACGGGAAGACGGGAATTTGTACCTCTACATCTGATCATCATATCTATTTTTTTCCGTCTGTTTCTCTCTCGCTTTTTTCCTTTTGAAACGGAATAGCCTATTTAGCTGTCTCTTCTCTACACCCGATCATCTCTCTCAGAACAGAACAGAGGATTAAGAACAGAAGAGAAGAGGACAACGAAGGGAGAGACTAATGGAGGAATAAAAAGCAAATGAGAAGAGAGGAGGAATTTACCTCTCCTCTAGGCTACACTCGATAATCTCAATCTCTCTCTCCTTCGCTCTATCTCTCTCTGGTCATGGCTGTGCAGGGGACCAGCCTGCTAGAGAACCCGGTCCAGGCGATTCTGTACCTTAGAGAACTGACCACTATAGTTCAGAACCAGCAGAGCCTCATCCAGACACAGCGCCTGCGCATTGACGAACTGGACCAGCGCGTGGATGAGCTGCTCGGGGAGAACAGGAATCTGCGCGAGGCAAGAGGAGTACAACATCATTATCATCATCACCCGGACTCCAACCTGAACCTTCATCATCATCCTCAGCACCAACATCCAGACACACAACCTCATGACACCGGGTCTCTGCCTGCCCAGCCTCTGCCTGAGATCCACCCGGACCAAGAAAAACCACCTCCTCAACCCGCCAATCCGGAGGACATGCAGCTGGTACCGGCCCAACCCCAACCACAGTCACCGAGCCCTCCCCAAAGCGAGGCCAGCCCGGGAAAGGGTGAGGACGGCAGGTCCAGCCCGGGCTGCCGCACACTGATTCCCCTGGTTCCCCTAGCTCCCCTCACTCCTACCACTCTCTGCCGCTCGCTGGCTCTCGCCAATCAATCAGAGTGAGTCCATTTACTATCCTTTATCAACGCGAATGTGATAAAGTATGTGTGTGCCCTGTAAACCATAAAAAACGAGTTGTTTCAACTAATTATTAAGTAACTGGTTCCACAGACTTTTTTGTTTTGTTTACATCAAACTTCAAATAAACGCTGAGTCTCAAATAGCCACCTGTTCCTTTTTATAATAGCCAGGCAATAGCACACATTTCAGCAAATAAAAACCCTTTCAAATAAACGCCGGGTCTAAATGAATTGTTTAGGAGGTTACCATGAATTGTTTGAGCTTCAATGTTTGATTTGTTACATTACATAATTCAGTAATGACTCGAAAAATTATGGCAATCATCCGTTTTTAACGCCAGTAAGAAACTGCTAGCCATCTTCTTCTTCTTCTTCTTCTTCTTTACATTGTTATGGCAGACTACACCTGTTGGTGTATTGCCGCCACCTACTATAAAGGGGTATTGAAACAAAAAAATATTCAATGGGGGGGGGGACCCGACACACTGTAATACAAAAATAAATCAAACAACCATCCCACTCCTTCAGTCACATTGAAATCACATCTGGACTGAGCATTCATCGACAGGATTCCTTATAATGCCTCTGCAGAAAAATCCCTTATTCCCAAAAAACGCTCAGCCGCACTCACAATGATGCCTATTTTCTTCGATTTCCTCTCCGTTTGCGCTGTGCAGTTGATAACCAAAGTAACAAAGTCCACCTTCTTAATATGCAACATGTCAGGATCCCTCTGTTGACAAGGAATATCATCTTGTGTCTCAACTCCTACTACCATTATTTCTTCAACTTCACTCCTTTCTTCCACTCTTCTCAACGCCTCTGGATAGGAGACATTCTGGACAGCCCTTATTCTTGCCATTTCCTTCTGCTGAGAACAGCTAGCAAACTGGCAAGCACAAGAACAGTCAACAACTTCGGAAGTACAGACCCCCAGAAATCGGCTGATCGCCCTCTAGTGGCGAAAGTAAAAACTGCTGAAAATGCACAGTCTTTAAAAATATATTATTTTATAGAGGCATCCTAAGACAAAATAAACGTGACACAGTGTGTAAATGATAATACATTAGTGCAGGAAATGAAGAAATTGATTAAAATATTGGAAGTGAATGCTGGAATTTAACAATTAAATATGCAAATTAGTAAAAGCTGTGTGCATTAAGAAAATAGATGCCTGTCTCAAATAGAAGCCTGTCTCTAATAGGCGCCTGTTGTGTTCAGTGATTTAATCAAATAAATGGTGGGATATTAACTGAAGTTTTAAAATAAATTAGTTGGCCCAAATTTTGCTCCAACTTGAGAAAACGTAGGCAAAAATTCAGTTAACTTAAAATTATGTTTTTGCTCAACTTGTCTCATGTTTATTCAAGTAGAAATTATTATTTGTCCATCTTACCTAAAAAAAGCTGTGGAACTAGTTACATCAGGGGAGAACGACTGCCCCCTCTCATTGAAGCCACGGAAGTTGAAGGCCGACTGCGGTACTGCAGGAATTTCCATGGCTTCAATGAGAGTGGGCAGTTTTTCTCCCCCGATTTGAACCTGATGGTTCATGGCATTCCGAGCTTCCTGCTACTCCACCATGTCTGTTTCAATTATCAGTTAATCTGACTATTCTCTCATCATTGATTTGATTTACTTATTTAAGCAATTGTAGGTTTTATTGGATAGTTGTCTAATGTTTGTGGGGCATATTTAATGTTACTCCTTAATCACTATGATAAATACAATCGTTTTTCTTGAGTGTACTTTTAACAGAGTTGAGATGTACTTTGAAGTGCAAAGTGTAGTAATACAGGTGAAATCACTAATTGACGCAGACATGGTGGCTTAGCAGGAAGATTGGAATGCTGTGAACCAAGAGGTTGTGAGTTCAAATCCCAGGTGAAGACATGTTGAGAATATTTGTAAGTACGGTGTCCAGTAGAGGTCCGCGGTTGAAAGTAGCTTGGAATCGAAGAAAGCACCAGAACCACGGCGAAAATCTGTGGGATCTCTCAGTTTGGAACACATGGTTTGAAAAAGCATGTGATCAAACGAAGCTTATACACGCATCGGCACACTGCTTCGGAGTTAGATGCATAGCGATTTTGACGCATGGAGTATCCGGTATCAAACGTAACATCACTATTAATTACTGTATAATTGAACATGCACAATGTAATCATGTGTGTCAAATATGTAAATTGAAAACATTGTATGTTAAAAGCACGGCGTGTGTGTGTAACTAGTTCCACAGCCTTTTTTAAGGTAAGTCATAATTTCCAAATAATAATTTATAGTTGAATGAACATATGAGACAATTTGAGCAACCACATCATTTTAAGTTGACTGAATTTTTGCCTATGTCAAATAAAATAGTCAAATCAGATTTTTGTGTCACATGCTTCGTAAACAACAGGTGTAGATTAGCAGTGAAATGCTTACTTCTGAGCTCTTCCCAACAATGCAGAGAGTGAAAAAATAGAAATAATAGAAAAATAATAACACAAGGAATAAAAATACACAATGAGTAACGATAATGTGGCTATAAAGTGCCTTCAGAAAGTATTCACACCCCTTCACTTTTTCCACATTTTGTTGTGTTACAAAGTGGGATTAACATTTATTGAATTGACTGAACCAGGTTTTCCTCTAGGATTTTGCCAGTGCTTAGCTCTATTCCGTTTATTTTTATCATAAAAAAACTCCCTAGTCCTTGCCGAAGACAAGCATACCCATAACATGATGCAGCCACCACCATGCTTCAAAATATGAATAGTGATACGCATTGATGTGTTGTTGGATTTGCCTCAAACATAACGCTTTAGGACCTACATTTTTTACAGTTTTACTTTAGTGCCTTGCTAACAGGATGCATGTTTTGGAATATTTTTATTCTGTACAAGCTTCCTTCTTTTCACTCTGTCATATATGTTAGGATTGTGGAGTAACTACAATGTTGTTGATCCATCCTCAGTTTTCTCTTATGACAGCCATTAGACCCCTTTTAAAGTCACCATTGGCCTCATGGTGAAATCCCTGAGCGGTTTCCTTCTTCTCCGTCAACTGAGTTAGGAAGGACGCCTGTATCTTTGTCGTGACTGGGTGTATTGATACACCATCCAAAGTGTAATTAATAACTTCACCATGCTCAAAGGGATATTCAATGTCTTCTTTTGTTATATTTACCCATCTACCAATAGGTGCCCTTCTTTGCAAGGCATTGGAAAACCGTCTTTTTAGTTGAATCTGTGTTTGAAATGAACTGCTCGAATGAGGGACCTTACTGATAATTATATGTGTGGGGTAGTCATTCAAAAATCATGTTAAGCACTATTATTGCACACAGACTGAGTCCATGAAACTTATTATGTGACTTGTTAAGAAAAACTTTACTCCTAAATTTATTTAGGCTTGCCATAACAAAGGGGTTGAATACTTATTGTCTCAAGACATTTCAGCTTTTAATTTTTTATTAATTTGTAAAAATCTAAAAGAACATAATTCCACTTTATGGGGTATTGTGTGTAGGCCAGTGACACAACATCTCAATTTAATCCATTTTAAATTCAGTTTGTAACACAACAAAATGTGGAAAAGGTCAAAGGGTGTGAATACTTTTGAAGGCACTGTATTATCCAACCAATGGGCACAGATGTCAATTCAACGTCTAGTCCACGTTGGTTCTATGTAATTTCATTGAAATCAAATCAAATCAAAGCAATTTTTATTTGTCACATACACGTGTTTAGCAGATGTTATTGCGGGTGTAGTGAAATGCTTGTGCTTCTATCTCCGACAGTGCATTAATATCTAACAAGTAATATCTAACAATTTCACAACATATACCCAATACACACAATCTAAGTAAGGAATGGAATTAAGAATATATACATACAGTGGGGAAAAAAAGTATTTAGTCAGCCACCAATTGTGCAAGTTCTCCCACTTAAAAAGATGAGAGAGGCCTGTAATTTTCATCATAGGTACACGTCAACTATGACAGACAAAATGAGAAAAAAAATCCAGAAAATCACATTGTAGGATTTTTAATGAATTTATTTGCAAATTATGGTGGAAAATAAGTATTTGGTCAATAACAAAAGTTTCTCAATACTTTGTTATATACCTTTTGTTGGCAATGACACAGGTCAAATGTTTTCTGTAAGTCTTCACAAGGTTTTCACACACTGTTTCTGGTATTTTGGCCCATTCCTCCATGCAGATCTCTAGAGCAGTGATGTTTAGGGGCTGTCGCTGGGCAACACGGACTTTCAACTCCCTCCAAAGATTTTCTATGGGGTTGAGATCTGGAGACTGGCTAGGCCACTCCAGGACCTTGAAATGCTTCTTACGAAGCCACTCCTTCGTTGCCCGGGCGGTGTGTTTGGGATCATTGTCATGCTGAAAGACCCAGCCATGTTTAATCTTCAATGCCCTTGCTGATGGAAGGAGGTTTTCACTCAAAATCTCACAATACATGGCCCCATTCATTATTTCCTTTACACGGATCAGTCGTCCTGGTCCTTTTGCAGAAAAACAGCCCCAAAGCATGATGTTTCCACCCCCATGCTTCACAGTAGGTATGGTGTTCTTTGGATGCAACTCAGCATTCTTTGTCCTCCAAACACGACGAGTTGAGTTTTTACCAAAAAGTTATATTTTGGTTTCATCTGACCATATGACATTCTCCCAATCCTCTTCTGGATCATCCAAATGCACTCTAGCAAACTTCAGACGGGCCTGGACATGTACTGGCTTAAGCAGGGGGACACGTCTTGCACTGCAGGATTTGAGTCCCTGGAGGCGTAGTGTGTTACTGATGGTAGGCTTTGTTACTTTGGTCCCAGCTCTCTGCAGGTCATTCACTAGGTCCCCCCCGTGTGGTTCTGGGATTTTTGCTCACCGTTCTTGTGATCATTTTGACCCCACGGGGTGAGATCTTGCGTGGAGCCCCAGATCGAGGGAGATTATCAGTGGTCTTGTATGTCTTCCATTTCCTAATAATTGCTCCCACAGTTGATTTCTTCAAACCAAGCTGCTTACCTATTGCAGATTCAGTCTTCCCAGCCTGGTGCAGGTCTACAATTTTGTTTCTGGTGTCCTTTGACAGCTCTTTGGTCTTGGCCATAGTGGAGTTTGGAGTGTGACTGTTTGAGGCTGTGGACAGGTGTCTTTTAAACTGATAACAAGTTCAAACAGGTGCCATTAAAACACGTAACGAGTGGAGGACAGAGGAGCCTCTTAAAGAAGAAGTTACAGGTCTGTGAGAGCCAGAAATCTTGCTTGTTTGTAGGTGACCAAATACTTATTTTCCACCATAATTAGCAAATAAATTCATTAAAAATCCTACAATGTGATTTTTTTTCCTTACTTGATATGGACGAGCAATGACAGAGCGGCATGGACTAAGATACAGTAGAATATTATAGAATACATTATATACGTACATATGAGATGAGTAATGCAAGCTATGTAAGCATTATTAAAGTGACTAGTGTTCCATTTCTTAAAGTGGCCAGTGATTTCTAGTCTATTTCTATAGGCAGATGCCTCTAATGTGCTAGTGATGGCTATTTAACAGTCTGATGGCCTTGAGATAGTCTCCCGAGTGGCGCAGTGGTCTAAGGCACTGCATCGCAGTGCTAGCTGTGCCACTAGAGATCCTGGTTCGAATCCAGGCTCTGTCATAGCCGGCTGCGACCGGGAGACCCATGGGGCGGCGCACAGTTGGCCCAGCGTCGTCCAGGGTAGGGGAGGGAATGGCCGGCAGGGGATGTAGCTCAGTTGGTAGAGCATGGCGTTTGCAACGCCAGGGTTGTGGGTTCGATAAAATAATGTATGTGCTAACTGTAAGTCGCTCTGGATAAGAGCGTCTGCTAAATGACTTAAATGTAAAATGAAGCTGTTTTTCAGTCTCTCGGTCCCAGCGTTGATGCACCTGTACTGACCTCGCCTTCTGGATGATAGCGGGGTGAACAGGCAGTGGCTCGGGTGGTTGATGTCCTTGATGATCTTTTTGGCCTTCCTGTGACATCGGGTGCTGTAGGTGTGCTGGAGGGTGGGTAGTTTGCCCCAGGTAATGCGTTCGGCAGACCGCACCACCCTCTGGAGAGCCCTGCGGTTGCGGGTGGTGCAGTTGCCGTACCAGGCGGTGAAACAGGCCGACAGGATGCTCTCAATTGTGCATCTGTAAAGGTTTGTGAGGGTTTTAGGTGCCAAGCCAAATTTCTTCAGCCTCCTGGCTTCTTCACCACACTGTCTGTGTGGGTGGACCATTTCAGGTTGTCAGTGATGTGTAGGCCAAGGAACTTGAAGCTTTCCACCTTCTCCACTGTGGTCCTGTTGATGTCGATAGGGGGGTGCACCCTCTGCTGTTTCCTGAAGTCCACGATCATCTCCTTTGTTTTGTTGACGTTGAGTGAGAGGTTATTTTCCTGGCACAACACTCCCAGAGCCCTCAACTCCTCCCTGTAGGCTGTCTCGTCATTGTTGGTAATCAAGCCTACTACTGTTGTGTCATCTGCATACTTGGTGATTGAGTTGGAGGCATGCTTGGCCACGCAGTCATGGGTGAACAGGGAGTACAGGAGTGGTCTGAGCATGCACCCTTGTGGGGCCCCAGTGTTGAGGATCAGCAAAGTGGAGGTGTTGTCCAGGACCCAGTTGCACAGGGTGGGGATCAGACCCAAGGCCTTGAGCTTAATGATGAGCTTGGAGGGTACTATGGTGTTGATGTGGAAACAACGTTGATTCAACCAGTGTGTGCCCAGTCGGCATGTCCTTGTTCAGCCACGATTCAGAGAAACATAGGATATTACAGTTCTTCAGGTCCCGTTGATAGGATAGTCTTGAACGGAGCTCGTCCAGTTTGTTCTCTAGTTATTATACGTTTCGCCAATAGAACGGAGGGTGGAGGCGATTTATTTACTCACCGACGTAGTCTCGTCAGGGAGACCGCTCGTCTTGCGCCGTCTCTTCCTCTTTCAAGTCCCAGAGATTAGGGCCTGGTCTGGAATGAGCAGTACATCCACAGCTGCTGACTCGTTGAAGTAGAAATCTTCATCCAAATCGAGGTTCATGATCACTGTTCTGATGTTCAGAAGCTGTTTTTGGTCAAACGTTTATTATTTTTTGGTAACACTTGGACCAAAAAGTTGAGTAAACTAAAAAAAGGCTGTGGAATCAGTTACTTAATAATAATTAGTTGAAAACACTAGATTATTTTTTACATTGTGTGTGTGTGTGCCAACATCAATGGCAACTCGAGTAGGCCCATGGGGGACCAGGCTGTAAGATATAAGATATATTTGGAGTGATAAGGCTCAAATGCATGCTACACCATTGTCAAAGAAACACTGCTTTGAAACCTGGGTGAGGTTTAAATATCATGCTGTAGTTGGATTGAATACATCTCTACTGTTGTAGCTGTGTAGGTTACAGTTACAACTGTTGTAGACCTACTGTAGTTGGTTTAGCTGCAGCTCAGCTCTACTGGTATAGCTTCAGCGTCCCTGTCCATGGTTCGGAATTAATTTGAATAAAACCCTGTGTGTGTGTGCGTGTGCGTGTGCGTGTGTGTGTGTGTGTGTGTGTGTGTGATGTTCTGATTATGAGTGAAATCCCAGCAGGACTGCTGATTATGCTCTCTGGGACTCCTCTCCCACTGAGGACAAGAACAGAGTAGAAGAGAGAAAGAGGGAAGAGAGGAGGGGAGATTGTTGATGCTTGACTGTGAGGAATATCCAGGGTTCCATGAGGCTGTTGGACCTGTAGACTGTTACTGATATTTAGACTGCTGTTTGTCTTTGGAAGCATAGAGGCTCTGGCTCACGGGATATACAGAAACTATGGTAGAAAATATCCAATTAGGTTAAGTCAAACATTTTATTCTTGCTATGCATAAACCGTAGAAAATAAAGGCTTTCAAATGTTTCCACTACATTAATTACTTCTGGAAGTTTTTTGCACAAAGGCTTTTTTGGCATTGTTCATTATCCAGCATCAACTTCTGTTTGTTCTATCAACATTTGCTATACTGTGAATATTCAAGAACAAGAATATTACCGTTTAAGTCTTAATTTGAGGTTAGTGTTAAGATTGGGTTACAATCGGGGATAGTCACCCGAGTGGCGCAGCGGTCTAAGGCACTGCATCACAGTGCTTGAGGCGTCACTACAGACCCGGGTTTGATCCCAGGCTGTGTCACAACCGGCTGTGAACGGGAGTCCCATAGGGCGGTGCACAATTGGCCCAGTGTCGTCTGGGTTAGGGGAGGGTTTGGCCACGGGGCTTTACTTGGCTCATCGCGCTCTAGCGACTCCTTGTGACAGACCGGGTGCCTGCAGGCTGCCTTTGGTCATCAGTTGAACAGTGTTTCCTCCGGCACATTGGTGCAGCTGGCTTCCAGGGTTAAACGGGCGGGTATTAAGAAGCGCGGTTTGGTGGGTCATGTTTCAGAGGATGCATGACTCGACCTTTGCTTCTCCTGAGCCCGTTGGGGAGTTGAGATTGGATATCACAAAATAAGGGGTAAAAAATTGGGGGGTAGTTTTAAAATCAATTTTACAATCGGTTTCCCCTGATGATAACAACCATGTCTAGGGGTTAGTGTTCAGAGCTCTCTCTACCTCCCTCTCCATTTCTCTCCTTTAATTTTAGTCATTTTAGCAGACGCTCTTATCCAGAGCGACTTACAGTTAGTGAGTGCATATATTTTCATACTGGCCCCCCGTGGGAAACGAACCCACAACACTGGCGTTGCAAGCGCCATGCTCTACCAACTGAGCTACACGGGACAACCACTACGTCTCTCCATATGATTGACAATACTCTCATATTACACAGTGTACAAACTGCAAATGTGGGGGGATGACGTGGAAGATCACGTGGAATCGGCACACTATATAACATACAGTACACACTAAAATAGTCTGTGTGTGTGTGTGTGTGTGTGGGGGGGGTCTGCTTATTGGTGAGAGAATCCCTTCCTCCAATTCCTCCCCTATTTCTCCCCCCTCCTCCTTCCAGCCTATCTACATGTATCAGGCCCACTTAGCCCTTGGAGCGAACTGTAATCAGCTACTCTCAGGAGAGAGAGAGAAATAGAGATGAGAGGGAGAAAGAGTAACTGTCCGCTCTGACCCCCCGCTCCTGGATAATTTATCATGTGTTGGAGTGTCTAGGCTAGGGCAAGGGGCTAGGGGAGAGAGAGACTGAGTGAGAGAGCAGAGAGAAGGAGAGAGAGAAGAGGGAGATGTGTAGTGTTAAAATATTCACCTGCTCTCTGTGTTAGAGGTGTTGTGTGTGTGTTGTGTGTAGAGACAGAGAGGTGACCTTGCTATGGCAGACAGAAAGAGAACTCCACTGTTACCGGAGCTAAAGGTCTGGGTTGGTCCTATGACCTTTTCTAACCAGCTGGGTTTGAACTATTCCTGTAACAGAGTTCCGTCCTTGAAATCGCCTCCGTGCATCAAAGCAGGGCCTTCAATTTAACAGAGCTGGGGAAAAGCCCAAGCCAGTTGCCTGGACACTGGTCTCCTCATGACAGCACAAGACTGTTAGCTGAAGGTCAACTTCGGGAGGCAGCTCAGTTTCCCAGACTGATGTTGAGAGACCTGAAACACCCCAACAACCCAAAATAGTACATAACTGATTTTTTATTTATTTTTTAAGTTCACTGAACCACTTACAGTTGAAGTCGGAAGTTTACATACACCTTAGCCAAATACATTTAAACTCAGTTTTTCACAATTCCTGACATTTCATCCTAGTAAAAATTCCCGGTCTTAGGTCAGTTAGGATCACCATTTTATTTTAAGAATGTGAAATGTCAGAATAATAGTAGAGATAATTATTTATTTCTGCTTTTATTTCTTTCATCACATTCCCAGTGGGTCAGAAGTTTACATACACTCAATTAGTATTTCGTAGCATTGCCTTTAAATTGTTTAACTTGGGTCAAACGTTTTAGGTATCCTTCCACAAGCTTCCCACAATAAGTTGGGGGGGGGGTATTTTGGCCCAATCCTCCTGACAGAGCTGGTGTAACTGAGTCAGGTTTGTAGGCCTCTTTGCTCGCACACGCTTCTTCAGTTCTGCCTACACATTTTCTATAGGATTGAGGTCAGGGCTTTGTGATGGCCACTCCAATACCTTGACTTTGTTGTCCTTAAGCCATTTTGCCACAACTTTGGAAGAATGCTTGGGGTCATTGTCGATTTGGAAGACCCATTTGCGACCAAGCTTTAACTTCCTGACTGATGTCTTGAGATTTGGCTTCAATATACATAATCTTCCTCATGATGCCATCTATTTTGTGAAGTGCACCAGTCCCTCCTGCAGCAAAGCACCCCCACAGCATGATGCTGCCACCCCCGTGCTTCACGGTTGGGATGGTGTTCTTCGGCTTGCAAGCCTTCCCCTTTTTCCTCCAAACATAACGATGGTCATTATGGCCAAACAGTTCTATTTTTGTTTCATCAGACCGGAGGACATTTCTCCAAAAAGTACGATCTTTATCCCCATGTGCAGTTGCAAACCGTAGTCTGGCTGTTTTTATGGCGGTTTTTGAGCAGTGGCTTCTTCCTTGCTGAGCGGCCTATCATGTTATGTCGATATAGGACTCGTTTTACTGTGGATATAGATACTGTTGTACCTGTTTCCTCCAGCATCTTCACAAGGTCCTTTGCTGTTGTTCTGGGATTGATTTGGACTTTTCGCACCAAAGTACGTTAATCTCTAGGAGACAGAACGCTCCTGAGCGGTACGACGGCTGCGTGGTCCCATTGTGTTTATACTTGCATACTATTGTTTGTACAGATGAACGTGGTACCTTCAGGCATTTGGAAATTGCTCCCAAGGATGAACCAGACTTCTTTCTGAGGTCTTGGCTGATTTCTTTTGATTTTCCCATGATGTCAAGCAAAGAGGCACTGAGTTTGAAGGTAGGCCTTGAAATACATCCACAGGTACACCTCCAATTGACTCAAATGATGTCAATTAGCCTATCAGAAGCTTTTAAAGCCATGACATCATTTTCTGGAATTTTCCAAGCTGTTTAAAGGCACAGTCAACTTAGTGTATGTAAACTTCTGACCCAATGGAATTGTGATACAGTGAATTATAAGTGAAATAATCTGTCTGTAAACAGTTGTTGGAAAAATTACTTGTGTCATGCACATATATATAATACCGACTTGCCAAAACTTGTTAACAAGAAATTTGTGGAGTGGTTGAAAAACAAGTTTTAATGACTCCAACCCAAGTGTATGTAAACTTCCGACTTCAACTGTACCTAAATTACCTCATACCCCTGCACATCGACTCGGTACTGGTACTCCCTGTATAGCCATGTTATTTTCTACTCCCTATATATAGCCATGTTATTTTTACTCTTTATTTTTATTTGTTATTCACTGTGTATTTATTCCTTGTGTCACTATTTCAATTTTTTATAATAGTAAAAACATATCTTTAACTAAAAACATATATTTAACTCTGCATTGTTGGAAAAGGACCCTTAAGTAAGCATTTCACTGTTAGTTTGCACCTGTTGTCTACGAAGCATGTGATACTTAAAAAAAATAATTATGTTTTACTTATTATTATTTTTAGTTGTATTGTTTGTAATGTATATCGTATAATGTTTTATTGTGTGACTGTCCTGGTCTATCAGGGCATCATTGTTTTGTTACTTGTCCCTGCACGTGTGCGTTTGAATGAGTGTGTGTGTGTTTGTGTGAGAGAGGGAGTAACCATCTGAGTAACCGTCTGTATTTGTTATGTCTTACTAAAACAACAGATATGTCTGATGTCAGAATTATTTTTATGTAGTTAATAAGGTTTGTGTGTGTGGGTGTTGAGAGAGTTTGGTTCTGAGCCACCTCTGCTGTTTTACTAATACTATAAGAGTAAAAGAAACACTCACACTTTACCACCTCTTCTCCCCCTCTTTCTCCACCCACCTCTCCCCTTCTCACCTTACTCCTATCTCCTCTGCCCCCTCTCCTCTCCAGGAGTCAGACAATACTACATCAGTTCTGTTGTCCTGCCCCAGAGGCTCCAGAGGCTGCTCCCACTGGCTCCTCCAGGTAAGGTTGTGGCTTCCCCACTCTGAAATCTCTCTCTCTCTCTCTCTCTCTCTCTCTCTCTCTCTCTCTCTCTCTCTCTCTCTCTCTCTCTCTCTCTCTCTCTCTCTCTCTCTCTCTCTCTCTCTCTCTCTCTCTCTCTCTCTCTCTCTCAAATGCCATCACACTCCATCTCTGTCTGTGTGTGTGCATGGACATGTGTGTTTTATGTGAAAGCCTCTAGCCCGGGGCAGTGTGGACCCAGGTTGCGTGCTAGTGAAAGTGCTGCCAGTGACTGATTCAAGCTAAAGCTCTCTAGTCCTGAAGAGGTTGGGGGGTGGGGACGAGACCGCGAGTGGGACGAGAATGGGGCGAGACCAAAAAAATACGACTCCAATTGTAATTGTGTCAAATAGCCACCATAAGAGTTCAAAATGTTCTGTGTTCATGTTTCAGAAGAACATAATGGATTCTTTAAACATTTAGAATGGTGAAAAAATGCATGCTGCGGGCAAATAGAGAGCCACTCTACAAATGATCACTAACCCAAACAGGTTTATAATAGATAAAAATACAAACCTCCCCAGGTCTCCCCTTACTAATAGTGAGCGCCAACTTTCAAACTATTTCCCCCACTCCCCTATAGCCAATTTCTCCCACTCTTCACTGCCAAGGAAATTCTGATGAGCACGACAAAGTTTGAGGATATTTTTCAATAAAAGAAAAGGACAGTAATGTTATCAGTAAAGTAGGAAGCACAGGTTTCAATAGGCGATAAGAAATGAATGTGTCATGAAATTAGTGTGGATATTTGGCCTGGCGAAGTGGTTTTATGCAGGGAGATCGTTTATGCAGTCAAAATTTGAGGAGGTCCCAAGGAGGTCGGGAAATGCCTTCAAAACCAGCCACTAAGGGCAACAGTGAGCGCTATTCCCATCAAGTAGTGGGTTTTGATAGGGTGTTGATGAGTGCCTAATCTTAATGTTTTAACCCTATCCCAAATCTTAACCCTTACCTTAACCATTTGGAATGAGTGCATAAACTTAACCCTTAACTTCGAAATTTGATGTTTGGAGAAATGGAACGATACAGAGCAGCAGGAGGAACGATACAGAGCAGCAGGAGGAATGATACAGAGCAGCAGGAGGAACGATACAGAGCAGCAGGAGGAACGATACAGAGCAGCAGGAGGAACGATACAGAGCAGCAGGAGGAACGATACAGAGCAGCAGGAGGAACGATACAGAGCAGCAGGAGGAACGATACAGAGCAGCGGGAGGAACGATACAGAGCAGCGGGAGCAACAAAAACATGCGTGCGCTACATTTGACGTTCGGGGAATGTGTATTAACGTCTAATTATGCAGTGAGACTGTGAGAGCATGTTGGCTTTATGTTCTGACTGAATGGGAGCTGATAATTAGGAGGTTTTTTACTCCGCTGGTCTCGGGAAGAAATTACGAGTCCTCATTGTCCGAGACCGAGTCAAGGCTCAGTAAAAATATACCCGACACCGAGACAAGACCGAGACACTCAATATGTGGCCTCAAGACCGGACTCGAGACGGCCTACTACAACACTATCTATCTAAAATATGATGGGGGTCATCGCTCCATCATATTTTAGATATAATTGTGCGTGTCTGTTTGTGTATGTGCAGGTGCGTCTGTGTGTGTTTGTGTGTGTGCGTGTGTCCTCTGGCTGTAGGTCTCTGTGTGGCTCTTGAGTGATGTGAGATGACAGATGTTCATTTCTCTTTCACTGTGACGTTAGAGGAGGAGGCGGAGAAACCAGTGTGTGTGTGTGTGTGAAGCAGGAGTACCATTAAAGAGCCATTATTGTCCGTATCTACTTTTCTCTTGAAGCCTAATACTTTGTTGTATTCTGATGTTTTTAATAGTCTTAATAAAATGCAGCCTTCAGTAAGCGCCACACCCACACACACACACACACACACACACACACACACACACACACACACACACACACACACACACACACAGAGAGAGCGAGAGTGAGAGACATGTACATTACGCACACACACACACACACACACACACACAGTGTGTGTCAGGCAGTGTTAGTTGAATAGCAGAACCAGAGAGGAACATTATTGATGTAGTCATTATTTAAACATGAGCAGTCTTTGCTTTTATACAGTAGCTGTGGTGTTAGAGCTGGCTTATATAACAACTGGAAGACTAAGCAAGTAAAGGAAACACACACACACACACACACACACATACATACACACGTTATCCCAGGGGTTGAAGGTGAGTGTTGTTGTTTCCATAGTGATGGGCAGCTGTTGAGTCTGGAGGGTGGGAATTCCTCCAGTGGACAGGAAGGAGAGGGGTCAGGGGGTGTGGCTCGGAGAGAAGGACCCAGCGACTACGAACTTGCCCTGGAGAACAAGACCAAACAGGTGTGTGTGTGCAGCGGGATACGGGGTGGGTTGTGAAATTGATGGTGTGTGTGTGTTTCTGTGTGTATGATACGGTATTGTAGTGTCAGTGATACTGTACATACTCAGATCTATGCCTGGCTCTGAGAGAGAGAGAGAGAGAGAGAGAGAGAGAGAGAGAGAGAGAGAGAGAGAGAGAGAGAGAGAGAGAGAGAGAGAGAGAGAGAGAGAGAGAGAGAGAGAGAGAGAGAGAGAGAGAGAGAGAGAGAGAGAGAGAGAGAGAGAGAGAGAGAGAGAGAGAGAGAGAGACCTTCCATCTCCAGGCCGGCAGGAATGAACCATGCTGCCACCTGTGTGTGTTTCTTTCTCTCTCTCTCCTCCTTTTTCTCCCTCTCCCCCTTCTTCTCTGCATCTCCTTCCCACTCACCCTCTCTCTACAGTGGGGAAAGAAAGTATTTAGTCAGCCACCAATTGTGCAAGTTCTCCCACTTAAAAAGATGAGAGAGGCCTGTAATTTTCATCATAGGTACACGTCAACTATGACAGACAAATTGAGAAAAAAAAATCCAGAAAATCACATTGTAGGATTTTTAATGAATTTATTTGCAAATTATGGTGGAAAATAAGTATTTGGTCACCTACAAACAAGCAAGATTTCTGGCTCTCACAGACCTGTAACTTCTTGTTTAAGAGGCTCCTCTGTCCCCCACACGTTACCTGTATTAATGGCACCTGTTTGAACTTGTTATCAGTATAAAAGACACCTGTCCACAACCTCAAACAGTCACACTCCAAACTCCACTATGGCCAAGACCAAAGAACTGTCAAAGGACACCAGAAACAAAATTGTAGACCTGCACCAGGCTGGGAAGACTGAATCTGCAATAGGTAAGCAGCTTGGTTTGAAGAAATCAACTGTGGGAGCAATTATTAGGAAATGGAAGACATACAAGACCACTGATAATCTCCCCTCGATCTGGGGCTCCACGCAAGATCTCACCCTGTGGGGGTCAAAATGATCACAAGAACGGTGAGCAAAAATCCCAGAACAACACGGGGGGACCTAGTGAATGTCCTGCAGAGAGCTGGGACCAAAGTAACAAAGCCTACCATCAGTAACACACTATGCCGCCAGGGACTCAAATCCTGCAGTGCAAGACGTGTCCCCCTGCTTAAGCCAGTACATGTCCAGGCCCTTCTGAAGTTTGCTAGAGTGCATTTGGATTATCCAGAAGAGGATTGGGGAGAATGTCATATGGTCAGATGAAACCAAAATAGAACTTTTTGGTAAAAACTCAACTTGTCGTGTTTGGAGGACAAAGAATGCTGAGTTGCATCCAAAGAACACCATACCTACTGTGGAGCATGGGGGTGGAAACATCATGCTTTGGGGCTGTTTTTCTGCAAAGGGACCAGGACGACTGATCCGTGTAAAGGAAAGAATGAATGGGGCCATGTATCGTGAGATTTTGAGTGAAAACCTCCTTCCATCAGCAAGGGCATTGAAGATGAAACGTGGCTGGGTCTTTCAGCATGACAATGATCTCAAACACACCGCCCGGGAAACGAAGGAGTGGCTTCGTAAGAAGCATTTCAAGGTCCTGGAGTGGCCTAGCCAGTCTCCAGATCTCAACCCCATAGAAAATCTTTGGAGGGAGTTGAAAGTCTGTGTTGCCCAGCGACAGCCCCAAAACTTCACTGCTCTAGAGGAGATCTGCATGGAGGAATGGGCCAAAATACCAGCAACAGTGTGTGAAAACCTTGTGAAGACTTACAGAAAACGTTTGACCTGTGTCATTGCCAACAAAGGGTATATAACAAAGTATTGAGAAACTTTTGTTATTGACCAAATACATATTTTCCACCATCATTTGCAAATAAATTCATTAAAAATCCTACAATGTGATTTTCTGGATTTTTTTTCCTCCTTTTGTCTGTCATAGTTGACGTGTACCTATGATGAAAATTACAGGCCTCTCTCATCTTTTTAAGTGGGAGAACTTGCACAATTGGTGGCTGACTAAATACTTTTTTTCCCCACTGTATTTGAGTCTCAGAGGAAGTAAAAGCAGATTGCTTGCTGAATAGA
The DNA here is from genome assembly GCF_020615455.1 of Coregonus clupeaformis. NCBI lineage: Eukaryota > Metazoa > Chordata > Actinopteri > Salmoniformes > Salmonidae > Coregonus > Coregonus clupeaformis. Next base: position 59,135,089 of record NC_059214.1, read on the forward strand.
GATGTAGGATCTTAATTTGAGACAGTTTGCTACAGCAGGAAAATACTCTTGCAGCCACAGGAAATGTGAATTATTATGTGGATTGTAATTAATGGGCATTTTTGTAGGGGTGGATACATTTGTCGTAAGGGAAAATCAAGTCTGAAATTTCAAAGTGGAAATTACAAACTTCAGAAGCCTTTTTAAAACCTTTTAAATGTCCTATATGTGAAACAGAAGAATGTCTTAATAAAATAGCTTCTCTTTGCCTTCTGTTTCCCTGAAACACAGTGATGTAGTGATAGGTGTCTGTGGTGAAGAGGGATTGGAGTCTGTTGTACTGTTTTAGGAGAGGAGAGCTTGACCTGCTATCCTTTTATATTTGGAGAAATATCCAGTTTAACAAATGGAGGCTTGTAGCATTGCTCTGTGATTACAATATCCCTCCCCCCAAAAACCTTGCTAACAATCTTTTTCTCTGTTCTTCTCTTTCCTCTCTCTCCCTCTCTGTTTGTAGATAGAGGAATTGGAACAGAGGTACGGCGGTCACCTGGTGTCGCGGCGCGCTGCGTGTCGTATTCAGACGGCGTTCCGTCAGTACCAGCTCAGTAAGAACTTCCAGAAGATCCGGAACTCTCTGTCAGAGAGCAAGTTGCCACGCCGCATCTCCCTGCGCCGGCCCAACCCCAGCCGGAACCAGAACCCCACCCAGCGACACAGCTTCTTGTTAGAGGCCGGGAGACCCCCCCTGCACCCCAAAACACCCCCACCACCCCCCTCACGCACCACCTCCTTGCCCCACTCCCCCGCCCCGGTCCCGGGCCCCGGCCCCTCACTCAGACAGCTGGAGGACTGCTTCTCAGAGCAGGTGGGCTTTATGTGTAGCACTTTAGCCTAGCATAGTCTAGCATCATAATACATTTTTCCACTACAGTAAGCCTAGCGTAGCATTATAAAACGTACAGGTGTTCCTATGACTAGTATTATGATTCTTATTCCAGGTACACTCACTGGCCCATTCGATAGACGAGGCCCTGCATGGGTGGAGCTTGTCGGAGGGGGTTGAGGGGGGGACAGGGGGGCTGCTGATGGACCCCGAGGCGTTTCGGGTGGCTGCTCAGAGTGCCTGTATGCCTCGCAGCGCAAGCTCCCTGCTCATGGCCTTCAGAGACGTCACCGTTCACATCGACACCAACAACTACACTGTCTCCACGACTACCACCTCCACTACCACCGCTACCCACGGCAACACAGGGGTAGGAGCGGGAGGGAGCAGGCAAGCCTCAATGGGCAGGGGAGGAGGGGTGAGGACACAATCAACAACCTCCCAGCTGGGGGGTGAGGAGGAGTTTCCTGCCCCCCCTCCCAGTGAGGAGTTGTTGGAGGGAGAAGGTTCAAGGAGGGGGTCAACTGTGACAGGGCAGGGGGGAGAGATGGGGGGGCAGAGTGGCTCAGAGAGACTCAGTTCCACCTCCAACTCTACCTCGGCCCAGTCTAACCGGTATACCACTCAGTCCTCCTATTCCCAGTACCCCCAGTACTCCACATACCCCAAGGCTTATCACCCCCAGTCCCAGCCAGGGTCCCAGTCAACCAGGGACCCCACCTCTGAGGCTCTCCAGGCACTGGTCCTCTCTCTACCTAGAGACCGCTGCCAGGACCCTGCCTCCTGCCGATCCCCCACACTCTCCACTGACACACACCGCAAACGACTCTACCGCATTGGACTCAACCTCTTCAACGTGTGAGTCCACACACACACACACACATGCACGCAAACACAGACTTTATATACTTCATACCAGGGTTGTGCTCAATTCAGAATTTTGGAATTGACTCCTATTCAACTCATTAGTTGAAATTCTAATTGAATTGGCCACAACCCACAAGATGTACAATTTAATTCAGCACAATTCAAAGAAATTCCACTCAGTTATAGAACATGAGCGTTTCATTGAATCTGACAGGTCACACTTCCAGATACCAAAGAATATATCACTTTTCTCTGGAAACAATGTTCATGTACTCTTTTAACCTTAGTGCTTAGACTAGCCAATTATATTTCAACCAACCATTTCATTTGTTTGGCTTATTTTTGAAGGGTCAACTTGATGGTCAAACTAATGCATTCTGGGAAAAGTAGTATTTTCCCCATATTAAACCAAACGTAAGTGATTAATGAAATATAATAACTTAGAATATTTGCATACAGGTTTTCCATGGGCACACAATGGTTGAATCAACGTTGTTTCCACGTCATTTAAGAGAAATTATGTTGAACCAATGTGCAGTAGACGTTGAATAGACGTCTGTGCCCAGTGGGTTTGTTTTCCTTGATCATTCATTTTAAGAGTTTGTCCTGAAAATCAATTGCTTCAACAATATTTTATATGCATGTATATAACAACATGTTTGATGTTTTATGTACAAGATGTATATTTGTATAGACTACACATAAAATAGAAGAGGCATTTGAATTTCATTGAATTTCACTGAATTCAATTCTATTTCCTTTAATTCAAATTCAAATTGCAATTCTGTATCCTGTTTACTACTTCAATTCAAATTCAAGAATTTAATTGGAATTTATGAGGCATTCTCAATTCAATTCTGAATTGAGCACAACCCTGACACACACACAGGGTCGAATTGTCCTCTAGCTACTCACAGAATTATTCACAGAACAGGTATCTGGTCTAGAGAGGGGTAGAGGGAAAAGGGAGAGAGAGAGAGAGAGAGAGAGAGAGAGAGAGAGAGGTGTTCTCTATATATAGTGGTACATACGGTTGGCCTGTAGTCAATGTCAATTAGCTAAAGTGCATCACTGAGAGAGTTGCCTATTACTTTACAGTCCTATACACACACATCCACACACACCCACACACACATACATGCATACACCGATATTGTGCTGTCTATCTCTGCTGTAGGAACCCAGAGCGAGGCATCCACTTCCTGATCACGCGGGGTTTTGTCCCAGACACGCCCATGGGCGTGGCCCACTTCCTGCTACAGAGGAAGGGCCTGAGCCGACAGATGATTGGAGAGTTCCTGGGGAACAGTAAGCTACTCTTCAACAGAGACGTCCTGGAGTGAGTCCACACCCAAAATATAGCACACACACACGCACAGATAACCACACATACACACTTGAATGCATGCATACGGCATATACAATATGTTTTACACGTACAGTAGGGTCCGGAATGATTGGATCCCTTGATAAAGATGAGCAAAATAGTGAGCTACTGTATATTGTATGCTCCAAAAATATTGTATGCTCAATTTAATTTTAATTTTATACTAATAGAATTGCTCAGATAAATATATTTTTGGATAATGACACTGAGCCTTTTTATAAAATGTTTTATGAGATCGGAGAACACATTGTGAGGGATATTAGATCATCCCTCCATACAGAATCTTTGCAGATCCTTGACATCCTTCGTCTGCGCTTATGGACTGCCCTCTTCAATTCAAACTACAGGTTTTCAATGGGGTTCATGTCCGGAGTGTGATGTTGATTTTGTGGTCAATTAGCAATTTATTTGTGGATTTTGATGTGTGCTAGGGGTTATTGTCCTGTTGGAAGACCCAGGACTAGTGGAAGCAACATTTCCCCATAACATCAAAGATCCACCACCATATTCTGCAGTAGGGATGAGGTATTTTCTGCATATGCATTGTTCTTTTGAAGGCCAAACCCACCATTGGTGTGTGTGGCCAAAGATCTCTATTTTCATGTCATATGACATAGCACCGGTTCCAATCCAATATGTAGCAAAATGTGAAATTGTGTTTTTTACATTGGATAAAAGTAGAGACTCAGAGCTTGAAAATGGAAGATCATACACTAGTTGAAGAACAATGGGAAAGTAATTCTGCTTTGAAAGTTGATAAACTTGGAACCTCACTTTTGAGAAAATGGCCCTTGAATGTTTTGGTACCTACTGGAGAGCTCTTCTTTGTCTACACCCATTCAGCATCGTTCACAACCTCTTAAGCTTTATCCCCACCCATCTCTTTAAGGATTCACATGTGAGGCTATGTACTAAACAACCAAAGATTTCAAGACTAAAGGCTGGCTTATACTACGGGTGTGTTCGTAAATTTAATCTGGAGTGCCAGAGTGTGCTCTGGGCGTTCGTAAACTCAGAGCATTGTCAGATTGTTAATTCGTAAATTCAGAGCGCACACTGGACGCTCTGGCCGAGGAGTAGGGTTGATCTGAGCGTTCTGCCTAACAACAGCAGTCAAGCAACCAAGCTAACTGGCTAACGTTGGCTAGCTTGCTAGCTACTTCCAGACCCAAATGAGAGAACAGCTCACTCTGACCATTTTACTCGCCCTAGCAGAGATGGTTAGGCTGTTTTTATGTTATCCAGAGCGTTGGTGACTGCAACTGTGCTGCTGGCAAAAATGTAATTGCACTTGTTTGCCAACGTTTACTGACACTGGCCATATTCAACGGGTGTTGAGTGTTTGTAAATTCGTCAGTTATTCTGCTGCACTCAGACGAAAGTGCTCTGAAATCGGAGTAGATCGCCAGAACGAATTTACCAGCTACGTCTATCGACAGTTGTCGCAGTGACATCATAAACATTATATTTAAATAGTTACTTGCATAGTGGAGTCTTTTGTTTAGACATGTAATCCCAACTCATAACGTTACTACCCTGCATGAATCTGCAGGTAGCTAACCAACCAAGTTCAATGCTAGCTAGCTAACATTAGGCTATAACTAGCAATGCTCTGAGATACGAATAATATTACTACACAGATCATACACGTAACGTTAGCTAGCTAGCCAGCCAGCTAACATTAGCTAGCTAGCTAACAATACACTTTAACTTGAAATAAAAACGACTTTCTGGCAAAATTAGAAATGTGTAATATCTGAAAATGTAGCTAGCTAGACTCTCTTACCCGTATACATGGATGGACACTTCTCCCTCTCTGTCACAGATGCCATGGTTGCCCTTAGTTTGAAGATGTAATCCGGACACAGGTGTTTTATACAACAGCCTTCTGTGTGTTCTCTTTTTGACTCCGTCTGCATCTTTTTAAAAAGCTGCATTAGAAAGGATTACCTACACATACTGACCAGCTCATATTATAGACAGAAGCGTGCTACGTGGCAGACCAATCCAAACTCATCTCTCGGCATGTCCAGCCCACTCATTATCTCAGCCAATCATGGCTAGCAGGAAGGTTGCTGTCTTTTTCCGTGGCTAAACCATTTCCGTGGCTCGTAATTTAACAATTTTATTCATATTTACAGATGGCATACAAGTTCGTTATTGAGGCACATGAAAATTCACGTTCCAGAAGGCATTTCTGCCCAAAAACGCATAAAAAATAAAATAAAAATAAAGTTTACGTTCAAATGGCGCTCCTGTAAAGGAGTGACGCGCGACATACACCTAGTTTCCTGAAACCAGTCACATTTGCAGAAAATACCTCATCCCTAATTTTGACCTCTATCTTTCTCAGATTATTTTATTACTTGTTAAACAAAATCTATTTCTCTGAGCAATTGTATTAGTATATGTAGTTTGAGCATACAATATGGCTCAGTATTTGTATTATTTATTTTATACAGTCTTTTTTGCTCATCTTTATCAAGGGATCCAGTAATTCCGGATCCCACTGCACACACACACACACACACACACACACACACACACACACACACACACATGGATGGATGCATGTGCTCATACTGCAGAGAGAGAGAGCGCCAGGAGAGAGTGTGTTTTGCTTAGAGAAAAAATAGGTCACAGCTCTCAGCACAATGTTTTTCTCTACATCTCTCAACCTTCTCTCTCTTCTTTTCCCTCTATCTCCCACTCTTTTCTCTCTACTCCCCCTCTCTCTCTATCTCTCTGTCTCACACAGTTTTCATTCCCCTTATCCATTGGATGGAATATGTATTGGATATATGCATTTGTTAAGTGTGTGAGCATGTGTGTGTGTTTGTGTGTGTGTTTTTGTGTGTGTGTGTGTAAATGTGTTCCAGGTCAGTGCTTCTGTAATTAAACTATGACCACCAAGAGCAGTTGTACACTCACCCTCGTACACACACACACACACACACACACACAAACACACACACACACACACACAAAACAATGACGTCAACAGTGACATGAGCGAGACATACACAACTAACCTCTCCTCCCCCTCTGTCTCTTTAGCTGTGTGGTGGATGAGATGGACTTCTCTGGGATGGAGCTGGATGAGGCGCTGAGGAAGTTCCAGTCTCACATAAGAGTCCAGGGAGAGGCCCAGAAGGTGGAGAGACTCATTGAAGCTTTCAGGTCAGACCCACCAACCAATCACATCACACCCTTAAACTGATCAGCCGATCAGGGTTACTCCAGGGTTAGGCACTCTGGTTCTGGAGTGCCATGAACAGGGCGGCAGGTAGCTTAGTGGTTAAGAGCGTTGTGCCAGTAACCGAAAGGTTGCTGGTTCTAATCCCCAAGCCGACTAGGTGAAAAATCAGTCGATGTGCCCTTGAGCAAGGCACTTAACCCTAATTATTAATGTGATAACATGTGACAACCATGTGAAGTAACATAAATAATAATAACATAAAACTGCACGTGACAACATGTGAGCACGTAATAAATGTGACAACGTAGGGATGTGTCATGGCCCCTTAGAGGTTTTTGTGTAGTTGCAGTGAAAATACAGTAAATCTACAAGTTACTGTATTTTTACAGCTAAATTCAGGTGTTATTAATAGACAGTATGCTGATTACTTGGAACTCAACCTCATTTGGGATTTGAACTCACAACCTCTTGGTTGCTAGCTTCCCTGAAGTTCCTGCTGAGCCACCAGGTCTATGGACATATTGGAGATTGGCTATATATTTATTGCCGAGATAACATTTCTGCACTAAAAATAAAGTAAAGTTACAGTAAAAATAAAGTAAATATATACAACAACTTCAAGGTTTTAATTCTAGAAAATGACAGTATGCTACTGTATATAGATTTAAATTACTGTAACATCTTGTACTGTGAACACAATTGGGCCTTAAATGGGATTTGAACTAATAACCGCTTGGTTACTAGCAATCTGAAATAGCTTGCTACAGTGCAGCTACACCACCAGATCTGTGAGCGTGAAAGAGATATGGCCACAGACTTATTGGCAAGAATGCATTTCTGCACTTTGCCTTGCAAAAGCATTCATCCCCCTTGGCGTTTTTCCTATTTTGTTGCATTTCAACCTGTAATTTAAATAGATTTTTATTTGGATTTCATGTAATGGACATACACAAAATAGTCCAAATTGATGCATCTTCAAAGTGGTAGGCATGTTGTGTAAATCAAATGATACAAACCCCCAAAAATCTATTTTAATTCCAGGTTGTAAGGCAACAAAATAGGAAAAATGCCAAGGGGGGTGAATACTTTCGCAAGCCACTGTAGGTCTTAATGTCAAGTGTCCCAGAGAGTTGCTACATTTTCGTCAATGTTGTTAGATAATCACACGTTTTATTGACTTGTGGCTGTTAATTTTTATCACCAAGATATCAGTCAATTGTCAGCTCAATCTATCTCTAGTAAAACCATAAACCCAGATTAGCTGCAGGGTGCTGGAGTGGAGACCATAAAACACAGCATTAGTTGGACAGAAATGTCTTACTGTTTGTTAAGTAAATAATTGTTAAATATCCAACAAATCAGGTAAATATGTAATGTTCTGTCACAGTAGCCACCCTTTGCCTTGATGACAGCTTTGCACACTCTTGGCATTCTCTCAACCAGCTTCATGTGGTAGTCACCTGGAATGCATTTCAATTAACAGGTGTGCCTTTTTTAAAAGTTAATTTGTGTTTGAGCCAATCAGTTGTGTTGTGACAAGGTAGGGGTGGTATACAGAAGATAGCCCTATTTCGTAAAAGACCAAGTCCATAATAGAACAGGTCAAATAAGCAAAGAGAAACGACAGTCCATCATTACTTTAAGACATGAAGGTCAGTCCGGAAAATTTCAACAACTTTGAAAGCATCTTCAAGTGCAGTCGCAAAAACCATCAAGCGCTATGATGAAACTGGCTCTCATGAGGACCGCCACAGAAAAGGAAGACCCAGAGTTACCTCTGTTGCAGAGGATAAGTTCATTAGAGTTAACTGCACCTCAGATTGCAGCCCAAATAAATGCTTCACAGAGTTCAAGTAACAGACACATCTCAACATCAACTGTTCAGAGGAGACTGCGTGAATCAGGCCTTCATGGTCAAATTGCTGCAAAGAAACCACTACGAAAGGACACCAATAAGAAGAAGGGACTTGCTTGGGCATCGACTGAAAAATCAGTCGATGTGCCCTTGAGCAAGGCACTTAACCCTAATTATTAATGTGATAACATGTGACAACCATGTGAAGTAACATAAATAATAATAACATAAAACTGCACGTGACAACATGTGAGCACGTAATAAATGTGACAACGTAGGGATGTGTCATGGCCCCTTAGAGGTTTTTGTGTAGTTGCAGTGAAAATACAGTAAATCTACAAGTTACTGTATTTTTACAGCTAAATTCAGGTGTTATTAATAGACAGTATGCTGATTACTTGGAACTCAACCTCATTTGGGATTTGAACTCACAACCTCTTGGTTGCTAGCTTCCTGAAGTTCCTGCTGAGCCACCAGGTCTATGGACATATTGGAGATTGGCTATATATTTATTGCCGAGATAACATTTCTGCACTAAAAATAAAGTAAAGTTACAGTAAAAATAAAGTAAATATATACAACAACTTCAAGGTTTTAATTCTAGAAAATGACAGTATGCTACTGTATATAGATTTAAATTACTGTAACATCTTGTACTGTGAACACAATTGGGCCTTAAATGGGATTTGAACTAATAACCGCTTGGTTACTAGCAATCTGAAATAGCTTGCTACAGTGCAGCTACACCACCAGATCTGTGAGCGTGAAAGAGATATGGCCACAGACTTATTGGCAAGAATGCATTTCTGCACTTTGCCTTGCAAAAGCATTCATCCCCCTTGGCGTTTTTCCTATTTTGTTGCATTTCAACCTGTAATTTAAATAGATTTTTATTTGGATTTCATGTAATGGACATACACAAAATAGTCCAAATTGATGCATCTTCAAAGTGGTAGGCATGTTGTGTAAATCAAATGATACAAACCCCCCAAAAATCTATTTTAATTCCAGGTTGTAAGGCAACAAAATAGGAAAAATGCCAAGGGGGGTGAATACTTTCGCAAGCCACTGTAGGTCTTAATGTCAAGTGTCCCAGAGAGCTGCTACATTTTCGTCAATGTTGTTAGATAATCACACGTTTTATTGACTTGTGGCTGTTAATTTTTATCACCAAGATATCAGTCAATTGTCAGCTCAATCTATCTCTAGTAAAACCATAAACCCAGATTAGCTGCAGGGTGCTGGAGTGGAGACCATAAAACACAGCATTAGTAGGACAGAAATGTCTTACTGTTTGTTAAGTAAATAATTGTTAAATATCCAACAAATCAGGTAAATATGTAATGTTCTGTCACAGTAGCCACCCTTTGCCTTGATGACAGCTTTGCACACTCTTGGCATTCTCTCAACCAGCTTCATGTGGTAGTCACCTGGAATGCATTTCAATTAACAGGTGTGCCTTTTTAAAAGTTAATTTGTGTTTGAGCCAATCAGTTGTGTTGTGACAAGGTAGGGGTGGTATACAGAAGATAGCCCTATTTCGTAAAAGACCAAGTCCATAATAGAACAGGTCAAATAAGCAAAGAGAAACGACAGTCCATCATTACTTTAAGACATGAAGGTCAGTCCGGAAAATTTCAACAACTTTGAAAGCATCTTCAAGTGCAGTCGCAAAAACCATCAAGCGCTATGATGAAACTGGCTCTCATGAGGACCGCCACAGAAAAGGAAGACCCAGAGTTACCTCTGTTGCAGAGGATAAGTTCATTAGAGTTAACTGCACCTCAGATTGCAGCCCAAATAAATGCTTCACAGAGTTCAAGTAACAGACACATCTCAACATCAACTGTTCAGAGGAGACTGCGTGAATCAGGCCTTCATGGTCAAATTGCTGCAAAGAAACCACTACGAAAGGACACCAATAAGAAGAAGGGACTTGCTTGGGCCAAGAAACGCGCGCAATGGACATTAGACCGGTGGAAATCTGTCCTTTGGTCTGATGGTTCCAACCGCCGTGACTTTGTGAGACGCAGAGTAGGTGAATGGATGATCTCCGCATGTGTGGTTCCCACCATGAATCATGGAGGAGGAGGTGTGATAGTGTGGGGGTGCTTTGCTGGTGACACTGTCAGTGATTGATTTAGAATTCAAGGCACACTTAACCAGCATGGCTACCACAGCATTCTGCAGCGATACGCCATCCCATCTGGTTTGCGCTTAGAGGGACTAGCATTTGTTTTTCAACAGGACAATGACCCAACACACCTCCAGGCTGTGTAAGGGCTATTTGACCAAGAAGGAGAGTGATAGAGTGCTGCATCAGATGACCTGGCCTTCACAATCCCCCGACCTCAACCCAATTGAGATGGTTTGGGATGAGTTGGAACGCAGAGTGAAGGAAAAGCAGCCAACAAGTGCTCAGCATGTGTGGGAACTCCTTCAAGACTGTTGGAAAGCATTCCTCATGAAGCTGGTTGAGAGAATGGCAAGGGTGTGCAAAGCTGTCATCAAGGCAAAGGGTGGCTACTTTAAAGAATCTCAAATATAAAATATTTTAAATGTTCCAAAAACACATTGTGAAATGTGAAACTTCATGTGAAATATCACATGTGAAGGGTTCCCAAAACACATGGTTTCACATGATTTCACATGTGAAAATCTAAATCATCACATGTGAAGTGTTCCAAAAGCAATTAGTTTTACATGATTTCACATGTGCAAAACGTGATTTTCCACATGTGAAATCATGTGGTTTTTCCGTAAGTGTTATTCCGTACCAGCTGCTGAGCTTCTCTCATACTGTATGCAGATTTGAAGATAAGAGAACTAGCTGGTGTAGAAAAACTATGTTATGTAATCTCACTCATACACACACACACAAACACCTCCTTCCTTTGGGATCCCTCGTAGTCGAGTATGATTTTCCTCCAGGTGTCATGGGTCCGGGTTGTGTACATCCACATGTGAAACTTCATGTGAAATTTCCATTGTTCTCTGCAGATCCTCTCAAGCTCTGTCAGGTTGGATGGGGAGCGTCACTGCACAGCTATTTTCAGGTCTCTCCAGAGATGTTTGATCAGGTTCAAGTCCGGGCTCTGGCTGGGCCACTCAAGGACATTCAGAGACTTTTCCTGAAGCCACTCGTGCGTTGACTTGGCTGTGTGCTTAGGGTCGTTGTCCTGTTGGAAGGTGAACCTTTGCCCCAGTCTGAGGTCCTGAGCGCACTGGAGCAGGTTTTCATCAAGGATCTCTCTGTACTTTGCTCTGTTAATCTTTCCCTCGATCCTGACTAGTCTCCCATGCTTCACTGTAGGGATGGTGCCAGGTTTCCTCCAGACGTGACGCTCGGCATTCAGGCCAAAGAGTTCAATCTTGGTTTCATCAGACCAGAGAATCTTGTTTCTCATGGTCTGAGAGTTCTTTAGGTGCCTTTTGGCAAACTCCAAGTAGGCTGTAATGTGCATTTTACTGAGGAGTGGCTTCCATCTGGCCACTACCATAAAGGCCTGATTGGTGGAGTGCTGCAGAGATGGTTGTCCTTCTGGAAGGTTCTCCCATCTCCACAGAGGAACTCTGGAGCTCTCTCAGAGTGACCATTGGGTTCTTGGTCACCTCCCTGACCAAGGCCGTTCTCCCACGATTGCTCTGTTTGGCCGGGCGGCCAGCTCTAGGAAGGGTGTTGGTGGTTCCAAACCTCTTCCATTTAAGAATGATGGAGGCCACTGTGTTCTTGGGGACCTTCAATGCTGCAGACATTTTTTGGTACGCTTCCCCAGATCTGTGCCTCGTCACAATCCTGTCTCAGAGCTCTACGGACAATTCCTTCGACCTCATGGCTTGGTTTTTGCTCTGACATGCACTGTCAACTGTGGGACCTTATATAAACAGGTGTGTGCTTTGTCAAATCATGTCCAATTAATTGAATTTACCACAGGTGGACTCCAATCAAGTTGTAGAAACAGGATGCACCTGAGCTCAATTTCGAGTCTCATAGCAAAGGGTCTGAATTCTTAAGTAAATAAGGTATATCAGTTTTTAATTTTTTATAAATTTGCAAACATTTCTAAAAACCTTTTTTCGCTTTGTCATTATGGGGTATGTAGATTGATGTGGAAATGTATTTAATCAATTTTAGAATAAGGCTGTAACGTAACAAAATGTGGAAAAAGGGAAGGGGTCTGAATACTTTCCGAATACAATGTAAGTATAAATAAGATGGGACACTATACTGCACAGTAAATTATCCAGTGTTAAAAATATATATAATATATATATAATAATATATAATGAATAAATGATTAACACTGACAATTAACATTGAAAATATTTGAATAAGGCTTTACACTAAGGAGTGTGTTAATTTAACACTTTTCCGTTGTCTATATGGGTCCACAGACTCCACACTTTCTGTGTTAATTATTTTTATTAATTATATTTTTATTTACACAAAAGTCCATGTTCTAGGCCATTTGTGTCACGGTTTCTGCCGAGGCTGCTCCTTCTCCTTGTTCGGGCAGGCTTCGGCGGTCGTCGTCCCCGGAGTACTAGCTGCCACCATTCGTTGTTTCTGTGTTTGTTTGGTTTGGTCTGTTTTGGTACACCTGTTTCTCATTTTGTCTTGATTATGTGTCCTTTAAGTTCTCGTTGTTTCTGTCTTGTGGTTGTGTGTAGTTGTTCCATGTCAGCAGGTGTTGCCAGTCAGTTTGTGCTCTATTCTTTATAGAGAGTCCGCACTGTTGTGCGTTTGTTGTATTTTTACGCTGAGTGCGTTATTTTCCTTGTGCCTCCGGCTCTGTTTGTAGCCGTTCATTCTGTGGACTTTATTAAAGTGTTTTTGGACTTGCATCTGCATCCTGCATTTGATTCCACACCACACCTACGCCCGTCTCTGACAGAACTACACACCATTCATGGAATCAGCAGGAGCAGCAGCAGCGACCGAGTCATGGGAGGAGCGCGTCCGCGGGCAGGATGACAGGATAGCCCAGATCACCAACGCTCTACAGGGAGTAATGAATACCCTGCATCGCCTGGAGACCAGTTGGGCACCCACGCCTCCTCCTACAGTACCACCAGCACCGGTCAGTCCCTTAGTCCACGCTCCGGAACCCAGTGGGATTCGGCTCTCGCTCCCGAGGGCGTATGATGGTACCGCTGCCGGGTGTCAAGGTTTCCTCCTACAAGTAGAACTCTACCTCGCCACCGTACACCCGGTGCCCTCGGGACACGAGAGCGTTTCCGCCCTCATCTCCTGTCTCACCGGCAAGGCGTTGGAGTGGGCCAACGCCGAATGGAGGAGAATAGACCCCGCGACGATCACCTATGCGGAGTTCTCCCGTCGCTTCAGGGCTGTATTCGACCATCCACCTGAAGGGAAGGCGGCGGGAGAACGTCTATTCTACCTCCGACAGGGGAGGAGGAGCGCCCAGGAGTTTGCACTGGAGTTCCGGACTCTAGCGGCAGACGCAGGGTGGAATGAGCGGGCCCTCATAGACCACTTCCGCTGCAGCCTACGGGAGGACGTCCGTCGTGAGTTGGCCTGCAGGGACACCACCCTCACGTTTGACCAGTTGGTAGACATGGCCATTCGCCTAGACACCCTGTTGGCCACCCGCGGACGTCCTGAGTGGGGGTCGTCCATTCCACCCTCCAGCACCTCCGAGCCTAGTCCATGGAGCTCGGGGTGCTGGCGCTAGAGAGGAAAAGGAGCCCCAGGGGGACCAACCCCTGTACCTACTGTGGCCGTGGAGGACACACTGCGGCCAGGTGCTGGGGGGGTCTCCTAGGGGAAGAGACGGCAGGCCACGCACTGGGGAGTCCTTCCAGGTGAGTAGGCGCCCCACTTACCCAGAGCTCTCTGTTGTGCACCTAACCATACCTGTTTGCTTCCCACAGGTTGCACCTCGTTCCCAGCATAAGGCGCTAGTAGATTCAGGCGCAGCTGGGAATTTTATAGATCAGAGTTTTTGTGCAGAGTTAGGGATTCCCCTCCTTCCTGTCAGTAATCATTTCCCTGTACATGCTCTAGATAGCCGTCCGTTGGGATCGGGGTTGATTAGGGAGGTCACAGCTATGGTCACGCAGGAGGGTCATGAGGAGACTATTCAGCTATATCTTATAGACTCTCCTGCGTATCCGGTGGTGCTGGGGCTTCCCTGGTTGATTACTCATAATCCCTCTATTTCGTGGCAACAGAGGGCTCTTAAGGAGTGGTCTGCCCAGTGTGTAGGGCGATGTCTGGGCGTTTCCGTAGGGGCGACCTCGGTGGAAAGTCCAAACCAAATGCCCACATTGCACATTCCCCCCGAGTATGAGGATTTAGCACTTGTGTTTAGTAAGGCGAAGGCGACGCAATTGCCACCACATAGACAGGGGGATTGTGCGATAGACCTCCAGGTAGGAGCTGCGCTTCCGCGGAGCCATGTGTATCCTTTGTCTCAAGAGGAGAAGGGAGCTATGGAGACTTACATAGCTGAGTCTCTGAGACAGGGATACATACGGCCCTCCACCTCTCCTGCGTCCTCGAGTTTCTTTTTTGTGAAGAAAAAGGATGGAGGTTTGCGCCCGTGTATTGATTACCGCAGTCTCAATCAGATTACTGTGAAATACAGTTATCCACTCCCTCTGATTGCGACTATGACGGAGTCTTTACACGGGGCGCGGTTCTTCACAAAATTGGACCTCAGGAGCGCATACAACTTGGTGCGTATTAGGGAGGGAGACGAATGGAAGACAGCATTTAGTACCACCTCGGGTCATTACGAGTATCTCAACATGCCATACGGGTTAATGAATGCTCCTTCAGTCTTCCAATCCTTCGTAGATGAGATCTTCCGGGATATGCAGGGGCAAGGAGTGGTCGTGTACATTGACGACATTCTAGTGTATTCTTCTACCCGAGCCGAGCATGTAGCCCTGGTGCGCCGAGTATTGAGGAGATTGTTGGAGCATGATCTGTATGTCAAGGCAGAGAAATGTCTGTTTTTCCAGGAGTCTGTCTCCTTTTTGGGTTATCAGTTGTCTGCGTCAGGGGTAAAGATGGAGGTTGACCGTGTGTCGGCCGTGCGTAATTGGCAAACTCCAACCACTGTTAAAGAGGTGCAGCGGTTCTTGGGCTTTGCGAATTACTACAGGAGGTTTATCCTGGGTTTTGGACAGGTGGCAGCTCCCATAACGTCTCAACTAAAGGGAGGTCCGGTGCGCTTGCAGTGGTCTGCTGAGGCTGATAGGGCTTTTGGGAGACTGAAGGACCTGTTTACCTCGGCGCCGGTGCTGGCGCATCCGGATCCCGCTCTACCATTCCAGGTTGAGGTAGACGCGTCGGAAGCCGGTATAGGGGCCGTGCTCTCGCAACGGTCTGGCACGCCACTGAAACTCCGCCCCTGTGCTTTTTACTCAAAAAAGCTCAGTCCGGCGGAGCGAAATTATGACGTGGGGGACAGGGAGCTGCTAGCCGTGGTCCAGGCCCTAAAGGTGTGGAGGCATTGGCTTGAGGGGGCTCAACATCCTTTCCTCATTTTGACTGACCACCGAAACCTGGAGTACATCCGGGCAGCTAGGAGACTGAACCCTCGCCAGGCTAGGTGGAACATGTTTCTGGCCCGGTTCGTTTTTAAGATCACGTACATCCCTGGGTCCCAGAACGGTAAGGCAGATGCCCTGTCCTGGCGGTATGACACGGAGGAGAGGTCCGTTGAGCCCACGCCCATACTCCCGCCGTCTTGCCTAGTGGCACCGGTGGTGTGGGAGGTCGATTCCGAAATCGAGCGGGCGTTGCATACCAATCCTAGCCCTCCACAGTGTCCTGTGGGTCGGAAGTACGTTCCGCTCGAGGTTCGGGATCGACTTATATATTGGGCTCACACGTCACCCTCCTCTGGACATCCAGGGATTGGCCGGACGGTGCACTGCCTTAGCACTAAGTACTGGTGGCCAACGTTAGCCAGGGATGTGAGGGTTTATGTTTCCTCCTGCTCGGTGTGTGCCCAGTGTAAGGCACCCAGACACCTGCCCCGGGGTAAGCTACAGCCCCTGCCCGTTCCACAACGACCCTGGTCTCACCTTTTGGTGGATTTCGTTACCGACCTTCCCCCCTCCCAGGGAAATACCACCATCCTGGTCGTTGTGGATCGGTTCTCGAAGGCCTGTCGTCTCCTTCCCATGCCGGGTCTCCCCACTGCCCTACAGACCGCTGAGGCACTATTCACTCACGTCTTCCGGCATTACGGGGTACCCGAGGATATAGTGTCTGATCGAGGCCCCCAGTTTACCTCTCGAGTCTGGAGAGCGTTCATGGAGCGCTTGGGGGTCTCGGTGAGCCTTACCTCGGGGTACCACCCGGAGAGCAATGGGCAGGTTGAACGGGTAAACCAGGATGTGGGTAGGTTTCTGAGGTCGTATTGCCAGGGCCAGCCGGAGGAGTGGGCGAGGTATGTTCCCTGGGCCGAGATGGCCCAGAACTCCCTTCGCCACTCCTCCACCAGACTCACTCCTTTCCAATGTGTATTAGGGTACCAGCCGGCTCTGGCACCCTGGCATCAGAGCCAGATCGAGGCCCCTGCGGTGGATGAGTGGGTGCGGCGCTCGGAGGAGACGTGGAACGCTGCTCACGTACATCTGCAGCGGGCCATCCGTCGACACAAGACGAGCGCCGATCTCCACCGCAGTGAGGGACCGGTGTACGCACCGGGAGATCGAGTCTGGCTCTCGACCAGAAACCTGCCCCTCCGCCTGCCCTGCCGGAAGCTGGGTCGGCGGTTTGTGGGGCCTTTTAAAGTCCTGAGGAGGTTGAACGAGGTGTGTTACAGATTACAACTTCCTATTGATTATAAGAATATTAACCCCTCGTTCCATGTGTCTCTCCTCAGGCCGGTGGTAGCTGGTCCACTCCATGACTGTGAGATAGCAGAGACTCCTCCGTCCCCGCTGGACATCGAGGGGGCTCCGGCGTACACAGTTCGGTCCATCCTGGATTCGTGACGCCGGATGGGAGGTCTCCAATATCTCGTGGAGTGGGAGGGGTACGGTCCGGAGGAGCGGTGCTGGGTGCCGAGGAGAGACATCTTAGACCCGTCCCTTCTGACTGAGTTCCATCGTGGTCATCCCACGCGCCCTGCTCCGCATCCTCCTGGTCGTCCCCGAGGCCGGGGTCGGCGCACGGCTGGAGCCGCGCGTCAAGGGGGGGTACTGTCACGGTTTCTGCCGAGGCTGCTCCTTCTCCTTGTTCGGGCAGGCTTCGGCGGTCGTCGTCCCCGGAGTACTAGCTGCCACCGTTCGTTGTTTCTGTGTTTGTTTGGTTTGGTCTGTTTATTCTAATGATAAATAAATAAATATAATTTTATTCCTCATGAAGCTGGTTGAGAGAATGCCAAGAGTGTGCAAAGCTGTCATCAAGGCAAAGAGTGGCTACTTTGAAGAATCTCAAGTATAAAATATATTTTGATTTGTTTAACACTTTTTTGGTTACTACATGATTCCATATGTGTTATTTCATAGTTTTGATGTCTTCACTATTATTCTACAATGCAGACAATAGTAAAAATAAATAAAGACCATTGAAT
Source organism: Coregonus clupeaformis (assembly GCF_020615455.1). NCBI lineage: Eukaryota > Metazoa > Chordata > Actinopteri > Salmoniformes > Salmonidae > Coregonus > Coregonus clupeaformis. Next base: position 59,152,822 of record NC_059214.1, read on the forward strand.
GAGTACATGTGTCCAAACATTTGACTGGTACTGTACATTGAGTATATCAAACATTAAGAACACCTTCCTAATATTGAGTTGCACCTGCCACCCTTTTGCCCTCAGAACAGCTTAAGTTCGTCGGGGCATGGACTCTACAAGGTGTTGAAAGCGTTCCACAGGGATGCTGGCCCATGTTGACGCCAATGCTTCCCACAGTTTTGTCAAGTTGGCTGGATGTCCTTTGGGTGATGGACCATTCTTGATATAAATCAGGAAACTGTTGAGCATGAAAGTTTCAGCAGCGTTGCAGTTCTTGATGCAAACTGTTGCACCTGGCACCTACTACCATATCCCGTTCAAAGCCAGTTAAATATTTTATCTTGCCCATTCACCCTCTGAATGGCACACATACACAATCCTTCTTTAACCTGTCTCCTCCCTTTCATCTACTGATTGAAGTGGATTTAAAAAGTGACATCAATAAGGGATCATAGCTTTCACCAGGATTCACCTGGTCAGTCTATGTCATGGAAAGAGCATGTGTGTTTTGTACACTCAGTACAACACGTTTTATACCTCAATACTAAATGGAAAGATAAGTGCGATATAATTCCCTGGTTTTATTCTGTGCTTTTCTTTTCCATTCATTTGGTAATGAGGGATATACCTGAACCTATATAACTGATGGCATTGGACAGATGCATTTTAATGGAGGAATAATTAAATTATGTTTGTTTCAGCATCGCTGGAAGAACGTTCTGGCCTGACCGTTGCTCAATGAGTGACAAAACATTTGAGACCCTGATGTTCATCAAATGCAATTGCCATCTTAAATGATTAACCAAGATCTAAAATTACTGTTAAAGAATCATAGGCTATGACAATGATGTAAAGAGTAATGTAATGCATGAAAAATGTATGTTAAACAATAAAACAAAATCTGTTTGGTTTATATTTGTATTACTTTCCATTATTTTGATTGATAAAGGTTAAAGTTTAGCATTTTTCTACCATTTTTTTCTTCAATCATCAAGTATTTAATTCTAGGCTATATATTAAGATTCATATCTGAATGCCCTCGAAACCGTGTACTAATGATCATGTATTTAGACTAATTAAACTAACTGCTCTAGTTTTTCGTTCTTCATCAAATATTTGGCAGCCATCAAATATATATAGATTTTTTCAAATAACTTGCATATATTCAAATACCTTCAAATATTATTTGTTTTTCTGAGAGGTATTCAAAATACTTTCAAATATTATTTGTTTTTCTGAGACCTGTATTTGAATATCAAAGGAAATAGATGCCAAAAGTGGCCTTTAGTTGATTCTCTATATTCGACTACCTTGAGTATTTGAAAAGTTGGTATTTTCAAATAAACTACAAAATACAACAATTTTCTGCCCAGGTCTAGCTGTGAGTAGAAGATCTGTTTAGGAAGCCTTGAGTCGCTCATCCTCATGAGGTGACCTGCCCATCGGAGTTGGTCTCATTATGATGGCTTCTATACTGGAGGAGTTTGTTCACTACAGGTCACTGATGTTGGTTTGTCTGTCTTCCCAGCTGATATTAAATATTTTCCTGAGGCAGCGTTGGTGGAATCTTTCAAGGGGTTTCATGTGTTTTCAAAATGCGGTCCAGGTATCCGCACCGTATAGCAGGGTAGGGATGATCACAGCGTTGTACACGTCCACTTTGTTCCTGGTGGTAGTGTTGCGATCCTCGAAGACCCTGTTTCTGAGTTTGCCGAAGGCAGCACTTGTTCAAGCAATCCGATGTTGGATTTCATCATCAATTAGGATATTGGTGGAGAGGTGGCTACCTAGGTATGAGAAACTGGGAATGTTTTCAAGTAGAGATCAGCTTCTGAACACACACAAACACACACACACTGCTCATCCCCAGTGTCAGAGTATTTGATGTGCAGCAGGACTCTCAAGAAACTGAAAACTCAGGAAGCTTGTATGTGTGTATTTATCTTGGGAGGAAGCTTATATATCTCTTCTCAGGATCTAAGAACCCACAAATACAACAGTATTACATAATGTCTGAAGTTAAGAAAGAAACATTAAATAGTTACTAACTAATGACACTAATGGACAAGCAGTTTGTCTCTTGAGGCCATTACAACAGAACAGCTTTCTGTCTCTCTCGGCAGATAGCCTAGCGTTTAGTGTTGGGCCAGTGACCGAAAGGTTGCTAGTTTGAATCCCCTAGCCGACAAAATGGAAAATCTGTTGATGTGCCCTTGAGCAAGGCATTTCACATGTGTGAAATAGGAAAAATATATGCATCCACCAAATTATTATGATTATTTCACTCTCTTTTTCTTTGTGTCTCTTTCACTATCTCCTTCTCTGTCTCTTTTTCAATATCTCCCTCTGCCCCCCTATTAGAGGTACTGTATGTGTAACAACAACTCTCTTTACATCTCTCTCCCTCCATCTCTCCAGTCAGAGGTATTGTATGTGTAATCCCGAGGTGGTGCAGCAGTTCCATAACCCAGACACCATATTCATCCTGGCCTTTGCTGTGGTCCTCCTCAACACTGACATGTATTCCCCTAACATCAAACCTCAACGCAAGATGGGCCTCGACGACTTCATACGCAACCTACGAGGTGACTGGCTGTCTTTGTATATGTGTGTCTGTGTTTGTCTGTCTGTGTGTTGTTTGTGTGTGAAACACACAAGTCTACAAACGGTACCTAGCTTGTTAGAGTGGTTGTGTCTTTGTTTTTGCTCCCTTTGGTGTGATTTTCTTTTGAGCCTACTGATAGAAGAAAGAATCAAAATAATCCGAAGACCACGGTGGTAAATTATGGACAGTGTGTGCCTGTGTGTGTGTGACTCAGTATAATGAGCTGCAGAAGCCTTGCAACATTTATGACAGCGTTTCTGAGCCTGGTGTTAGAGACTAGAGACACTGGAGCAGTTATTTATAGAACAGGCACACAAACACGCAGAGGCGCACAGACAATGCTTGGTACACTGAGTGAACCAAACATTAGGAACACCTTCCTAATATTGAGTTGCACCCCCTTTTGCCCTCAGAACAGCCTCTATTCGTTTGGGGATGGACTCTACAAGGTGTCGAAAGCGTTCCACAGGGATGCTGGCCCATATTGACTCCAATGCTTCCCACAGTTGTGTCAAGTTGGCTGGATGTCCTTTGGGTGGTGGACCATTCTTGATACACATGGGAAACTGTGGATCGTGAAAAACCCAGCAGTGTTGCAGTTCTTGACACAAACCGGTGCGCCTGGCACTTACTACCATACCCTGTTCAAAGGCACTTAAATATTTTGTCTTGCCCATTCACCCTCTGAATGGCACACATACACAATCCATGTCTCAAGGTTTAAAAATCCTGTCTCCTCCCCTTCATCTACACTGATTGATGTGGATTTAAAAAGTGACATCAATAAGGGATCATAGCTTTCACCTGGATTCACCTGGTCAGTCTATGTCATGTTTTGTATACTCAGTGTATATTTTAATACAACACAGGACCTATTTCATATGGAATGAGTGACAGCTGGTTGAAGGAGACAGGTTGAATTGTGGGGGATCAGGGATGGTGAGTCTGATGGTCTGGGGGTAGATGCTATTGGCCAGTCTGTTAGTTTTTAGCCATGATGCTCCTGTACTGCCCGCGTCTGAGTGATGGAAGCAGGGAGAACAGGCCGTGGCTCGAATGGCTGAGGTCCCTGATGATCCTGACATCAGCCACTCCTGCCCTGTCCTGCAACAAGTCTGAACCAGGGATGGAGTCAATTCAGTTTGCAATTCATTTTCTGAATTCCCTCTCTAGTTCCTCCTGTGTGACTGGTAGTGTGTGTCCCTGTTCCCTCAGGAGTGGACGACGGAGCAGACATCCCCAGCGAGATGGTGGCAGGGATCTATGAGAGGACCCAGCAGAGAGAGCTACGCTCCAATGAAGACCACGTCACCTACGTCAGCCGTGTGGAACAGTCCATACTGGGGATGAAGACTGTGAGTGTGTTGTGTGACTAAGAGAAAGGTAGAATGAGAGAGGGGAGTCTGTGTGTGTGTGTGTTAACCCCATGGTGTGTGTGTGTGTGTGTGTATGTGTGTGTTCTTCTGTAGATCCTGTCTGTGCCCCACCGTAGACTGGTCTGCTGCTGTCGTTTGTTCGAGGTGGCAGACTTCAACAAACCTCTGAAACAGAAACTGGCCAACACCCAGAGAGAGGTGTTCCTCTTCAATGACCTCTTACTGGTGAGAACACACACACGCGCACGCATGGACTCATGCCCACATACACCCACACGTTAAGGCATGAGTAGTGTTTATTTGTGTACTCACAGTGTGTGTGTGTGTTTGTACTCACTGTATGACTTATGTCCATTCTGTTATCTCCTCACACAGATCCTGAAGCTGTGTCCAAAGAAGAAGACTTCTGCCTCCTACACCTTCTGTAAAGCCATGGGTCTACTGGGCATGCAGTTTCACCTCTTCAGCAATGAATGTAACTACTCTACTACTACTACTCCTACTCCTACTCCTACTATTACTATTACTACTACAACTCTATTACTACTTTTCTACTACTACGACTACGACTACGACTCTATTACTATAATAATAATATGCCATTTAGCAGACGCTTTTATCCAAAGCGACTTACAGTCATGTGTGCATACATTTTTACGTATGGGTGGTCCCGGAGATCGAACCCACTACCCTGGCGTTACAAGCGCCATGCTCTACCAATTGAGCTACAGAGGACTACTACTACTACTACTACTACTACTACTACTACTACTACTACTACTACTACTACTACTACTACTACTACTACTACTACTACTACTACTACTACTACTACTACTACTACTACTACTACTACGACTCTATTACTACTACTACTACTACTACTCTATTACTATAATAATATGCCATTTAGCAGACGCTTTTATCCAAAGTGACTTACAGTCATGTGTGCATAAATTTTTACGTATGAGTGGTCCAGGGGATCGAACCCACTACCCTGGCATTACAAGCGCCATGCTCTACCAATTGAGCTACAGAGGACTACTACTACTACTACTACTACTACTACTACTACTACTACTACTACTACTACTACTACTACTACTACTACTACTACTACTACTACTACTACTACTACTACTACTACTACTACTACTACTACTACTACTACTACTACTACTACTACTACTACTATACTATTACACTGTACTGCTCCATACATAGCTAACTATGAGCAATGACATTGTCTGTCCATAGTCCTACTATGCCCATGGCATCACCATTCTAGTTACATAGCTAACTGTGTGTGTGTGTGTGTGTGTGTGTGTGTGTCCAGACTATGCTCATGGCATCACCATGTTGAGTCCGTTCTCTTCAGAGAAGAAGCAGCTGGTGAGTTTCTGCTCCCCCAGCGGTGAGGAGCTCAGGAATTTCACAGAGGAGCTACGTGAGTCCATCACTGAGGTCAACGAGATGGAACAGATACACATCCAATGTGAGCACAAACACATACGCACGCACGCACGCACACACACATGCACACGCACACACACATGCACATACGCATGCTCTTTATGCTCTTTATGTAATGATATGGTCATATCTCGTTCTCTGTAGGGGAGCTGGAAAGAGAACAGGGTGTGCAGACTCACACCCCCCACACCAATGGAGGACAGATGGACACACTCAGTCGACACACAGGATCGCCCACCGGTAACAAACACTAAGTTAGCGACTAGCATCCACACATCATGCTGTGTCTCTGAGTGTCACTTGTGTGTTTCTCCCCTCAGCCCAGCAAGATCTGTATTGCAAGACTGGCAACAATACTGTGGAGGTGAGTCACATACACACTATGCCTCAGGTAAGTGTGTCTGTGTTTGTTAGCAAAGATGCACACAGGCGAGTAGGGAGACCCTCCTCAGCTCCCTCCAGCTCTTTGTGCCTCAGAGCAACACAGCTGCAACTGGAGGGCTAGCTTTAGCCATCGGCCTTCTGCTAACGGGGACCAGTAATTAGCTATTAGCCACCTGCCAATGCAGGGTTAGCTATGAGCTATTAGCCTCGTGCTAGTAGGGGTATTCGCCTCCTGCTAACACAACATCTGCTTCCCAGCCATCATAAGCTTTTCTAAGCCCTGCTGGCTTGCTAGAAAACCATCTCCATGGCCAGACTCAGGGTTGATGTACGTGTGTATCTGTGAATGCATGCACGTGTATGACTCAAGCCCAGTTCCTCTGCTCTAAATGCCCTCTCGACAGACCTATCAGCCCCCCCCACCAACCCCTAACTCTTAGTCCTTTAGAGTTGCATATATCTGTGTTGGGGAGACACCACGCCCTAGGTGTCATCTCCCCCCACACACTCTACCCTCTCCACACACACTCCCCCTCCTCCACACGCAAACACACCCACCCACTGGAGCCCAAATTTTGACCCTGAAACGTCCTTCCACCCAAACACAGGTGTGTCTCTGGGCTGGTGTGTGTGTGTATGTTTGGCGTGCGTGTTAGCATGCGCTCGCTGCCTGCATGCCTGCATGCTGCCAGTGTGTCTAACCCACCAGAGGGCTGCTGTAGGCTGCGTTCAGGATGGTAACTCCTCATGCCATTCTCTGGCTGTTTCTAAACTAGGTGTCAATTCACAATAGGCTGCTGCAGACCTACCACATGACCCAGCCCAGCCCTGATAGGCTGCTCCAGACCTACCATGTGACCAGTCCTGACTCCACCCAACTGGCTCTGGCAGCCCCCCCGGCCATGCTAAGTGCCACCCACCCCGGAGAGCTCCGCCCAGACACCCTCATTCAATGCCAGCAGATCGTCAAGGTGATTGTCATGGACCAGAGCGGCCTGGGGCGAATGGAAGCTTTCCTCAACCAAGGAAGCCCCGCCTCCCACCACCGCCTCATCCAATCAGCGATGTCCACGCCAGTACGGGTCAGAGAGGGATCTGAGCCACCTCTGCCTCCCCCTCCTCCCCCCTACAACCACCCCCACCAATACTGTCCCCCCGACTCCCCCTGCCCCCTCTCACACACCCTGCCTCAACCCCTCCGCAGACGCAACTCTAGTGGCTCCCGCAGCCTCGTCTGACATATGACCCCTCACCCCTGACCCTACCACACCTTATCATGTGCCCTCTGACCTTTTGTTAAATAGTCATGTACTGTATTGGAGAAACACACAACACAAACACTCAAAGACAAAGATAGAGAAAGGGTGAGATGAGGAAGAGAAAGAGGGAGGTAAGGAAGTCGGCTGAGAGAGAGGGAATAAGCCGATAAAGAGAGTGGGAGATAATGGAGAGGATTCAAATCAATATAAAATCAAAGTAATCTAATGATTTAATGTGTATTTTTGAATAGGATGTAGTTTTGACAACATTTCTAAACATAGATTTTCTAATCATACAGCTCTTGTGACACAGTGTCATCTGTACATATCTATATCTGTACCTGGCTTTAGAAATAACTATTTAGGATGCACCCTCTCACCCCCTGATCCCTGACTCTAACCCTGCCCTGATATCACACAGCTGATGGAACAAACAGATCTCCTCCATGTGTGGAGCTGTCTGGACATGGAGACAGGTCACCTCAATGACATCATCAAGATCATCTAGGGTTTAGCCCTCCTCTTTGGCACACTATGTTTTGGTGATGTGTGGTAAAATATGCTAATGAGATGCTAATAATACTTCTGATCCTGAAGAAGTGAGTTCCAGAGTAGCAGGGAGTGAAGACTGTGTCTCCTGAGTCCTGGCTTACAGATGATTACAATCTGTATCGCTATTCGTAATGTCTGACTTCTGCCCTGATTATCATATCTGCGTGTGCATGTGTGTGAGAGTATGAGGGTCTGTCAGTGTGTGTGCGGGTGAAAGAGTGTGTCTGTGTGTGCTTGTTTGCATGTGTGTGCGAATACCATTGTTATATTCTCTGAGGTTTTAAACATGGGTCCAAGCCTCACACTCAGGAAAATACCAGTAATGACAACAAACTGTTCAACATTCTAACATATCATTTGATCAGTAAAAACATCAACTTTCAATTGATAATGTTCTAACATTCTATCTAATTTGTCCTGTTGAATATTCAATCTCACGTTCTGAATCCCTAAAGGGTTAACTATTACGCATTCTCACATGATTAACCTGTTCTCCACTGGACTGCATGTCACATAGGAATGTATATGAACACACACATACACACACACACACACACACACACACATAGCATTAAACCACAGAATGACTTATGAATTAAGTTTATTTATTAGAATATTGAATATGTTTGACTATTATTATTATTGATTGTTGTTACATCTTTTCCTTCCCTTCCCTTCCCCTCTCTCTGAGGGCTGTGACACGTGGTGACCCACTGAGGCTGATCTTCTTCGTGTTGCACAATATTATTAGAGTATATCGGAATACTGTATATGTGTATATAGGTGGTATATATACACTACCAGTCAAAACTTTATTTTGTACTATTTTTTACATTGTAGAATAATAGTGAAGACATCAAAACTATGAAATAACACATATGGAATCATGTAGTAACTAAAAAAGTGTTAAACAAATCAAAATATATTTTATATTTGAGATTTTTCAAATAGCCACCCTTTGCCTTGATGACAGCTTTGCACACTCTTGGCATTCTCTCAACCAGCTTCATGAGGTAGTCACCTGGAATGCATTTCAATTAACAGGTGTGCCTTCTTAAAAGTTAATTTGTAGAATTTATTTCCTTCTTAATGTGTTTGAGCCAATCAGTTGTGTTGTGACAAGGTAGGGGGGGTACACAGAAGATAGCCCTATTTGGTAAAATACCAAGTCCATATTATGGCAAGAATAGCTCAAATAAGCAAAGTGAAACGACAGTCCATCATAACTTTAAGACATGAAGGACAGTCAATATGGAAAATGTCAAGAACTTTGAACGTTTCTTCAAGTGCAGTCACAAAAAACATCAAGCGCTATGATGAAACTGGCTCTCATGAGGACCGCCACAGGAATGGAAGACCCAGAGTTACCTCTGCTGCAGAGGATACGTTCATTAGAGTTACCAGCCTCAGAAATTGCAGCCCAAATAAATGCTTCATAGAGTTCAAGTCACAGACACATCTCAACATCAACTGTTCAGAGGGGACTGTGTGAATCAGGCCTTCATGGTCGAATTGCTGCAAAGAAACCACTACTAAAGGACACTAATAATAAGATGAGACCTGCTTGGGCCAAGAAACATGAGCAATAGACATTAGACCGGTGGAAATGTGTCTTTGTGAGACGCGGTGTGGGTGAACTGATGATCTCCGCATGTGTAGTTCCCACCATAAAGCATGGAGGAGGAGGTGTTATGGTGTGGGGTTGCTTTGCTGGTGACACTGTCTGTGATTTATTTAGAATTCAAGGCACACTTAACCAGCATGGCTACCACAGCATTCGCCGGCGATACGCCATCCCATCTGGTTTGGGCTTAGTGGGACTATCATTTGTTTTTCAACAGGACAATGACCCAACACACCTCCAGGCTGTGTAAGGTCTATTTTACCAAGAAGGAGAGTGATGGAGTGCTGCATCAGATGACCTGGCCTCCACAATCCCCCGACCTCAACCCAATTGAGATGGTTTGGGATAAGTCAGACGGCAGAGTGAAGGAAGTGCTCAATATATGTGGGAACTCCTTCAAGAAGTTGGTTGAGATAATGCCAAGAGTGTGCAAAGCTGTCATCAAGGCAAAGGGTGGCTATTTGTTTAACGCTTTTTTGGTTACTACATGATTCCATATGTGTTATTTAATAGTTTTGATGTCTTCACTATTAATCTACAATGTAGAAAATAGTAAAAATAAAGAAAAACCCTTGAATGAGTAGGTGTGTCCAAACTTTTGACTGGTACTGTATATATAGATTTAATGTAAAAGGAATGGACGGACTGCCGATGTGTGTATTTATGTATTTGTACGGAGAGGAGGAAATCTATTTGTTTTTCAGATTATGGGGGCAACAGAACCCCACTGTTACCATGGGAGACAGTTACCATGGAAACACACACAGAGATGATGACATATCTACATGATGGCATCACTACATAATCATAATTAGGGCTCTGTGTAAAGGGCTATGCTATAGCTGTGATCACGCTAGCGTTAGAATTAGCTAGATGGTTTAGTGGAAAACAAACAGGAGTCATAGTTGACAATTTAGCATGTTCTAAAGCCCTAACATATCATCACCCTAACCCTAGCCCTGAGTCTGGCTCGCCTGTCCTGCACCCATCTTGGAGATGTCTTACACTGTTGAAAAGAGCAGCTGTGCACCGTCACATTTATTAAGTATTTACTAAGATATGTTTATAACAATTACAGTGTTTACTAAAGATTTCTGTTTGAAGAGAATTACATAATAAAGTAGTTTGTACTCTGCCTTGAGTCCTGGGTCCTGTCTGTGTGTGTGTGTGCGTGTGAAAAGTTTGCCTGCCGACAGTACTTAGCACCTCTGAACAGTGTCACCAGTCAATCTCTTTTGTGTTCACACAGCAAAGACTTTCGAAGTCGTCAGCCACTCAGCCTTGTTAAAATACTCCAAACCAGAAGGTGGCAGTAGCGTTGTTTGGCAATGCATATCCGTGCGTATTGCTTATGGTCTAGATCCTATTTTGTAGAAAGCCCTTGTTGATACTAGCCTGATTTGTTAATTTTTTTTGTTGGCTCCCCCACGTGGGGGTTTGTGCTTTCTGATTGGCTCAAAGTCAAGTTGTTGGCTACTGACGAGCACTGCGATTCTACAAGTAGAATCGATAGGTTCGTCGCTACCGGGTCGGCACGCAGCAGGTACCGCTTTTGTTCTAGCAAGAGAAGGAACGGCCTCCCACCTATCAGCAGTCTATCAGCAGTGAGATTCTCAGTGTGTTTCATGCTTTAATCTTTTAGGGGTGTCATTTTTATCTACTAAACAGCTCACAGACACAGACACAGACACAGACACAGACACAGAGACAGAGACAGAGACAGAGACAGAGACAGAGACAGAGACAGAGACAGAGACAGAGACAGAGACAGAGACAGAGACAGAGACAGAGACAGAGACAGACAGACAGACAGACAGACAGACAGACAGACAGACAGACAGACAGACAGACAGACAGACAGACAGACAGACAGACAGACAGACAGAGTAGGTGAGTAGTGGAGTTGATTTTACTTCTGGTCCAAAACACAGATGTGGAACACTCAGAGAAAATACATCAAATACACTAGATTACCCCACAAATACATTATACCTCAAACCCCCCAATTACAATGACAAACATAGCAACACGTGATATAAACATAGTAACACAGCGAAGCAAACTTCTGAACACAGTGACACAACACTATTTGGCTGAAGAACTTAATATACAAGAACATGATACAAGAATCCAATAAAATACACAGTGGAATGACTAGTGCAACCTGTAAACTTACATGTGTGATATATATCCCTCTCTTTTCTACCTGTGGACTTACACAAAAGACGCAGGGCTCCAAGAGGACTGTAATGGTGTGAGGATTCAGGCCAGGTAAACAACTAAGTTTCTGTTGTGTTGTTTTGACCCTCCTGCCAGATAAGGGCAACTTGTGTTCCCAATGAAGCTGGAGGAAACATTACTCTGTTTGGACTACACAATTCTCTCTCTTTCACTGTTTCTATCATCTCTCCTTCTCTTTCTCTCCCTCTATCTCTGGTGAAGCAATCCATCTGACAAACAGTCAGTGTGTCCAGGATTTGGCCCCCCATGACCCAGGGATAGATGTGTGTTTATCAGGTGTGAAGTTGACTGATAAATTCTCAGCCTTTACATCGTAGTCTCCTCCCATTCCAGCTCAACATCACCTGCAAGAGCACAAAACAGTAGATATGTGAAATGTGCGTTTATGACGTGTGTGTATGCTAGTGTGTGTTCTTGTATATGTGTGTGTGTGCGCGTGCGTGTGCTCACCCTCCATAGCTTCCAGTGAGTCCATTTTCTCCAGAGCAGAGTAGTTGACGAACCAGATGGACTGGCTGTTTCCTTTACTGTTCAGCAGATCCAGAGTACTCTGGTGTAGGAACATATACTGGGTCTGGGGACATGCATGAACACACTCTCTAAGATTCTGTCTGGCAGGTTTGAATGCACCAAGAAAACATGGTGAAACTAGATCATACTATAAAGTATCATATCCATATCACAGTAAGAACACTTATACATGTTGTATAAATACATATTTCTCACCAGGTTCTGCACCATACACATCCTCTCACTGCGTAGTTCAGCCACCAGACCGTAGATGTCCACAAAGTCATGATCACTCACGTGTTGGATCAGGTGGTCCAACGCTATAAACACTCCTGTCCTGCCTACGCCAGCACTGCAGTGTACCACTATAGTGGTGTTCTCATGCCTGTTGGCTCTGATGGCTCTAACAAACTGTATGAGTGTGGTGCTGGACTCTGGAACGCCATGCTCTGGCCAGGAGGTAAAGTTGAAGTGGTGAACCACCATGTAGTCCCCATGCTAGGGATAGAGAGGGAGTAAAACAGAGAGAGAGAAAAAGAGAGAGAGAGAGAGAGAGAGAGAGAGAGAGAGAGAGAGAAAAAAGGGGGAGATAGGGAGAGACAGGGAGTGAGAGAGGGGGAGTGAGAGAAGGTGAGAGGAGAGAGAGAGAAAGAGAGGGAGCGAGAGAAAGCGAGAGATGGGAGAGAGAACAATGTTTTGATTATCAAGAGGGAAACTGAACTTGTTTACTCTGGAAAAACACGGATTGTACAAAACATGCTCTTTCCATGACATAGACTGACCAGGTAAATCCAGGTGAAAGCTATGATCCCTTATTGATGTCACCTGTTAAATCCACTTCAATCAGTATAGTTAAAGGGGAGGAGACAATTGAAAGTAGGATTTGTAAGCCTTGAGACAATTGAGACATGGATTGTGTATGTGTGCTATTGAGAGGGTGAATGGGCAAGACAAAATATTTAAGTGCCCTTGAACGGAGTATGGTAATAGGTGCAAGGTGCACCGGTTTGAGTGTGTCAACATTTTACATTTTAGTCATTTAGCAGACACTCTTATCCAGAGCGACTTACAGTTAGTGAGTGCATACATTTTCATACTGCCCCCCCGTGGGAGTCGAACCCACAACCCTGGCGTTGCAAATGCCATTCTCTACCAACTGAGCTACACGGGGCTGTGAACTGCAACGCAATATTAGGAAGGTGTTCCTAATGTTTTGTACACTCTACAGTGTGTACTGAATGTACTCTATAGTATTCAGACCCCTTCCCTTTTCCCACATTTTGTTATGTTACAGCCTTATTCTAAAATGAATTAAATAAATCTAAATCCTCATCAATCTACACACAATACCCCATAATGACAAAGCCAAAACAGGTTTTTTGACATTTGTGCTAATTTATATATTTTTGTAAAACCTGTTTTTGCTTTGTCATTATGGGGTATTGTGTGTTGATTGATGAGGGGAAAAAAAACAATTTCATCCATTTTAGAATAAGGCTGTAACATACCAAAATGTGGAAAAAGTCAAGGGGTCTGAATACTTTCTGAATGCCCTGTATGTGTGTGTGTGTTACCCTCTCCACTTTGAGAGCTCTGACGGTCCAGTCAGGATAGATGTCCTCTGTCAGCTTGGTGATGATGATGTCCCCAAAAACTGTCACCGGCTTATTGTCCTCTGGCCAGTACTGGTGACACCGGATCTAAACACACACACACACACACACCCACGAACACACACAAAATTGGTGACAGCAGATCTAAACAGACATACAACCCTGACACTACTAAAACCTTGGTCCGGTCCTTACCCTTCCTTTCTCGTAGCACTGTGTGAGCATAGCGATGGTTCGTGTGCGAGTCTCCCAGATCATCCTCCAGAAGTCAGCCACAGTGCCGGGGAGAGGACCCTGGGTCGCTATGAACTCACTAGGACACAGGTAACCCTAAGGGGGGAGAGGGAGAATCTTATAGTCAGAACAGAGTAAAGTCACAGGTCTCCAGTTTTGTAGTAAACACAAAAGTTGGAGTGTTTAGAAATGTGATCTCTGAAAGCATGAGTGTTCTTTTTTTAATTTAGCAGATGCTCTTATCCAGAGCAACTTACAGGAGCAATTAGGGTTAAGTGCCTTGCTTAAGGGCACATCCACTGATTTTTCACCTAGTCGGCTCGGGGATTAGAACCAGCAACCTTTCGTTTACTGGCACAACGCTCTTACCCACTAAGCTATCTGCCGCCCCGTTCCCTTTTCTGTGTGTGTGTATGTGTGTGTGTGACTCACTGAGATGAAGCTAGCGTTAATGTAGTCAGATCCAGGCATGCCAGGTTCAGACAGCAGCTTCACACGGTTGTTGTTGTCTGTAGAGGAGAGAATGTGTTAGGCTGTGTGTGTTTGTTACGCTCACTGTGTGTGCGTGCGTGTGTGTACATACAGGGTTTGATGTTAGTGAAGCGGTTCTTGGATCTGTTCCAGGGAAGGTCAGCGTCTGATGTAGCCAGATCCTGCAGCAGTTTGGGCATCTCCTGGAGAGGACAGGGTTAATGCTGTCACTCTACACACACACACAACACAAATGCGCATGCATGCACACACATACACACATGCAGGTTTTCACAGGGGTCAGAGGTCAGAGTTACATACTGCAAACTCTTCCTGGAACTTGGTGTTCTCGTTGGCACATAGATCCTCTACATGCTGCAGGAAAGACTTCTTATTGACCGGCCTGAGAGACAGAGATAATCAGAATCACGTTTATTGTCCTACAAGAGGAACATCTTGGCACAGCTCACACATGAATACATAAAACAAATATGAAAAAACAGAATAAACAAACGAGATGGGGGAAGATAAATCCTTCACAGGGCAGAAACTATTACTGCTCAACACACTCACATACTGTACACATAGAACAACACACACACTCATTACGTGACTTACTTGAGAGACTTTCTGTAGCTGAGAAGTCTGAAACAGAGTTGACAGAACAATATGAGGCACACCAGTACACTGTGAGTACAGCAGACTTTACTTTCCATTACTGTACAGTTACAGACAGACTGACACACTCAATGAATAACAGCACTTCAGTAGACTAAAGACATGAGACAACAATACACATTGCCAACTGTACCAATGCAACACAGCAACACACACACATGGAGTGCTATATAACAAGGGCTACACACACTGAGTGCTCCACACTTGAAGGGGTACACCCACTGCCCACTACAACTTACTGGATGACAAATATCTCCTTCCGTCTAAAGAAGAAGGAGGAATACCTGGAGAGAGAGAGTTTGAGAGAGGGGTTAGAGCAGAGTTTCCCAAACTCGGTCCTCGGGACCCCAAAGGGTGCACGTTTTGATTTTTGCCCTACAATATACAGCTGATTAAAATGATCAAAGCTTGATGATTAGTTGATTATTTGAATTAGCTGTGTAGTGCTAGGGCAAAAACCAAAACATGCACCCCTTGGGGTCCTGAGGACCGAGTTTGGAGAACCCTGGGTTAGAGTGAGAGAGTGGAGAGTGCAGACAGCCTTGTGTGTGGTTGTGTGTGTGTTTATGTGTGTGTGTGTGTGTGTGTGTGTGTGTGTGTGTGTGTGTGTGTGTGTATGTGGGTGTTAGCAGCAGCCAAGCACATTCTGTGGGCATGCAGGTAGAGTCGTAGAGGCAGAGTGAGCATAATGTTACAGTGGTTAAACCTTTGTGAAGGTGTGTGCGAATGAGAGAGAGGGAGTGTGTATGTGTGAGAAAAAGACACACACACACAGGCAAACACACACTGACCGGTGTAGTTTCTCTTCCTTCAGCTCCAGGTCGGCCACAGCAATCAGCTGATCCAGTTTAAACTTTGTCTCTATAATCTCCGCCTCCCGGGGAGAGTAGGTCCCGCCCTCCTTCTGACGCTGACGGATCCTGTCATTGGATGAGGGACATGTCAATCACTCTGACACAACTGACTATGGCTGGCTGGGTCACCTGGGTCAGCTAGAACCATCAGCTATAACCAGTGTTAGGTTCTGACAAACAGAGTAAAAACTCAAACGGATGACTAGGAAAAGCTCAAACCAAGTTTATTCCCCACTGGGTCATACAGCTGCAAAGATAAAAACATGTTTACACAAGCACATATATTTATACCCTCCTACTAGGCGGAGTCAACTCCTTGCACATCTAGACAGCCAATACATCTCTGTTGCTAGTCAGGAACTTAATTGGTTCCTCTCATTGGTGTAGCCTCCTGCTAGAACCTTCATGGGCGTGGAAATATATGAGTGAGAGGACTGACTGTTCCTCCTCACTTCATCTGACCTGACCTCGGGCTGAATTCCTCACTCCTCCCTACTCCACGGCTGTCCTACCTTTTCAGTGATTGAAACCAGACTGTTGCCCTTTTCCCCCCTCCTTAGGAGCCATGAGATTTAACAATACCATGTTTTAACAGAATGTAAACTTTCTGCACTCCCCCTTCCTCACTCAGTAACTTTCCATACACCTAGGTCTTATCCACCCTCCATTGACCCCATATAAAGTAATCAATTATTAACATGAATAAGTGTATTTCAAGCTAGAATCCAACACCAGTTTACCTGACAGAGGCGTAGATGATGAGGATGAGCAGCAGGGTCAGGAAGAAGGAGAGGAGAACTCCCAGAAGGATCTGTTCATCTCTGGTCAACAAACCATCCACTGACAGACAGGAGGGGGTGAAGGGAAGAGAGAAAAAAAAAGCCTTTTGTGAACTAACACTCGCACTTACATCGGCGGGCTGCAATGGAGCGGGTCGAGAGCTTCAAGTTCTTCAGTGTCCAAATCACTATGGACTTCAAATGGTCCACTCACACGCGCACAGTCGTGAAGAAGGTGCTTAACAGCTTCCATCCCCAAGCCATAAGACTCCTAAATAGCTAACAGAATGTCTACACGGACTATGTGAGTGGACACTTGTATTTTATTTTTGCACTGTCTCTATGCACACTCACAGGACCCTACACACTCACGCACACTGACACTCCAACACACACATATCATGCACACACATTTATACTGACTCTACACACACGTACACACACTCACATACAATCATAATTTACGCTGCTTGAGCTCCTGTTCCTCTTATAGAATATTAGTTCAAAAGTATTGTGGAGCTCCTGCACCTAAATATAAAGAGTACCGGAACCCAAAATGACTACCGGAACCTATTTCAGTCAAAGTCAAGCACTGACTATACATATCTACCTCTATCACTCCAGTATCCCTGCACATTGTAAATAATATGGTATTGGAACGGACCCTGGAACTGACCCTGTATATAGATTCTTATTTTCTCGTGTTCTTCTTATTTCTATTTCTTGTGTGTTTTTGTTTAACAGTACCTTGTTATTTTTAGTACTACATTGATATTGATTAATGCATTGTTGGGTTTGGAGCTTGCAAGAAAGGCATTTCACTGTACTTCTGCACGTTACATTAACTTGAAACTTACTAGCTCTGACTTTGCTGATAGCTACTTTATTGAGGAAAATGGTATTTACTATGACTGAGATATGTGGTTGTCCCACCTAGCAATCTTAAGATAAATGCACTAACTGTAAGTTGCTCTGGATAAGAGAGTCTGATAAATGACTAAAATGTAAAACATTCTAATGAAGGAGTGACAGTGGTGTTGTTTAATCAGTTTGCATTGTAGAGGAAAGGTGTGTGTGAGTTTGTGGAGAGAAGAGGAGTGCTTACCTGCGGTTCTGATATGCTCAGAGTAGTCAGAGTCTGTGTACTGGCCCCGGATGTTGGTGGCTCGGAACTTAAACCTGCCACACAGACAAAGACATGCACTGTATTGAACTTTGTACGTATGTGTGTGTATGTGTTTATATCTATGTGTACATGTGTGTGTTTACATGTTTGTGTTGTGTATACTCACACGTAGACAGTGTTTGGTTTGAGGGGTCCGTTACAGAGTGTGTTACTGTACTCTTTAGTCAGACAGTTGTCCTCCTCTCCGATGACATAGTGATCATCCTGGTGGTCTATGCGCTCCCCCACTGAGTCTCTATGTTCCAGAACCCTGTCCCTCACAATGCTGTGTCTAATGTGTGAGTCAGTGAGTCTGCTGGTTTGTGTGTGTGTGTCCCTGCTCATACGGTCCTTCACACAGAGTGGGTTGGGGAAGCCATTGTCAGTCAGGTAGGGGGCGGGATGAGAGAGAAATGCTGTCTTCCAGTTGGTCACGTTCATGCTGTCCATCACTGAGACAGAGAGACAGACAGATGTCAGACTAGACCTATAACAGTGGCTCCTACATATTTTAGTTTAGGATATATTTTCTGTGTGATAGATGTGTGTTTATGTGTGTGTGTCTGTGCATGTTAGTGTGTGTGATGTCGTACCCCCAGATTCGGACATGATGACCTGGATGCCTCTGATTGGTCCGTTGTCATTGCTGTAGAAACAGGTTGGCATGCGAACAATGATGCTCCTGGAGGTTACCATTGCAACTCCTCCTCGGTCCAGCACCGCCTGGGGTCTCTGTGTGGGCTTGGCAGGAGCTACACACAGACACACATAAAAACATTTCTGTATCATGAAGTGTTCGTAGTGCATACACGCAATATGACACCCCCTACGACTAAGTTTCTAAGGCTATTGGGGTTATGCAGGGGTTATGTAGGGTTTATGAATGGTTTATGTAGTGTTTATGTAGCACTGTACCTTTGATCCCTGTAGTGATCTGAACCTCTGAGCTGGGGGGGCTTAAACCTGCTCCGTTTACTGCTGCAATCTGTGTGTGTGTGTGAGAGAGAGAGAGAGAGAGAGAGCGAGAGAGAGAGAGAGAGAGAGAGAGAGAGAGAGAGAGAGAGAGAGAGAGAGAGAGAGAGAGAGAGAGAGAGAGAGAGAGAGAGAGAGAGAGAGAGAGTTGGTCGGAGTGTTTCAGAAAGCACAAGTGTTCTGTGACAGTGTGTGTGTTCCTCACCCATATATTATAGTTGTGACCCATGTGTTTGTGTAGTTGTGCCTGTGTGTGTGTGTGTGTGTGTGATCCTCACCCGTATACTATAGTTGTAGCCTCCTTTTAGCCCGTCGATGACTGCGGTCAGGGTGCGGTTCTTGTTTTGGACCACGGTGAGGCGGTCGATGGTCATCTCTAGCTGACCCTGGCGGTAGACCAGCACCGTGTAGGAACTGATGTTCCCATTAGGCTCCTCCGGGGGGGCAAAGGTCACAAACACACGGGTCACTTCCTCTGGAATCACCTGCAGGGTCACATTCTTAGGAGGATCCCTGGGCTCTGGAGGGAGGATGAGGAGGAAGAGGAGAGAGAAAGTGCTTAACCATTTTCTAGCAGTTTAATAAAGTAGCTACTGTATTGCTGTTTGTGTGTGTTCCTCACCCTCCTCCATTGTTCTGATGACAGTGGGCTCAGTGGCTTGTCCGTCCCGCCGTGCGTTCTCCAGTCGTCCAGTGAAGGCAGTCACGGTCACAGAGTAGCGAGTGAACGCAGTCAGGTTCGACACAACTACGGTCCTCAGCTCCTCTGGACCGCGTACTACAGACTGGTTTAACCCCTCGCTATCCAGCTGAACACCAACACAACATATAGAAGTAAGAAACTCCTTTATTATCATTATTATTTTATTATGTGTGTGTGTGCGTGTATACTCACAGAGATTACGTCTATGAGGTAGGAAGTGGGGCCGGTGATCACATCTGGGAGTTGCCATTCGATACGGAGGCTGTTGGAGGACATGGTCAACGAGAGGTCGCTGGGAGGGGCATCAGGGTCTGAGGGGAGAGACAGGTATAAATATACCCATACTGCTTGGGTGTATGGGTACTTCTGTTGTATGTCCAGTCACATCCAGAATTATTGGCACCCTTGATAAAGATTATCAAAAAATACTATAAAATAAATAATACAAATACTGAGCTATATTGTATGCTACATTTTTAAAAATTATATTATTTTATACTAATACAATTGCTCAGAGAAAAATATTTTGCTTAAAAAGTTATTTAAAAAAATCTCAAAAAGATAGGTGTCAAGATTATTGGCACTCCTGTTTTCAATACTTTCTGCACCATCCCTTGCAAGGGTAATGGCACTTAGCCTTTTTCTATCATGTTTTATGAGATTGAAGAACACATTGGGAGGGATCATTCCTCCATACAGAATCTTTCCTGATCCTTGTTATCCTCCGGTCTACGCATATGGACTGCCCTCTTCAATTCAAACCACTGGTTTTCAATGGGGTTCAACTCCAGAGACTGAGATGGCCAGTTTCCGCCTCCTGGCAGAGGCAACCAGGTTTTTGGCTAAAATTACCTGGAGATCATGATGCCGTTGACCTTAACAAGGGCCCCAGAACCAGTGGAAGCAAAGCATTCCCATAACATTAAAGTGGGCTTTTTTAAAATTGAAGCAGATCTTGTCTCTCTAGTCAGCAGGAAGCAGCTTGTGCAGTCAACCTTTCTATCTGTTCTTGACTATGGAGATACTATTTATCAAAGAGCAGCAGCCTCTACTCTTAAACCCCTGGATGCCGTTTTTCATAGCGCCCTTCATTTTATCACAGGAGACAGTTTTATTACTCATCACTGTATTCTTTACCAAAAGGTTGGCTGGACATCTTTGAAGTCACGTAGATCACATCATTACACTGTTTTTGTTTACAAAGCCCTGCTCCACAAACTTCCGACTTACTGTTAAGATTTAAAATAACAAGTTATCAAACCTGTTCACAAGGTTGGTTAATTCTGGAGACTCCTTTGGTGTCTAGAGAGTTAGGTAGATCAGACTTTAATTTCCTTGCGCCTTACGTGTGGAATGATCTACAATACACTAAAATGTGAGGAATTGGTGCCTCTAGTGCATTTCAGACGGTTGTTAGGGGAGCTTTTTACTGAACAATGTATCTGTTTTTTATGATTGTGTTTTGCTTTTCATGTATTGTTGTGTATAATAACGTGTGTTTTAATGTGTATATGAATGTGTAGTTTAATGTGTTTATTGTATTTTGATGTGTATTGTTGTGCTATACAGGGCTCATCTGGAAAAGAGACCTTGGTCTCAGCATTGAATCTTTTTTTGTATCGTCATTAGCACAATATACATGATCCCAATTCTAGCTCCAAGATGCCAGCAATTACAAAAAAACGACAACGTAGATTGTGCTGATATATTGGCGCATTGAACCATGTCGCGCACCGTAGTTATGAATAGTGCTAAAACAATTACATCATATCTGAATTCTGTCATCTTTATGCACATTCACCATTGTATTAGTACATTGTATTAGTATAAAATAATTGCATTTTCTAATATTTTGGAGCATACAATATACTGTAGCTCGGTATTTGAATTATTTATTTTAAACAGTATTTTTTGCTTATCTTTATCAAGGGTTCCAATAATTTTGGATGTGACTATATGTGTGTGTGTGTGTGTGTGCGTGCGTGGGTGTGTGTGTGTACTTACTCCCAGCCAGTGTGTGCGTGTATCTCCAGGGTGTGTGTTCTCCTGGCCCAGCATTAGTAAGGGCTATGATTCTGAAGCGGTAGAGGCGGTACTTGGCCAGAGACTGGAGAGTGATGCTCCTGTTGCCCTCACCACCATCAGAACCATTCACTGACACCAACACCTGACCAGGAAGATCATGAAGATGAAGATGATGTTGAGTTCAATGTTAGGAAATTCCTTCTGTGTTATACAGCATGCAGATATACATGTAGACAGATGTACGACACAGCAGCACAACAACATTTACATTCAGATATCCAGGTAAACGTACCTCCTGATCCACGCAGCCTGGAGCCAGGGAAGGGGTCGGCTCTGGGAGAGGTGTGGCTTCAGAAAGGGGTGTGTTGGACAGGCAGTCCGGTGAAAGCAGCTGCACAGTGATGCGGTACTCAATGAGCATGCCCGGAGCAGAGAGGGGAGCAGCCCATTGGAGCGTCACGCTGGTGGACGTGGTCTCTGACACACTCAGGAAGCGAGGGACACCAGGCACTGCAGGAGGATATAAGGGTGGGTTGAGGTGATACAGTTCATCTGGTCTCCTGGTGTAGTGTGTATGTGTGTGTGTGTGTGTGTGTGTGTGTGTGTGTGTGAGTGTGAGTGTGAGTGTGAGAGTGAGAGTGAGAGTGAGAGTGAGAGTGAGTGTGAGTGTGAGTGTGAGTGTGAGTATGAGTGTGTTTGTGTGTGTGTGTGTGTGTGTGTGTGTGTGTGTGTGTGTGTGTGTGTGTGTGTGTGTGTGTGTGTGTGTGTGTGTGTGTGTGTGTGTGTGTACCTGACTCAGGGTGTGTGTAGGCAGTACAGTTGATCTGGTCTCCTGGGCCGGCAGAGTTGACAGCCGTCACAGTGAGTGTGAATTCTGCGTCCGGCGCCAGCCCGCTGACCGTGTACTGGTTTGTGTCAGCCTGGTGTATGTATGACTGTGAGTCTGAGTGTGTGTCCACCTGGACCTGGTAGTACAGGATGAGTCCATTGGGGTTGGCTGGAGGCTCCCAGTGTAGAAACACAGAGTCCCAGCCCAGACCAGAGCAGGACAGGTTACCCACCGCCTCAGACACTGGAGCCAGGAGACACAGGGTTTATGCAAAAGGGTTAATAGCCAATTCCACACGCATATGGCACTTGATTTCTAGTTCCACAACCACACATACCCATACACACATACCCACATACACCCACATACGTACCTGACTCATTGGTTGTGAAGGACACAGGAGTGCTGTACTGGTCTCCATGACCCACTCTGGTGTAGCTAAACACACTGATCTCATAGGAGCGGTGAGGTCTGAACCCACTCAGCTGTCCTTCTGTCCATGGACCTGTAGAGTTCTGGAAGTGAGAGGGGGAGGGGAGAGAGAGATTTTTTTGTGTGGAAATCTTATAGACAGAACATAGCAAAGTTGCAGGAGCACTTTAAAAATGTTAACGTTTCTTTGTGAATGTGTGTGTGCGCATGCCTGTGTGCGTGTGTGTGTCTTTATGTGTGTGTGTGCAGTACCTGGTATCTGATTGTGTTTGTGTTGATCTCCCAGATCCTGAAGCCGTAGTTTGTGACCACACCATTGGGTTCCAGAGAGGGTTCCCAGGTCAGCCACACAGAGAAGGCTGTGTGGTTATACAGAGACAGGTTACGGGGAGGAGACATCGGACCTGGTGGAACACAATGTTAGAGTGCATTACTGGCCTTCGTCTGTATGCAGCAGCAGTTGGAGGGGTTATGGTAGGGAGAGGTTAGAGGTTAGTAAGGGTTAAAGGTGAGAGGTGAGAGGTTAAAGATTACCTGCTTCATCTGTGTGCAGCATCAGTAGTAGCGGTGGTCCGGAGCCCTTGCGGGTGGCTGCGGTGATGGAGAGGTTGTAGGCTGTGTAGGGCAGGAGCTGTGTGAGTATGAGGGTGGTGTTGGGAGTGTGTGTGGTGTTGGAGCCGGCAGAGCTGAACATTGTGAGGGAATACTCTGTTATCTCTCCGTTGGCCTCCAGGGGGCGCTGCCACACCACAGACACAGAGGAGGACGACAGGTTCCTACTGGACACCAGCACTGGAGCTGAACTGGGGACTGGAGGGAGAGAGTGGGTAAATAGTATGTGTGTGTATATGTTTTTAAAAATGGTGTGTGCATTTGTGTGTGTGTGTGTGTGTGTGTCTGTAGACTCACTATCATCATCAGTCCTCACGTGCAGCAGGCTGGTGTGGTTGTGGGCCAGGCCAGCGCTGGTTGCCGGGGTAACAGTGAGGATGTAGGGATAGTACTTCCTGAGTTTGGTAAACAGGAAGACGTTATCGTTGGTTGTCTTGGTGATGGTATTGTTGACAGCGGGTGGTCCGGGGGAGTTGGTGTTAGGATAAGAGGGTTTCAGAGGTTTAGGGGGTTGGGGGTGTCCTGCCTCCTGCAGGGTGAGCAGGTAGAAGGGGCGTCCGTTGGGTTCCATAGGGGGGTCCCAGCTTACTATGATGGCCGTAGAACTGAAGATCTGAGCACTGAGATTGTGGACCGGATCACTGGGCACTGTTGGGAGAGAGGGGGAATTAGTATCACTGACTGAACTACATCATTCTTCAGACTCAGTCCTAGCATTAGAAGAACACTACAAGTGATTTATGCACATAATAATACATCTACACCCAAACCAGCAACATTATCAACCAATCAAACACTTGAGCCACCCCAGGGAGAGAAACACATCAACAAACACAAAACAGCACTTCATCATCGTCATCATCATCATCATCATTAACAACAACATCATCATTAACATCATCATCACCCCATGATTCATATGAAGAGAATAACCTCAGTGTGAAAAAAAACAAGAAAACTTTGACCAGAGAAACTTTGCTTTGAGAATCTTTGAACAGGGAAACTTTGTTTTGAGAATCTTTGAACAGAGAAACTTCAAATCGAGAAACAAAAAACAGAGACATTTTGAATAGCAGATACTCATCCTGGCCACACCCACTTCCGGTGTCCAT
This sequence comes from Coregonus clupeaformis, assembly GCF_020615455.1. Taxonomy (NCBI): domain Eukaryota; kingdom Metazoa; phylum Chordata; class Actinopteri; order Salmoniformes; family Salmonidae; genus Coregonus; species Coregonus clupeaformis. The sequence goes on from NC_059214.1 coordinate 59,177,346, forward strand.
CCTCTAAGCTCCGGTCACTGAGTCTGACCATATGGAGAGAGCAAACTGAGCATGTGCAACAGGGGAAACAGGGATGGAAAGAAGGAGAGACGCGGAGATGGAGGATATAAGGAGGGAGGGGAGACCTCAGTGAAGGCAGATTGAGAGGCTGGTGAAGTGGATGGATGGGTGGAGGAGAGAGGGCGGTGTGTGGGTGTCTGAGCCCAGGGCAGTGAGCCCTGCTGGGCTTGGCAGGGCAGGAGAGGCAGGGTGAGCTGGAGGTCCCGTGGCTGGAGCACAGAGGCAGAGACACACAGTCAGTATTAGAGACATCTTTAGACCGAAACAAGAGTCAGTCACTATTATACGTCAGATGGAGGCAGCAGTCTGTCTACACAATTTTTCCCAAAATCACATAAAAACTAAGAGATCATCGTCAAATAGGAACAATAGCTACATTTCTTTTGAATAACACCAGACTGAGCTACTATTTTTATTTACATAATCTATTTGACAGGAACATTGCTACTTCTTGTGATAATCCAGATACTGTCACTTGAAAGTGATTCATCTGCATCTTAAGCTACAGACTAAACTACTAACACTAATACAATAATGACCTACTCACAAAACTATAGGATGAAACATCTCTACTGGATGTATGTTGACAGCATTGTGACATTGTTGATAGCCAATGCGTTTACAAAATAACTGGATGCCTGTAGCATTGCTCTGTTTGGAATACAAGACATTCTCAGATATCCAACAGGTCAAAGAGTAAACTTCCACAGGGTTCAGTAAAAGGAGATACAAACTGGTTGTCTGAGGTACGGAGGCCTCGGAGGGACAAAAAGGGCCAGTTTGTCAGACTGACAGACTTACCTCCTTTCACTAGCCAGCTGAAAGTTAAACTTAAATCGCAGAATTTTTACGTGATTTTATCAAGTTCAACAAGAGGTTGGAAAAAACAGTGCAGACTCTGTGTGTGTGTGTGTGTGTGTCAGTGTCTGTGTGTGTGTGTGTGTGAAACTGACCGCCATCTGGGGTGAGTAGGTCTAAAGGATCAGTACGGACCCCTCCGTCCCCCTGCATGGTGCTGGAGGTCAGCCAGAGGCTGTAGTTCTGTCCTCCTCTCAGGCCAGACAGACAGTAGGACAGGTCCTCCCCCAGAGAGACAGGGTCCAGCTCTGACACTGGGATATGCTGATGGAGAGGGGAGAGAGAGACAATGCCTTTAAAGTAGAAAATCACACACTTTTACACATGAGCGTACAGTGTGTGTGTGTTACTCACCTGCTTTATAACAGCGTTATTGTCTGTGTAGGATACAATGTAATGCTGTATAACTCACCTGTTCTGTGACAGTGGTATTGTCTGAGTAGTACAGAGTGTAGTGCAGGAGGATTCCATTTGGCTGAGTGGGGGGTTGCCAGAGGACGGTCACTGAGGAAAAGGTCAGGTTCACCAACAACACATTCTGGGGAGGGTCAAATGGCACTGCGGAAGAGAATTTCAGGAGTGATTTGGTGCAAGTTGCATGTCACTTGTGTTTAGTAAAAATGAACTGGAGGCATGTAGCAATGCTCAGTTGGGACTACAAGATTTTCTCAAAGGTTTGTGTGTGTGTGTGTGTGTGGGTGTGTACCTGCGTCAATAATACTGAAGCTGATGTATATGAGGACTCCCCCGTCCCCCAGGCGTGTCCAGCTGGAGACAGAGGCGTTGTAGCGACTTTCTGAGTCAACGCTGATCACCACCGCTGTACCTGTTACATTCTGCCACACCTCAGATGACTCATTCCTCCAGGAGAGAGACGGAAGGAGGAAGAAGAAGAAGAGGCCATGTTGGAGCTGTAACTCATGCTTCAATCAGAATGCCTCATCCCTTAACATCTCCTTTTTCAACATCACATCAGCAGTAGGACACAAACTAACGATCAATATTGAAATAAAACTCACCAAACTCTGACTATGTAGTAGAGGATCTCAGAGTTGGTCTCTTTCGGCGGTTCCCATGACAATTCTACCTCGTAGTCTGACAACTTCCTGGCTAACAGGAACTGAGGGGGAGTATCTGGGTCTGAAACACACTTCATATTATTTAAGACCAAACACAGACACACTGATAACCACGCCCCTAGGGGAAATGGAGAGAACGTTCGCTAAACGCTCCTTGATCGTTGGAAATACCGCCTGCATGCTGGCTCATCTGCAAGCACATCCCTGTGAAGTAAAGCTGGTTGGTTAAAAGTGATGTTTTTGGTGCTGTTAAATAACTCTGTGGTAACCCCTGACCTCTGACCTGTGATGTCAGAGGATCAGGAGGACTTGAGACAGAGAGAGGAAGTGAGAGGTGATGATGAACCTGCTGTGGTCCAGGGTCTCTGGTCACGTTAACACCATAGTCCACTACGCGGCCACCTGAAACACAATGACCCTAACCATGGTCTCCCTCTACCTCCCCCCTCTTACCCCGGATCCCTCCCTCCATTGGGGTGATGTATAGTGGTTTACTGCGGTGGTTCTGGGGTGTGTTTGTGTGTTTGAGAGGCTCTCACCATCCTCCAGTGTGGTGATGTTGAGTGGGTCACTGCTGTGGTTTCCAGGGCCCATGCGTGTGTGTCCCTTCACCACCAGAGTGTATTGTGCAAACTTCCTTAGGTGTGTGATCTGGGCGTGGCTGATGGGTGTGGTCAGGTTGAGGAAGTGAGAAGAGTTTCGCAGCTCAAGGCTGTAAATCAAATCAAATCAAACTTCATCTCAAGTGCATTTTCATCACGAGACAGTAAAAATCCAGAAGTCATGCAGAGATGTACCTGTAGTGCGTGATAACTCCATTGGGCACTAGGGGGGGCTCCCAGGTCACATTCACCTCATTGGGACTGACGGACACATAGGACAGGCCGTAGGGAGGACTTCCCGGTACTAGAGAGGGGACACACACACACACTTCAACATGAGGCGTTAGTGTGTGCATGTGCCTAGTTTGTGTGTGTGTGTGTGTGTATGTGTGTGTATGTTTGTGTGTGTGTAGACTCACCGTCCTCCCCAGACAGCATAGTGAGTGTGTCTGAGGTCTGGTTCCCGTGTCCGAGGCGTGTGTATGACCTGACAGACACGTTATAGTAGGAGAATGGCATCAGCCCTGTCAGAGTCACTCTGGGGACAGAGCTGTTGAACACTGCCACATACGATTGGTTCTCGTACAGGACCTCATACTGTTGGATCACCCCATTGGCTCTCTCCGGGGGTGACCAAGAGAGGGTGGTGGTGGAGGGAGAGGTGTCTACCACTGTTAACCCTAAGGGTGGGGAGTCAGGTTCTGAGAGGGAGAGAGAGAGGGATACATTGGACTCTCTATCATGAAACCACATAATGAGAGGATGTGTGTGTGTGCCTGGTACCATCCTCGGGTGTGACAGCGAAGATATTGTCTAGGTCAGACAGAGAGCTCTCTCCTACAGCAGTAGATGCAGCCACTCGCAGCTTATAACCTGTATACTTCTCCAGCCCTGAAACACACAGCAAGCAGCTTAACACCAATACATATTTACAGGCTTGAACCAGGCCTGTACCATGTGTGTATATGTGTATATACAGTATGGGTGTGTGTTACCTGTGAGCAGTATGCTTGTGTTGTGTGTAACTCTCTGCAGGGCCTGGTTGCTGTGCAGGTTGAGTCCGTAGATGGTGTAATGTGTGATTAGTCCGTTGGGGTTGAGGGGCGGATTCCAGCTGACCAGGATGGAGGTGGAGCTAACGTTCTGATAGGACACACCCACCACTGAGCTAGGAACTATGACAACAACAACACACAACAATAAACAACAACAATAATAAACAACAATGACACTATTAAAAAACAATGTATATACAGTATCTGTGTGTACTCTGCTCGCGGGTCTTCTCAGAGACGTGTGAGGCAGGACCCTCTCCAATAGAGGTAGCTGCGGTAACGGTGAAGGTGTATTCAGTGAAGGGACTAAGACCAGAGACTAGGTAAGACAGCTCCTCAGACTGCATGTCCATCACCTCCTCTCTCACATACACTCCTGGAACACACACAGTATAGAGGACAGACTGTAGTGCATGGTAACACACCTCATTCTACTCATCAACTCCTGTAGTCTTCAATCATGTTTCAAGTTGTAATGTCACATGCACAACTACAGTGAAATGCCTTTCTTGCCAGCTCTAAACCCAACAATGCAGTAATCAATAATAATGCAATACTAACAATAACATAAGGTAGAACAAAAACACGCGAGAAATAAAAATACGAAATAAGAGAACACAAGGAAGTAAGTAAGTATGCTATATACAGGGTTAGTCAGTTCCAGTACCATATTTACAACGTGCAGGGATACTGGAGTGATAGAGATAGATATGTATAGTGTTAAAGCTGCAATATGTCACTTTTTGGGCGACCTGACCAAATTCACATAGAAATGGATAGATCTGTCATTCTTATTGAAAGCAAGTCTAAGATGCGGTGGATCTGTTCTATGTGCGCTATTTCTATGCTTCCCGTTCTTACGTTTCGTGTTTGTGTCTTTTACGTTTGGTTTTGTACACCAGCTTCAAACAGCTGAAAATACTATATTTTTGGTTATTGAAAATATATTTTACAGCGGTTTAGATGGTACAATGATTCTCTACACTCTGAGTGCTTGTTTTGTCATATAAACTGAAATAAGGCAAATTATTAGAATTTTAGTAACCAGGAGATGGCAGAGACATTTCTGCATATTGCACCTTTAAAAGGGTTTAGAGGTTAAAAGGTTAAATGGTTATAAGTTAGAGATGAGTGCAGTACCTCCCGGGGTGCTGGAGGCTGCAGCCCTGGTGGAGGGGTGTGTCTGGAGGTGTCCAGTGGCTGCAGGTGCAGAGCGGGTGGAGAGGCGTGGCTGGCCAGAGGTGAGCTGGCTGGGCTGTGAGTGGGCAGTGAGCCAGGGGAGGGGTGTGGCCGGGGTTGAAGAGGTCAGGGAGAGGGCAGATGTCCCTGAAGTTACAGCGTCAAAGGTCAGAGGGGAGGAATCTGGCAAGTCAGAGGTCTGGTCAGTCCCAGTCCCAGGGCCCATACTGGTCAGACTGGGACTCTCAGTGACTGTGGGGACAGTGTAACTGTTGTGGTCAAGGTTAGGGTTAAGGTCAGGGGGGGTTGAACCGCTGTGTGTGCGGCTGGTTGCGGTCATGGTCATGCCAGTGACGACCGTGTGGTAGGGCAGGGTGACCGTGAATGCAGGTGGAGAGGTGGTCAGGCTGAGGTCAGATGATCTCTTACGCCGCAGAGAGTCACCAGGGATACCTGGCACTAATGTTCCATCACCAAGGAGATCAGTGTCATTTAGATTCTAAAGACAAGAGGAAAACATCAGGCACACACACACACACACACACAAACGTTTGTTTTACTATCCTTGTGGGGACCAAAACATTTACTCCCATTCAAATCCTATTTTCCCTAACCCATAACCCTGAACCTACCACTAACCCTAACCCTTAACCATTACCTTAACCCCTAACCTTAACCCTAACCCTAACTCCTAACCCCTAACTCTAATTCTAACTCTAATCCTAATTTTAACCCTAACCCTAAACCAGGGATGGGCAACTTTGATGGGGGTGGGGGCCACAAAAAATCTGAACTCACCATGAGGGGCCGCAGTTGCTCATGGGTACCCCGACTGAGTTCCTACATTTTTTTTTTCTCCTTGTTTTGGTATCCTAGTGAGGACTTCTGGTCCCCACAAGGATAGTAAAACCCCAAACACACACATCCACAGAGTGGTACCTGTGTTCCGATGAGGTTGATGTCCTGCAGCAGTGTGTTGTCAGACAGAACCAGGAGTCTGTACTGTGTGATCAAACCATTGGGCTGGGCAGGGCTTCTCCAACTCACACGCACCGACACAGAGTCTACTGCTACTGCCTGTAGAGCCTTCACCGCACTGGGAGCTACACACACACACACACACACACACACACACACACACAGAGCCAGACAAGTCTTAGACCCAATGTTAGAGAGCCAGGCGGAATGTTTAGATGTTCAAGGTAGGAAAATACTCCTGCACTCACCTCACTGACCAATAGGGAAAGGAAGAGCACTGCACTAGCAGAGCACATCACTCAAGACGAATGTGTGTTCTTACCCTCAGCATGTGTCAGTGCAGCAGAAAAGGCCTCAGGCCCCAGCAGGCCAGCAGACTTGGCCCGGACGGCCACTCTGTAGTGTGTGTAGGGAGTCAGACCAGAGTACACAAACTTCAGGTCCCCTGTGCTGTTCTCATAGATAAACCCTGACACACACACACACAGGGTTAGGGTTAGATCTGCGACCTTCAGTGTTTTTACTTCAGCAAGTATTTTAAATGTAGTGATTGATGTATGTGACTATATGTGTGTGTGTGCGTGCGTGTACCTGTGGGGCCATAGAGATAGGTGACGTAGCTGAAGCGTCCGGTAACAATGGTTGGCGGATCCCAGGAGACAGAGACTGACTTAGACGTCACGTTCCATACCGACAGGTTGTGGGGAGGGTCCTCTGGGGCTGCAGCACACACATACAGTGAGGGAAAAAAGTATTTGATCCCCTGCTGATTTTGTATGTTTGCCCACTGACAAAGAAATGATAAGCCTATAATTTTAATGGTAGGTTTATTTGAACAATGAGAGACAGAATAACAACAAAGAAATCCAGAAAAATGCATGTCAAAAATGTTATAAATTGATTTGCATTTTAATGAGGTAAATCAGTATTTGACCCCCTCTCAATCAGAAAGATTTCTGGCTCCCAGGTGTCTTTTATACAGGTAACGAGCTGAGATTAGGAGCACATTCTTAAAGGGAGTGCTCCTAATCTCAGCTTGTTACCTGTATAAAAGACACCTGTCCACAGAAGCAATCAATCAATCAGATTCCAAACTCTGGCCACCATGGCCAAGACTAAAGAGCTCTCCAAGGATGTCAGGGACAAGATTGTAGACCTACACAAGGCTGGAATGGGCTACAAGACCATCGCCAAGTAGCTTGGTGAGAAGGTGACATCAGTTGGTGCGATTTTTCGCAAATGGAAGAAACACAAAAGAACTGTCAATCTCCCTCGGCCTGGGGCTCCATGCAAGAGCTCACCTCGTGGAGTTGCAATGATCATGAGAACGGTGAGGAATCAGCCCAGAACTACACGGGAGGATCTTGTCAATGATCTCAAGGCAGCTGGGACCATAGTCACCAAGAAAACAATTGGTAACACACTACGCCGTGAAGGACTGAAATCCTGCAGCGCCCGCAAGGTCCCCCTGCTCAAGAAAGCACATATACAGGCCTGTCTGAAGTTTGCCAATGAACATCTGAATGATTCAGAGGAGAACTGGGTGAAAGTGTTGTGCTCCGATGAGACCAAAATCGAGCTCTTTGGCATCAACTCAACTTGCCGTGTTTGGAGGAGGAGGAATGCTGCCTATGACCCCAAGAACACCATCCCCACCGTCAAACATGGAGGTGGAAACATTATGCTTTGGGGGTGCTTTTCTGCTAAGGGGACAGGACAACTTCACTGCATTAAAGGGACGATGGACGGGGCCATGTACCGTAAAATCTTGGGTGAGAACCTCCTTCCCTCAGCCAGGGCATTGAAAATGCATTGTGGATGGGTATTCCAGCATGACATTGACCCAAAACACACGGCCAAGGCAACAAAGGAGTGGCTCAAGAAGAAGCACATTAAGGTCCACATTAAGATTAATGTCTCCAGACCTTAATCCCATAGAAAATCTGTGGAGAGAGCTGAAGGTTCGAGTTGCCAAACGTCAGGCTCAAAACCTTAATGACTTGGAGAAGATCTGCAAAGAGGAGTGGGACAAAATCCCTCCTGAGATGTGTGCAAACCTGGTGGCCAACTACAAGAAACGTCTGACCTCTGTGATTGCCAACAAGGGTTTTGCCACCAAGTACTAAGTCATGTTTTGCAGAGGTGTCAAATACTTATTTCCCTCATTCAAATGCAAATCAATTCATAACATTTTTGACATGTGTTTTTCTGGATTTTTTTGTTGTTATTCTGTCTTTCACTGTTCAAATAAACCTACCATTAAAATTATAGACTGATCATGTCTTTGTCAGTGGGCAAACGTACAAAATCAGCAGGGGATCAAATACTTTTTTTCCTCACTGTACATATTCACATGGTGAGAGAGATGAAGTGAGGAATAGATAGAGAGAAATTGAGATATAGACGGTTTTAGAAAGAGATTTGGAGAGATGGGCAGAGATATGTAGATGTAGAGAGGTGGAGTGTGTGGGTGTGTGTTTGTGTACCTGACTCAGGCATGCGGACCATGGTGGAGGCGACCTGTCCCTCTCCGTCGGAGGTGAAAGCAGACACTTCGAAGACGTATGCTGTGTAGGGGCGCAGCTGGTCCACCCCTACAGATATTGGTACAGCCCAGGTGGCGGCAGGCGGGACGGCTGACAGGGTGACGGGAGGAGAGGACGCTGTCACCTCTGATGGACTGGGGGTCCCACGAGACAGGATTTCTGCTGCATCCTACACACACATAGACATGTATGTATTTAAGTACACAAAGACAGAGCTTATGTAACATTTTAAATGTTATGCTACATTTTTTAACTGCTAATAATATAATACTTTAAAAGTTGTTATTCTCTTGAAACTTTGTGTGTAAAGTTCATGTTAATATCTGATTGTTTTTGTCTTCGTTTTGTTTAATTCTCTTTGTTGGTTTTTGTCGATGTTGTCTTGTTTTTTCACTTGCTTTGGCACTGTAAACACATGTTTTCCATGCCAATAAATCCACTTTGAATTTAGTTGAATAGAGAGAGTGAGAGAAAGATAGGGAGAAAAAATACTGGAGGCCTGTAGCATTGCTCTGTTTGGACTACAATATTTTTTCTGAAAGTAAAAAAAAAAAGTTTAAAATGCTAATCTCACATCCGTCACAGAGGACCAAAGGTAAAACTAGATAGTCTTGTTACCGATATGGTCAGAGTATCTCTAGACAGACAGAGAAAGAATGAGAAAGACTGAGAGAGACAGACATACGTACGTTGCAGTGTGGTAGCGCTACGGTCATGATTTCCTCAGCATCCAGCTCCAGCATGCGGACGGTCTGACCGGTACGAGCGTGTTTGGCTTTAACTGCAAACTTGGTGATCAGACCGTTGATGCGGAGCGGCAGGAACCACGTGACCACTACGAACGTGTGGTTCTGAGCAAACGCTGTCAGGTTAGTCACCAGGCCGGGGGCTTGAGAAAGGGATAGACAAACTAATGTCATTGTCTGTGTGTATAAGTGTGTGTGTGTTTGTTTGTTATTATTGGATACCTACGGGCCTCAGCAGTTTTGATGTACAGAGACTTGCTATAGGGTCCAATACCAGCAGAATTTTCTGCTGCAACCTAGAGAGAGAGATCAAATCAAATGTAGAGATAGAGAGAGAGAGAGAGAGAGAGAGAGAGAGAGAGAGAGAGAGAGAGAGAGAGAGAGAGAGAGAGAGAGAGAGAGAGAGAGAGAAATATATATGAGTGAGAGAGATAGAGAAAGAGAGAGAGCGAGAGATAGAGAAAGAGAGAGAGCGAGAGAGAGAAAGAGAGAGCGAGAGAGCGGGTGAGAGAGAGAGAGTATTAATCATCATTACTAATTCAGGATTCAGTCATCAGATCTCCCCCATATTAATCTCTACCAGCGATCAGGAACGTTTACTGATGCAACAGCCACACAACACCAGGCAGGCAGGTACACACACACACACAGCATCCCACTGCTAGCTTGTCTTTGAAGCTAAGCAGGGTTAGGCCTGGTCAATCCCTGGATGGTCCATGCTATCCGGGATCCTTGGTAGGTACCTACCCCCCCCATTGAAGTTTATATTTAAAATGGTTAAGGTAAGGGTTATGGTTAAGGTTAGGCTAAGGGTATGGGTTAAGGTTACGGTTTAGGGTAGGGATGTCCCAAGGATCCCAGATAGCACTAACCATCCCTGGATGGGAGACCAGATGATGCTGGCTGTGGTGTTGGGGAGGCCAGATGAGGGCCCTATTTCCTCTAGTCCTAAAATAAATATTCACCCATTTTTAATGTATATACTTTTTGTGCATCTCTGAGCGATTCCCGGGGTCATTTCATGTGCATCTGAGGTATTCGCCATTCAAGCTGGCAGAAATATAGCCGGTATGACGAGTTTTGCATCATATGATGGGTAACTACTGTGTAGAGCAGGGGTGGGCAAACTCTTTGGCTCAATGGCCACATCGGGATTTAAAAATTCAACAGAGGGCCGCACATTTTTAAAAAAACCAATTTGTTTGTCAAAATCAATTTTGCGGGCCAGAAAAAGGGCAGGTATTTGAAAATATATAAATCCATTATAATTTCTACATACTTTCTATCAAGCTTTAGACAATCAAGAGTGGCCTGGAGTGTTTTTTAAACCCAAAATAATAATTTCCCCCCTAAAATAAAACATAGGGGTTTTACTCAAACCTCCTGCGGGACGGATTGAATGGGCTCGCAGTCCGTAGTTTGCCCAACCCTGCTGTAGAGAGTGCCGTCTTTTAGATGAGATGTTAAAGTGAGGTTCTGACTCAAATAAGATAATGAAATGGCTCCATTGCTATGAAAATAGAACAGAGAATATTAATAGAAGCCAGAACAGAGAAGATGAAAAATCCAGGAAGAGAATAGGAAAGAACGGATAGAGATGATTAGATGAGGAAGAGGACAAAGCAGCACATAGCCTGCTCAGCACTGCTGGGTGTGCTTATAGGCGGCAGGTATCTTAGTGGTTAAGAGCGTTGTACCAGTAACCGAAAGGTTGCTGGTTCTAATCCCCAAGCCGACTAGGTGAAAAATCTGTCGATGTGCCCTTGAGCAAGGCACTTAACCCTAATTGCTCCTGTAAGTCGCTCTGGATAAGAGCGTCTGCTAAATGACCAATTTATTTATTATATTATTTATTTATACTGTACACATTAGTAACGTCTGGTAATGTGATACACACACATTCACACACACTCCCTTGCCGCTCATAATAAACTGTATTAAGATCATTAAGGATTCATGCATTCTGAAAACTATTAACCACTATCACACACACAGCATATTGACAGAAGACTATGTGGAAAAAGAACAGCATGGCTGATCCATAGATCTGTTTACATGATCAATAATTTAATCACAATCAATTATTCAACCAGATCAAGATAATAGTTTCCCCGCCGGAGGCATCTGCCCAGAACACATGCATGCATGGATGCACACACACGTTAGGGTAAAGCTAGGCCTCAAAATGAAATCTTATGAGATATGTAATATATTGTCATAAAGCGTTTCATTATAATGACAACATTCACCTAGGAACTCACTTGGTGAAGGCCACAAGACTGAAAACGAATGAATTGAACAACCATGTCTCTGTCACTAACAAATACAGTCATGGGTGGTAACTCTACAATTCACTCGAAAAGGCAAGGCACACTGGGAACTTATATTGCAGACGTGGCTTAGTGGGTGGTCACCCAAACGTTTCAAACTGATACAATTCAAATCTGGAACCCCTACTGCAGTGGTCACCAACCTTTTCTGAGTCCAGATCACTTTCTGAGCCAAAATGCAAGTTGAGATCTACCGCTCAGATTTCTTTTTAACATGACTTAAAAAACGTAAGCCTATGCAACATTGACCAATTAAAAAGAGTTCTGTAGCAATGAGGTTTGTGCAGTAGGCTATAGGCCCAATACATTATCACTGCATATTGGCTATGCTTGAATTGCCCTGCCAATGTTTTCTTTTTGTTGTTGACAATTTAGAAATCATATTTCAACATTTTAGGTATATGATCACATTGGTATTATATCATTTGTTGTATTACTTGTGAGGCACAGCTGAGTGAGCATAATAATTTGCTCTTTTTTTTACTGGACTGATGGCCTGCATCTGATGGTCAGTCTGAGGGGAGGGAAGGAGCAGCGGTGAGGCTGCCACTCACCTCTCCTTCCGCGGAGAAAAGGGGACACAGTCTTCCAACTGATGGCGAAACTTAAGTCACACTGCATTATTTCTGCAGCATACACCAGTTCATATAGTTACTCCTATTCCCAGAGAATGTGAAATATTCCTAGATAGTTAAAATACACAAATAATAACAAAGCAAGCTTATCGAAGCACTTTGCTATACTCATTCATTGCAGCTGCAGTGGTGATTGTAGCGTGAGTGGAAGTATGGAGAGCGTGCATTTGATAGCTTATAAAACTGTTGAACAAAGTGTTGACAGTGCTGAATAGCTTAAACATGAGCTTACTCATAAAAACACTAGCACTGTGCTGTATTCGTTGAGTCTCTCTCTAGTCATGGTTTTAAAAGTTTTGAAATCTCACTTTATCAACATTGCTGTCCGTTCAAGGCTTCTTATTACAGTCTATGGTGCGAGGAAACTGTGCAGACACGTGATCTGAGCTATCTGATTGGCCAGCGGTAGGCCTATAGGTGCACTTGATTTGCCAGGTAGGCGGAGTTCTACCTTCAGACACATGAAATGGTTCAAAATGGGAACACTTTGCCTTCCTGGAGCTAGGGCTGCTGAATCAAGTGCACCTACTGCCAACAGCGCGAAACGAATAAAACAAATAGGAACGCAAGGCTTTATCGTTGGGTTTTTTACAAAAATGTTTTGTGAGCGGATAGGAATAGCTTGGAGATCGACCAGTCGATTGCGATCGACTGGTTGGTGACCACTGCCCTACAGGGTCACAGTGAATCTATCGGTTTTAGTAATGACTACAAAATCACTTACAGTAACTGTACTCAGATATATTAAGTGCCACGGGTTTCCTCAAAAGTTTTGAGTAATGAAAGCACATTGGGGTTTACAGTGTACTTATTTGTACTGATCAAATGCAGGTGTTTCAGCCTAGCTCAGTGCTTTCTGTGGTGGTGGGGCAGCCAGCGGAAAATACGGAGCGGAGAGGTTGGTAATGTTCTCTAGTTGCGGCGTGATTGGCTCAGTGTTCTGTCACTCATGGGGACACTATGTCACCGCAAAATCTACGGGGAGAGCTCAAAAAATTCAAGCCCATTGGGTGCTGCCATAGAGTTACATTAGAAGTGCCCATCCAAGAAGGCTCAAGGTCATTGGCCACAGATAAAATGACGTCAAATCACGTTATATCTACAGTAGCTATGATTGGACTGATCATGTCAACGTCATACTTTCAAAATCTTAGCTAGCAAGCTAGCAGTCATCAGCATGAATCAAGTCGACAATCTACTGGCAAATCCTTTTCAATCCTTGTCATATAAATAGAAATGATTAACAGAAATTATAGATAAAACGTATCGGTGCTCATCGGACATAAACATTACACAACAAGTTGAAAATCACAAATTCAACAATGAGCGGTTTGGAAGGAATCAGTGGCTAACTGCAAGCATTGCAAAGCAATCACTAGCCTGCTATTCAGTGGAGTGGATATGTGTCTCTTTTCCAAGCTTAAAAGGATAAACATTCAACATTGGCCATGCTGTCTATCCAGCATGACTTCTGCCGCATTCAAAACAACTTGAAACTCGGAACTGGGAAATCTCAGACTTCAGTGAGTTCAAGACAACTGGGAACTCTGAAAAAATGAGCTCCGACTGGGAAAATCGGTTTTGAACGGTCATCCAACTCGGAATTCCAAGTCGGGAACTCAGGCCTCTTTCTAGAGCGCTGACCTGAAGATCACTAACGTCATGATTCAACCTTGTTTTTTTCATAGTTCCCAGTTGTCTTGAAAGCACCATAAATCCAGAGAATGGCAGACTTTGATAACAAAGTTTGATGACAAAATTTGCCCATGAAAGATTGCTGCGCCACCTTCCTGTTCAAGTGAGCACAGCACAAGAAGTTGAGTCCAAAATGTATTGTATGCTGCTGCATAAATGATGTAATATGCCAGGGAGATATGTATACTGTAACTAAGAAAGTAATACTAAGTGTATGTTGTGTAGTAAGCTGTTAGTAGCCCATGTGCCTTTTCCCCTCATAATTTAGCCTACTGTTCTGACTTGGTGGTGCACAAGTAGCATATAGCCTGTTTTAGAGAAATGTCATTATCGAACATTGTAAGGGCTTTAATTGTCTGCTTATATGCCCCCTTTATTTATCCTACGGTTCTGACTTGGTGTACAGGGAGAATACTGTAAGAACGGCCCATGTTCTGAATTCTATCCCTGTACATTTCAAAAGTGCTGAACAAATAGTTATATTGACTACATCCGTCCTAGCTCGCTCATTAATGTCTTTATAAAATGACGGATTGCCTCTTATCCGCATGTCGTCCCCTTATGCCATAGTTTGTACATCTCAATTGTCAGTAGAAACCACATTTGTTTAAGAAAGTCAGCCATATCAGCAATGCTTTTTTTAAGGCAGTAATTGAGGCTGAATGAACTGTTTCGCTGCCAGACAAGGCTCCGCTGATAGCCATGTGTAGCGGTGGTAAGGTGTTGGGACTGATGTTGGGACTCTGCTGTTGGGGCAACTTTATGTAGGCACTAACAGTTTTTGGGCACCGTTTGTCACCGTTATCGTCCAATGAATGTACAGTGCATTCGGAAATATTCAGACCCCTTTTTCCAAATTTTGTTACGTTACAGCCTTATTCTAAAATTGATTAAACTATTTGTTCCCCTCATCAATCTACACACAATACCCCATAATGAGAAAGTGAAAACAGGTTTTTATAAATTTTTGCTAATGTATAAAAATGTAAACACAGAAATTCCTTATTTACATAAGTATTCAGACCCTTTGCTATGAGACTCGAAATTGAGCTCAGGTGCCTCCTGTTTCCATTGATCATCCTTGAGATGTTTCTACAACTTGATTGGAGTCCACCTGTGGTCAATTCAATTGGATATGATTTAGAAAGGCACATACCTGTCTATATAATGTACCAGAGTCGACAGTGTCGACAGTGCATTTCAGAGCAAAAACCAAGCCATGAAGTCGAATGAATTGTCTGTAGATACCCCAACCAGAAGCCATGGATTACAGGCAACATCCGCATTGAGCTAAAGGGTAGAGCTGCCGCTTTCAAGGAGCAGGACTCTAACCCGGAAGCTTATAAGAAATACCGCTATGCCCTCCGACGAACCATCAAACAGGCAAAGCGTCAATGTGTATAAGTGTTCCCTCTGCCCCCTTGTCCTTTGTGAGTGATTGTTCGTTGTGAGAGTGAGTAGCTTGGTTGAGCTACTCTTTACTTGTATGCGGCCAAGGTTGATTTTCCCTTGTGCTAGTTTCATTCTGTCGCTATATGCGCTACATTATTGTACACTGAATAAACTCTTGATTTCGGTGTTTTACCTCCTGCGCCTGACTCCGTCATTCACACCTCATCACATAAGGTCTACACCTGTTGTATTCGGCGCATGTGACAAATACAATTAGATTTTTATAGCTCTGAGACAGGATTGTGTCAAGGCACAGATCTGGGGAAGGGTACCAAAAAATGTCTGCAGCATTGAAGGTCCCCAAGACCACAGTGGCCTCCATCATTCTTAAATGGAAGAAGTTTGGAACCCCCAAGACTCTTCCTAGAGCTGGCCACCCGGCCAAACTGAGCAATCGGGGGAGAAGGGCCTTGATCAGGGAGGTGACCAAGAACCCGATGGTCACTCTGACAGAGCTCCAGAGTTCCTCTGTGGAGATGGGAGAACCTTCCAGAAGGACAACCATCTCTGCAGCTCTCCACCAATTGGGCCTTTATCGTAGAGTGGCCAGACGGAAGCCACTCCTCAGTAAAAGGCCCATGACAGCCCGCTTGGAGTTTGCCAAAAGACACCTAAAGGACTCTCAGACCATGAGAAATAAGATTCTCTGGTCTGATGAAACCAACATTGAACTCTTTGGCCTGAATGCCAAGTGTCACGTCTGGAGGAAACCTACGGTGAAGCATGATGGTGGAAGCATCATGCTGTGGGGATGTTTTTCAGTGGCAGGGACTGGGAAACTAGTCAGGATCGAGGGAAAGATGAATGCAGCAATGTACAGAGAGATCCTTGATGAAAACCTGCTCCAGAGCGCTCAGGACCTCAGACTGAGGCAAAAGTTCACCTTCCAACAGGACAACAACCCTAAGCACACAGCCAAGACAACACAGGAGTGGCTTCGGGACAAGTATCTGAATGTCCTTGGGTGGCCCAGCCAGAGTCCGGACTTGAACCCTATCGAAAATCTCTGGAGAGACCTGAAAAGCTGTGCAGCGATGCTCCCCATCCAACCTGACAGAGCTTGAGAGGATCTGCAGAGAATAATGGGAGAAACTCCCCAAACAGCCAAGCTTGTAGCATCATACCCAAGAAGACTAGAGGCTGTAATCGCTGCCAAAGGTGCTTCAAGAAAGTACTGAGTGAAGGGTCTGAATACTTATGTAAATATGATATTTCCGTTTTTTATTTGTAATACATTTAAAACCAGTTTTTGCTTTGTCATTATGGGGTATTGTGTGTAGATGGATGAGGGGAAAAAACTATTTAATCCATTTTAGAATAAGGCTGTAACGTAACAAAATGTGGAAAAAGTCAAGGGGTCTGAATACTTTCCAAATGCACTGTATTGTTTAGTGTTGTGTTGTGTAGTGGCCTTGCTGGCATGCATCAAAAACAAGTTTGCACCACCAAGATTTACATGCTAAAATCGCCACTGGTACTGATTGAGTGTTACCTTGATGTTATAGGTAGATCCTGGTAAAAAGAGGTTGAGGAGAGTCTCAGGGACATCCAGGTGTTTGGGCACCTCTTTGAAGGTGGTGTCTGGATATGGACACATCTCCTTGTACCTGAAATTCAATAGAAACACATTTATTTAAACACAAGGTGATATACAAACAACTTTATTTAAACTTAATTTAGAAGTAAATACTGGTGGAATATCAACATCCTATTCCCCATATAGTGTTATTCGTGGTCCTCTGTAGCTCAGCTGGTAGAGCACGGCGCTTGTAACGCCAAGGTAGTGGGTTCGATCCCCGGGACCACCCATACACAAAAAATGTATGCACGCATGACTGTAAGTCGCTTTGGATAAAAGCGTCTGCTAAATGGCATATTATATTATTATTCCCGACCCAGATTAAGCCTACACTGTAAACTCCAATGTGCTGTCATTACTAAAAACCTTTGAGGAAATCTGTTACACTTAATATACACTACATGACCAATAGTATGTGGACACCTGCTCGTCGAACATCTCATTCCAAAATCATGGGCATTAATATGGAATTGGTCCCTCCTTTGCTGCTTTAACAGCCTCCAGTCTTCTGGGAAGGCTTTCCACTAGATGTTGGAACATTGCTGCAGGGACTTGCTTCCATTCAGCCACAAGAGCATTAGTGAGGTCAGGCACTTATGTTGGGCGATTAGGCCTGGCTCGCAGTCGTCATTCCAATTCATCCCAAAGGTGTTAGATGGGGTTGAGGTTAGGGCTCTGTGCAGGCCAGTCAAGTTCTTCTACACCGATCTCGACAAACCATTTCTGTATGGACCTCGCTTTGTGCACGAGGGCATTGTCATGCTGAAACAGGAAAGGGCATTCTCCAAACTGTTGCCACAAAGTTGGAAGCACAAAATTGTCTAGAATGTCATTGTATGCTGTAGCGTTAAGATATCCCTTCACTGGATTTATTTGATTTATTAGGATCCCCATTAGCCAACGCCAATGGCGACAGCTAGTCTTACTGGGGTCCGACATATCACGAAAAATACATTACAGACAAAATACTTTACAATTTACATACATTTAAAAACATTAACATGTAGTGTGCGTGTGCGTGTGCATCTATCAGTTACACATACATGTCAGTACATACACACAACAAGTAGGTCACATGGGGGAGAGGCGTTGTGCCGTGAGGTGTTGCTTTATTTGTTTTTTTAAACCAGGTTTGCTGTTCACTTGCGCTATATAAGATGGAAGGGAGTTCCATGCACTCATGGCTCTGTATAATACTGTATGTTTCCTTGAATTTGTTCTGGACCTGGGGACTGTGAAAAAAACCCTGGTGGCATGTTTCAAGTTTCAAGTTTTAATGTCACATGCACAAGTACAGTGAAATGCCTTTCTTGCAAACTCAAAACCCAACAATGCAATAGCTAATAACAGTGTATTACTAGAAAAAAAAATAAACACGAGAAATAAGAATAAGAAATATGAAATACACAATAAAGTAAGTAAGTAAGTAAGCATACTATATACAGAAAATATTTAAAAAGTAAGTTCCAATACCATATTTACATGTACAGGGATACTGGAGCGATGGAGATAGATATGTATAGAGGTAAGGTGACTAGGCAACAGGATGTAAGATAAACAGAGTAGCAGCAGCTTGTATGTGAATGGGTGTGTGGGTGTGTAGAGTCAGTATAAATGTATGTGCATATTATGTGCGAGTGAGCAAATGATGGAGTGAATGTTTGTGTGTGTGTTGGAGTGGCAGTGTGTGTGAGTGTGTAGGGCCTTGTGAGTGTGCATAGAGACAATGCAAATACTGAAATAAAAGGTAAATAAAGATGCAAGGTAACCTCGGTCCGTGTAGCTATTTTGTTAGCTATTTTTCAGTCGTATTGCTTGGGGATAGAAGCTGTTCAAGAGCCTGTTGGTGTCAGATTTGATGCACTGGTACCTCTTGCCGTGCGGCAGCAGAGAAAATAGTCTATGGCTTGGGTGGTTGGGGTTCTTGACGATTTTCCAGGCCTTCTTTTCACACCACCTGATATAGAGGTCCTGGTGAGGTAAGTGTGTGTGTCAGTGCAGTGTGTAAGTTGACTATGCAAACTATTTTGAATTTTTGGGAATTTCCAACAAATTAATGTTTGTTATAAAAACAAGAAGTGACGCAGTCTGTCTTTCCTCAACTCTTAGCCAAGAGAGACTGGCATGCATAGTATTAATATTATCCCTCTGATTACAATGAAGAGCAAGACGTGCCGCTCTGTTCTGAACCAGCTGCAGCTTAACTAGGTCTTTCTTTGCAGCACTTGACCATATGACTGGACAATAATCAAGATAAGATAAAACTAGAGCCTGCAGGACTTGCTTTGTGGAGTGTGGTGTCAAAAAGCAGAGCATCTCAGCTTGAACATTTAAGTAACGCCCCCACTAAGCCACGCCCCCAATATAATTTCCCAGTGTGCCTTGCCTTTTCGAGTGAATTGTAGAGTTACCACCCATGACTGTATTTGTTAGTGACAAAGACATGGTTGTTGAGTTGCAGTTGAAATTGCTAATCAGTGTGCCGATGCCTATATCACTTATCAGACGCACGTGATCAATGATATCTGAAGCTTGTTTTGTTGAACAACCGTCTGATTGGTTTGGTAGAAGACTGAAAGGCTACGCTGCGTACGTGCTACGGAGTGTGGGACGTCGTCTATAATCATTTGGCCATGCTTAATTATTTTGACCAGCAGGTGCCACTAGTGTACACTGTGTTGATCAAAGCCTTGAGTAATGAACATATTTTCAACACAATTGGCTGGAAATCCTCAATGCTTCAGGAAGCTTCGTTTCCCCATCACTAGTGATGTGTAATTCCTATAGGATATCCAACAGTTGAAATTTTTATTCACCCCAACCTGCATCCATAATGACTGCCAGTGTTAGAAACAATGTGAGGATACTACCTAAGCCATTTAAACTGGAACAACCATTTCAGTAAAAGGTGCAAAAGAATATAACTAAATTAATGGATTAGTTTAGAAAAATGTATGTTTTTATCTTTGTGTAGCATACAATTAATCAATCAATCACTCAATGTACATGCAAAAACACAGATATTATAAACAATTTGCTGGGTAAAAAGTTAATTTGTTATCAAAACTTTTAAAAATGTAGTTGAAGTGACTTCTCATTTAGTTTTGAGTCAGTATCACAAACATTTTAAGTAATAATGACTTTTCATTTACTTTGAGTTCAACTCACTAGAAGTATTTGAGTTAAAAATGCCTTCTGGTTGACAGTGTACTTCTGGACTAAAAGCATGACTAATAGATCATCTACATTACAGTAAAAGCAGTCCAGGAGTAGGCTTATTCTGGGTTTACATCATACCTGATCACATAACCGTCAATGGGAGAGTCAGAGGGCATGGTCCAAGACAGAAGGATCCCATTGGAGCCCACCCTCTCTCCCTCTAGATTGGTTGGAGGGGATTTTGGGGCTGGAGGAGGAGGAGGAGGAGGAGGAGTAGAAGAAGAAGACAAAAAATAAGAAGAACTGTTAAGGACATATTCACCAAAATCTCCTGAAAATCTATTAGATATGTCATCATAAAGCATCCAATCCATACATAAAAGTCCTTAACAAGTAAGTCCATTCAACAAATTGGGAGGATGGTGAGAGATGTTGTGAAAGATAGGGGTGACCGGGGTTGTTGTCACACATTTTACTCTCCTGTGTATTTCTCAGCACCAGTATATCTTACAAGACTCTTTTCAATATTAAGATAAAGTCCAAGGTCTTGGGTTGAAATGGGGAACTCTTTAATCCTCATATCGTATTCCAACATGGAATTATAAACCCTTGAACACAACCAGCCCCATCATGTCACAATGTTTGCTAGTAGCTTATTCCTTTTGTAACAGGGAACGAAGCAATATACCATATACAGTGGGGGAAAAAAGTATTTAGTCAGCCACCAATTGTGCAAGTTCTCCCACTTAAAAAGATGAGAGAGGCCTGTAATTTCCATCATAGGTACACGTCAACTATGACAGACAAAATGAGGGAAAAAAATCCAGAAAATCACATTGTAGGATTTTTTATCAATGTATTTGCAAATTATGGTGGAAAATAAGTATTTGGTCAATAACAAAAGTTTCTCAATACTTTGTTATATACCCT
Source organism: Coregonus clupeaformis (assembly GCF_020615455.1). Lineage (NCBI taxonomy): Eukaryota > Metazoa > Chordata > Actinopteri > Salmoniformes > Salmonidae > Coregonus > Coregonus clupeaformis. The sequence continues at coordinate 59,198,229 of NC_059214.1, forward strand.
TTGTTGGCAATGACACAGGTCAAACGTTTTCTGTAAGTCTTCACAAGGTTTTCACACACTGTTGCTGGTATTTTGGCCCATTCCTCCATGCAGATCTCCTCTAGAGCAGTGATGTTTTGGGGCTGTCGCTGGGCAACACGGACTTTCAACTCCCTCCAAAGATTTTCTATGGGGTTGAGATCTGGAGACTGGCTAGGCCACTCCAGGACCTTGAAATGCTTCTTACGAAGCCACTCCTTCGTTGCCCGGGCGGTGTGTTTGGGATCATTGTCATGCTGAAAGACCCAGCCACGTTTCATCTTCAATGCCCTTGCTGATGGAAGGAGGTTTTCACTCAAAATCTCACGATACATGGCCTCATTCATTCTTTCCTTTACACGGATCAGTCGTCCTGGTCCCTTTGCAGAAAAACAGCCCCAAAGCATGATGTTTCCACCCCCATGCTTCACAGTAGGTATGGTGTTCTTTGGATGCAACTCAGCATTCTTTGTCCTCCAAACACGACGAGTTGAGTTTTTACCAAAAAGTTATATTTTGGTTTCATCTGACCATATGACATTCTCCCAATCCTCTTCTGGATCATCCAAATGCACTCTAGCAAACTTCAGACGGGCCTGGACATGTACTGGCTTAAGCAGGGGGACACGTCTTTCACTGCAGGATTTGAGTCCCTGGCGGCGTAGTGTGTTACTGATGGTAGGCTTTGTTACTTTGGTCCCAGCTCTCTGCAGGTCATTCACTAGGTCCCCCCGTGTGGTTCTGGGATTTTTGCTCACCGTTCTTGTGATCATTTTGACCCCACGGGGTGAGATCTTGCGTGGAGCCCCAGATCGAGGGAGATTATCAGTGGTCTTGTATGTCTTCCATTTCCTAATAATTGCTCCCACAGTTGATTTCTTCAAACAAAGCTGCTTACCTATTGCAGATTCAGTCTTCCCAGCCTGGTGCAGGTCTGCAATTTTGTTTCTGATGTCCTTTGACAGCTCTTTGGTCTTGGCCATAGTGGAGTTTGGAGTGTGACTGTTTGAGGTTGTGGACAGGTGTCTTTTATACTGATAACAAGTTCAAACAGGTGCCATTAATACAGGTAACGAGTGGAGGACAGAGGAGCCTCTTAAAGAAGAAGTTACAGGTCTGTGAGAGCCAGAAATCTTGCTTGTTTGTAGGTGACCAAATACTTATTTTCCACCATAATTTGCAAATAAATTCATTAAAAATCCTACAATGTGATTTTCTGGAGAAAAAAAATCTCAATTTGTCTGTCATAGTTGACGTGTACATATGATGAAAATTACAGGCCTCTCTCATCTTTTTAAGTGGGAGAACTTGCACAATTGGTGGCTGACTAAATACTTTTTTCCCCCACTGTAGCCTTTCATTGATCAAATTACATTCCTAACAAAATTCAGAATTTTATGCTGTGAGAATAACATATGACATTTTGAGTAAATGTGTGTGTGTGTATGTGTGTGTTTGCACACGCATGTGTGCGGATGTGGGTGTGTGAAAGAAAAAAGATAGGTTTGAAATATAGCTCACCCGTTCCTCTTTTCTACAAACATAATTGTTCATGGCTACTCACATAATTCAAACATTTACAAAGAAAATTCCAAGATTTTAAATTTTTACTTTCACCTATGAAAAACATACATTCAGTCACCTCAATTTTTTGTCATGCTGACATGAGTTGACCAGGTGGATGTGTTCTTTCAAAAAATGCACACATTTTAACCTTAAAAATATTACGCAGGTCCTTTTAGATTGGGAATAATTAGAACTATGACATCCAACCGATGAGACAACCAACCCCGGTCTCCCCTACTCTTGTTGCAGATACTGTTGTTGTTTTGTTTGGTATTGGGTCAACCAACTGGGTGTGTGTGTGTGTGTGTGTGTGTGTGTGTGTGTGTATGTGACCAGCTTGCTCTATTCTGGTAAATAGACCCTCAGAGCTCTGACATTTACTACAGCATCATTCATCCTGCTTAGCATGGCTACAGTTACCCCGCACGCACGCACGCACGCACGCACGCACGCACGCACGCACGCACGCACGCACGCACGCACGCACACACACACACACACACACACACACACACACACACACACACACACACACACACACACACACACACACACACACACACACACACAATAAAACATTATCAGCAGAGGGCAGCAGCAGAACAGACCCAACGATTCCTCAGAGCACTATCAGTTCGGCTGTCACACATTCAAGTGTTTGTGTATGTGTGTGTTTGTGTGTGTGTTTGTGTCTCACCGGTTTCGTTGGTGTTGATAATGCGGCTGACCGGAGGGCTGAGGTTGGAGGAGGATGCGGCGGTCACCATGACCGTAAACGCTGTTCGAGAACTCAGACTGGATACATCAGCCTGATGAGGGACCGCATGGTCAGAACATGACCACAGCAGAACTATGCGGTTGCAGATGTTTGTGTGTTTGTGTGTTTGTGTGTGTTTGTGTTTGTGTTTGTGTGTGTGTGTGTGTGTGTGTGTGTGTGTGTGTGTGTGTGTGTGTGTGTGTGTGTGTGTGTGTGTGTGTGTGTGGTGGCAGTCTAACCTGTGTGTGTGTGTATCCCAGATAGAAGGTGATGATCAGGAGCCGAGTGAGGGCCATGATGCAGTTAGCCCAGTTAGCTGGTCAGAGGCAGCAGGTTAGAAAGGAAGAGGCCGTGTTAGCGTCCAGTGGTAGCCATTATCTAAAGATTCTAGATTAGAGGGCTTAGTTCAGAGTTGGTAGTTAGCGTGAAGTTTGCAGTTCTTCAGTCCAGTGTTGTCAGCAGGTTATAGCAGTTTAGATCTTAGAGCATAAGTCCATGCCGAAACAGTTAGAGCAGGTAAGTTACAGCAGCAGTACTAGTTGAGGGTAGCAACAGGTTGGCTACAGCAGTAGTAGTTATAGTCCAGCTATGGTAGTAACCCAGTGGTCAGCCGGTTAGGGTCAGAGAGAGGCAGGGCAGTGTGTCCACCATAACTCCATGCAGTCTCTCTCTCTCTCTCTCTCTCTCTCTCTCTCAGGAGAGCAGCTTCACTGAATAAATTATTCAAGGTTGAGCTCAGGAGGTCTACCTAATAAATAATGAGCTCTATTACTCAACCTGTGTGTGTGTGTTAGGTTACATTGGGGGTTATCTGACACCTGGCTGCTGAGCAGGGTCAGGAAGGGGTGGGGTCTGGGGGAGGTATGTGCTAGTATGTTTGTGTGTGTCTCCATAACTCACTTGTGTTGATGTTAACAGAAGCAGGTTAACTTCTCATCTCCACTGCTACTGTGTAATGTTGTGGAAAATAACCACTATACTTTATTACAAATAAGGTCTTACAGAGTTTTTGTTGCATCAAGAAATGACTTTATTAAAATTTCAACAAAGCCGATACCAGTCTGCAGAGTGGCACACATCCTTATGGTCTCCCTCCAGCTTATATAGTCCTCTTCAGTTTTCCCGCTCTTTTATTGCTCCACACCCACTTTCTTTGTCCCTGAGGACGGCTGAACTATTACTCCAACCAATCACTCGCTCCCCTGTCTTGCACACACACTCATGTTTAGTTTAAACATGACAAGGCCCTAAATTACACAAACCTCACCCCCTCATGCTGTAATCAATCAAGAAGATACCAAGGAGAGAAAGGTCTAGCCCAAACTCTATTCAACCCTGGTGCCGCTCCCTTGACTGTGTTTGAAGAGAGAGACAAAAGGCCACAAGCTAGTTTCAGTCTCTCATCAGATAAGACAGACATGGATTTAAGTAAGAGCAAGCAATCTGACCCTAGGGCAGATTTCCTCTCTACTCCCCCACGCAGTGAAATTAAATGACCCAATACAATTGCTGGCCCAGTAACAAACAATTCTAACTTTATGCTCTTGATTAACCCAGTTCTACCTCATAGTCTATTAAAATCTACAGTTCATTAATAATAATTCACCACAGTAATGGCTTCCTTGTGTTTGTGTGTGTGTGTGTGTGGTAGACAGAGACAGTTCCTTGGATGAGCAACAGGCTGACAAGGTACTGGTCCACACACCCATCTGACTGCTCCCAACGCAGAGAGAAGTTCTGAGCAGACACACTCACCACACACACACCCCGCACACGGCCCGGTACTAAGGGAGAGAGAGAGAGAGATGGAGGTAGGGACAGAGAGAGATAGAAGTCTTATATACACATGTATAACTTATTGAGTGACCCATGGTTAAAATCAGGGAAGTTGTGGCTGAGTTGCGGTCATAGAGCGGTCATAGAGTAATATATACTGAACAAAAATATAAACGCAACACATAAAGTGTTGGTCCCATGTTTCATGAGCTGAAATAAAAGATCCCAGAAATGTTTCATACACACAAAAAGCTTACTTCTCTAAAATGTTGTGCACACATTTGTTTACATCCCTGTTAGTGAGCATTTCTCCTTTGCCAAAATAATCCATCCACCTGGCAGGTGTGGCATATCAAGAAACTGATTAAACAGCATGATCATTACACATAATGTTAATTTCTCTACCATAAGCCATTGTTTTAGAGAATTTGGCAGTCCGTCCAACCGGCCTCACAACCGCAGACCACATGTAACCACGCCAACCCAGGACCTCCACATCCGGCTTCTTCACCTGCGGGATCATCTGAGACCAGCCACCTGGACAGCTGATGAAACTGAGGAGTATTTCTGTCTGTAATAAAGCCCTTTTGTGGGGAAAAACTCATTCTGACTGGCTGGGCCTGGCTTTCCAGTCGGTGGGCCTGGCTGCCAAGTGGGTGCGCCCCTGCCCAGTCATGTGAAATTCATAGATTAGGGCCTAAAGAATGATTTAAATTGACTGATTTCTTTATATGAACTGTAACTCAGTAAAATCGTTGAAATTGTTGCATGTTGCGTTTATATTTTTGTTCAGTAATAGTTGTGTTGCACTCAGGTACCTGTGGTTACGGTCAGGGAGGCTGCTGTCCCTGCCTCTCCTCGTCTGATGCGCTCCACGCTCATGTTGTAGCTACAGCCGTGCTTCAACCCGGTTACCATAGCAACCAGCGTCTCCCTCGAGACCACTAGCATGTGTGAATGCAAGCCATTTCCCACAGCTTCCCTGTGGAAGTCAAACTGGCCAATGACAGTGTCCCACCTCACCATGGCACAGGAAGAGTTAACATGGAGGAGAGCGAGGGAACACACACCAGCCGGGCCTGCAGCACACACACACACGCACACATTAGTATAACGTCTCATCTGCCTCATCTCACACTCAGCTCTGTCTCAGTCTCTGACTCTCCACATAGCTGAGGGTCAAAGGTTACTACTAGGAACTCTGATATGGCCCTGATATGGCTAGCCACATTTAGAGCCACAGAGGTTGATTTGTGTGTTTGTGTTTGTTTGTGTGTCTTACGTGTGGAGAACTGTGTAATGACAGGCTGGCTGGTGTCTGATCCCAGCAGGCTAAGGATGGTGATGTCATAATCTGATCGTGGGGTCAAACCTCCGACCTGGAGACTGTTGCTATGGACCACCATCTCACAACATGACTACTTGTCCCCTGACGGACACAACAGCAGCTAAGAAGAACACACACACACAATCGGACAAAACATTAGGGGACAAAATCAAATGTTGGAGTTTGTTGGTGTTTGTTGGACAAAGTTTTGTTTGGGCAGTGACAAACCCCAAATGAACGACACAGAGAGAACAGCATTTCTGTTTTATCTGGACAGAATAAAGCAGTAAGTCTGTGTCTGTGTCTGTGTGTACATGCGTGCGTGCGTGTATAGTGCTTGGTCATTCTCCCTGGCGGTGGCTGTGGGGAGGGGGGTCATACATCTTTAAAGGGCCGGTAACCAGAGACAATCTGCGCTGACAACAGTCACTAGGCAACCACCAGGTGAGTGTGTTCTCTGGAGTGTTTCTTGACCCCCCTGTCCTGCTTCATCTTACGAAGAACTCATTCTCTGTGTGTTAGTGTGTGAGAGAGAGTGTTGACTGTGTGTTTGTGCATTTGTGTGTGCATGTGTGTATGTAAAGGGCTTATTATGAATGGGTATACTGAGACAGTTGTTGCTAACGATTTGCCATTGCTAATGATTTGTCAGGGGATGGAAAATTACAAATTATGGAGAAAATAGGAAAGGAAAGGAAAGGAAAGGAGAGGAGAAGAAAATAGGAGAGAGGGAGAGAGGAGAGAGGAGAGAGAGTAAGGGAGAGGATAGGACTGTGTCCTACCTTGTACCTCTTCATGCCCCCTGCGGTGGCTCCCCAGCTCACAAACACTGATGAGGTCACATCCTCTTCCACCAGCAGCACTTCCTGTGGGGCTCCTGGGACTAGAGAGAAACACCAATCAGAACATCTGTTGTCATATCAGTCAATCAACATACCCCTCGCCGCTCTCAACCAGTCTTAATAAATCGTACTGGGTTCGTTGTATGTGGGTAATAAGTAGTGTGTGTGATGTGTTGTGGAGGTATGTAGAGCACGGCGCTTGTAACGCTAAGGTAGTGGGTTCGATCCCCGGGACCACCCATACACAAAAAAAAATGTATGCACGCATGACTGTAAGTCACTTTGGACAAAAGCGTCTGCTAAATGGCATATTATTATTATTATCATATTATTACTGGGAGCTAACATACACACACGCACACACATGCACACGCACACACACACACACACACACACACACACACACACACACACACACACACACACACACACACACACACACACACACACACACACACAGATCAAGCAAAGCCAGGGAGACAGGTGTGTTTGTGTGTGTGTGTTTGTGTGTACCTGTAGTGGCGTTGAGTGTGACGGGGGGCTGTCTATGAAGGACTCATTCTCCGTCGTCAGAAAGAAGTGGTACAGGCTGCTTGGTAGCAACCCAAAGAATACTGCCCTCGGAACACACACCTTCTGTACATATTAACATATTATATAGATATGCGACCACGTGTGTGTATGTGGTCGAGTATCTATATAATGTGTGTGCATCTCACATGAGATGACACTGCAGAGATGGATAGTTGCCGTCTTACAGGCTCCTGACCAATTCTGTTCTTTTGTGTGTGTGTTTTTTACGCTGATCTTAATTTTTTGGGTACTTCCGCCATCATTTCCTATGACCGAAAACAGCTTCTGGACATCAGAACAGCGATCACTAACCTCGATTTGGATGAAGACATCTTCTTCAACGAGTCAGCAGGTGTGGATGTACTGCTCATCCCAGACCAGGCCCTAATCTCCGGGACTCCAAAGAGGAAGAGACGGCGCAAGAGAGAAAAATTAGCGGTCTCCCTGATGAGACTACGACGGTGAGTAAATAAACCGCCTCCACCCTCCGTTCTATTGGCGAAACGTATAATAACTAGAGAACAAACTGGAAGAGCTCCGTTCAAGACTATCCTATCAACGGGACCTGAAGAACTGTAATATCCTATGTTTCTCGGCGTCGTGGCTGAACAAGGACATGGACTGAACAAAAATAGAAACGCAACATGCATCAATTTAAAAGATTTTACTGAGTTACAGTTCAAATAAGAACATCTGTCAATTGAAATAAATAAATTAGGCCCGAATCTATGGATTTCACATGACTGGGAATACAGATATGCATCTGTTGGTCAAAGATACCTCAAAAAAATTATAGGGGCATGGAAAACACCAGAAAACCAGTCAGTATCTGGTGTGACCTCCATTTGCCTCATGCAGTGCAACATATCTCCTTCGCATAGAGTTGATCAGGCTGTTGATTGTGGCCTGTGGAATGTTGTCTGACTCCTCTTCAATGGCTGTGCGAAGTTGCTGGATATTGGCGGGAACTGGAACACGCTGTTGTACACGTCGATCCAGAGCATCCCAAACATGCTCAATTGGTGACATGTCTGGTGAGTATGCAGGCCATTGAAGAACTGGGACATTTTCAGCTTCCAGGAATTGTGTACAGATCCTTGCGACATGGGGCCGTACATTATCATGCTGAAACATGAGGTGATGGCAACGGATGAATAGCACAACAATGGGCCTCAGGATCTCGTCACAGTGCATTCAAATTGCCATTGGTAAAATGCAATTGTGTTCATTGTTCGTTGTCCATAGCTTATGCCTGCCCATACCATAACCCCACCGCCACCATGGGGCACTCTATTCACAACATTGACACCAGCAAACCGCTCGCCCACACAACTCCATACATGTGGTCTGCAGTTGTGAGGCCGGTTGGACGTTCTGCCAAATTCTCTAAAACGACATTGGAGGTAGAGAAATGAACATGAATTTATCTGGCAACAGCTCTGGTGGACATTCCTGAGGTCAGCATGCCAATTGCACGCTCCCTCAAAACTTGTGACATCTGTGGCATTGTGCTGTGTTAAAAAACTGCACATTTTAGAGTGGCCTTTTTCTGTCCCCAGCACAAGGTGCACCTGTGTAATGATCATGATGTTTAATCAGCTTCTTGATATGCCACACATGTCAGGTGGATGTATTATCTTGGCAAAGGAGAAATGCTCACTAACAGGGACGTAAACTAATTTGTACACAAGATTGGAGAGAAATAAGCTTTTTGTGCATATGGAACATTTCTGGGATCTTTTATTTCAGCTCATGAAACACGGGACCAACACATGAAATGTTGCGTTTATATTTTTGTTCAGTATTAGCTGTTTTTTCTATGCATCATCAAGACCGAACGGCAGCTACGGGTAAGGTTAAGCGAAGAGGTGTGTGTCTCTTTGTTAACAACAGCTGGTGAGCGATCTCTAATGTTAAGGAACTCTCAAGGTTTTGCTCACCTGAGCTAGAGTACCTAATGATAAACTTCAGACCATACTATTTACCAATAGAGTTTTCATCTATATTTTTTGTAGCTGTCTATTTACCACCACAAACCGATGCTGGCAGTAAGACCGCAGTCAACGAGCTGTATAGGGCCATAAGCAAACAACTAATTGTTCACCCAGAGGCGGCACTCCTAGTGGCCGGTGATTTTAATGCAGGGAAACTGTCTTACCTCATTTTTATGTTACAGCATGTCACCTGTGCAACTATAGGCGAAAAAACTCTAGATGAACTCTAGAAACTCCACACACAGAAATGCATAAAAAACTCTCGCTCGCCCTCCATATGGCAAATCTGACCATAACTCTATCCTCCTGATTCCTGCTTAAAAGCAAAAACTCAAACAGGAAGTACCAGTGACGCGATCAATACAGAAGTGGTCAGATTAAGTGGATGCTAAGCTACAGGACCGTTTCGCTAGCACAGACTGGAATATGTTCCGGGATTCATCCGATAACATTGAGGAGTTTACCACATCAGTCACCGGCTTCATTAATAAGTGCATCAACGATGTCATTCCCACAGTGACCGTACTTATATTTCCCAACCAGAAGCCATGGTTAACAGGCAACATCACACTGAGCTAAAGGCTAGAGCTGCCGCTTTCAAGGAGCAGGACACTAATCCGGACGCTTATAAGAAATCCTGCTATGAACTCCGACGAGCCATCAAACAGTCAAAACGTCCATACAGGACTAAGATCGAATCCTCTGATGCTTGCTGGATGTGGCAGGGTTTGAAAACAATCGTAGATTACAAAGGGAAACCCAGCTGCGAGCTACCCAGTGACGCGAGCCTACCAGACAAGCTAAATTCCTTCTATGATTGCTTTGAGGCAAGCAACACTGAACCATGCATAAGAGCACCAGCTGTTCCGGACGACTGTGTGATCTCACTCTCCGTAGCCAATGTGAATAATACTTTTAAACAGGTTAACATTCACAAGGCCGGAGGGCCAGACAGATTACCAGGACACGTATTCAGAGACACGTATTCATTCTCTAATACCTACATGTTTCAAGCAGACCACCATAGTCCCTGTGCCCAGGAACGCCAAGGTAACCCGTCTAAATGACTATCGCCCTGTAGCACTCACATCTGTAGCCATGAAATGCTTTGAAAAACTGGTCCTGGCTCACATCAACACCATCATCCTAGACACCCTGGACCCACTCCAATTTGCATACCGCCCCAACGGATCCACAGATGACGCCCTCTACCACCTGGACAAGAGGAACACCTATGTAAGACTATAGCTCAGCATTGACTATAGCTCAGCGTTCAACACCATAGTGACAGGCCGCCCCAAGGTGGTGAGGGTCGGCAACAACACATCCGCTACGCTGACCTTCAAAACGGGGGTGCGTGCTTAAGTCCCTCCTGTACTCTCTGGTCACTCACGACTGTGCTGATGACACAACGGTGGTTGGCCTGATCACCGACGACGATGAGACAGCTTATAGGGAGCAGGTCAGTGACCTGGAAATTATCATGGTCCACTCCACACACACCAACACAGTCGTGAAGAATGCACAACAACGCCTCTATCCCCTCAGGAGGCTGAAAAGATTCGACATGGGCCCTCAGATCCTCAAAAAGTTATACAGCTGCACCATTGAGAGCACCTTGACTGACTGCATCACTGCTTGGTATGGCAACTGATTGGCATCTGACTGCAGGGCGCTACAGAGGGTAGAACATACGGCCCAGTATATCACTGGGGCCGAGCTCCCTGCTATCCAGGACCTCTATACTAGGCTGTGTCAGAGGAAGGCCCTAAAAATTGTCAAAGATTCCAGCCACGCAAGTCATAAACTGTTTTCTCTGCTATCGCACAGCAAGCAGTACAGATGCACCAAGTCTGGAACCAACAGGACCCTGAACAGCTTCTACACCAAGCCACAAGACTGCTAAATTGTTAGTTAAATAGTTAACCAATAGCTACCCGGACTATCTGCATTGACCCTTTTTGCGTTAACTCTTTTGACTCATCACATACGTTGCTGCTACTCTTTATTATCTATCCTGTTGCATAGTCACTTTACCTATATGTACATTTCTACCTCAATTACCTTGTACCCCTGCACATCGACTCGGTCCTGGTACCCTGTGTAGCAGATTTTCCCCCAACATCGGATACTCTCTAGCGGTTGGAGGACTAAATCACCTCGAGCTCAACATTTAAATGGACTGGAAAATAACGGTACGTTATAGACACCCTTCTAGCTAGCTGACCACCATTTTTCATTGCAATTTATGTAGGTTAAGTTAGGTTTTGAGAGTTTTCAAAAAAGTTATATACACATTTTGTGGGACACGCTGTATATTGTAAAATTCGACTGCGCGACAGACCACACAATTTATTATCCAACTTTTTACCTCTGAAATATAGCTGACGGATGTTCTAATGTTGCTAGCTTAGTTGCTAAATGTTGATAGAACTGCTAAGTAAGCAAAAAGGAAATAAATTGTAAGCGTTAGATAATAAATATAATAAAAACAGCTGAATGTTGTCAAGCTTTACCGTATCAAAATTGGAGTCATCTGATGGGGGCGTTTTGCACAATCTGCAAAAATGTATTTTGAACTTTGAACCATAAACTTTTTGACACCTATCACTGTTGGCTATGTTTAATCTTACAACAGCTACATAGAGGCAATATTTACTCAAATGTTACAATGTATGCATCAATATTAAACTAATTGGGACACTAATTTTAATTACAGATAATATCAAACAAAAAACATGAGTACACTTTTAGTTATTGTGAATGCCTTAGCTTTGAAATGTAAATGTTTATACATATTCAGATAGAGTTATCGTTCTAAAATGTGTATAGTATGCCAAGTTATTTAGCTACATGTATTTACCACCACAGCATGGAGAAAGTCAAGAGGAAGCATTGGAGTGAGGTGGACATGTTCCATGCCATGGAGGACTGCGGGGCAGGGATGGGTATCCGCCAGGCTGCCAAGGTTAGGCATCTTTTGTTTTTAGGAGATTACCACGTGTATGTGAATTTTATCTGCTAGTAACAGTTTTTTTTTCTTATCTACCAAGGTGCATGGTGTACCTCGGCAGACCCTGGCGGACAGGCTGAGCGGCCGGGTGACCCATGGTTGTTGCAGTGGACCACCCACATTGCTTGCACCAGAGGATGAAAATTATCTGGTGCAGTACTGTATCTACTGCGCCAGCCATCGGTTCCCCTTCACCAGACAGAGGCTGATGAAATACGCCGACAAAATACGCAGGTTTTTGGTGTTCTATGTGTTTATGTATGTAGAACGCTGGACTGACTGTTCTCAATGTGTGTGATGTAAATGTGGATGTGTATGGTGAAGCCAAAACAAACATTTTCATCCTGGATGGACAATTATATATTCTATTCTATTGTATGTTTCGGCACCCAGGGGATACAATCCCACCACTGGGGAAGAGGTGGTGGGAAATGTTCAGGAGGAGGCACAAGAACCTGAGCATGAGGAGGTCGGACACCCTGGACAGGGGGAGAGCTGAGTGTGCCACACATCCGATGATGGACACCTTCTTCACTTCTTATGAGAAGCACTTGGAGGAGAGTGGGTTGAGTCTGGGTTTTGTAGTGACCAGAGCAGGCACAAAGTGCTGGCTCCCCAGGGCGCAAAACACGTGTACAGCAGGCTCCAGGGACCAAGGAGCACATCACAGTGCTGGCCTGCTTCAATGCAACTGGGGAGGTAGTCCCCCCGTTTATCATCTACCCCAAGTGTTTCCCCGGTGGCCACTACACACTGGAGGCCCCCCACAAGCCTTGTATGGACGGTCAAACAGTGGCTACATTGACGGGGACCTGTTCAGGAAGTGGTTTCAACACTTAATTAAGCATGTAGAGAAGGAGCACCCTCTCCTTCTCCTCTTCAATGGGCACAAGAGCCACATGGACCCAGAGGTGCTCACAGCGGTACTAAGGGAAGGGGTTATACTTCTTTGTCTTCCACCACACTGCACCCATGTCCTGCAGCCGCTGGGCGTGGCATACTTTGGCCCTTTGAAGGCTGAGTTCTCTAAGGTAGCTGGAGACCTTAGCCATTTTGACCACTCCTACATGGTAAACAAATCAGAATTTGCCAGAGTATTCCGCTACCCGTACCAGCGCTGCAAGGACATGTGCTATGTGGTGGAAGTGTTTAAGAAGTGTGGCCTCTTCCCTTTTGACCCTTCAGCCATTGAAGGGTCCCGTTTAATGCCGTCTCGGTCCCTACCGGTTCCCACCACCGCCTCTCCTGGAACCAGCAGCACTGTGCCGTCCATCAGCACCTCCTCCCCAGCGACCACAGGAGGACCCTCAGCCCCTGCTCAAGTCCCAGTCCCTGTCCCAGCCCCTGCTCCAGTCCCAGCCCTAGCTCTAGAAGAGCACCCCCTAATATAGGGGGGGGGGGGGTGGGCTGATACCGCAGGACCTGGGGTACATCCTTACTGTCCTGAAGTATTGGCTAGACGGATACAGAAGACTCCCTGTGGTCACCACATGCCTCACCGGGGAGGAATACATGCGCCAGTGGCAGGAGAGGGGTGAGAAGGAGAGGGCCGAGGCAGAGGAGAAAGAGCGTCGGGCAGCCCTCAGAACACAGAGGGCACAGGAGAGGGCTGCCATGGATGAGACCATTGACGCCATCGCCTCTGCTGGACCCCCCGCTGGAACCACTCCTGACAGCTGCATCACCACTGCCAGTGCCTCCCAGTGTGCAACACCTGTAGGAGCCGCCGGAGTCCCCAGCTGCAGAAGAAGGCCACGTTCCTACTCTCCCGGCCACACCATCGTCGGCCCCTCAACCCCACCATTACAAACACCAGCTCCTCCAAGCCATCGTCGGCGGTTTCGTCCACCACCACCACGATGCACACCACCACCGCTGTCTGTCACCACCAACGCGGCCTCCTCTGGACCAACTGCGTCCTCCGTCTCCCCTGGTCAAACCACCATAGCAGCCTCGTCTGGTGTCCCTGCCCCCTGCAATTTAAAAACAGCCACCTCCACAGGTAAACACATGTTAAATTACGAAAAAATTACTGTTTGTTATCTGTTTTATAAAACTGCAATGTTTAAACTTATTTTTCTCTCTTTACATATCTACAGTCCATAGCACCAGCCCTCAAGTCATGTCCACCTCCTCCAAAACTTCTGCAGCTTCCTCCAGAGGTACTGATGTAAAAAGGTTGAAAAGGGTTTTCATGAAACATGCTCTGTCTAACGTTACTTTTTCTCAAACTACAGCACAGAAAAGGAAGAGAAAAGCTAGCCAACTAGTTAACTATCTAGTAAACACTTCGGATACAACATTTACATTTACATTTTAGTCATTTAGCAGACGCTCTTATCCAGAGCGACTTACAGGAGCAATTAGGGTTAAGTGCCTTGCTCAAGGGCACATTTACGTCATTTAGCAGACGCTCTTATCCAGAGCGACTTACAAATTGGTGCATTCACCCTATAGCCAGTGGGATAACCACTTTACACTTTTTTTTTTTTTTTTTTTTTTTTTTGGGGGGGTAGAAGGATTACTTTATCCTATCCCAGGTATTCCTTAAAGAGGTGGGGTTTCAAATGTCTCCGGAAGGTGGTGAGTGACTCCGCTGTCCTGGCGTCGTGAGGGAGCTTGTTCCACCATTGGGGTGCCAGAGCAGCGAACAGTTTTGACTGGGCTGAGCGGGAACTATGCTTCCGCAGAGGAAGGGGGGCCAGCAGGCCAGAGGTGGATGAACGCAATGCCCTCGTTTGGGTGTAGGGACTGATCAGAGCCCGAAGGTACGGAGGTGCCGTTCCCCTCACTGCTCCATAGGCAAGCACCATGGTCTTGTAACGGATGCGAGCTTCAACTGGAACCCAGTGGAGTGTGCGGAGGAGGGGGGTGACGTGAGAGAACTTGGGAAGGTTGAACACCAGACGGGCTGCGGCATTCTGGATGAGTTGTAGGGGTTTAATGGCACAGGCAGGGAGGCCAGCCAACAGCGAGTTGCAGTAATCCAGACGGGAGATGACAAGTGCCTGGATTAGGACCTGTGCCGCTTCCTGTGTAAGGCAGGGTCGTACTCTCCGAATGTTGTAGAGCATGAACCTGCAGGATCGGGTCACCGCCTTGATGTTAGCGGAGAACGACAGGGTGTTGTCCAGGGTCACGCCAAGGCTCTTCGCACTCTGGGAGGAGGACACAACGGAGTTGTCAACCGTGATGGCGAGATCATGGAACGGGCAGTCCTTCCCCGGGAGGAAGAGCAGCTCCGTCTTGCCAGGGTTCAGCTTGAGGTGGTGATCCGTCATCCATACTGATATGTCAGCCAGACATGCAGAGATGCGATTCGCCACCTGGTTATCAGAAGGGGGAAAGGAGAAGATTAGTTGTGTATCGTCAGCGTACAAGGTTGGTGTCTCTTTTTTGAACAAAATTAAACGGATATATCTTGTAATTGAACAAAATAGTAAGGTGGCCAATAACTGGGGACCGTATGCCGATAATACGGGACGTATTTTTTTGCTAAACCGCTTATCAAAAAGCTGATAATAGTAGTATTTCCACTGAAATGTCAAACATGCTAATTGCTAACCCATTAGCTAACATTTTTTTACGACACCAATAATCACAAAACATTGATGCTTGATCACAAGATAACATTGTTGAAGGTAATATATTTCTTAAATGCTGTTGAATATGCCGATAAAACAGGGTTTCACGCTATATAGCCAAGTTATCTTTACTCATTGGGTATTTTATTCCTGGTGTTATTTTTTTTCTATCATTTCCATTGTTTTCTCTTTGCATTGTTAGGAAGGGCCCAAAAAATGCTGCGTAAGTAAGCATTTCACTCTTAGTCTACACCTGTTGTTTACAAAGCATGTGACAAATAACATTTGATTTGATTTGATACTCGACCACATACACACATATTACACAGGTACTCGACTACATACACACAGTATACATGCACACACACGTTATAAACACTGTGTGGTGACAGTCGAGACAGAGGACTTCATAGTTGTGTCCATGTCCAGGGGCTGGATCCCAAAGCATCTCTACTGACGACTCTGTTACTAAGCCCTCTCTCACACTGCTGGGTGATGGCAGGACTACGCACATGCACACACACAATCAGAAGAGGAGGAGAATAGGAGAATATAAGTGTGTGTGTACTCACGTGTGTGTGTACCTGAGTGTGTGTGTGTGTGTGGTATGGCGTTCCTGTCCTGTGTCGGCTGGTGCTGTAGACACTTAGATGGTACTCCACCCCTGGAGTCAGGCCGCCAACTGGTACTGTGTGCCTACCCGGGGTGAGTGGCGACCACTCATACACACCCTTACACACACACACACACACCCTCACACACTCCCTTACAAACACACACCCTCACTCCGTCACACACACCCAGCACTGGTCTCTGGACATACAGAACCACAGAACTGCTTCCTACTGAGAGAGGGAAAGCTACCTGCACCGGCCCGGGCTCTACACACATCAAACACACACACACACAATGAGAAAGATATACACACAATATTAGAGAGCAAAACCAACATTTCTTGAAACTTCAACTTGAACACACACAGTCTCTGTGGGCCTACCTGTGGTGTATGTGGTGCTGATCTCTTGGCTCTTGTTCCCTCCTCTCACTGAAGCCACACCCAGCTCGTAGGTCTGCCCTGGACTGAACATGCCCAGGACCACACACCTGGACTTATTCACCCAGAGTTCCCTGGGGCGGGCCTGGTTGAGGAGGTGTAGCCTGACATAGTACCCATCAGGTCGTTCACCTGACAGGGTCAGCCAAGACACTGTCAGATTCTCCCCTCTGTTAGAAACATACACACCACCACACACTCAATATATTTATAACACACACAACCACGCAGAAGCACACCTAAAGCATTACACAAACACAAAGTTTTATACCAGTGTGTATCGTCAGTTCCTCCCCTCCACAGCTTTCCACACCATGCTCTGTGACGGAGTCAACTCGGACCATGTACTTCCTGAACCCCTCCAGTCCTCCAATCACAGTTGACCTGGAGCTGCTGGCCACACCCATTCTCCTCTCCTGGCCTGAAGCTACACCCCCCCAGCAAACCAGGAAGCCCCACCGCACAGCATGCTGGGAGTCTGGGGCCGTCCAGCTTACTGTGATCTGACTGGCTGTCACATTGCTAATGGTGACGTTCCGAGGGGGAAGGGGCCGTGTGTGAGTGATGTGCGTGCTCCCAAGGCTCCATGCGGCCCCAGTGAGGTGAGAGGCTCTGAGGGACAGAGAGACACGACCTGCACTTCTTTTCTCCCTTTCTTTCTCCTCTTCCCCATTTTCCTCCCCTTCCTCCACTTCTTGGTATTGGACATAGAGCTGGGGGGCGTGTTGGGAGGAGTTTAAGAACGCGACGTCACTCCAGTGGATATCTGCTTCTCTCTCTGTTCGTGTCAGACAGACATTCTGAGAATGTCCCAATCATCAGTTTTAAATCACAGACTAACACACTCCTCTGTAAGGAGGAAACTAATGTGTCTGACTGTTTAGAAAGCAAACACCATTCATGCTAACACAGCCCATTTCTCTCACTCACACGCTTGTGTGTGTGTGTTACCTTTCTGTCATTGAGAACGGTCCAGAGCAGTAGCAGGTTGTTATGTGTGGTCAGGTAAGACGAGAGGAGGAGGTCTGTATCTGTTTTAAGGTCTTATTATTATTATAAGGTCTACCAGGTGACCTCCTGAAGCCACGCCCATACAGGTTTGCTGGGCGTCACCCCATGACAGGCTCCGCCTACTCACACTGTAGCAGCTCCTTCCACTCGCCAGCCAACCAATAGGACACTGGGCTGAGGAGAGACAATTGTCAACTCCTGGTCAATCTAGACATATAGCAGTCGACATTTATTACATCTATGTGTGTGTGTGCTGTACAGTCAGACACACCATTTTTTTAAATAGCAGGAAGCAGATTATACAGTCAACTTCCCTGCCAGTTCTTGACTATGGTGACACCATTACCAGATTGTAGCCACTACCCGTAAACCTTCAGCCATCAACCTGTACACAAAACTCATCCTCCTAAAACTTGAAAGCATTTTACAGGACAGTACTCATCCCCTTCACTTAAAACTCAGTCACAGAAGCAGCCGGACAAGGGGAAAGATACTTCTTCAAAATAAAATCAAAACGGATAGATATGGGGACTCTTTTATTCCAACAGCCATTAGGCTGTATAATGGATAGTCTGTTGGTCCCTTGAGTATACAGTATATTGCACTTTCACTTTAAATGTGTAGCTATAGAATTTTCAATTAATTATATTGTGTAGTTTTTGTGTTTTCATGCTTTATGTACTGTCTTTTTAAGCACATTACCAAATTAATTTCCCCCTGGTGGGATAATAAAGTTGATCTAAATCTGAATCTGAATCTGATTGGCTGGTCCTCATTAAAGTCCCGTAGATCACTTCATTATTCCCTTTTTGTTTACAAATCTCTAGTACACAAGATTCCAACTTACCTAACTTCACTGTTAAAATATAAAAACATGAAATACCAAACCCGTTAACAAGGTTGGTTAACTCTTGAGGTTCCTCGGGTCTCCACCGAACTAGGTAAATCCGCTTTTAGTTTTAAAGCACCTCATTGCTGGAACCAACTACAAAATACATCACAATTGGATGTTCTGGTGTCGCTCGAGTAATTTCTTATTGAGGAATGTAATGTTTTTCTTGTATATTTATGTTGTGCTGTATTTTACTTGTTTTATATTGTATTAGATTTTAGATTTTGTCTTATGAAATTGTACACTACCAGTCAAAAGTTTGGACACACCTACTCATTCAAGGGTTTTTCTTTATTTTTAAATTTTTTTACATTGTAGAATAACAGTGAAGACATAACAAACATGGAATCATGCAGTAGTTATTTCATAGTTTTGATGTCTTCACTATTATTCTACAATGTAAAAAATAGTAAAAATAAAGAAAAACCCTTGAATGAGTAGGTGTGTCCAAACTTTTGACTGGTACAGTATATGCAGGGCTCCCTTGTGAAAGAGACCCAATATTGACTCCCAGCTTAAATTGGTTTAAGAAAACGATTTAAAAAATACATGTCTCTATGGTTGCGTGCAGTCTCTGGGTGAAGCTGATGTTGAGGTTTGTTAGGAGCGTGGTCAACTCTGCTGTGATGCTGTAGTGTGCTCCAGGCTGCAGACCTTTCCCTGCGTACGAGGAGTTGTGTGTGTGGTCAGTGTGTGTGTGTTCAGTGTGTGTGTATTCAGTGTGTGTGTGTTTGGTGTGTATGTTGTGTAGACTGAGGGCAGTGAGGGTCTGTTGGTTCTGTAGGACAGCAAAGCGCTGGTGGTGGGCACCTCGACACGGAGAGAGGAGAGGGGGACAGGAGCTGCACAGTGCACACATAAACAAACAAACAAACACACGCACACACACACACACACACACACACACACACACACACACACACACACACACACACACACACCTCTGTTACAACCACACAAGTCTAATTGTGAAACAGTAAACCATTCCTTTTCATCCATTATTTGTTACATTCTGTTTTATAACAGGACCATAAAGGTCAGGGGTCAGGGTTAGGCTCACCAATATGAAAGGTCTTAGTCTCCAGTGTGGCGTTGTTTTTGATGGCGTTCAGAGTGATGTCACTTCCTACTGGCTCCTCAGCCAATTGCAGCAGCAGCCTGCAGTCAGGCGAACACTCAGAGCGGCCAATAGGATCAAGCCACACCTGAAGGGGCGGGGACAGAGAGTGGTTTAGTGTTTGCGATATGTCTGAGAAGCAGAGCCTCGTGTGAAGACACGCACAGTCCAATTCAATGTGTGTATGTCGCTCAGCCCAATGTGTTCTTCCCCTGCCGCCCTTTCCTCTTTGTTTGGATAAGAGCAGGTTACTATGACAACCAGGCTTACAGCCACACATAGTGCAACTCCTGAGGAGAGGGGGAGAAAGAGAGGGAGAGAGAAGGATAGGGAGAAAGAATGGGGTGAAAGTCAAGAGTTTAAAGTCGACCAGATAGACAACATTTCATACACCTCAGCCTGTTTGCAGATTCATACTCTAGTGAACTCAGGACCACTCTCTCTCACAGACACGCTCACACACCCACTTTTCAGTCCGGGCTGTAGTGATGCAGTGATATGCTAACCAACTCCACTGCTGTGTGTTCCACACGGCAGATCAAAACAGTCTGTGTGTGTGTGTGAGAGAGTGAGTGTGTGCACACCCAGAGAGTAGTTGAATGTGAGCTAGTGGTCTGTGGAGAATGTAGAGAATGTGAAAAAAATGAATAATTTACTGATCAATCACTAATCATTGATGGATCAATGTGGTTTCCTTTCTCTTCAATACTTCACTTCTTCCTGGTGGAGGTCACTGGTGTTTTACTGATGATGAAGTGTCATTAACATGGCGTATTTACATGGTAATTATACACTGAGTGTACAGAACATTAGGAACACTTGCTCTTTCCATGACATAGACTGACCAGGTGAATCCAGTTGAAAACTATGATCCCTTATTGAAGCATTGGAGTCAACATGGGCCAGCATCCCTGTGGAACGCTTGACACCTTGTAGAATCCATGCCCCGACGAATTGAGGCTATTCTGAGGGCAAAAGGGGGTGCAACTCAATATTAGGAAGATGTTCCTAATGATTTGTACACTCAGTGTATATACACATTGTTACAGACTCCCACACCATAATTACACACTACCAGGCCAGAGAAACACAAACACACATCAGCACTGAACACGCTGAGTCAGCAGGGGAGTGTGTGTGTGTGTGTGTGTGGAGGAGGAGAAGGAGGAAGAGGAGGAGGAGGACGAAGAGGAGGAGGAGGATGGAAAGTTTTTCATTCATGCAAAAAAACACCAACCAGTCAGTCAGACACTGTTGAGTGTTTTATTGTTCTATTCTGAGTGGTAACATCTGTGTGATGGCAGCAGCACATACTGTATGATTACTGGCACAATGCTTCACAATAAACAAAACAGCAGATAGTCTACTACCAGATGCTTAGGTGGATTAATAATTCATTGATTTAAATACAATCTTTTTTGTATGAAAGCTTAACATTTGTAATTAATGTTTTTTGTTCTAAGACAAATATTAGCGGCATATAAAACATGTCAGTCATCAGGAGAGCACTAGATCACTAATATACTAAATCAGCAGTAGTCCTGTCAGCTGGGACCAACTGATCTGAACATTATAAAGTCAGAGAGGACTAGCTAGTGTTACATATGAGGAGGAGCGGGCTACAGCAGTACAGATAGGACTAGTGTTATAATAGTACAGTAGGAGCAGGTTTCAGCCTTACACATCTGACCACTACACATCTGTAATGACAGGGTCACTACAACAGGCCAGCATACAGCCCTCAACAACAGACTGAAGGAAGACTAAAGAACTCACCTACTTGACCTGTCTGCTCTGACCTCTAACCTCTGTTCCATCCTCTGTCCATCCTACTGTTTGCCATACTGGAGCTCACACTGACTAGATCAGGGTAGATAGATTTTTGTTTTACGTCAGAAAAGACTGTAAAATCACCAGGAATTCAGCTTAAAATGAGTTTAGTTAAGGAAATCTGTTCCCAAGTATTCCCACGAATAAAAAAAGAGACGTGATTGTGTCTCAATGTAATCAAGGTATGAAATTATTGTTATTTTCATATAACATTTATTTTTTGGCTTAGTTATGGTCAATTTGCAGTGTAACTAATCAAAAGAGAACAATGGCGCTATCCCAGAAGCTTGGCTGGTGCGTAAAACAAAGAGGTGTAATGGGTTTGCACTCAAAAATATGTCACATAAAGCTTACTTAATTATTCAATGTTTTAATAATTTTTACTGCATCAGGGATAGCATACACAGACGTTTCGGCTTTACAGCCTTCTTCAGTGTGTAGGTACCTGTGTACAGTGTACAAATGATTGTAATTATGTTCCGTGCCCCCGACCATCCTCTCCGACAAAAGAATCGGCCTGTGGCCTACCCCTGGACTACAGTAGATCTCTCTAGTTCCATTGGCAGGAGCAGTCTAGAGGTTCCTGGAAGCTGTAATCCACCAGGGTAGCATTGCGTGAGCAGTAGAGGGTGACGGAGCGGGTTTGTAGTCCACTCTCTCTGCAGCACTTACAGAAGCGGGCGTGGCTGTTGATGTTGAAGTTAAAGATGGTGGCAGACGGACACTTCCCATCACACGAATACACTGTCAACTGAGAGGGACAGAGAGAGAGAGAGAGAAAGAGAGAGGGGTGGTAAGATTTTATACTTGATAAAAAAACGTTTTAAAAACTGTCTTATTGACACTGTCTCTCTCTTACCGGTGCGTTGCTCCTGCAGTCGTCTTTTCGGATGGTGGTTCGGATTGCTACACGCTTACACATCTTACTGTCCTCCTTACCTAAACACACACGCACACAGAGGAAACGCTGAGATGTACGCACGCGCGCACACACACACTCACACACGCACACACACCCACACACATACACACACACAGCTTTCATCCCCCACACACACACATACACACACACAGCTTTCAGCCCCAGAGTCCTGTCATTCACACAGTCAAAGGCCTATTGAGCTGGACTCTTTGTTGCCTAGCAGCGGGGGCTCAGTTTGATTGACAGCCAGCTGACCGGGGGGCAGTTCTCGTGCCAGAGAACCAGCTCCCACTGGCCTGAACTTAACCTCACTCTAGCCAATCAGTGTTGAGAGGTAGCAACATGGCGTCCAGCTCTACACTAGGCCAAACTCTCTGTATATGTGAAGGAATGGGGATGATTCTTACTCACATTGAGGATTCAGCACAGCAATAACATGTTGACACATTGGCATGGGGTTTTGCCCTGAGGAATGTTAGGTGAACCTTGACCTGTAGTTTATATGTATGGTGTGGTAGGGTTAGGGTTAGGACTAGACAAACACACACTGTGATAGGTGAAAGGTGAGACAGTTAGTACTACCAGTGGGGGTTATGGGGTGAGAGGTTAAAGATGAAAGGTGAGAGGTCGTGGTACCTTTGTCACAGTTAGTACTACCAGTGGGAGTTACGGGGTTAACGGTAAACGGTATAACACCGACTCCAAAACCTGGGAGCAGCGGCAGGAACAGCAACGTCAGGAGAACGTTAGGGGAACACACAGGTTAACTTTGGTTTAGAACACATTGAATACACACAGAGGAATCAGCGCAGTTGGCATGCACAGCCATGGGAGCCAGACAGTGTTCTTTGAGACTGGGGGAGACAGCCAGATGGCCAAACACTCAGAATCACTACACGCTGATGCACCAAGGCTAATTCTCATTGACCAAACTCTAAACACCAAGCATCACCATTGGCCAAACTGTAACAAATGGAGCATTCCCATTGGCCAAACTGGTAAAGCAGGCAAGCGGACAAAGACGCAGAGCTGCTGTATTACTGGGAGAGCAGACTGGGTCTGTATTCTTCACCTTTACATGCAAAATGTGTGTTTAATGGGACAGTTCAAACTAGAACTAGAAAGTACTTTATGGATTCAGAGAGTCAGTTTAGCTACAGTTTATGATTAGCATCATTGAGTGTAAAAGAACATTGGAGTGGTAGGATGGACCATTGTTTGCATGCTGTTATTCTCCGGATTCTCTATGATAATTTATCCACTAAATAAAGTATTTTCCAATC
The DNA here is from genome assembly GCF_020615455.1 of Coregonus clupeaformis. NCBI lineage: Eukaryota > Metazoa > Chordata > Actinopteri > Salmoniformes > Salmonidae > Coregonus > Coregonus clupeaformis. Next base: position 59,221,788 of record NC_059214.1, read on the forward strand.
AACAGTAACATCCTTCTTCAATATTATCATGACAGTGTATCAGGACCATCAGGCAGATCTAGGACCACCCCTAGAGCAGAGGCTGCTGGGTAGTGTAGTGACTCATGCTGGTTGTGGCCAGCCAACTACAAGCTTTTACTCTGCCTTAGGCTGCTACAGGTCACACCCCCCAACCAGTCAGCCAATAAGCCCAACCGCTGCCAGGCAACACCCTGCCCACCCCTGTGATTGACAGCTGAAAGCATATGAGAAGCAAATGTGATCGGTCACTTACATGTCCTGCAGCAACCGTCCACATAGCTCTGGACCATGCCCCCATTCTGCAATGATTGAAGAGAGGTTACAGATAGACCTCATTGTGTGTGAATGCCAGGGTGTGTGTGTGTGTACCTGAGTGCACTCTGTGTCGTTGAAGGGGGGACAGACCACCCCTGAGGCCAGCACCACAGTTCCCACTGCCGTCTCCACACAGTCATACCGTGTACAGTTATCCACCCAGGAGCTCCCCGCCTGTACACACACACACCGTCAAAGTTATCCGTCCAGGATTTTCCCGCCAACATACAAAATGCTTGTGTGTTAGGTAGAGTATTTGTGTCTGTTTGGCAGTATTAGGTTGTGTGTGCATATGTGTTCTCACAGTGAAGACCTCAGTGGTTCTGTTTTCGATGTTGAAGGAACAGGAGACGTTCTTACAGGAGCCACAGCACACCTGAGGATCTGACGATGCTACGTAAAGCTGGTGCTGAGAGGCGGGGGGTGGGGGGGGAGTCAGAAGAGTTTACGTAGCTCTGATCAGGATGGAAGTTTGCGGTGTGTGTGAGAGAGAGAGACACATACCGGGCCACACTTCTGAGAGCAGTTGACAGCGGAAACGTCCATGGCGTAGTATCCGGTGTGTGTGTCACGGTGTGTCAGACAGTGGACGGTGTAACACAGCTCTCCTTCATAGAACTGAATAAGGCTCTGTCCTTGCCCCAGCAAAGTGACTCCCTGGAACACACACACCTCTGCCTTCTCTACACACACAGGTCAGGGGTCAGGGGTTAGGGGTTAGTAGCCTAGGGGTGTGTCTGTGCATAGTGTGTGTGTATATTGTGTGTGTGTGTGTACTTACTGCAGGTGTAGCGGGGGCAGCCACAGGTGCTTCTGCTGTCTGGTACCTCCACCTGTTCCTCCCCCTTAGAGACCAGAGACGTTACTATGACCACATACACATACGTACACGCACAAACACACACATGCACTCATGCACATTGCACACACAAACGGGAACATTCCTGAAGCTGACTGACTCACCACCTGACAGACTGGGAGAGAGCTGTCCTCACACTGGCATTCTGAGAGAAGAAGAGAGACTTTGTTTACTACAGAACTGGAGGCCTAGAACCATGCTCTGTTTGGACTACAAGATTTTTCAAAGGGACAGTTCTGGGCATGATGGTATGTGTGTGCATTTAGATGTGTGTGTGCAACTATTGCGCGTGCAAAAGTGTGTGTTTGTGTGTGTGTGTACCACAGCGGCGGTCGGGGCAGCAGTGTCCAGGTAGGGTGGTTTGGACCAGAGACAGGCCAGGAGAGCAGGTCAGAGACGACTCAGGACACAGGTTCACATCACACACTGCACACAGGAGAACACTGCTGTAAACATCAACACTGTGTGTTTGTGTGTGTGTATGTGTGTGTCTGTACAGCATGTATAGTGTGTAGAGTATAATGTGTGTGTGTTACCACAGTGGTATTGAGGGCAGCAGCTGTTGGTGGTGTTCAGATTCACAGCTAGAATCTCGCCATCGGAACAGGACGGGACGGGCTCGATACATGACTCACACACTGCAGAGAGAAGACACACACACATATACACCATTGGCCACTGACTGTTTTTGGCCGATCGTCGGTCCTCTACTTAAGGGCAACTTCTACCCAGTCCAGCTACAGTAATGTTGGATGGAGACGGTCGACCCAGGAAGCAGTAGAAGGTTTGACCTTACCACACAGGAAGGAGTAACAGCAGGAGTTGTCCTCACGGACCTCCACTAGGAACTGATCTTCTCTGCAGTCAGGAGCGGTGACGGGGGGACAGGCATGGGGGTCGCACTCTGAGACAGACCAATCACAGGACTCAGTTATTAAACCACACCTAACAATACCATCAAATGATTAAAGCTATTATATTTTGGTTCAGTACCTACCACAATGGTACTCTGGGCAGCAGGACAGGGCACTGTAACCAATCACCAGCCGGTTCCCATTTTCACAGGGCGGAGCCTCACTCTCACAGATGGTCAGATTACACTCTGAGAGAGAGAGAGAGAGAGAGAGAGAGAGAGAGAGAGTTGGTGTACAGTGAGGGAAAAAAGTATTTGATCCCCTGCTGATTTTGTACATTTGCCCACTGACAAAGAAATGATCAGTCTATAATTTTAATGGTAGGTGTATTTGAACAGTGAGAGACAGAATAACAACAAAAAAATCCAGAAAAATGCATGTCAAAAATTATATAAATTTATTTGCATTTTAATGAGGGAAATAAGTATTTGACCCCCTCTCAATCAGAAAGATTTCTGGCTCCCAGGTGTCTTTTATACAGGTAACGAGCTGAGATTAGGAGCACACTCTTAAAGGGAGTGCTCCTAATCTCAGCTTGTTACCTGTATAAAAGACACCTGTCCACAGAAGCAATCAATCAATCAGATTCCAAACTCTCCACCATGGCCAAGACCAAAGAGCTCTCCAAGGATGTCAGGGACAAGATTGTAGACCTACACAAGGCTGGAATGGGCTACAAGACCATCGCCAAGCAGCTTGGTGAGAAGGTGACAACAGTTGGTGCGATTATTCGCAAATGGAAGAAACACAAAAGACTGTCAATCTCCCTGGGGCTCCATGCAAGATCTCACCTCGTGGAGTTGCAATGATCATGAGAACGGTGAGGAATCAGCCCAGAACGACACGGAGGATCTCGTCAATGATCTCATGGCAGCTGGGACCATAGTCACCAAGAAAACAATTGGTAACACACTATGCCGTGAAGGACTGAAATCCTGCAGCGCCCGCAAGGTCCCCCTGCTCAAGAAAGCACATATACATGCCTGTCTGAAGTTTGCCAATGAACATCTGAATGATTCAGAGGAGAACTGGGTGAAAGTGTTGTGGTCAGATGAGACCAAAATGGAGCTCTTTGGCATCAACTCAACTCGCCGTGTTTGGAGGAGGAGGAATGCTGCCTATGACCCCAAGAACACCATCCCCACCATCAAACATGGAGGTGGAAACATTATGCTTTGGGGGTGTTTTTCTGCTAAGGGGACAGGACAACTTCACCGCATCAAAGGGACGATGGACGGGGCCATGTACCGTCAAATCTTGGGTGAGAACCTCCTTCCCTCAGCCAGGGCATTGAAAATGGGTCGTGGATGGGTATTCCAGCATGACAATGACCCAAAACACATGGCCAAGGCAACAAAGGAGTGGCTCAAGACGAAGCACATTAAGGTCCTGGAGTGGCCTAGCCAGTCTCCAGACCTTAATTCCATAGACAATCTGTGGAGGAAGCTGAAGGTTTGAGTTGCCAAACGTCAGCCTCAAAACCTTAATGACTTGGAGAAGATCTGCAAAGAGGAGTGGGACAAAATCCCTCCTGAGATGTGTGCAAACCTGGTGGCCAACTACAAGAAACCTCTGACCTCTTTGATTGCCAACAAGGGTTTTGCCACCAAGTACTAAGTCATGTTTTGCAGAGGGGTCAAATACTTATTTACCTCATTAAAATGCAAATGAATTCATAAAATTTTTGACATGCGTTTTTCTGGATTTTTTTGTTGTTATTCTACCTCTCACTGTTCAAATAAACCTACCATTAAAATTATAGACTGATCATTTCTTTGTCATTGGGCAAACGTACAAAATCAACAGGGGATCAAATACTTTTTTCCCTCACTGTATATACAGTTGAAGTCGGAAGTTTACATACACCTTAGCCAAATACATTTAAACTCAGTTTTTCACAATTCCTGACATTTAATCCTAGCAAAAATTCCCTGTCTTAGGTCAGTTAGGATCACCACTTTATTTTAAGAATGTGAAATGTCAGAATAATAGTAGAGAGAATGATTTATTTCAGCTTTTATTTCTTTCATTGCATACACTCAATTAGTATTTGGTAGCATTGCCTTTAAATTGTTTAACTTTGGTCAAACGTTTCGGGTGGCCTTCCACAAGCTTCCCACAATAAGTTGAGTGAATTTTGGCCCATTCCTCCTGACAGAGCTGGTGTAACTGAGTCAGGTTTGTAGGCCTCCTTGCTCACACACGCTTTTTCAGTTCTGCCCACAACTTTTCTATTGGATTGAGGTCGGGGCTTTGTGATGGCCACTCCAATACTTTGACTTTGTTGTCCTTAAGCCATTTTGCCACAACTTTGGAAGTATGCTTGGGGTCATTGTCCATTTGGAAGACCCATTTGCGACCAACCTTTAACTTCCTGATTGATGTCTTGAGATGTTGCTTCAATATATCCACATAATTTTCCTTCCTCATGATGCCATCTATTTTGTGAAGTGCACCAGTCCCTCCTTCAGCATGATGCTGCCACCCCCGTGCTTCACGGTTGGGATGGTGTTCTACGGCTTGCAAGCCCCCACTTTTTGGTCATTATGGCCAAACAGTTCTATTTTTGTTTCATCAGACCAGAGGACATTTCTCCAAAAAGTACGATCTTTGTCCCCATGTGCAGTTGCAAAGCGTAGTCTGGCTTTTTTATGGAGGTTTTGGAGCAGTGGCTTCTTCCTTGCTGAGCGGCTTTTCAGGTTATGACGATATAGGACTTGTTTTACTGTGGATATAGATACTTTTGTACCTGTTTCCTCCAGCATCTTCACAAGGTCCTTTGCTGTTGTTCTGGGATTGAGTTGCACTTTTCGCACCAAAGTACGTTCATCTCTAGGAGACAGAACGCGTCTCCTTCCTGAGCGGTATGACGGCTGCATGGTCCCATGGTGTTTATGCTTGTGTACTATTGTTTGTACAGATGAACGTGGTACCTTCAGGCGTTTGGAAATTGCTCCCAAGGATGAACCAGACTTGTGAAGGTCTACAATTTTTTTTCTGAGGTCTTGGCTGATTTCTTTTGATTTTCCCATGATGTGAAGCAAAGAGGCACTGAGTTTGAAGGTAGGCCTTGAAATACATCCACAGGTATACCTCCAATTGACTCAAATGATGTGATGAGTGTGATTAGAAGGAGTCAGGCGCAGGAGGGTAAATCACAGAATACAGAGTTTACTCTGTCGTACACAGTTGGGCTGGATAGCGACAACAAAATACAGGCACAGGGGAATAATCTACCCCGGCAATACAAGGTACGGGTAGCTCCAACAAAATACAGGCACAGGGGAACAATCTACCTCTGCAATACAAGGTACGGGTAGCTCCAACAAAATACAGGCACAGGGGAACAATCTACCTCTGCAATACAAGGTACGGGTAGCTCCAACAAAATACAGGCACAGGGGAACAATCTACCTCTGCAATACAAGGTACGAGTAGCTCCAACAAAATACAGGCACAGGGGAACAATCTACCCCGGCAATACAAGGTACGAGTAGCTCCAACAAAATACAGGCACAGGGGAACAATCTACCCCGGCAATACAAGGTACGGGTAGCTCCAACAAAATACAGGCACAGGGGAACAATCTACCCCGGCAATACAAGGTACGAGTAGCTCCAACAAAACACAGGCACAGGGGAACAATCTACCCCGACAATACAAGGTACGAGTAGCTCCAACAAAATACAGGCACAGGGGAACAATCTACCCCGGCAATACAAGGTACGAGTAGCTCCAACAAAATACAGGCACAGGGGAATAATCTACCCCGGCAATACAAGGTATGAGTAGCTCCACCGAGCTACACTCAACTCACATAAAACAATCACCCACAAGGACAAGGGGGCAGAGGGAACACTTACACAGACTAATGTAATGAGGGGATATGAACCAGGTGTGTGTAATTGACAAGACAAGACAAATGTAATGATGATATATGGAGCGGCAGTGGCTAGTAAGCCGGTGACGACGAACGCCGAAGCCTGCCCGAACAAGGAGGGGAGGCAGCCTCGGCGGAAGTCATGACAAATGATGTCAATTAGCCTCTCAGAAGCTTCTAAAGCCATGACATCATTTTCTGGAATTTTCCAAGCTGTTTAAAGGCACAGTCAACTTAGTGTATGTAAACTTCTGACCCACTGGAATTGTGATACAGTTAATTATAAATGAAATAATCTGTCTGTAAACAATTGTTGGAAAGATTACTTGTGTCATGCACAAAGTAGATGTCCTAACCGACTCGCCAAAACTATTGTTTGTTAACAAGAAATCTGTGGAGTGGTTGAAAAACAAGTTTTAATGACTTCAACCTAAGTGTATGTAAACTTCCGACTTCAACTGTATGTAGGTGTCTAAGCATGCATGTGTGTGTGTGTGTCCTCACCACAGATCTTCTTGGGACAGCAGGCCCCCTCTTCCAGGACATCCAGTACGTACTCTCCCTCCCTCTCACACAGCGGAGCTGGACTAAAGCTGCAGTCAGGTTCTACTGCCACCACAGAACCGTTCTCCATGCAGCGGAACAGACAGCAGCCACGCAATGACCCGTTCCACACCTCCCCAGGGGCCCGCGGAGACCCCTCGTTATCCGTACACACTACAAACACACACACAGACACACGTTATCAGTACACACTAAACAACACAGAGTCATACAGAGCACAAGCTCATAGAGCTGACATACTAGAGCTGACATGTAACTGGCATACAGCTGACATACTCACCACACTGCTCCTCTGTGACGCAGTAAGTGGAGTCTGCTCGGTGCAGGATGGTTCCAGAGCGACACACACACTCCTCTCTGATGTGGGAGCAGGTGGTCTCCTCATAGAACTCTCTGTTCTGACAGGTCCGGGTGGTACAGGTCGACACACACGCCTGGTACTCCCTACCTGGGGGACACCTCAACGCTACACACAAACATACACACACACGCACGCACAAGCACGCACAGACACGCAAACACACACACACACACACCGCAAGAACATACATTTGTGATGTCACCAGCTAATGCAGACCTGATGTGTGTGTGTATTAGTGTGTATTGGTGTGTGTACCGGGTCCTTACGGCAGAAGTTGTGTCGTCTCCAGTTGATGCAGACTTGGTAAGTGTAGCAGACAGCTACGTAGGCTGCCAGGAAGTCACACTGGTGGGCCTTATAGTGGAGGTCGCCTGCCCACATCACATCACAGAACTGCTCTGGAGACACCTTGCTGTGGCAGGGAGTGAAAGGTCTCTGTCTGAGCATGGAGAGACAGGTGGAGCAGTCTCCAGTGGTACAGTTGTCCCCGATGCGTCGTGTGTGTTCCGTGTCTTCTGAGGTGTGGACCCTCCAGGCCTGCAGGAACAGACCCAGGTCTGCCACCTCCCTCACCACCGTACCGTTAGGCAGCTTCAGGTCATCAGCCGGGTTCCCGTCACAACACCCTGGGAGACACACCAGTAAAAGGTGATCAACCAACGTGAGACAAGGTGCAACCAAATAATAGCATGAGCATTGAAAAGGAATAGGTCCAACTCTTGATCACAATTTAAAACAACTTGATACTTTATTTACAAAACTATTACGGATGCACTTATGTTCATCACATGCACGGATGAACAAATGCACGCCCACACTCTGAAGAAATAGGCCAGAAATAGGGCAAGGTCAGGTATGAGAGAAACGTTCTCTCTTCTCCAGGTTCATTAAATCATGCTAGTGGACGACTTCAAAACAAAGCCACATACCTGATCTGACAATGAAGGATGAAAGTGTTAGAGTAAATGACAAATCTAGCTCATTTTATGGATGTCTTACCACAGAGGCCTCTAGTAGGAGCAGATGTATTGGAGGGGGCGGTGTATTGCAGCACCATGATGCCAGTGCTGTGGTACCATTGTATGTTGACTCCTCCAGGAGTGGTGATCAGGTACATACTGCCTGTGTCCTCTACTGACAGGGCCTGACGGGAGAAAGGCAGCCGTGCCTTTATGTGGTTCACTGACACCTGTATCCCCACACGAACACCATACAGACGCACACGCACGCACGCACGCACGCACGCACGCACGCACGCACGCACGCACGCACGCACACACACACACACACACACACACACACACACACACACACACACACACACACACACACAAACACACACACACACACACAGATATAGCATGAGCTGTGTTCTACAGTATATGCTATCAGTAATGGTTCAGTGGTCAGTCGGTTGCGGTCAGTGATGGTCACCTTGCGGTCAAGACGGTTGATGATGATCCTGTAGGAGGGAGTAGTGATGTTCAAGTTCTTAAAACACAGACCTGACGTTCCACCACTAGGGCTCTGAGAGAAAGATGTCCAGGTAAAACAGTGTAATAATGACCATATAATTACTATGATAATGATCATGATTAGATGTTAAAGGGAAACTCACAGGTCGTCTGATGGAGTTGACGCTCTAAATAAGAAACAAGAAAAAGTCAACAAATCAGAATCAGGTGCTTATAGCATCCTATAACAGTTTATAATAGCGTGTGTATTTAAAACAGAGAGAGTTTGTGTGTGTGTGTACCTGGCTGGTAGGGCATTTGTTCACTGTTCCTATGATGTTCTCTGTGGGTAGGTAGACCAGGATGTAGGAGCCGTTATCATACAGCGCTACGTTGTTACCGTCAAACGTTATCACACGCAGGTCTGACATCACTGAGCAGCGACCTAACACATACACACACATGCACGGATAGGCAAACACACACAAGCACAGTATGTTTGTATAATGTGTGTGTGCTGGTATGTATGTAAAGTGTGTGTATAGTGTGTGTGTGTATGTACAGTAGTGTGTGTTCTTACAGGGGCACTGCCAGAGCGGGCAGCAGGGGTCGGTGTTGGTGAGGACAGCCATGCCCAGCAGAGAGCAGCGAGGAGGAGTGGTGTTGTACCGACAGTGGAGGGAGGAGTTATGGAGGAGAAACTCCCCGTTAAAACAGATCAGTTCTGCACACTCATCAACACGGTAGGAATACGGGGGCTGGAGAGAGCAGAGAGAGATGAGAGAGAGAGAGAGAGATCAGAGGGATCCAAAACTCAGCTACTGACAAAGGGAGTTCCCCAGGGCTGCATGCTCGGCCCTCTAACTTGTCCAAACACACTGTCTCTCACTGATTGGCTCTTACTGTGCAGGGGGCGGTGGGTAGGAGGAAGGGGGACAGCACTGTTGGTATGCTGACTGCCTCAGGCGTATAAGAGGAGTCTGGGCTGGTGGCTGTTTCCGTTGTTATGGACTCCATCGTCTCGGGGGGTGATGTCGACATGGTAACGGAGGTGTCATAAACTACTTGGAATACAGAGGTAGTCTCCGTGGGTGTAGTAACAGGAAGGTGTGTTTGTGTGGTGGTCAGGGTGGGGGTGGGGGTGGAGGAGAAGAGAGGGGGAGGAGGGGAAAAGGAGGTAGGGGAGGAGATAGGGGGAGCTGAGGGGGAGCTGGAAGGCTGGGTGGAAGGCTGGGGAGGGGTAGCAGGTGGGGGAGAGTGAGAAGCAGGAGAGAGAAGAGGAGGAGTGGTGGATTCGGTCACTACCAGGCTGGGGGGAGTAGAGGATGATGTTTCCATAGTTACTGTAGTGACCGCTGCAGGGGTCAAGGTCGGGGTCGTGGCCCCAGTGGTGCTGCTAGTAATGGTGGTGGAGGGAGAGGGGGAGATGGAGGGAGAGACTGCAGGTGAAGGGGTGTGCTCGGTCACAGTGGGGGTGGAGGGTGCGGGCAGAGAAGGGGGAGGAGGAGAGGGGGAGCGAGGAGGGGTGAGGGTGGGAGTGAAACTCTCCGTCAGTTGGGCTGTACTGGGAGTAGTGGGGGCTCTGGTGGCAGTAACAGTTGTAGAGGCAGCACTGGTTGTAGTTCTGGTACTAATAGTAGTGGTCCTAGTAGTGGTCCTAGATGTAGTAGTGCTACTAGTAGGCCTAACAGTAGTAGTAGTTGGGGTGGTGGTCGTTCGGTTTACGAAGGCGTAAGGTGTAGGAGTGGGAGGGAGGGACACACCTGAGGACAGACACACAGACATACATTACTTAAAAAACTATTTAACTTTACAGATCCTGGTGTGATGCACACTCTACTCACAGTCCTCTGTGTAGACACATCTCCTGGTGACCTCATCAAGAACCATGTTTTTGGGGCAACGAGGGAAACAGCCCTCTACCCTGCCAGACACACACAGACACGGACAAACGTTCAAAGCGCGTATTAAGCGTGCCCTTACAGTGTATAACCATGTTGTAAGCGTGTGTTTCTAAATGTGCGTTTCTAAGTGCGTGTTAGACGTGTTCTTACGGGGGCAGGAAGTGGCAGCGTGTGGCAGCGGGGTCGCTGCATGTACGGACACACGGACTGGCGCATGCATGGTAGCGCCACTCACACATCATACGGTATGGGATTACAAAACTGCTCTCTGTAATACAAACATACACATTGTCAACAAACACATAAGAACTAGAGAAAAATAAACTGTGTGTGTGTTGTGTATTATGACTTTATATGTATGTCTAACCCTCCAGGGTAAAGGAGCTGCTGGTCTTGAAGTTGTCAGAGTTGTCATATTTCTGAGCTTGTGCAGACGTGCGTGTCAGAGTCAGGAACACTCCTGGCTGGCCAATCAGCTCGAAGGAGGTGTGGCCAGGCAGGAACAGTCCCTGGTGCTGCAGGAAGGAAGCTCTGCGGCCAAACTCCTCCCCTCGGGTCCACTGCTCCAACCGCAGCCCAGTACGCCCAGACACAACCAGGAAGTAGTTAGGACGCTCTGCTGACTCCAGAGAGACCACCGGGAGACCTGTAAAAGCTCATGTGCTGATGAGTTTGTGTGTTTGTGTGTGTGTGTGTGTGTGCGTGCATGTGAGTGAGTGTAAATATGTGTATGTGTGTGTGAGACTCACGTGATGTGCGGTCCTTCTGTAGTCCTGCTGTGATCATGAAGTTGAAGAGTAGTCCGGGGGGAGGCAGCCCGCCTACGAACTCCCTAACTAGAGGAAACACTGACCCACTGGTTCTGTTCACACCGAAGACTGTCGCGTTATGTATAGCACTGACCACTGAGAACGGCCCTTCACCTAACTCTACAGAGAGAGACAGAGAGAGGGGTGGAGGATATTCTCTATGTTGAGTGAATATATTAGGATGCTCAGTTTGTATATGTGTATTTGTATTTTTGTGTGATTGAAAGGTGTTCCTTTGTGAGTAATTTTTGGTTAGCGTTCAAACATACCTTGGTTGTAGTATTCACAATCATAGGCTGAAAGAAAAAACAAGCACAAACATTTAGAAACATACAACACCACATATGTACAGTATGTGATAGTACTGTAGACATTCATAGCCAACACATACTGTGTAGGGAGAGAGAGACCATGGTATTGCGAGTGTCAATGTGTGTGTGTGTGTGTGTGTGTGTGTGTGTGTGTGTGTGTGTGTGTGTGTGTGTGTGTGTGTGTGTGTGTGTGTATCTGTGGTCATTTGATGACAGTAAGAAATAATGGTACAGGGGATTTGGGTCAGAGGGGGGACTCTATTGTTCTGTGTACTGGCATGTGTGTGTGTGTGTGTGTGTGTGTGTGTGTGTGCATGCGGGCGTGTAGGAGCATTGAGTGACCCAGCACCTATGCTGACAGAGAGGAAGTTGGTCAGAGGAACAGACACACATTGTGTGTGTATGTACAGTATGTGTGTGTGTACTCACGGCAGACAGAGGGGTTTCTCCAGACCACAGTAACACCGTGTTGACAGCAGGTGTGTGCATAGGCAGCGATGGACGTACACAGACACTCACAGTCTCCGCCCCGGTTACAGTTACACGTGTCTGTCAAGCAGTTCCTATAGAACCATGATACATCCACCTACACACACACACACACACACACACACACACACACACACACATGAAAACACACGAAAACACACACACACAGGTTGCAGATGTATATTAGAACCAGGTCATATCTACCTGGGGGTGAGTGAAGGTTTAGTGGTGGGAGACAGGTCGTGGGAGACAGGTCGTCGGGGTTAGATGTGGGTTAGGAGTGTGTGTGAATAATGTAGATAGGAATGAGTGACATGTTTGTGTGTGTGTGTGTGTGTGTTGAAGGGGGGTGAATAGGAGTTATGGGACATCAGAACAATGAGACATGGGTTAAACTCTGGAACACGGGGATCAAATCACATTTTATTTGTCACATGCTTCGTAAACAACAGGTGTACAGTAACAGTGAAATGCTTACTTACGGGCCCTTCCCAACACTGCAGAGAGAAAAAACTAGATTTTTTTTTAGGGCCTTCCTCTGACACCACCTGGTATAGAAGTCCAGGATGGCAGGGTGCTCGGCACCAGTAATGTACTGGGCCATATGCACTACCCTCTGTAGCGCCTTGTGGTTGGATGCCAAGCAGTTGCAATACAAAGCAGTGATGCAGCAAGTGAAGATGCTCTCAATGGTACAGCTGTAGAACTTTTTGAGGATCTGAGGGCCCATGCCAAATTTTCAGCCTTCTGAGTGGGAAGAGGCCATGTTGTGCTTTCTTCACAACTGTGTTGGTGTGTGTGGACCATGTTAATTATTTAGTGATGTGGACACCGAGGAGCTTGAAGCTCTCGACCCGCTCCAGTACAGCCCCGTCGATGTGGATGGAGGCATGCTTGGCGCTCCGTTACCTGTAGTCCACGATCAGCTTATTTGTCTTGCTGACGTTGAAGGAGAGGTTGTTGTCCTGGCACCACACTGCCAGGTCACTGACCTCCCTATAGGCTGTCTCATCGTCGTCGGTGATCAGGCCTACCATCGTTGTGTTGTCAGCAAAACTTTTAATGGTTTTGGAGTTGTAGGTGGAGACGCAATCGTGGGTGAACAGGGAGTACAACAGGGAGTACAGTAGGGGACAAAACACGCACCCCTGGGGCCCCTGTATTGAAGATGTGGCGGATGTGTTGTTGCCTACCCTCACCACACGGGGGTGGCCTGTCAGGAAGTCCAGGATCCAATTGCAGAGGGAGGTGTTCAGTCCTATTCAGTGCTATTACAACCAATTGCGTTGTTTGCTCTATAACCTGTTAGTTCATATGCCTTGACACTGTGATATATAGGCCTAAGGCCGAGAAAATAAGAAGACACAGTGGCAGAATAAATTCAACCACACCTTTGTTTCATCACAAAACCGGAGAGCAACATCTGTCCGATGAAGTCCACTAAACATATTGCATGTAACAAACAGTTACATGACCTACAGCATGGTCAAGCAAGTTAATGTTTCTGACATTTTAGGACTACTAAACAACTATTGATTTGGAACCACAGAGAGTTACCGCAAGTCGCAAAGAAAACAGGCGCTGCCTTCACTATTCTCACACCATTTCAACATCTAATAACTTATGCTTAGTCTAATACAGTGACACCTAAAAGATACCAAAAATGATTTAGTCCAATCAACGTAAGCTAAATATTATGTGGCTGTCCATTGTACTGATTTATGTGTGTGTGTGTGCGTGCGTGCAAGTAGAAAAAACATGGTGACTCACCCTACTTGTAGAGAAACGGCAAAACCATCCTCCTCTTTCATGTTGCCTAAACGGTCTATGACTTTTAGTTTTTGTTGTCCTAGGCTACCTGGCTAAAATGCTTGCTCCCCCAACTTCCTTTCATGGGCAACAATGCGCCTGGCTAGCTAGTTAACATTAGCCTAACATTACTACATCTAGCGACATGTTGAACTTCCATCCTCTCAGGCCAGGGGCACAATGTATACATTCATGCATGGATCAGAATCGCCGTTATAATCATCGGCCAGTACGGAGAATTAAGTAAAACCACAGGTCCAAATCAGTTCACTTGGATGCTTTCTCCGGTGAGATACATTCAACCTCTTGCGAATTGAAGGAAATTCATGAAACACAGAAAGACGAAAGATAAATGACTTTGTATGTTTTTTTCTTGGTAATTGTTTTTGGGGAAACCTGGCTTCCCATGGCATCCATGTATACACGCCACTGCTGAGCTTAGTGATGAGCTTGGAGGGCACTATGGTGTTGAACGCTGAGCTGTAGTCAATGAACAGCATTCTCACATACAGTGGGGAGAACAAGTATTTGATACACTGCCGATTTAGCAGGTTTTCCTACTTACAAAGCATGTAGAGGTCTGTAATTTTTTATCATAGGTACACTTCAACTGTGAGAGACAGAATCTAAAACAAAAAATCCAGAAAATCACATTGTATGATTTTTAAGTAATTCATTTGCATTTTATTGCATGACATAAGTATTTGATACATCAGAAAAGCAGAACTTAATATTTGGTACAGAAACCTTTGTTTGCAATTACAGAGATCATACGTTTCCTGTAGGTCTTGACCAGGTTTGCACACACTGCAGCAGGGATTTTGGCCCACTCCTCCATACAGACCTTCTCCAGATCCTTCAGGTTTTGGGGCTGTCGCTGGGCAATACGGACTTTCAGCTCCCTCCAAAGATTTTCTATTGGGTTCAGGTCTGGAGACTGGCTAGGCCACTCCAGGACCTTGAGATGCTTCTTACGGAGCCACTCCTTAGTTGCCCTGGCTGTGTGTTTCGGGTCGTTGTCATGCTGGAAGTCCCAGCCACGACCCATCTTCAATGATCTTACTGAGGGAAGGAGGTTGTTGGCCAAGATCTCGCGATACATGGCCCCATCCATCCTCCCCTCAATACGGTGCAGTCGTCCTGTCCCCTTTGCAGAAAAGCATCCCCAAAGAATGATGTTTCCACCTCCATGCTTCACAGTTGGGATGGTGTTCTTGGGGTTGTACTCATCCTTCTTCTTCCTCCAAACACGGCGAGTGGAGTTTAGACCAAAAAGCTATATTTTTGTCTCATCAGACCACATGACCTTCTCCCATTCCTCCTCTGGATCATCCAGATGGTCATTGGCAAACTTCAGACGGGCCTGGACATGCACTGGCTTGAGCAGGGGGACCTTGCGTGCGCTGCAGGATTTTAATCCATGACGGCGTAGTGTGTTACTAATGGTTTTCTTTGAGACTGTGGTCCCAGCTCTCTTCAGGTCATTGACCAGGTCCTGCCGTGTAGTTCTGGGCTGATCCCTCACCTTCCTCATGATCATTGATGCCCCCACGAGGTGAGATCTTGCATGGAGCCCCAGACCGAGGGTGATTGACCGTCATCTTGAACTTCTTCCATTTTCTAATAATTGCGCCAACAGTTGTTGCCTTCTCACCAAGCTGCTTGCCTATTGTCCTGTAGCCCATCCCAGCCTTGTGCAGGTCTACAATTTTATCCCTGATGTCCTTACACAGCTCTCTGGTCTTGGCCATTGTGGAGAGGTTGGAGTCTGTTTGATTGAGTGTGTGGACAGGTGTCTTTTATACAGGTAACGAGTTCAAACAGGTGCAGTTAATACAGGTCATGAGTGGAGAACAGGAGGGCTTCTTAAAGAAAAACTAACAGGTCTGTGAGAGCCGGAATTCTTACTGGTTGGTAGGTGATCAAATACTTATGTCATGCAATAAAATGCAAATTAATTACATAAAAATCATACAATGTGATTTTCTGGATTTTGGATTTGGATTTTTTAGATTCCGTCTCTCACAGTTGAAGTGTACCTATGATAAACATTACAGACCTCTACATGCTTTGTAAGTAGGAAAACCTGCAAAATCGGCAGTGTATCAAATACTTGTTCTCCCCACTGTAGGTGTTCTTCTTGTCCAGGTGGGAGAGAACAGTGTGGCATGCAATTGAGATTGTGTCATCTGTGGATCTGTTGGGGTGGTATGCAAATTGGAGTGGGTCCAGGGTGTCTGGAATGATGGTGTCGATGTAAACCATGACCAGCCTTTCAAAGCATTTCATGGCTACACACCTAAAAGGGTTCCTAAAAGGGTTCATCGGCTGTCCCCATAGGAGAACCCTTTGAAGAAACATTTTTGGTTCCAGGTAGAACCCTTTTGGGTTCCATGTAAAACCTTTTCCACAGGAGGTTCTACATGGAACCCAAAAGGGTTCTACCTGGAACCAAAAAGGGTTCTCCTATTGGGACAGCCAAATAACCCTTTTGGTACAGATGTGAGTGCTACGGGGCGATAGTCATTTAGAAAGGTTACCTTGGAGTTCTTGGGCACAGGATCTGCTTGAAACATGTACTGTAGGTATTACAGACTGGGTCAGGGAGAGGTTGAAAAAGTCAGTGAAGACACTTGCCAGCTGGTCAGCGGATGCTCTGAGTATGCGTCCTGGTAATCCGTCTGGCCCCGTGGCCTTGTGAATGTTAACCTGTTTAACCTTTTCACACATGAGTTCCAAATATCTCGGTCCCCCCAGCTTGAGTTTTCTTATGCACGTGATGTCAGAATTCGCTCACTGTTCCAAAATGTGATTGTTATGCAACAGGACAGTTAACCCATGCTGCCCTCAAAACAAGGCACGCTGCCTGCTAATTATCAAGTTTCAAATTGTAAATGATTTTCGAACAGTTTGAAATGAGGTGCGTTCCGCCTCCTTATTAATTGACATAGAAGTAGCCCATTTCACTGTTGCAGACAATTTACATTTGAGGCATGCTATGCTAATGTAAGGCAAGGATTAGCTAGATGAGCCGGACAAACCTTTCTCTTCCATGAGAGCCCAAGCACTCCCCTAGAGTTTTCTCAGGTCAAGTATGCATACATTTGCGTATCTCCAGTCAGAACAGAACCTGCCCAAACCTTTTCCCCCTGGCACATTTTCCGTCTGGCGCCCGCTTTGCCTTCATTGTTGTTTTCCTTACTAATAATTACTGTGTGCATTCCTATCAAAGTAAATGCCTTATTACATTTACATTTTAGTCATTTAGCAGACGCTCTTATCCAGTGATTGCATACATTATTGTAATTTTTTTTCATACCCCCCCGTGGGAAACGAACCCACAACCCTGGCGTTGCAAACACCATGCTCTACCAACTAAGCTACATCCCCTGCCGGCCATTCTCTCCCCTACCCTAGACGACGCTGGGCCAATTGTGCTCCACCCCATGGGTCTCCCGGTCACGGCCGGCCACGACAGAGCCTGGATTCGAACCAGGATCTCTAGTGGCACAGCTAGCACTGCGATGCAGTGCCTTAGATCACTGCGCCACTCGGGAGACTTTATCATAATACATTTTCTGTATATCATGTTATGTCATTTCT
This sequence comes from Coregonus clupeaformis, assembly GCF_020615455.1. Classification (NCBI taxonomy): domain Eukaryota; kingdom Metazoa; phylum Chordata; class Actinopteri; order Salmoniformes; family Salmonidae; genus Coregonus; species Coregonus clupeaformis. Next base: position 59,239,081 of record NC_059214.1, read on the forward strand.
ACTGTAGCACACCGTATTTATGTATGGAGTATAATGTATTCTGTGTGTATTCCTTTATAACCGTGGACCCATGAGGTACTGATTTCATAACCTTTATGGTGTATAACTCAATTGTGCTTATGTAGTTACATTTTTCTATTAGTTCTGTAAAACAATGCTAATGCTAATGGGGTCAAATAAGTATTAGCTTGTTTTGTATCCTTTGAAGCTGCCCTGGCCTTATCATGACCATTGCATTGGCCGGTGTATTCATTTGGCCTGTTTAGCACAGCTCTGCCCTACCCTGCCCCCTAGTGGAGGCCTTGTGGAGCTCTTCAGTTACTATGTTACTTCATTGTAATATTGTTTTATTTCTATGTCCTGATATTTTATTCTAATTACTAATAAATTCTCTTTATTCTGTACTTTCAGAAACCACACATACACAGTATTGAACATAGTCTCCCGAGTGGCGCAGTGGTTTAAGGCACTGCATCGCAGTACTAGCTGTGCCACTAGAGATCCTGGTTCGAATCCAGGCTCTGCTGTAGCTGGCTGCAACCGGGAGACCAATGGGGCGGCGCACAATTGGCCTAGGGTAGGGGAGAGAATGGCCGGCAGGGGATGTAGCTCAGTTGGTAGAGCATGGTGTTTGCAACGCCAGGGTTGTGGGTTCGATTCCCATGTGGTAAATAAAATAAAAAGAATCATGTATGCACTAACTGTAAGTCGCTCTGGATAAGAGCGTCTGCTAAATGCCGTAAATGTAAATAACGTGCCAACATCATCTTGAACTGAACATCTTTCTTGCCGAAGATTGAGGACAGCTTTTGTATGCTAGCAACATACTGTTTGGAGAGGGAGTAGGGAGGATTATGATGCGGGAGTGGGGAGGTGGGTGAGATATTGTCCATATAATTGCATAATGGAACTGTATTTGATTTTTATGTGAACTGTATATCCAATTACAAAAAACCTTGTTCAGTAATCATTTTGCTTGTTAGCCATTGAGGACAGCAGTACCGATCAGATGGAAAAATATATTCTTATACCTAGCGCATGCCACAAAGCTGTTCATCATGTCCGCCTTATCCACTGCCCCCATTGTGCGATTATAGTCAAGCACACAGTCTGGTTTGATCTTTCTCTCTCCCGTAATGAGGTCCACCTTCCCTGTGGCTCTCTTCTCCTGTAGCTCCACTATGTCTCCGACCAGCTCCTCTGTCAGAAACAGCTTGAAGCACTGGTTCAGAGGGAGATGGCAAGGTACTTTGCACTCCAGACTAGGACTCATCAAAGCCAACAGCTGGGCCAGGAGGGGTGAAATGGCTGGCGGCCTTCCAGCTACCACAGACCTCCTGTACTTCACCCACTATTGGTCTGCTTCCATCACCACCAGCTTGTTCAGAGGGACCTGGGACTTCATCGGTTGGAAAGGGGTCCTCAGATTCAGGGTTCTCAATGGCCACAAAGCTGGGGGCAGCTCCTCAGTGTCACTGTCAGAATTTACAAAAATCTCCAGAATTTCCACATTTGTGAGTTGTCTCCTTTTGAAAGACATTGCTAATGCTACAGCTTAGCCCACTAGCTACATACATAAACAACAACACTGAATGGCTCCAAGTGAGTGTCAGGGGAGACGTGATTGGCTGCCGGTGTGTTGATACTGATGATTTGTCTCCACAGATGGTTTGTTTACCATAGCAGGTTAGGATAATTAACATGGCAGGTTAGGAGAACTAACTCAGTAGGTTAGGTTAATTAACATATGAAGTTAAGAGAATGAGGTTAAGGTTAGGAAAAGGGTTAGGCTTAGAATTAGCTACAATGTTACAGTTGACAACAACTGTTGTCCCTGACGCAACCACTAGATTGAGCTGTTGTAGGCCTAGCTACTCCATCGAGCCACAACAGTAGAAACGTAAACAAACCATATGTGGCAACAAATCATCAGTATCATAACACCGGCACGGGCCACTTGTATCAATAAATCACTATCAGAAAATGGTTTGTGTGGTAATAATTTCTTTATTTGCTGTTTTATTCATGTTTTCAAGTTTTACTGGTGACAAATTATGCATTCCGATTCTTGCATATATTTTAATGGACATATATGATTTGTGTAAAATACTTTTTTGAAGGTTGTACTGATTATGATGAGCTAATGCTAAGCTATTTGCCGGCTATGTGTGGAGCAATGTTTGTTGACATCATTCAATGCATTCTTGGTGTCATGTAAATGTCTGTCAGACCAAAGATTCCGGAAGTGAATGATGGGAAGTAAATGATGGTAGACGACACACCCCCTTCGCCTTCAATGTGCATACTGCAAATAGACCCAACTCATCTTGTCACCTCTTCTTATCTTTAGTTGACACAGAAAAACAAACATTGCGGTGCGCACAAACTCTGCCCACCGTCGGATTACATTAGTCTTTTATAAAGTGTTTTACTCAATTATTTAAATCACTGGTGAGCTCAACCATGATGTGATGAATTGTAAATAGTAATTGCTATTAGCTAATTCATATTATGTTTTCTATCAGCCGAGATTTGGCTAAATATGACAGTTTGCGTTAGCTCACTCTTTACTCAATTAGCACTAGGACTAATGTAGCCCACATTTTCCAATTTGGATGAGAATTGTGATATGCTGTTGCTACTTCTGTGAACGTCTGAACATTGCATCCAAAAATAAACTGCTCACATTGAGGACATAACGTTGTAAAGACTGTGTTCGTGCAAAATGTTTCTGTGAGAAATCAGTGTGGCCAGCTCAAATACTGACTGTCGCGTCAGTCATTACTATATGGTCTAATGAAGTGTTCTAATCACACTGGTTTGAGCGTACGCTGCAGGGACCACTGTAGAATGATCACACCTGTGTGTTTGTACGTGTCAAAGGGTTAAAGGTCTTACTCACATCGGCTATGGAGAGCGAGATCATACAGTCATCCGGAACAGCTGGTGCGCTCATGCATGGTTCAGTGTTGCTTGCTTTGAAGCGAGCATAGAAGGCATTTAGATCGTCTGGTAGGCTCATGTCACTGGGCAGCTCGCGGCTGGGTTTCTCTTTGTAATCCGTGATCGTTTGCAAGCCCTGCCACATGCGACGAGCGTCACAGCCGGCCTAGTAGGATTCAATTTTAGTCCTGTATTGACGCTTTGCCTGTTTGATGGCTCGTCGGAGGTCGTAGCAGGATTTCTTATAAGCGTCCGGATTAGTGTCCCACTCCTTGAAAGCGGCAGCTCTAGCCTTTAGCTCAGTGAGGATGTTGCCTGTAATCCATGGCTTCTGGTTAGGATATGTACGTACAGTCACTGTGGGGACGATGTCGTCGATGCACTTATTAATGAAGCCGGTGACTGATGTGGTAAACTCCTCAATGTTATCGGATGAATCCTGGAACATATTCCAGTCTTTGCTAGTGAAACAATCCATATTGAGCGCGTCACTGGTACTTCATGTTTGAGTTTTTGCTTGTAAGCAGGAATCAGGAGTATAGAGTTATGGTCAGATTTGACAAAGGGAGGGTGAGGGAAAGCCTTGTATGCATTTCTGTGTGGAGTAAAGGTGATCTAGAGTTTTTTCGCCTCTAGTTGCACAGGTGACGTTCTGGTAAAAATTAGGTCAAACGGATTTCAGGTTCCCTGCATTAAAATCACTGACCACAAGAAGCGCCACCTCTGGATGTGCATTTTCTTGTCTGCTTATTGCCCTATACAGATTAGACATTAGAGATGCAAGGCCCTATCAGATTAGACATTAGCGATGCATGGCGTGCATGTGTATGTGTGCTGTCTTAGTCATGACAACAAATTACACCCAATAAACTGTAATATTTTCTAAAGTAAACCTTCAAATACATTATCTTACTAAAACAAACTGTCAGCTTAATAAGGGTCACTCTTGTTATATTGTTTTATTATTCAATTTGTAAGCAGATGGTGTCATTCAGCACCATCTGTTGGCCACTCAGAGAATAACACCACACAACCTCCAACAACCCACCTTCCAGGGCTGCACACATTTAATAATAATTTGGTGGGTGGTTATATTTGTCCTTTTTCACACATGTACTAGTGTCTGAATTGGAAATGTGTTTTTTTGCAAATCCCAGCTCCCCCTGAGACACCCTTGGAGAGTGGGGCCACGGCCAGGGTCTGCCATTATCTTGTTGACCCTGGAGCAATTAGGGTTAAGTGCCTTGCACATCGACAGATTTTTCACCTTGTCGGGTCGGGGATTCGAACCAGCAACCTTTCGGTTACTGGCCTAACGCTCTAATCGCAACACTCTTAGAAAAAAAGGTGCTATCTAGAACCTTAAAGGGTTCTTCGCTGTCCCCATAGGAGAACACTTTGAATAACCTTTTTCGGTTGCATGTAGAAACCTTTTGGTTCCAGGTAGAACCCTTTTGGGTTCCATGTAGAACACTTTCTACAGAGGATTCTACCTGGAACCCAAAAGTGTTCTACCTGGATCCAAAAAAAGCTATACTTTTTTTTATTTTATTTAACCTTTATTTAACCAGGTAAGCCAGTTGAGAACAAGTTCTCATTTACAACTGCGACCTGGCCAAGATAAAGCAAAGCTGAATAGCTGAAGAACCCTTTCGGAACCCTTTTTTATAAGAGCGTAGGCTACCTGCCACACACATTTAACCTGAACCCTGTGTGTGTGTGTGTGTCCATTGGTGTATATCTCCTGAGAGTAGAGCTTGTTTACTGAGAGCAGATAAGAATCCTTCCCATAACCCACTCCCCAGTGTGAGTGTGTGTACTCACCACGTTGTGACAGGGGGTAAAGACGTCACTGTAGAGTAGAGCACACTCTCTCTTGGCGTATGGCTGTCTACCCAGGTCTCCTTCACACGCTCTCTTCACCACATAGTCACTCTCACACTGACACACACAAACACACACACACACACAGAGTGAGTGGGTGAGTGGGTGTCTGATTTCTCTTAAATATCACAGGTAGACCCTAGAGACGCAGGAGACTGGGTTGAATGGTGGAAGCGAGGGGGGCAGTTGGAATAGGTTATAGGGGTGGGGAAATAGGCCTCTTTCCACTTTCCGAACTAAAGACTATGAACATGAAAGGGAAATGTTCCCCCGTTTAGCCAGCTGTTATTCATTACTGGGGGGAAGAAAAAAAATCGCTGTGAATCTGTTAAGTTCAGTAGTTATCATTCCAAGTGGGAGTTAGATTAGATGGTTCGGAGTTTGAAGTAACACTGTGTGTGTGTGTGTGTGTGTGTGTGTGTACCTGTCCCAGGGCCCAGCTGTCTCCAAAGCCCTGAGCATTGCTGACCTCCATGTGACTGGACGTGGTCATGTCATTCACCGTCACACTGTCAAAGTTCCCACACAGACCACTCAGGAGACCCTAGAGACAGACAGAGAGAGAAAAATAAGGAATAGGGGTGGATGTGGTTCAACTCAGTTCTGATGAGAGAGAGAGAGAGAGAGAGAGAGAGAGAGTGTGTGTGTGTGTGTGTGTGTGTGTGTGTGTGTGTGTGTGTGTGTGTGTGTGTGTGTGTGTGTGTGTGTGTGTGTGTGTGTGTGTGTGTGTGTGTGTGTGTGTGTGTGTGTGTGAGCGGTAAAAGTATCCTGACCTTCCACTCTGGTCCAGCTCTGATGTGCACGGTCGTCTTGCGATCCCAGAGAACGGTCAGGTCCTGTTTGGGGAAGTGGATGGCTGTGTAGTAGCCTGCTGACCACAGCTCAAACTCTGACCCCTTACCTACCACACTGGAGGGGCTCTGGAGGAGGAGAAGAGGTTACACACACACACACACAACCACACCGGACCAGACCTTGGTTAGGACACACCAGGAGTGTCACACATACCAAATATTCCTCATCGAACTCAAATAATTTGTTTGTTAGAGCAGCTATCAGATCAGTAAGAGTTTCTAGCTAGTTCTAAATGGGGGTTGGTGCTGCCCACCAGGGGGAGCTCATGGACTTTCAGGTTTTAGAGTGAGAAGGGAAAGGTTGGCGTGAGTGTGTGTGAGATGCGCACAGGCTGGCCTGAGTTGTCGTCAAAGTAAATCTTGGTGAATCCAACATGGATGACCAGCATCTTCATACAGACGATCCCACTCTGATAACAATCCTTATTCTGGGCTACGATGGACACCTCACCATCTATACTCTGGAGAGAGAGAGAGAGAGAGAGAGAGAGAGAGCGAGAGAGAGAGAGAGAGAGAGAGAGAGAGAGAGAGAGAGAGAGAGAGAGAGAGACAGACAGACAGACAGACAGAGAGAGAGACAGACAGAGAGAGAGACAGACAGAGAGAGACAGACAGAGAGAAAGACAGCAGTCCTTATTCTGGGCTACTATGGACTTCATTTAAACTCTGGGGGAAAATAAAGAGTACTGTGTGTGGTGTGCAGGTCTGTCCCCAGTGCATTCCTGGCGCTCAGTGTTCCTCCTCTGGGAGTCTCTGACATTTACAGTAGCAGCATCATGTTCAGGGTGGCGAATGTACTGAACAATGCAGATAGCAATGTCATGAAAAGAGCTGACATAAACTATATACAGTTGAAGTCAGAAGTTTACATACACTTAGGCTGGAGTCATTAAAACTTATTTTTCAACCACTCCACAAATGTCTTGTTAACAAACTATAGTTTTGGCAAGTCGGTTAGGACATCTACTTTGTGCATGACACCAGTAATTTTTCCAACAATTGTTTACAGACAGATTATTTCACTTATAATTCACTGTATCACAATTCCAGTGGGTCAGAAGTTTACATACACTAAGTTGACTGTGCCTTTAAACAGCTTGGAAAATTCCAGAAAATTATGTCATGGCTTTAGAAGCTTCTGATAGGCTAATTGACATCATTTTAGTCAATTGGAGGTGTACCTGTGGATGTATTTCAAGGCATACCTTCAAACTCGGTGCCTCTTTGCTTGACATCATGGGAAAATCAAAAGAAATCAGCCAAGACCTCAGAAAAAGAATTGTAGACCTCCACAAGTCTGGTTCATCCTTGGGAGCAATTTCCAAATGCCTGAAGGTACCACGTTCATCTGTACAAACAATAGTACGCAAGTATAAACACCATGGGACCACGCAGCCGTCATACCGCTCAGGACGGTGACGTGTTCTGTCTCCTAGAGATGAACGTACTTTGGTGCGAAAAGTGCAAATCAATCCCAGAACAACAGCAAAGGACCTTGTGAAGATGCTGGAGGAAACAGGTACAAAAGTATCTATATCCACAGTAAAACAAGTCCTATATCGACATAACCTGAAAGGCCGCTCAGCAAGGAAGAAGCCAGTGCTCCAAAACCGCCATAAAAAAGCCAGACTACGCTTTGCAACTGCACATGGGGACAAAGATCGTACTTTTTGGAGAAATGTCCTCTGGTCTGATGAAACAAAAATAGAACTGTTTGGCCATAATGACCATTGTTATGTTTGGAGGAAAAAGGGGCAGGCTTGCAAGCCGAAGAACACCATCCCAACCGTGAAGCACGGGGGTGGCAGCATCATGCTGTGGGGTGCTTTGCTGCAGGAAGGACTGGTGAACTTCACAAAATAGATGGCATCATGAGGAAGGAAAATTATGTGGATATATTGAAGCAACATCTCAAGACATCAGTCAGGAAGTTAAAGCTTGGTCGCAAATGGGTTTTCCAAATGGACAATGACCCCAAGCATACTTCCAAAGTTGTGGCAAAATGGCTTAAGGACAACAAAGTCAAGGTATTGGAGTGGCCATCACAAAGCCCTGACTTCAATCCTATAGAAAATGTGTGGGCAGAACTGAAAAAGCATGTGCGAGCAAGGAAGCCTTCAAACCTGACTCAGTTACACCAGCTCTGTCAGGAGGAATGGGCCAGAATTCACCCAACTTATTGTGGGAAGCTTGTGGAAGGCTACCCGAAACGTTTGACCCAAGTTAAGCAATTTAAAGGCAATTCTACCAAATACTAATTGAGTGTATGTAAACTTCTGACCCACTGGGAATGTGATGAAAGAAATAAAAGCTGAAATAAACCATTCTCTCTATTATTATTCTGACATTTCACATTCTTAAAATAAAGTGGTGATCCTAACTGACCTAAGACAGGGAATTTGTACTAGGATTAAATGTCAGGAATTGTGAAAAACTGAGTTTAAATGTATTTGGCTAAGGTGTATGTAAACTTCCGACTTCAGCTGTATACAAAATATGTGGACACCCCTTCAAATTAGTGGATTCAACTATTTCAGCCACACCCATTGCTGACAGGTGTATAAAATTGAGCACACAGCCATGCAATCTCCATAGACAAACATTGGCAGTAGAGTGGCCCGTACTGAAGAGCTCAGTGACTTTCAACGTGGCACCATCATAGAGCTTCCCCAGTCAACTGTAAGTGCTGTTATTGTGAAGTGGAAATGTCTAGGAGCAACAACGGCTCAGCCACAAAGTGGTAAGCCACACAAGCTCACAGAATGGGACCGCTGAGTGCTGAAGTGTGTAGCGCGTAAAAATCGTTTGTCCTCAGTTGCAACACTCTCTACCGAGTTCCAAACTGCTTCTGGAAGCAAAGTCAGCACAAGAACTGTTCGTCGGGAGCTTCATGAAATGGGTTTCCATGGCCGAGCAGCTGCACACAAGCCTAAGATCACCTAGCGCAATGCCAAGTGTCAGCTGGAGTGGTGTAAAGCTCGTCACCATTGGACTCTGGAGCAGTAGAAACAAGTTCTCTGAATCACGCTTCACCATCTGGCAGTCCGACTGACAAATCTGGGTTTGGCGGCTGCCAGGAGAACGCTACCTGCCCAAATGCATAGTGCCAACTGTAAAGTTGGAGGAAGAATAATGGTCTGGGGCTGTTTTTCATGGTTCGGGCTAGGCCCCTTAGTTCCAGTGAAGGGAAATCTTAACGCTACAGCATACAATTACATTCTAGACGATTCTGTGCTTCCAACTTTGTGGCAACAGTTTGGGGAAGGCCCTTTCCTGTTTCAGCATGACAATGCCCCTGTGCACAAAGCAAGGTCCATACAGAAATGGTTTGTCGAGAAGAACTTGACTGGCCTGCACAGAGCCCTGACTTCAACCCCCAATGAACACCTTTGGGATGAATTGGAACGCCGACTGCAAGCCAGGCCTAATCGCCGAACATCAGTGCCCAACCTCACTAATGCTCTTGTGAATGAATGGAAGCAAGTCCCCGCAGCAATGCTCCAACATCTAGTGGAAAGCCTTCCCAGAAGAGTGGAGGTTGTTATAGCAGCAAAGGGGGGACCAACTCCATATTAATGCCCATGATTTTGTAATTAGATGTTCGACGAGCAGATGTCCACATACTTTTGGACATGTAGTGTATCTTAGAGTACCTGTCAGATACAATGCATATCTGTTTCAGGAGGGATCAGGAGACTTAGTTGTTACCCCAGCTCATAGCCCTGGGTAACAGAATAGACAACAGAACAGGGAACTGTGATGTGATCAGCATCAGATAGAACACACAATATGGCTGCCGGTCCAGCCACCACAGAACCTTGATTATAACTGGAATGTCCCAACGTCCTGCTCATTCTAATTTTATATCCCTGGGAGTCTGCCGCGAACAGGCCACTCTTTGTGTTACTCAGGTGTGTGTGTGTGTGTGTGTGTGTGTGTGTGTGTGTGTGTGTGTGTGTTGATCCAGCTTTGCTTACCTCAGTCGCTCTAATTAAAAATCGTTCCCAGATTAGAGAAACTCCTTGGATCCCCTTTCCCTGATCCCAATCTGCCTACACACACACACCCACACACACACACACACAATCACTTGCATGCATGCACGCACGAACACACACACACACACACACACACACACACAGAGCACAGAGCACAGCGGCTCTCTTTGAACATAGCACAGTCGCTAACCCAGTGACTCTCTGACAGCCCAAGCCCATAGGTAATTCCCGTTATTACTACTCAGTCCCGTGTACGGTCTGCTAGAAAGTCTCTCAGTTCTAGAGCTGCTAAAATCAGCCATCTAAATCCTGTTGAGCTATTTCCCCCCATTAGTACTGTTTGCTCTGCCAGTCTGCCCCATCCTCCGACTGTACACTCTCCAGCAGACTTTAAAACAAGGCTCAGGCTTTGGCTAATGCAAATGAATGTACAAAGTATTATCTCCAAGATGGACATGTTGGACATTTGGGTATGGGATACAAATCCCGACATTTTAGTGTGCTCTGAAACATGGTTAAAAAGCTCTGTTGATGATAACTCCATTGCACTTCATGATTAAAATGTTTACAGATGTGATAGGCCAAAGAATGGTGGCGGTATAGCAATGTATGTGGAAAACAACTTTAAGGTGACCCAATTTGAGCTACTAGTTATAAATGTTGTTATTTCCCAGAATTTTACTTTCTATGTTGCTGGGATCTATCACCCTCCTCTGCCACCGCGGGAGCAACTAGCCCCATTCATAGCCTCTGAAATAGTGATATTGGGGGATCTGAATCTCGTTTGGCTTACTCCCTCGTCTGATTGTCTGAAATCAGCATGTATTTATCAGAACTTAGTCCAACTGATTTCTGAGCCCACTCTTTTTAACGTAAATAATCCTGCTAAATCAACTCTGATTGATCTCATACTTACAAATAACCCTCATAAATACTAAACTAGTGGTGTCTTTGCTATGGACCTCAGTGATCACTGTCCCATAGTCTGTGTCAGAAACACAAAGTTGCCTAAAACTAAACCACGCCTTATCACTAAGAGAAACTTTAAACACTTCCATTACTTAGTGTGAATGACACTCCGGAAGCATAACTTGACCATGAACAATTCTCTAGTATGTTTATCTCTGTACAGTTGAAGTCGGAAGTTTACATACACTTAGGTTGGAGTCATTAAAACTCGTTTTTCAACCACTCCACAAATGTCTTGTTAACAAACTATAGTTTTGGCAAGTCGGTTAGGACATCTACTTTGTGCATGACACAAGTAATTTTTCCAACAATTGTTTACAGACAGATTATTTCACTTATAATTCACTGCATCACAATTCCAGTGGGTCAGAAGTTTACATACACTAAGTTGACTGTGCCTTTAAACAGCTTGGAAAATTCCAGAAAATTATGTCATGGCTTTAGAAGCTTCTGATAGACTAATTGACATCATTTGAGTCAATTGGAGGTGTACCTGTGGATGTATTTCAAGGCCTACCTTCAAACTCGGTGCCTCTTTGCTTGACATCATGGGAAAATCAAAAGAAATCAGCCAAGACCTCAGAAAGAAATTGTAGACCTCCACAAGTCTGGTTCATCCTTGGGAGCAATTTCCAAACGCCTGAAGGTACCACGTTCATCTGTACAAACAATAGTACGCAAGTATAAACACCATGGGACCACGCAGCCGTCATACCGCTCAGGAAGGAGACGCGTTCTGTCTCCTAGAGATGAACGTACTTTGGTGCGAAAAGTGCAAATCAATCCCAGAACAACAGCAAAGGACCTTGTGAAGATGCTGGAGGAAACACGTACAAAAGTACCTATATCCACAGTAAAACGAGTCCTATATCGACATAACCTGAAATGCTGCTCAGCAAGGAAGAAGCAACTGCTCCAAAACCGCCATAAAAATGCCAGACTATGGTTTGCAACTGCACATGGGGACAAAGATCGTACTTTTTGGAGAAATGTCCTCTGGTCTGATGAAACAAAAATAGAACTGTTTGGCCATAATGACCATCGTTAAGTTTGGAGGAAAAAGGGGGCTGCTTGCAAGCCGAAGAACACCATCCCAACCGTGAAGCACGGGGGTGGCAGCATCATGCTGTGGGGGTGCTTTGCTGCAGGAGGGACAGGTGAACTTCACAAAATAGATGGCATCATGAGGAAGGAAAATTATGTGGATATATTGAAGCAACATCTCAAGACATCAGTCAGGAAGTTAAAGCTTGGTCGCAAATGGGTTTTCCAAATGGACAATGACCCCAAGCATACTTCCAAAGTTGTGGCAAAATGGCTTAAGGACAACAAAGTCAAGGTATTGGAGTGGCCATCACAAAGCCCTGACTTCAATCCTATAGAACATTTGTTGGCAGAACTGAAAAAGCGTGTGCGAGCAAGGAGGCCTACAAACCTGACTCAGTTACACCAGCTCTGTCAGGAGGAATGGGCCAGAATTCACCCAACTTATTGTGGGAAGCTTGTGGAAGGCTACCCGAAACGTTTGACCCAAGTTAAACAATTTAAAGGCAATGCTACCAAATACTAATTGTAACGATCCCGGCAGTCTGAGTCGGGTCCTGTCTGTGGACTAGTTTTTATGTTCGTTATCTCCAGTTTCCCGAGGGTTCTGGAACGCTCCGGGGAGCCCTCTTGATTTCCGCACCTGCATCCCATCAGCAATCTGCACACCTGGTCCTGATCATCACCCTTCTTAGGCTCTGGCCTAACATCCATTCCCTGCCGGATCGTTAGCCATGAACAGTAGGTTTACCAGAGTATCAGTCTTAGAGCCTAGCGTTAGTTTTGTTGTTTTTGCACCTTGTTGGTTTGTTGCTTACTTACCCCGTTTTGTTCCATCTGCAGTCACCCGTCCGGAACCTTCATCCAACCTCTGCCTGGTGGTCGGCGGCTGCCGACCCAGGATGGGATCAACCACTGCACCCCCAACAACTAATCAACGCCGCCCGCTCTGTTCCCTGGATTATTCAGCATCACTTTTGAATTTGTAAATAAACACTCACCTTCGTTTCAACTTACCTTGTCCTGGTCTGCTTCTGGGTTCTGGCTTAGCAACTCGTGACAGAACGATCCGGCCAGTAATGAACCCAGCGGACCTGGACTCTGTTCGCCATGCCATTACCCAGCAGGAGAAGATGTTGGGCCATCATAGCACGGTACTACAGGAGATCGCGTTGTCAGTTCGGAACCTTTCTACCGGTCTGACGGAGGTCCAGAACCAACGCAAGTGTCCGGTGGAGGATCCACTACCGGTTTCACCCATCTCGCCTGCCGCTTCTGAAGCCGTGTCCTTCCGTGAGCCCAAGGTTCCGACGCCGGATAAATATGAGGGGGAGCTGGGAAGATGCCGTTCCTTCCTTATGCAGTGTGGATTAGTGTTCGATCTACAGCCCTACTCTTATGCCACAGACAAGGCTAGGATAGCCTTTGTGATTGAGTTGCTGCGTGGTCGAGCGCTGGAGTGGGCTTCAGCCGTTTGGGAACGACAGGATCCCTGCATGGCTTCATACCAGGGGTTCACGGCCGAGATGAGGAAGCTCTTCGACCATTCCGTCCGAGGGAGGGACGCAGCTAGGCGCCTGTTTTCGCTTCGCCAAGGAACTCGCAGCGTGGCCGACTTCGTGATCGAGTTCAAGACGTTGGCTGTGGAGAGTGGGTGGAATGAGGAGGCTCTGCAAGCGGCCTTTTACCAGGGTCTGTCGGAGCAGCTCAAGGATGAGTTGATCTCCTATCCGGAGCCTAGTGACCTGGACAGCTTGGTAGCCTTGTCTATTCGGGTGGATAATCGAGTCCGAGAGCGAAGGAGGGAGAAGCAATGGGTTCCGTCCAACCGATCAGCTTCTCAGGTTCCAGTCGGGTCGTCAAACTGCGCGGCTCGCTAAAGTTGGGAGGACTTTTAGCGAGCCAGTTTCGACCTCTCAATACCTCTGTCAGACCCCGTTTCCGGCTACCCTTATGAACAGGAATCAGAGCTTAGCGATTAACGCTTTTATCGATTCAGGTGCCGGTGGAAGCTTTCTAGATGCCGAGTTGGTGGAACAGCTGGGGCTTTCCAAGGAGCAATTGCCGGAAGCCATTGAAGCTACCACTCTGGACGGCAGTAGTCTGGCACGTATCACGATGAGGACTGAACCGGTTAAGATGCGGTTGTCGGGGAATCATTCTGAGATGATTTCATTCTTCATTCTGCCGTCTTCCCATGTTCCTCTGGTCCTTGGATACCCCTGGCTGAAGGAACACAATCCCACGTTCGATTGGGTGACGGGCAAGGTAACGAGTTGGAGCCTTGATTGTCATGCTAACTGTCTCAAGACTGCCTGCCCCCATTCGGTTCCCAGTCAGGTGATTGAGGCTAAACCCCCAGATTTGTCCCTGGTTCCCGAGACATATCACGATTTGGGGAAGTTTTCAGTAAGCAGAAGGCTCTGTCACTCCCTCCCCACCGACCATATGATTGTGCCATCAACCTGTTCCCTGGAGCTGTCTACCCCAAGGGAAGGTTATACAGTATCTCCCGACCTGAACGTGAGGCTTTGGAGACCTACATCAAGGAGTCCCTAGCTGCTGGTCTCGTTCGTCCCTCGTCATCACCCCTGGGGGCAGGATTCTTCTTTGTGGGTAAGAAGGATGGCTCTCTTCGACCGTGTATTGATTATCGGGGGTTGAATGACATCACGGTCAAGAACAAGTATCCCCTGCCCTTGATGAGTTCTGCCTTCGACTCCTTACAGGGTGCTACGGTGTTCACCAAGCTAGACCTACGCAATGCGTATCACATGGTCCGGATCAGAGAGGGGGACGAGTGGTTGACGGGGTTCAATACACCGATGGGTCACTTTGAGTATCAGGTGATGCCGTTTGGACTGACCAATGCTCCAGCGGTATTCCAGAGTATGGTGAACGACGTCCTGAGAGATATGATCGGTCTCTTTGTGTTTGTTTACCTGGATGACATTCTGATCTTCTCGAAGGAACCTTCCGACCACGTCCAGCATGTCCGGCAGGTTCTGCAGCGATTGTTGGAGAATCGCCTGTTCGTGAAGGCCGAGAAGTGCGAGTTTCACGCCCACACGACATCCTTTCTCGGGTACATCATCTCCAGGGGAGAGATTAGGATGGACCAGGAGAAGGTTAGAGCGGTTCTGGAATGGGCCCAGCCCGTATACGAGATTGCAGCTCCAGAGATTTTTTGGGGTTTGCGAATTTCTACCGCAGATTCATCCGGGATTACAGCCGTGTGGCCGCTCCGTTAACTGCCTTGACTTCCAGTATCAGGACCTTCAAGTGGAATCCGGAGGCGGATCGAGCGTTTCTGGATTTGAAGAGGCGATTCACCAACGCACCGATTCTCTCTCAACCGGACACGGCCCGTCAGTTCTCGTTGAAGTGAGACGCGTCTGATGTGGGAGTTGGCGCCATCCTGTCGCAGCGATGCTCCACGGACAGTAAACTCCATCCCTGCGCCTACTACTCTCGTCGCCTTTCGCCTGCGGAGAGGAATTACGATGTGGGTAACCGGGAGCTTCTCGCGGTGAAACTTGCCTTGGAGGAGTGGCGCCACTGGTTGGAGGGGGCGGAGCAACCGTTTATTGTCTGGACTGACCACAAGAATCTTGCTTACGTGCAATCGGCTAAACGTCTCAACTCCCGTCAGGCCAGGTGGGCGTTGTTTTTCGGACGATTCAAGTTTTCCCTGACGTTCCGACCTGGATCTAAGAACGGCAAGGCGGACGCCTTGTCCCGGATGTTCTCCAAGACGGAGGAGAGTGGGTCCAAGACCGAGACAATTCTTCCCCGGAACTGCGTCGTGGGAGCAGTTATGTGGAAGATTGAGGAGGAGGTGCTGGCGGCCCTTCGGACTCAGCCCGGTCCCGGTAACGGTCCACCCGGTCGGTTGTTTGTGCCTGAGTCGGTTCGTCCTGCTGTCCTCAAATGGTCCCCACGCCAGCAAGATGGCTTGTCACCCTGGCGTGGCTCGGACAATGGCGTTTCTTCGCAGACGTTTTTGGTGGCCTGCCATGGCCGAGGATACTCGGGGTTATGTTGCTGCCTGTCCAGTGTGTGCGCAGAATAAGAGTACCAATCGGCCCAGCTCTGGACTACTTCACCCCCCTTCCTATTCCCCGGCGACCATGGTCGCATCTGGCCCTGGACTTTGTCACGGGGTTGCCCGCTTCTGAGGGGGAACACGGTCGTTCTGACTATCGTGGACAGATTCAGCAAGTTCGCCCACTTTGTGCCAATTGCCAAGCTTCCCTCTGCCTCGGAGACGTCCGAGATCCTGGTTAGGGAGGTTTTCAGGGTCCACGGGTTGCCCAGTGATATCGTTTCCGACCGTGGCCCTCAGTTTACCTCTGCTGTCTGGAAGTCCTTCTGTTTGGCCATTGGAGCTACAGTCAGTCTCACATCTGGTTTTCACCCCCAATCTAATGGTCAGGCGGAGAGAGCCAACCAGAAGATGGAATCCACGCTACGCTGCCTGGCCTCTTCCAACCCCACCTCCTGGGTCTCTCAGTTGCCTTGGGTTGAGTATGCCCACAATACTCTCCCTACATCTGCCACTGGGATGTCTCCCTTCCAGTGCCTGTATGGCTACCAACCTCCCTTGTTCCCTTCTCAGGAGAAGGAGCTCAGTGCCTTCTGTTCAGGTCCATATTCGTCGTTGCCACCGGACCTGGCATCGGGCCAGAAAAGCACTCCTTAGAGTTTCGGACCGGTATCAGCTCCAGGCGAATCATCGCCGGATCCCCGCTCCCACCTACACCATCGGAGATAGGGTCTGGTTGGCCACACGGGATCTTCCTTTACGGACTGAGTCTAGGAAGTTGTTACCGAAGTTCATTGGTCCGTTTGTGGTGGAGAAGGTGATCAATCCGGTGGCAGTTCGACTCAAACTCCCGAGGACGCTCAGAGTCCATCCCACCTTTCATGTCTCCTGCCTCAAGCCTGTTTTTCTCAGTCCTCTGTTGCCTCCTCCGCCTCCTCCTCCTCCTCCTCGGATGATCGGAGGTGGTCCTGCCTACACGGTGCGTCGCATCATGGATTCCAGACGGCGGGGCCGGGGTTTCCAGTATCTCGTGGACTGGGAGGGGTATGGCCCTGAAGAGAGGAGTTGGATTCCGCGGCGACAGGTCCTAGATGCTGACCTCATCAGTGACTTCTACCGCCTCCATCCTGGCGCTCCGGGAGTCCGCCCGGTGGCGTTCGTCGGAGGGGGGTACTGTAACGATCCCGGCAGTCTGAGTCGGGTCCTGTCTGTGGACTAGTTTTTATGTTCGTTATCTCCAGTTTCCCGAGGGTTCTGAAACGCTCCGGGGAGCCCTCTTGATTTCCGCACCTGCATCCCATCAGCAATCTGCACACCTGGTCCTGATCATCACCCTTCTTAGGCTCTGGCCTAACATCCATTCCCTGCCGGATCGTTAGCCATGAACAGTAGGTTTACCAGAGTATCAGTCTTAGAGCCTAGCGTTAGTTTTGTTGTTTTTGCACCTTGTTGGTTTGTTGCTTACTTACCCCCGTTTTGTTCCATCTGCAGTCACCCGTCCGGAACCTTCATCCAACCTCTGCCTGGTGGTCGGCGGCTGCCGACCCAGGATGGGATCAACCACTGCACCCCCAACAACTAATCAACGCCGCCCGCTCTGTTCCCTGGATTATTCAGCATCACTTTTGAATTTGTAAATAAACACTCACCTTCGTTTCAACTTACCTTGTCCTGGTCTGCTTCTGGGTTCTGGCTTAGCAACTCGTGACACTAATTGAGTGTATGTAAACTTCTGACCCACTGGGAATGTGATGAAAGAAATAAAAGCTGAAATAAATAATTCTCTCTACTATTATTCTGACATTTCACATTCTTAAAATAAAGTGGTGATCCTAACTGACCTAAAACAGGGAATTTTTACTAGGATTAAATGTCAGGAATTGTGAAAAACTGAGTTTAAATGTATTTGGCTAAGGTATATGTAAACTTCCGACTTCAACTGTATCTGATAAACATGCTCCTATGAAGAGATTAAGAATTAAAGATAGAGCAAACCCATGGTTCACGCCTGAACTTTCTGAGTTAATTCAGCTAAGGAACAATTCTTGGTCTGAAGCCAGACACACTGGTAGCTCTGCTGACTGGCTCACCTTCAGATAACTTAGAAATACGTTTACTGCTTCCATAAAAAGGGCTAAATTGAACTATTTCATTAATTCCATATCTGACCCTTGTGGCAATCCAGCAAAAATTTGGGAAGGCTATTCAATCACTCAAAAGAAGCAGCTCTCTGCCCAATTAGGTTGTATTTAACTCCAATACTATAACAGACAAAACTGAAATAACATTTTATTGCAGCAGGCCATTTATTTGAAAGGGGAAATCGCAGCAATAAGGACAACTCTGAAAATACTGTTCATGAACATAATACAAGCTAATCTCTGATGCAACCCTGTTTAATCAGATTTGCCTGCTACTGTAAATGGTGACCCACTGTTCAGTCTTCGGCAAGTCACTACTAGGGAAGTTCTGGACTTCTGGCAGACATGCTTGATCCGTGACTTCTAAGGCTTGCTGCACCTCTGATTATGGAGCCTTTTCTCTTGGTTTTTATTCATAATGTGTGGAAGGTAGCCCTTGTTCTCCCATTCCATAAAGGTGGTGATCCCTGCGATCTTAATAATTATTGCCCAATTTCAAAACTTTCATGTCTACCGAAAATATTAGAACTCTTGGTAAATTCTCAGCTGCGGTCCATTTGACATAGTTAACGCACTAGCCAAGAAACAGCACTGCGCTGCCCTAACTGGGGCTTACATCTCTATGCGGATGACACAGTTATTTATTCCCGTGCCCCCTCAGTGCAGCAGGCCATTCACGACCTTCTGCTTGGCTTTAATTCAATTCAAGAATCGCTCACCGATCCTACATTAGTGTTAAATGTTGATAAAACCAAGTTTATGTCTCCAGGTCTTATAAAATGTATCATAAAGTTCTGTGTATCTGTACCTTGACACGAGCCCAAATTGAGCTAGCCCCCCATTATAAGCATCTATGTATTTGGATAAGCTGTCCTTTAAAACGCACATTAATAAGCTGACAAAAAGTTGCGAGTAGTCTTGTTTCCTGTATAGAAATACATCTTGTCTCACTTTTGAAAATAGGAGGAAGATAGTTCAAGCAACACTCTGTGTTAAAACCTCTAGATTCAGTCTACCACTCAGCCTTGCGTTTTATCACTGGTGATAATTTCCGTACGCATCATTGTCTCTTATAGTTCTGTTGTCTGGGAGTTTCTGACTACCAGAAGGGCCCAACATTGGCTATTATTTATATATAAAGCACTTCTCCAGAAACTCCCATACCATCTCACCTCACTTCTAAATTGGAAATCTAGTAACTATAAGACTCGCTCTCAAGACTGGTTGATATTAGAGGTTCCACGGGTCTCCTCTGAGTTAGGGAAGACTGCTTTCAGTTACTATGTGTCTCAGTCCTGGAATGACCTACATGTCACTCTAAAACGTTATTATTTGGTCACAGAAGGTGAATTTAGGGATAAAAAAATGTGACCAACGAAAACTGAAATTGTTTTGATTGTTTGTATGTATTTGTTTCTACAGCCTTTTGAATGTAACGTAATTTATTTGAAATGTTGTAACTGTAATTGTTTTGTGATCATGCTTAAATGTTTTGCTCACATTGCTTGAACTGTTGTTCTCAGGGCACCATTGGAAATGAGACCTTGGTCTCAATGGGTTTCCCTGGTTCAATAAAGGTTAATAAAAAAAAATACACACACACACACACACACACACACACACACACACACACCTTGAGTAGGTAGACCTGACAGTCCGAGTGGTAGTCATACTCCAGGCCGTCAAAGGTGTGGTAGTGTCTGTCGCTGTAGACCGTACACACTGCCGGACACGGAGAGTAATTACAGTTAAAATACCCCCGGTGACACACACTGGAGAGAGACAGAGACAGGGAGAGAGATACATAGACAGAGAGGGAGAAATACAGACAAAAATAAAGACAAAGAGAAGACAGTAAATTAAACACAATTGAGCATTTGAACAATATTTAGGATACTAGTGCTCTCTTTTTTTCATGTTAATAGCATTTAACAATCCTTAAAGGAAAAATCCACTGAAAAACTATTTTTTGGTATTTGTTTCATTAGTCCAATGTTTTGCATGTCAGCAATCAAGTTTTCAAGATATATAACTTTCAAAATACAGAAATACAGCCAGTATCAATTCATATCAAATTGTATTGGTCACATACGCCGAATACAACAGGTGTAGACTTCACAGTGAAATGCTTACTTAAGAGCCCATTCCCAACAACGCAGAGTTAAAAAGTATGAAAAATATTTGCTAAAAAAAAAGGAAATAGTAACACAATAAAATAACAATAACGAGGACATATATAAGGAATACCAGTACTGAGTCAATGTGCATCATACCGGCTGTATTTCTGTATTTTGAAAGTTATACTGTACAGTGCCTTTGGAAAGCATTCAGACCCCTTGACTTTTTCCACATTTTGTTAGGTTACAGCCTTATTCTAAAATTGATTAAATTGTTTTGTTCCCTCATCAATCAACACACAATACCCCACAATGACAGAGCAAAAACAGGTTTACAGACATTTTTGCTAATATATATATATTTTTAAAAGGAAATATCACATTTCCATAAGTATTCAGACCCTTTACTCAGTACTTTGTTGAAGCACCTTTGGCAGCGATTACAGCCTTGAGTCTTCTTGGGTATGACGCTACAAGCTTGGCACACCTGTATTTGGGGAGTTTCTCCCATTCTTCTCTGCAGATCCTCTCAAGCTCTGTCAGGTTGAATGGGGAGCGTTGCTGCACAGCTATTTTCAGATCTCTCCAGAGATGTTAGATCGGGTTCAAGTCCGGGCTCAGGCTGGGCCACTCAAGGACATTCAGAGACTTGTCCCGAAGCCACTCCTGAATTGTCTTGGCTGTGTGCTTATGGTCGTTGTCCTGTTGGAAGGTGAACCTTCGCCCCAGTCTGAGGTCCTGAGCGCTCTGGTGCAGGTTTTCATCAAGAATCTCTCTGTACTTTCTCCATTCATCTTTACCTCGATCCTGACTAGTCTCCCAGTCCGTGTTGCTGAAAAACATCCCCACAGCATGATGCTGCCACCACCATGTTTCACCGTAGGGATGGTGCCAGGTTTCCTCCAGACGTGACGCTTGGCATTCAGGCCAAAGATTCAATCTTGGTTTCATCAGACCAGAGAATCTTGTTTCTCATGGTCTGAGAGTCTTTAAGTGCCTTTTGGCAAACTCCAAGCGGGCTGTCAAGTGCCTTTTACTGAGGAGTGGCTTCCGTCTGGCCACTCTACCATAAAGGCCTGATTGGTGGAGTGCTGCAGAGATGGTTGTCCTTCTGGAAGGTTCTCCCATCTCCACAGAGGAACTCTAGAGCTCTGTCAGAGTGACCATCGGGTTCTTGGTCACCTCCCTGACCAAGGCCCTTCTCCCCCGATTGCTCAGTTTGGCCAGGCGGCCAGCTCTAGGAAGAGTCTTGGTGGTTCCAAACTTCTTCCATTTAAGAATGATGGAGGCCACAGTGTTCTTGGAGACCTTCAATGCTGCAGTGATTTTTTGGTACCCTTCCCCAGATCTGTGCCTTGACACAATCCTGTTTCGGAGCTCTACGGACAATTCCTTCGACCTCATGGCTTGGTTTTTACTCTGACATGCACTGTCAACTGTGGGACCTTATATAGACAGGTGTGTACCTTTCCAAATCATGTCCAATCAATTGAATTTACCACAGGCGGACTCCAATCAAGTTGAAGAAACATCTCAAGGATGATCAATGGAAACAGGATGCACCTGAGTTCAATTTCGAGTCTCATAGCAAAGGGTCTGAATACTTATTTTATATTTAATACATTTGCAAACATTTCTAAAAAGCTGTTTTCGTTTTCTCACTGTTTTCGTTTTCTCATTATGGGGTATTGTGTGTAGATTGCTGAGGATTTTTATTTTTAAATCCATTTTAGAATAAGGCTGTAACTTAACAAAATGTGGGAAAAGTCAAGCGGTCTGAATGCTTTCCGAAGGCACTGTATATCTTGAAAACATGATTGCTGACATTCAAAACATTTTGGGACTATATCAATAATGGACTAATGAAACAAATACCAAAGTACAGTTTTTCGGTGGAGTTTTCCTTTAAGGGAGGGTCTTACCATCTGTAACAGGGAGTGTCGACGGTCTCTCCTGGCAGATACTCCAGGCCCAGCCAGGCACAGGGACAGTTCTCTGGGTAGTAACACTCCCCACGGTGCAGCACCAGCCTACACACGCACCCACACACACACACACCCACACACACCCACACACAAGCACACACACAGACAGTATAAGCATTACAACAATCAGGGCACAAGCATGTGTGTGATAATACATTGTACATATCTTGTTCAGAAATAATAAAATACTTTTTTTCTGTGTTAACCCCTAAAAGTCTAAGCCTTTGGGGGGTGGGGTTATATTAAGCTAACATGTGGAATTGTTTTAAGATGATCATACCATGGATCATTTAGCTATTTGATTTGGAATTCTAGGGCCCCTGTAGGTATAAAACAATAAATATTGAATTTGGCCTTTACTGCTATAGCTTATAGAAAACGCATTGAATAACACATTCCTTGGGGCACAAAACTACTTCCATACTACTTCCAAAACTACTTTTTAAACCTGTACTGGGTTACCTTCAGATGAGTCCTCTGACACTTGTGGGGGTCATAGAACAAAACGGATTCGTGAGAGTCTCCTCTTTCCATTGTGGGGTGATATTAGTTTGTAGCCTAAACGGTTCGGATGCTACAGAAAGAAGTTGGCACATCGACTGTATCGACTTCAGACGAGTCCTGTGGCTCTTGTAGAGCAAAACGGAGAACACCATCATCTTCGGGAGAGCCTCATCTTTCCATAGTTTGTAGGCCAAACCGTTCGGATGCTACAGACGTTTTCGTGAGAAGACCGATTTTCGGGATGTCTCTAGGTCTGACAAACAGTGCTGTAGCGGATATGGTGGATTGAGACGCAGCCCATTCAAAAAAACAGATATCTCTAGCTTAAACAGACAGATTTTTATGGGGATCATGTTAATTAGTTTGACGCAAAGTTTTTTTTTTTTTTAAAGAGTTAAAATAACACACAGACACACACACCCTACCCAGGTGGGCAGACACAGCCAGGTATGCAGAGCGTGGTGGGAGGACAGGTGAGGTTCAACATCAGGTTCCGACAGGTGAGCTCACAAGCCACACCTCCTCGCCAAGCAGCCACCCCCTGGACCCCCTGCGGCTCAGAACAGCCGTGGAACACCTTTCCCTCCGGACACTGGCCTCGCTCCGGCTCTAAAACACACAGACAGAGGTCATTCAGAAACAGAGCTTTGTTGAAGGATGGATGGATGGAAAAAAAAAAAGGAATGGAGAGAGGGGAATAAGAGAGAGATGGTTGGTTGACCTCTTTCTTCTGGTACACACTCCATCCTTCCATTTGTGCACAGGCTGTTGATGGGAGACAGAGTGGGAGAAAGAGAATAACACTTTTTCAGAGCTCTAATGTTACCAATTAGGGAGATTGTTTGAAGGGTTTATGTCTGTGAAGTGAACTCTCTATAACCTCTCTATGAACCCTCTACGTAGCAGGGTTAGTATGTGTGTGTGGCTGCTTACCAAGGTCCGGCGGCGCTGAAGGACACCTCCCCTGGCTGGGACACCCCGCCAATAGAGTAACAATGACACTGAGACCTGAGAGAGAAAAGAGGAGAGGATGATGGAAGGGTCAAGTCCTATGTGTTTGACTGCCATCATTGAAATTGTTTGTTATTTGAAATTAGGGTTGTTGTACACAACAAAGTCATCAGCGATTTAATCATTTCTAACCAATCGTGTATCAAAGACAATGATGAATTTTCAAAATGCTGCTTTACCAATGTGGGTTCTGGCTCTGGCCCCACCAATCGGTTTCTGGTTAGAATGTGTTTGCGTTCTATGGATGTGGCGTAGCATTTTGCCGGAGCAAGGAGTTTGGGTAGCCAGGCAAGGTGTATGTTAGGTGACAACATGTAGGGGGGCGGAGTCTTACGGCTGAACGCAGCGTTGTCGTATGTCATCGTAGTAACTGCCCTCTGAGCAGCCACACCCCTCAGCACAGTCGTCATGGTTACAAGTCTCTCCGCTGGAGAGGGAGCGGCAGGAGCGGCCACAGGACGACACACAGGACTGGAACAGCATCCCACCCATACACACCACCCCTACACACACACGCAAACACATACACTCACACACCTGAGTTACACACCTCCATCACACCGCCTACACTGTAACAAATTGCTGTACATTTACAGCCAAAAATATACAGTTAGCTACTGTAATTATATATTCCAGTACAGTAGAGTACTGTAAAGAGCAATGGATTATGGGGGCTCAATGGCATTCCGCTACACTGTTGTAAAATTACAGCAATTTTGCTGTATATTTACAGCAGCATACTGTGAATTATGGTGCATTGTGGGAAAATGTTTTGGTGGCGGGGAAAGAATATCTGGCTCATTAACATACAGTGAGGGAAAAAAGTATTTGATGCCCTGCTGATTTTGTACGTTTGCCCACTGACAAAGACATGATCAGTCTATAATTGTAATGGTAGGTTTATTTGAACAGTGAGAGACAGAATAACAACAAAATAATCCAGAGAAATGCATGTCAAAAATGTTATAAATTGATTTGCATTTTAATGAGGGAAATAAGTATTTGACCCCCTCTCAATCAGAAAGATTTCTGGCTCCCAGGTGTCTTTTATACAGGTAACGAGCTGAGATTAGGAGCACACTCTTAAAGGGAGTGCTCCTAATCTCAGTTTGTTACCTGTATAAAAGACACCTGTCCACAGAAGCAATCAATCAATCAGATTCCAAACTCTCCACCATGGCCAAGACCAAAGAGCTCTCCAAGGATGCCAGGGACAAGATTGTAGACCTACACAAGGCTGGAATGGGCTACAAGACCATCGCTAAAGCAGCTTGGTGAGAAGGTGACAACAGTTGGTGCGATTATTCGCAAATGGAAGAAACACAAAATAACTGTCAATCTCCCTCGGCCTGGGGCTCCATGCAAGATCTCACCTCATGGAGTTGCAATGATCATGAGAACGGTGAGGAATCAGCCCAGAACTACACGGGAGGATCTTGTCAATAATCTCAAGGCAGCTGGGACCATAGTCACCAAGAAAACAATTGGTAACACACTACGCCGTGAAGGACTGAAATCCTGCAGCGCCCGCAAGGTCCCCCTGCTCAAGAAAGCACATATACAGGGCCGTCTGAAGTTTGCCAATGAACATCTGAATGATTCAGAGGAGAACTGGGTGAAAGTGTTGTGGTCAGATGAGACCAAAATGGAGCTCTTTGGCATCAACTCAACTCGCCGTGTTTGGAGGAGGAGGAATGCTGCCTATGACCCCAAGAACACCATCCCCACCGTCAAACATGGAGGTGGAAACATTATGCTTTGGGGGTGTTTTTCTGCTAAGGGGACAGGACAACTTCACCACATCAAAGGGATGATGGACGGGGCCATGTACCATCAAATCTTGGGTGAGAACCTCCTTCCCTCAGCCAGGGCATTGAAAATGGGTCGTGGATGGGTATTCCAGCATGACAATGACCCAAAACACACGGCCAAGGCAGCAAAGGAGTGGCTCAAGAAGAAGCACATTAAGGTCCTGGAGTGGCCTAGCCAGTCTCCAGACCTTAATCCCATAGAAAATCTGTGGAGGGAGCTGAAGGTTTGAGTTGCCAAACGTTAGCCTCAAAACCTTAATGACTTGGAGAAGATCTGCAAAGAGGAGTGGGACAAAATCCCTCCTGAGATGTGTGCAAACCTGGTGGCCAACTACAAGAAACGTCTGACCTCTGTGATTGCCAACAAGGGTTTTGCCACCAAGTACTAAGTCATGTTTTGCAGAGGGGTCAAATACTTATTTCCCTCATTAAAATGCAAATTAATTTATAACATTTCTGACATGCGTTTTTCTGGATGTTTTTGTTATTATTCTGTCTCTCACTGTTCAAATAAACCTACCATTAAAATTATAGACTGATCATGTCTTTGTCAGTGGGCAAACGTACAAAATCAGTAGGGGATCATATACTTTTTTCCCTCACTGTATTTGGAGGCGTGCCTTGTAAGAGGCTATATTTGTTGTACCCGTAAGTAAGAATGCTGTACACCACATAATACAGTACCATACTGTATTTTAGGAGAGCAAAAACCTTTTGAACAGTAATGCGTGCATGGTATTGTTGTTTCTGGCTCATTAACATATTTAGAGGCGTGCCTTGTAAGAGACCATATTTGTTGCACCCATTAGTGAGAGTGCTGTACCAATTTAACTGAAATGTGGTAGTAGTTCCTTAACAATTTAATGTGTGTAGGGAACAGATCAGAGTGGCAGCAAGTCTCAAACCTAATGGTTGAGTGTTTAGTAGTGATGGAAAACCAAGGCTTTCTGAAGGCTTCGGCACTTTCACCAAATTGTGCCAAAAAATTGTTCATTACTCTGAGCGTCACTATATGTTCACAATGCACATTAGTGACATCTGCTGGTCAGCAATAATAGCAGCAAGTGAATATCAGATAGACTTCACAGTTTTCATTAAAACTTTGTAGCGCAGCGGCAAGTCGTTGGCTTTAGCAGCCTATAATCGAGTGGAATACCAGGTTTACATCATCCTTCAATTTTTTGCCTTCAAGTTTACTATATATTTTTTACTGAATCTATGGCATTATTTAGGATGCTTAAGACAGAAGCTATTACTATGCTAAATAAAACAAATGCAGAAAGTGTGGTTTCACATAAAACATACCCTCAAATCCCTGAATGTTCCATAGTTCCCTACTCTACCTGCTAAGCTACCAGTCAGATGAAATGTTATGGACAAACTCCTAACTATATACAGTGGGGAGAACAAGTATTTGATACACTGCCGATTTTGCAGGTTTTCCTACTTACAAAGCATGTAGAGGTCTGTAATTTTTATCATAGGTACACTTCAACTGTGAGAGACGGAATCTAAAACAAAAATCCAGAAAATCACATTGTATGATTTTTAAGTAATTCATTTGCATTTTATTGCATGACATAAGTATTTGATACATCAGAAAAGCAGAACTTAATATTTGGTACAGAAACCTTTGTTTGCAATTACAGAGATCATACGTTTCCTGTAGGTCTTGACCAGGTTTGCACACACTGCAGCAGGGATTTTGGCCCACTCCTCCATACAGACCTTCTCCAGATCCTTCAGGTTTCGGGGCTGTCGCTGGGCAATACGGACTTTCAGCTCCCTCCAAAGATTTTCTATTGGGTTCAGGTCTGGAGACTGGCTAGGCCACTCCAGGACCTTGAGATGCTTCTTACGTAGCCACTCCTTAGTTGCCCTGGCTGTGTGTTTCTGGTCGTTGTCATGCTGGAAGACCCAGCCACGACCCATCTTCAATGCTCTTACTGATGGAAGGAGGTTGTTGGCCAAGATCTCGCGATACATGGCCCCATCCATCCTCCCCTCAATACGGTGCAGTCGTCCTGTCCCCTTTGCAGAAAAGCATCCCCAAAGAATGATGTTTCCACCTCCATGCTTCACGGTTGGGATGGTGTTCTTGGGGTTGTACTCATCCTTCTTCTTCCTCCAAACACGGCGAGTGGAGTTTAGACCAAAAAGCTATATTTTTGTCTCATCAGACCACATGACCTTCTCCCATTCCTCCTCTGGATCATCCAGATGGTCATTGGCAAACTTCAGACGGGCCTGGACATGCGCTGGCTTGAGCAGGGGGACCTTGCGTGCGCTGCAGGATTTTAATCCATGACGGCGTAGTGTGTTACTAATGGTTTTCTTTGAGACTGTGGTCCCAGCTCTCTTCAGGTCATTGACCAGATCCTGCCGTGTAGTTCTGGGCTGATCCCTCACCTTCCTCATGATCATTGATGCCCCACGAGTTGAGATCTTGCATGGAGCCCCAGACCGAGGGTGATTGACCGTCATCTTGAACTTCTTCCATTTTCTAATAATTGCGCCAACAGTTGTTGCCTTCTCACCAAGCTGCTTGCCTATTGTCCTGTAGCCCATCCCAGCCTTGTGTAGGTCTACAATTTTATCCCTGATGTCCTTACACAGCTCTCTGGTCTTGGCCATTGTGGAGAGGTTGGAGTCTGTTTGATTGAGTGTGTGGACAGGTGTCTTTTATCCAGGTAACGAGTTCAAACAGGTGCAGTTAATACAGGTAATGAGTGGAGAACAGGAGGGCTTCTTAAAGAAAAACTAACAGGTCTGTGAGAGCCGGAATTCTTACTGGTTGGTAGGTGATCAAATACTTATGTCATGCAATAAAATGCAAATTAATTACTTAATAATCATACAATGTGATTTTCTGTATTTTTGTTTTAGATTCCGTCTCTCACAGTTGAAGTGTACCTATGATACAAATTACAGACCTCTACATGCTTTGTAAGTAGGAAAACCTGCAAAATCGGCAGTGTATAAAATACTTGTTCTCCCCACTGTATTTGTAAGTCCAGTGTCCAGTAGAGATCAGTGTTTGAAAGCAGCTTTTAATCGAAGAAAGCAACTATGGTGAAATCAGTGGGATCTCGCATTTTGCAAGACAGTTTGAAAAAGCACGTGATCAAACGAAGCTTCGGACGTCATCGAAGACGTACTTCTGATTAAGTGATACATGCATCGGCACACTGCTTCAAAGTTAGCTGCTTAGCGATTTCGACGCATGCCTCGGAGCTCCGGTATCAAACCTAACTTCACTAGTGTTTAGCCATGTTCTTTTGATCTGTTTTGCCCTGTAGTCACTGCCAGTTTAGATGCCTTTGTTAAGGGCACTACAAGTGCAAGTGATATAAAACACCAAATATTCATTGGTATGCTGCTGCTGTAAAATATTATTATATATTCACTGTTGGTAATTGCTGTAATTTTATTACAATACAATTGAACAATAAAGTACTTTATTGCTGTTTTGTTGTATATGTATTGCAGCATTCTGTAAATTATGGTGCATTGTGGACATGTTTTGTGGGAGGGGAAAGAATAGCTGGCTCATTAACATATTTTGAGGCGTGCCTTGTAAGTTAGTGAGAATGCTGTACCAATTGAACTGATACAGTATGTGGTAGTAGTGCCCTAACAATTTAATGTGTATATGACCAGAGTGGCAGCAAGTCTTAAACCTTTGCTGGTTTAGTGTTTTTTCCAAGTCCTTTTGGTCTGTTTTGCCCTGTAATCACGGCCAGTTTGGAAGCCTTTGTTTAGGCCTCTAGAATAATGATGAGTGAGAAAGTTACAGACGCACAAATATCCTACCCCCAAGACATGCTAACCTCTCATCATTACAATAACAGGGGAGGTTAGCATTTTTTTTTTGGGGGGGGGTATAATATTTATGCCTCTGTAACTTTCTCACTCATCATTATTCAGGATTCATTCACAATAATGTAGAAGTGTTAAGAAACATATTGTATTCTTATTTACAATAAAAGCGACTACAAAATGACGCAATACATTATTTACCATTCATTTCTACTGGGCACAAGATAATATGAAACACAACCAAAACAAACAGCAAATGCATCCAACAAATTTGTAGAGTCACAAGCTTGATGTAGTCATTGCGTGCTATGAATATGGGGCCAAATACTTAACTTTTTACTACTTTAATACACATATAAAGTGAAATTGTCCCAATACTTTTGGTCCCCTAAAATGGGGGGACTATGTACATAAAGTGCTGTAATTTCTAAACGGTTCACCCGATATGGATGGAAATACCCCCAAAATAAAGCTGACAGTCTGCACTTTAACCTCATAGTTATTGTATCATTTCAAATCCAAAGTGCTGAAGTACAGAGCCAAAACAACAACAAAATTGTCACTGTCCCAATACTTTTGGAGCTCACTGTATATCAAATACAACGTAACAGAAATACTGCCCATCGTTGGGACTAGTTGCCTTCACTGTAAATCTGCAATAGTTTACTAACCACTGTGCTTCCAGTAATGCACTGTAAATTCTAAAAATACAGCATGTTGCTGTAGTCAGGTGTTACAGTAATATGCTGTAAATTAGTGTTTCAGAAAAGGTCCTGTAAATCTACAGTAATTTACTGGCTTCTGTGCTGCCAGTATTTTACTGTAAATGTACAGTAACCTACTGGCTACTGTGCTGCCAGTAATTTACTGTAAAAATTACACTTTCTACAGTGTAGACACACCACCGCTACACACAGACACATCATTCTCCGGCTCTCCACTGCCCAGACTCACCACACTCTGAGACGTGGGCCCTGTAGTTGACAGCAACATGGTGTTTGGAGCAGAGGTAAGTGTAGTGGGCCAGGGCCGTACACAGACAGGCATTTCCACAGCGACAGGCCTGGTAGCGACACTGTTGCTGGTACACACTAGGACTGACGTAACCATGGCAGGGAGCAAACACACTCCCCATCAACACCTCACACAGAGAGGCGTAGAACACTGTAACACACACACACACTTCTCAGCTTTTGAGAGGATATAGCTGCAGCAAAACATTAAGATATTTCAAGCAGTCAATGGAGGTCAGGGTTAGAGTTTTGAGGTCAGGGGTGAGAGGTTACCGTTGTGCTGGTTCATCTCACAGGGGTCGATGATTGGCTGGTTGATGGGGGCGGAGCAAGCAGATGAGACCCTCCAGGAGTTAGCATGGAGCTGGGGAGTCCCCTCTATCATGCCTGCTGGAGAACTATACACACACAGGCCAAATGTCATGAATATACTTACTGTAATACTCTTTTACTCAACTGCCTCAGATAAAAATGCCCAAAACCTTTTCTCCAAAGGACATTTAGGGGTCAGTATGAGAGGAAGTAGTTTCCTTACAGGAAGTCGTCCCGCAGATTTCCGTTGAAGGTTCCACAAAGGCCCACCGTGTTCCCGCGCCATTGGCTGTCCAGTTGTAGGTAGACACGCCCACCACGCCCGTCATACTGCAGACGCAGTCCAAGCAAGGTCCTCAGCTGGACGAACACCGACGTTAGCCTCTGCACCTCCACTACATCTACACACATAAACGTATATTACATTTGATGTTAAATAAGGTGTTCCACAAGGCTGTGTGTTGGGACCATTACTGTTCTCTCTATACATGCTACCTGATGTTAACCGTATCATACTGCATATTATAAGAAGTAATGATAGGAGTATCAATAAAGTTGACTGTATCGTACCATCGGTGTAGGGCAAAGTGGGAGCAGGGTTGACCCCTATAAGCACCTCCCCCTCTCGGGTCAGAGTCACCTGGTGACTAACATTTTCATCCAGTACCACTGTCACCGACTGGATACACGCCTGCTGCTGGGCCTGTACACACACACACACACAAGATTGTTTCAGATTGTGTGTGTGTTACCTATGTGAAGGTGATATACTGCAATGTGTGTTTGTGTGTGTGTTACCTCTGTGCAGGTGGTGTACTGAACGGTAACAGTGAATCTGCTGCCAATCCGGCTCTTAGCCAAGACGTACTGACACGTCCCCGGTTGCAGGAACATTCTCCCATCGAACGACGTCACAAACACATCACCTACTACTGAACACTCCACTGAGAGAGAGAGAGAGAGAGAGAGAGAGAGAGAGAGAGAGAGAGAGAGAGAGAGAGAGAGAGAGAGAGAGAGAGAGAGATAGAGAGAAGGCAGGCAGGCAGGCATTGAAAGGTGTGACACTGGATCGTTCAGCTTATGTGTTTCTGATCATATGACCTGAGAGTTTGCTCACCTGTACAGTTGTTCTCTGTGCAGTTCCACACTCCCCCCATACACACACTGTAAATACACCACAGGTTAGTGACACACAAACACACCCACACACACGAACACACACACAAGTCACACACACACACACTCACCAGACGCTGCAGCCCTGCTCCAGAGTGTGTCCCTGTGTGTATGATGTGCCGTGGTAGACACAAGGACACTGAGACACTGCTATACACGTCCCATTCTGTAGAATCAACCCTAAAATAGTCGGACACACAGAGGGTGAGATGGAGTGTGTGTGTTTGTGAGTGTGACATGTGTGTATAAGTGTGTTTGTGTGTACCGTCAGGGCAGTAGCATCCGTCCAGACAGTGCAAGTTGGTTCCCAGACACTCCTTGTCAAAGGTACAGGTGGGAGGACAGCAGCTGATACAGTCTCTATGGACAAAACTCTCCTCACAACCATCATCTAAGGAACAGTCAAATGAAGAACTTACTGTAGTAATAAGTTAGCTAACTGTTAGTTAAAGGTTGGGGTTAATGTTATGCTCTAGAACTTTTAGAACATTTCAGCTAGTAGTTTTAAAAGTGGTGCAAACGAGCCAAAACGGGTTCCAGTTTATTGTGTACAATTATGTACTATGTCATCTATTTCGTATGATATGTTACGTCATGCAAAATATTATTATTATAATATTCTTTGCAATTTGTATGATATGTAACGAATCCAATTCGTACAATATGTTACGAATTAGTTGTGCTTAAAGGGACATTTTTATTTTTTTAACTTAATAGTCATCATCTCCAGCACCACCCCAACATCAACATACAGTGAGGGAAAAAATTATTTGATCCCCTGCTGATTTTGTACGTTTGCCCACTGACAAAGAAATTATCAGTCTATAATTTTAATGGTAGGTTTAATTGAACAGTGAGAGACAGAATAACAACAAAAAAATCCAGAAAAACGGATGTCAAAAATGTTATAAATTGATTTGCATTTTAATGAGGGAAATAAGTAATTGACCCCTCTGCAAAACATGACTTAGTACTTGGTGGCAAAACCCTTGTTGGCAATCAGAGGTCAGACGTTTCTTGTAGTTGGCCACCAGGTTTGCACACATCTCAGGAGGGATTTTGTCCCACTCCTCTTTGCAGATCTTCTCCAAGTCATTAAGGTCTCGAGGCTGACGTCTGGCAACTCCAACCTTCAGCTCCCTCCACAGATTTTCTATGGGATTAAGGTCTGGAGACTGGCTAGGCCACTCCAGGACCTTAATGTGCTTCTTCTTGAGCCACTCCTTTGTTGCCTTGGCTGTGTGTTTTGGGTCATTGTCATGCTGGAATAACCACCCACTACCCATTTTCAATGCCCTGGCTGAGGGAAGGAGGTTCTCACCCAAGATTTGACGGTACATGGCCCCGTCCATCGTCCCTTTGATGCGGTGAAGTTGTCCTGTCCCCTTAACAGAAAAACACCCCCAAAGCATAATGTTTCCACCTCCATGTTTGACGGTGGGGATGGTGTTCTTGGGGTCATAGGCAGCATTCCTCCTCTTCCAAACACGGCGAGTTGAGTTGATGCCAAAGGGCTCCATTTTGGTCTCATCTGACCACACCACTTTCACCCAGTTCTCCTCTTAATCATTCAGATGTTCATTGGCAAACTTCCGACGGGCATGTATATGTGCTTTCTTGAGCAGGGGGACCTTGCGGGCGCTGCAGGATTTCAGTCCTTCACGGCATAGTGTGTTACCAATTGTTTTCTTGGTGGCTATGGTCCCAGCTGCCTTGAGATCATTGACAAGATCCTCCCGTTTAGTTCTGGGCTGATTCCTCACCGTTCTCATGATAATTGTAACTCCACGAGGTGAGATCTTGCATGGAGCCCCTGGCCGAGGGAGATTGACAGTTCTTTTGTGTTTCTTCCATTTGCGAATTATCGCACCAACTGTTGTCAACTTCTCACTAAGCTGCTTGGCGATGGTCTTGTAGCCCATTCCAGCCTTGTGTAGGTCTACAATCTTGTCCCTGACATCCTTGGAGAGCTCTTTGGTCTTGGCCATGGTGGAGAGATTGGAATCTGATTGATTGATTGCTTCTGTGGACAGGTGTCTTTTATACAGGTAACAAACTGAGATTAGGAGCTCCTAATCTCTGCTCGTTACCTTTTTAAAAGACACCTGGGAGCCAGAAATCTTTCTGATTGAGAGGGGGTCAAATACTTCTTTCCCTCATTAAAATGCAAATCAATTTATAACATTTTTGACATATGTTTTTCTGGATTTTTGTTGTTGTTATTCTGTCTCTCACTGTTCAAATAAACCTACCATTAAAATTATAGACTGATCATTTCTTTGTCAGTGGGCAAACGTACAAAATCAGCAGGGGATCAAATACTTTTTTCCCTCACTGTACATGTGAAAATTGCGCGTTTCTATGTTTTGTAATAAAAAAGATAGAGGAAGATGAGTGTTTCCAATGACATCATCAACCAATTAGTAGACAAATAGTAGGCAATTAGTAGGCAATGCCTACTCATAATTGGTTAAAATCACATGATGCACACTGATGATGTCATTGGAAACACTTTTCTTCCTATTTATTTTTTTCCACAAAACATAGAAACACACCATCTTCACACATGTTGATGTTGGGGTGGTCCTGGAAAATAAGAATATGAAGTAGAATATTTTGGAAATTTCCCGTTAAGATCCCGGACTGCATCTTTAAGTTAGGTTAGTATAATGTTACTGACTGCAGGAAGGGAAGCTGTCTCTCCACTCTCGTACAGGGTATCCTACATGGCTGCAGGCTCGTGTGTACTCCACCAACGCACGACAAAACGTCTCCTCATCATCAGACCTGGATCACAGCAGACAACAGTCAGAAATACTCAGACACCACTCAGACAACACTCAGAAAATATTCAGAGAACAGTCAGACAATATTCAGACAACAGTCAGAGAATAGTGAGACAACACTTAGAGAATAGTCAGACAATAGTCAGACAACAGTCAGAGAATAATCAGTCAGACTACAGTCAGACAGAAGACAGGCAATTCACTCACTCACTCACACACACACACTGGGGTGTGACTTACACACAGAGGTCGGAGACACAACTGGCCACGTAGGGGTTTGGATCAATGTTATCATGACAGGACAGGAAGGGGAAGAACAGGAGAGCACTGCACTTCTCTATGGCATCCTACACACACACACACACACACACACACACACACACACACACACACACACACACACACACACACACACAAACACACACACACACTCATACAAAAACATCAACATAATACAATAAAACACAGAAAATCATTGCACAGTCTTATGGCACACTGACAACCCAGGTTCAAGTAATAAGTTCCAAACAGACAGACAGACAGACAGACATACAGACACAGACAGACAGCTCTTACGTCCATGTCAGACTCAGAGTGGCAGGGGCCAGTGAAGACTATGTCCACCAGAGGGCAGCCTCTCTCATGGGGCAGATCTACTGACCAGCTGTTAGCAAACACTGCTGGCTCCTCTGTCTGCACACCTACACACACACACACACACACACACGAAACACGCGCACACACGGTTAGGAATCCTTACTCTACATGCCTGAAAATAATCCAATATAATAGAATAACTGTATAATAACTGTATATTAAAATTACTTATCTCCTCTGCTACTAGTGGAAGCTCCTCAGAGGAGGAAGGGGAGGACCATCCTCCTCAGGGAATTTCATAAAAATGTAAATTGTAAAACATTAAAAAAGTTATCCTTTTTAGATAAAACTATACTAAATATAATCACGTCACCAAATAACTGATTAAAACATACTACTTGCAAAGAAGGTCTACAGTAGCCTCAACAGCACTCTGTAGGGTAATACCATGGTGTAGCCGGAGGACAGCTAGCTTCCGTCCTCCTCTGGGTACATTGACTTCAATACAAAACATAGGAGGGTCATGGTTCTCACCCCCTTCCATAGACTTACACAGTAATTATGACAACTTCCGGAGGATGTCCTCCAGCCTATCAGAGCTCTTGCAGCATGAACTGACATGTTGTCCACCCAATCAAAGGAACAGAGAATTAATCTAGTACTGAAAGCATAAGCTACATCTAGCTAGCACTGCAGTGTATACAATGTGGTGAGTAGTTGACTCAAAGAGAGAGAAAGACAATAGCTGAACAGTTTTGAAAAAGAGAGAAATAGAGAGAGAGTGAGAGATTGTCATTTTTTTTCACTTTCAGTTTCACTTACTTAGCTAGCAAATGCAGCTAGCTAGTTTAGCCTACTGAAACACCCTGCTCAAACAGAGGGATGCTATGTTAGCTAGCTGGCTATGACTTTCCAACACAACACTGGAACTCTTCCAAGTCAAGGTAAGCTTTTGGTATTACTAATTTATTGTCACCGGGGCATGCCAGTGTAACTGCTTACTGACTGTACACTAACTTTACTGCATGATTGTAGCGGGTTTACTAACGCGTTAGTTCTATTAGCTATGCTGACTATGATGCATATGGTGACAAAGATGTAGACTGTGTGTAGCGGTTTGGCTTGGAAAGGTTTTTTCGCCTGGTCACATACAGCTGATGTGTGGTGCATTGAAGTCCACAAGCGAAAAGAAGAGAAGAAATACAACGTGGCTGTTATGAGAGTGAACTGTGTTTACGAGTGATCAGGGGTGTATTCATTCCGCCGATTCTGTTGAAAAACGTTTCTTAAACGGAAGCAAACGCAACAAAACGGGGATAAACATATCTGAATTTGTCCAATAGAAACTCTTGTTGCAACTGTTGAGCTAATGGTTACACCCTAGATCAGCTAGATGCAAGAGTGGGCAAGGCGGTATTGAATGTCACTGTCGGTCTGTCACCTCAAATTTGTCTCTCGACCTGTGTGCACCTAAGTTGTAAACTTTCATTCATAGGCTAGGTTGTAGCAACCTCATGATGGGTATAGGGAAAATGTGAGTATCATGTAGTAGCCTAAACCTATCGCTGTTACATTGAACTGGGTGAATGGAATATGAATGAGAGTCATCCAATGTGCTGTAATAGAAAAAGAGCATGCTCATGAAAAAAATTCGTCCTCCCTCATCTTAAACGGCACTGACCGCCACTGTCTGCTACACTCTGCTCTACTTTCCTCTCTTCTCCTCTCCTCTGCTTTCCACTTGTCTCCTTTCCTCCTTCTCTTCTCCTCTCTGCTCTCCTTTCCCCTTTGCTCTCTCTTCCCTCTCTCCTCTCCTCTCTTCTCCTCTCCCTCTCTCCTCTCCTCTCCTGTCTAGGTCATGTTACAGGACTACGGCCTCCTCCTCAGTATTAATAACTATAATGGTTCCCTGTGGTGCTGAGAGGAGAAAGGTTGTGATGGAGGGATGATTGGGTGCTGAGACAGAGGATAAGAGATGTGTGGAGGAAGGAGGATAAGAGGCTGGTTGGACCCGTCTGTCCAGTCTTACAGTGGGCTTTGATGAGGTGTGTGTGAGTGTTGTGAGTGAGTGTGTGTCTCTCACCGCGGGCAGTGGTGAGGTCATCGTTGGGCAGGTTGTTGTAGTTCCCGCAGAGGCCACAGGGGGTGCCGTGGTGCTGTTCAGACATCTTCAGATATACTCCGCTCTCTCCGTCCCACGCCAGAGAGAAGCCAAACACACTCTTCACCAGAAGGTAGTCAGCCAGACGCTCTATAAACACACCTCCTATTGTCTGGGGCAAGCTCAGCCTACGCACACACGCAGGGATGGGCATAAATTACAAAATACAATTATAAAATACAGATACAAAATACCATAAAGATCAATGTATCAAAATAAACTACAAAATACATGTGTTTTGTAGTGTATTTAAAAAAATAAAAATACATTTGCAGGTAGCCGGCCCGAACAGCAACCACATTCTCAGTAACAGTTACAAAATGTTTTTACTGGCTATGACTGTGATATGTTGTTGTTTAACTACCTTAGTTGAGCAAGTCACTCTGGATACGTGTGTCTGCTAAATGACCAAAATGTAAATGTATATGTGAAAATGAACATACCAAAAATAACTGCAAAGCACACTGTGTATTGTTTCGGGCGGAGCTTATTAGAATAATACTCAACATGCTATTCAATTGTTAATTTTTACATAAGCATTTATATTTAGTTCATTTAGCACATGCTTTTATCACACCCTAGTGCTATCAGACTTCTGATACCAATGCAGGGCGAAAGGGCGGCCACAAAATATGAACCTCTATAAAAAAAAAATGTATATCATTTATTTTGTATTCTGAAAATACAAATTAGAGTATTTAGAAAATACAAAATACATTAGAGTGTAATTCAATTTACAAAATACTGCCCATCTCTGTACACACGCACGCACACAGGCACACACACGCACATTAGCATAAAGCATACACACACACATTACAACAGAACACATACACATTCCTCCATAGCCCACCCACCTGCGGCCCCCCTGGTGGACTTGGTATCCAGAGATGTGGATCTCCTCCTCGTTGGGGAAGAAGAGACTGAGAGCCCTGGGACAGGAGTACACACTGCCCTCACACACACGGCTGTTATGGACCCACACAGTGTACTGTGGTGTGGCTGAGCGGCAGTCCTGGGCCAGTATGTAGGAGCAGGTTCCAGGGTAGTAGAAGTAGCTGCCATCGAACGTCTCATAGTGGTGCTGACCCCAAGACCTGCAGATCCCATCTCTGTCCTGGCCCTGGTTAGGAACTACATGCACGCACACACACACACACACACACACACTCTGAGTTGTGCACGCTTATCTCAACTCTGAATCGGCTTGAAGGTGCACTGGTGTGTGTGTTTGTCTGTAGGAGGCAATGGAGAGGGGGGGGGTTGCCCACAGTGCCAGCTCACTAAAAGCCGCTTAGTTACAGGAAACCCCCGTCTCTCTGCCATTCCCAGCCAACTAGACCCACTGTCTAACAGTGTTGGTGCTCTGGTGGGACTTTAGCCAGGTAGGTACTTGGTTGACAGGAACAGTGTGTAACAGAGTTCCTCCCTGTCTGCCACACCCAGGACGAGAACCCGAAAAGCAACACTTCATATTCCTGACACTAGTGTGCTTACCATCGCGCCACCAAATCATGGTGGTTGGGTGAAGGAAACACTACTTCAGGTCTCAGGCAAGGTATTACTATAGAGGCTCTACTAGAGACCCATCTCTGATGTATAGAGACCCTGTGTAGTCTACAGAAACTCAACCCTAATCCTCCAGACTTCACACACTATGGACTGGTGAGTGTGTGTATGTGAGTGTATGTGTGCGTGCCTGTGTGTGTGTGGTTTTTTATGACAGTGTGGACAGCTTATTAATGGTTGCTGATGGATGTGTCAGTCTGACTCTCATGCAGGCACACACACACACCAAAATGAAACATACATTGTGGTTCTAGGTTCAAGATGTGTGTGTGTTACTCACTGATCTGGCAGCGGTCTCCGAGGGCCTGGAACTGTGCACAGTCACACACACCTCCCTCCTGACACCAGCCCCCATTCAGACAGCCGCAGTACTCTGTTGAAACACAGACACAATCTTTCCTCAATTCCTTACATCTTCTCTGGAAATACTTTTAGATTCACCAATAGATGAATAACTTATTCTTTATAAGACAGATTGCTTTAACCGTTTACACTTGTGAGAATTGGCCAATATGGAAAGGGCCAAATTAAAATGTTTCTAACAGAAGAAATATGAGTAGCATATGCACAACCATGGTAGCAATTGAAAGGGAACACTGGAGATTATGGAGAAATTATCAGACCAAAGATAAGGACACAACAGTTCACCTGACACAAGACTGAATCCAAACATTACACTGTTGATTTTATGTACATTTTACATTAACTGTACTTTTCACAGTATTTGTCAACAACGAAATCAGAAGATACTCTGGATACATTTAGTAACATAATATGAATATATACTGTTAGGCTTTCACAAGGCACTTCAAAGAAACAGATAGTGATTTTGGTGCACGTAGAATGGAGTCATGAGTACATTCATATGTTTTTTCCGTGGCTATTTTCCTTCACAATATGACAAACATAGACTCATTCTGTTCAGAACAGGCCAGAGTATGACACCATGTCATCCTTGTAACTGTACATAAAATGTAGCGATCATAAACGTTGATACTGTAAATGACATGAGTTTTATAATATGGAAATGTGAAGTGCAAATCTGGACTCGTGTGTGGTTTGCTTTGATGATATCAAGTGGGATTTATTATAATTTTAAATGTCTTATCTTTCAGAACACATAGAGTCCTCTTGATTTACAGCATTCCCCTCACTCAGACAACAAAACATTAGCAAAAGTAACCCAATTAGCGGTAGGGATGGGGGCATTTTCTTCTTGTGGCTGGTGCTCTCGTTTAGAACATCTGTCAGTTGAATCCCATAGGTTGCCTTAATGCGGAGACCCCAAGCTCTGACGTCATGTACAGCATGTTATTTTACAGCCACTGCATTCCAATGTAGAGTGCCTTCGGAAAGTATTCATACCCCTTGACTTATTCCACATTTTGTAGTGATACAACCTGAATTCAAAATGGATTAAATGTTTTAATATTTTTTTGCACATTCATTGAAAATGAAATATAGAAAGTATTCACACCCCTGAGTCAATACATGTTAGAATCACCTTTAGCTGTGAGCCTTTCTGGATAAGTCTCTTAAACGCTTTGCACACATGGATTGTACAACATTTGCACATTATACTTTTTAAAATTGGTTGTTGATCATTGCTAGACAGCCATAGATTTTCAAGCCAATTCAAGTCAAAACTTTAACTAGGCCACTCAGGAACATCCAATGTCTTCTTGGTAAGCAACTCCAGTGTATATTTGGCCTTGTGTTTTAAGTTATTGTCCTGCTGAAAGGTGAATTTGTCTCCCAGTGTCTGTTGGAAAGCAGACTGGACCAGGGTTTCCTCCAGGATTTTGCCTGTGATTAGCTCTATTCCGTTTATTTTTATCCCAAAAAATTCCCTAGTCCTTGCCGATGACAAGTATACCCATAACATGATGCAGTCACCACCATGCTTGAAAACATGACGAGTGGTACTCAGTGATTTGTTGGATTTGCCCCAAACATAACGCTTAGCCATATTTTTTGCAGTTTTACTTTAGTGCCTTAGCACAAACAGGACGCATGTTTTGGAATATTTGTATTCTGACAGGCTTCCTTATTTTCACTCTGTCATTTAGGTTAGTATTGTGGAGTAACTACAATGTTGTTGATCCATCCTCAGTTTTCTCCTATCACAGCCATTACATTTTTACTCCTGAACTTATTTAGGCTTGCCATAATAAAGGGATGGAATAATTATTGACTCAAGACATTTCAGTTTTTCATTTTTTATTAATTCAGCTTTTTACTAAAAGCATAATTACACTTTGACACTATGGGGTATTGTGTCTAGGGGTGTGAATATTTTCTGAAGGCACTGTGTGTGAGTGTGTGTGTGTGTGTGTGTGTGTGTGTGTGTGTGTGTACCTGAGGAGGCATCGCGGGCGGTGTAATTGTGTAGAACACTGCGTGGGAGAGTGGCTTCAGAGAGAAGAGGACTGAATGTCTAGAGAGGAGAGAACACTGATGATCACACACACATGCACAAACACACAAACCTACCTGTCCCAGTTTGTGAATTTGTCACGCTGTCTGTATAGCGTGTGTAGTATATGTGTATCTCTACCCCAGTGTGTAGTTGCACCAGTGTATGTATGTGTATGTGTGTGTGTGTGTGTGTCCTACAAAGGCGTCTTTGTGCTAGTCAGGGTGTTGTGTGTGTGCCCTGACCTCCTGCTTCTCTTAGGTATAGTGTACCTACCTCCTCCCCTAGGAGATCCCGTTTCCTCCGCAGTGCATTAGCCCTCCTGCACGCACGCACCACACACACACACACACACACACACACACACACACACACACACACACACACACACACACACATACACACACATACACATACACATACACATACACATACACATACACACACACACAGGGAGATAGACATTCATTATGAGGACAAACGTGCAAACTGAAGTGAAGTGCACTTTAGACCATTTGAATACAGCCAAACCAAACACGCACACGCATCAGCTTGGCCATGACATTGAATGAATGAATCCACAAAGATGATGAATCTTTCTTTCTTCCTCTCCTCTCTTACATTTACATTTTACATTTTAGTCATTTAGCAGACTTACAGTTAGTGAGTGCATACATTTTTCATACTCTTACCTCTGTAGTCTACTGTCTGTCTCTGTCAGTTGGGTCTGAGCTGCTGAACACAACAAACAACCATCACTAAAACCTCACACACCATCAAAATTACTATTTCATTGCACTATCACAACACATAAAATATCATCACATATCTACCACAAGTAGACAAAACATCTCAAATGTATTCATTTAAACGTTATAATTTAGGGGCACTGGGGCACTTTATTGAACAGCAACAATTTAGGCTACACCGCTGAATGATTTACAAGACAGTATCAGCTCTAATGTATTCCTATCCAAAGGAAAACATTTGTCAATCATATTTCCACAAGGCCATAACGATGTCACTGCGGGGGGTTGAAACCCACATTTCAAACCGGAACAGTAAAATGTGCCTATCATCCGATATTTCGTAAGGTTAAAACCGCAAAATATAAACTTTTCAAAAATGTCTCGCGCATACAACGCTGGTCCTAGTTTTCTGGTCTCTCTTTGACATTTTTGGAATCACTCTTAGAATGTCAAACGTTTATGTTGAAACAGTAAAAGGTAGTCATCTGTAAAAGTTATGAATTGTGATATGATGCGCGTGTGTCGCTGGGAGACTCACCGTGTGCTGTCAGCAGCTGGAGAACAGAACACCACGAAAGAAGAGCCAGTACTACTCTACGTGGACCGTTCATCTCAGAGCTCATCCACCGGGAGGTTAACGGAACATTTCACAGGACAGACCGGGGAGTAGAGGAGGATTTCTCTGTTCGTTACCGGACTTCCCGCGGTTCACGTCCACGCGCACAGAGTTGAGCGAGCCCCTCGGAAGGATGAGGAGTGCACGAGTGCACCTGCGCGCAGGTGCCGGGTGTGTGTGTGCATGGTTTTTGTGCCAAACAGGTGACATCAAACCGACTGAAAGGAAGGAAATACCGCAACTCTCGGTGCGCAAGAGAATGGGCCTTGCTATTGCTATCCGGACGTCCCTACCCAGTGGTGTAAAGTACTTAAGTAAAAATACTTTAAAGTACTACTTAAGTAGTTTTTTGGGGAATCTGTACTTTACTATTAATATTTATGAATTGTTTTGCTTTTACTTCACTACATTCCTGAAGGAAATAATGTACTTTTTACTCCATACATTTTTCTTGACACCCAAAAGTACTCATTTTGAATGCTTAGCAGGACAGGAAACTGGTCCAATTCAAGCACTTATCAAGAGAACATCCATGGTCATCCCTACTGCCTCTGATCTGGCTGACTCACTAAACACAAATTCATAGTTTGTAAATGAGTGTTGGAGTATGCCCCTGGCTATCCGCTATACTTTTACTTTTGATACTTAAGTATATTTAAAACCAAATATTTTTAGACTTTTGCTCAAGTAGTATTTTACTGGGTGACTTTGACTTTGACTTAAGTCATTTTCTATTAAGGTAACTTTACTTTTACACAAGTATGACAATTGGGTACTTTTCCCACCACTGTCCCTACCCCATTGAAGTTGACATTTAAAATGGTTAAAGTAAGGTTAGGGTTAGGTAAGGGTTATGGTTAAGGTTAAGGGTAGGGGTTAAGGTTAGGGTATGGGTATGGACGTCCCAAGGATTCCGGATTGCAGTATCCACAGGAGAATAGCAGGCTACCAGCAAGTAAGAAAGATTCTCTGAGTTTAGGACACAAATGCAACAAATGAATTGACTGTAGGCCCTACTTATGATTACAAATCTAGTCTTACTTTAGAGACTTAATCTGTATGATTGTCAGTAATTCAACTTTAATTAAATTATAAATGAGATTGTATACACTACTAGTCAAAAGTAATACAGAAGATAGCCCTATTTGGTAAAAGACCAAGTCCATATTATGGCAAGAACAGCTCAAATAAGCAAAGAGAAATGACAGTCCATCATTACTTTAAGACATGAAGGTCAGTCAATACGGAAAATGTCAAGAACTTGAAGAAAGTGCAGTTGCAAAAACCATCATGCGCTATGATGAAACTGGCTCTCATGAGGACCACCACAGGAATGAAAGATCCAGAGTTACCTCTGCTGCAGAGGATAAGTTCATTAGAGTTACCAGCCTCAGAAATTACAGCCCAAATAAATGCTTCACAGAGTTCAAGTCACAGACATATCTCAACATCAACTGTTCAGAGGGGACTGTGTGAATCAGGCCTTCATGGTCGAATTGCTGCAAAGAAACCACTACTAAAGGACACCAATAAGAAGAAGAGAACTGCTTGAGCAATGGACATTAGACCAGTGGAAATGTGTCCTTTGGTCTGGAGTCCAAATTAGAGATGTTTGGTTCCAACCGCCGTGTCTTTGTGAGACGAGGTGTGGGTGAACGGATGATCTCCGCATGTGTAGTTCCCAACGTGTAGCATGGAGGAGGAGGTGTTATGGTGTGGGGGTGCTTTGCTGGTGACACTGTCTGTGATTTATTTAGAATTCAAGGCACACTTAACCAGCATGGCTACCACAGCATTCTGCAGCGATATGCCATCCCATCTGTTTTGGGCTTAGTGGGACTACCATTTGTTTTTCAACAGGACAATGACCCAACACACCTCCAGGCTGTGTAAGGGCTATTTTACCAAGAAGGAGAGTGATGGAGTGCTGCATCAGATGACCTGGCCTCCACAATCCCCCGACCTCAACCCAATTGAGATGGTTTGGGTTGAGTCGGACGGCACAGTGAAGGAAAAGCAGCCAACAAGTGCTAAACATGTGTGGGAACTTCAAGACTGTTGGAAAAGCATTCCAGGTGAAGCTGGTTGAGAGAATGCCAAGAGTGTGCAAAGCTGTCATCAAGGCAAAGGGTGGCTATTTGAAGAATCTCAAATATAAAATATATTTTGATTTGTTTAACACTTTTTTGGTTACTACATGATTCCATATATGTTATTTCATAGTTTTGATGTCTTCACTATTATTCTACAATATAGAAAAATAAAGAAAAACCCTTGCATGAGTAGGTGTGTCCAAACTTTTGACTGGTGCTGTATGTGTGTGTGTGTGTGTGTGTGTGTGTGTGTGTGTGTGTAAGACTTTGTCTCC
Source organism: Coregonus clupeaformis (assembly GCF_020615455.1). Taxonomy (NCBI): domain Eukaryota; kingdom Metazoa; phylum Chordata; class Actinopteri; order Salmoniformes; family Salmonidae; genus Coregonus; species Coregonus clupeaformis. The sequence goes on from NC_059214.1 coordinate 59,283,969, forward strand.
CTCTGCTGGCCGGTGATGTAGGCCTATCTGATATGAGTGAAAATGGACATACATCAGCAAAATTCTCTGAATGTTTAATAACATAGTATAATGTACATGTTTAATAGTATTATCATGATATACATGTTATTGTCCTAGATACGTAATGTGTCTTAAATACTTTAAACAGTAGAGGAAGGGGTTTGGGGGAGCACGAGTGGTAGTATTGGGGGTTAGGAAGTTAGTGGGGGTTGAGTAAGGCTTGATAGGGTTGCATACCAGTGAAGTATTGGGGGGTTAAGGAGTGGGTTTGCTGATGGGGGTTCATGAGTGGTGGATGGGAATCAGGTATTTTGGAGTTGGTAAGTGGGTAGCAGTGAAGGCTGCTGAGGGGAGGACAGCTCATAATAATGGTCGGAACGGAGTGAATGGAATGGCATCTAACACCTGGAAACCATGTGTTTGATGTATTTGATACCATTCCACTGATTCCGCACCAGCCGTTACCACGAGCTCGTCCTCCCCAATTAAGGTGCCACCAACCTCCTGTGGTGGGTAGGAGGGCAAAGTCAGTCTGCTACAGAGAGCTGCCTAGTAACGTGACATCACTTCCTGGCAGCCAGTTCAGCGTTGACTTCGTCCTCTGCTTTGAGGCCATGCCATTGGGCGATGGGCCGGCGGGGGTTGGCCAGCATGTCTGACCAATGACGGAGCTCCGTGCCGCTGCTGGCTCCGCCCAGAAACACCTTCCCGATGGCATCATTCTTCCCAATCTTATCATAGTCCAACACTGTCACTGCTACCTGCACCTTCTACACACAGATAAACACAGACAGACCTCTGCTCGAAGGGTCGATAAATGATAAAGGAATTCATTGTAAGGGATGAGTGAGAGCGAGGGAGAGAGAGAGAGAGTGTGTGTGTGTGTGTGGGGGTTGTGTGTGTGTGTGTGTGTGAGTGTACCTGTATCTGTTCGAAGGGCACCTCAAAGCTGAAGGACTCGTTGTAGTAAGGGTTGAGAGTGTTCTTCTTGATGCTGGTTTTCTTCTTCTTCAGTCTTTTTCCATTCTGCAGTAGGTGGATCTTTACATAGGGGTCTAACAGAAGAGACAGAGATCAGCCTAACACACACACACACACACACACACACTCTCTCTCTCTCTCTGTCTCTCTCTGTCTCTCTCTCTCACACACACACACCCCTCAGCTCACCTGACAGTCCTCCTACGTCCATCTTCTTTAGGTTTTTGGCCTCGAGGACGACAATGCTTAGTTTCCCTGCTGTAGGAACGTACCTCAGAGACAGACAGATATCACCCAACTGCTCTGACTGGAGAGAGAGAGAAAGGGTCGAGGGGAAGAGAGAGGGAGAGGGAGGGTGAGAGAGGGAGAGGGAGGGTGAAAGAGAGGGAGGGTGAGAGAGAGGGCAAGAGGAATGGGAGGGGAGTACTGATATTTTTGTTTTGTTATTTCTGTTGAATTATTTGTTTCATTTTGTGGAGTTAAGTGCTTTGTGACTTTCTTTCCTATATCTTTCTTCCTTCTCTCTTTTTTACTCTATCTATCCTCCTAGTCTCTCCATTCTCACCTCCTCTTTCTCTGCCTTCTTCAGCTCCCGCCACTCCTGTGTCATCTGACTGAAGTCCAGGCTGCTCATTGGTACTCGTAGTGCTCCAATCGCGTCGTGTTTAGAGAAACGGTCAAAGTCATACACTGTCATCACCAGAGTCCTGCCTCCCAGCTCACTGTACAGTACCTACTCACACACATACAGTATGCACACACACACACGCACGCATGCACACAGACACACACACAACAACATTGTTGAATGTGGAGTCACGGTTAGGGTTTTGAGGTCAGAGGTCGGGGATCAGGGGTCAGGGTTAGGCTACCTTGAAGGTGAAAGTCTCATTGAAGGTTGGGTTGAGTGTCTTCCTGTGGACTTTAGTCTCAAACTTCCTCTTTTTGTCTGGCAGCAGGTAGAGTTTAACATACGGGTCTGAACTTCCCCCCACATCCATGGCTGGGAGATCACAAGCCTGCAGGATACCTACTACCATCTATAGACGGGAAAGGGGGGCAGAGGGTAGGGAGAGGAGAGGGTGAGGAAAGAGGAAGGAAAGAGAGAGAGAGGGAGAGGGAGCGAGAATTCACCCACAGCTATAGCGTATGTCTGATGGAATGATATGTTGTTACTCAGACTGGTTAATCTTCTGCTCTGCAGGACATGTTGTGTGTTAGAGCAGTATCGAACAAGGAGTTCTCACCGTGTTCTCTGTGAAGTTGTAGTCCAATGAGAACTCCAGTCTGCCCAACTTCACTTCCTCTTTAGGCTCCTCCTCCCTGCCAGTCAATCCAGTCTCTGTGTCACTCTCATCCGTCAGGGGCTACAGGACACACACACAAACAAACGGCAAAACTTGATACACACTAACCAGCAGACATACACAGCTTAAGTTGCTTTACGCCACGCTATTTATTAAAAGTTTGTGTGCAGCCCTCCACAGAGAGTTGATACTACGCAATATGTGTGTGTGTGTGTGTGTGTACCTCAGAGTTGCCTCCCTCCAGCTCAGTGTCCGTGTTCAAGCCGTTCTTACCCTTCTTCTTCTTCTTCTTCTTCTCCTTATCTGTGTCCTTGTCTTTCTTCTTCAGGCATTTCCTCCACACACACAAACAGCATGACAACACCAGACACACACACACCACGCATAGAGCTCCTACACCCCAGGATAGCACTGCACACATGCACAAACACACACGCATGCGCGCACACACACACATACACACAGACACTGTTAATATATTAATACCTAGTGTTTTATATAACACTGGAGGGTTTCACTAGCTTGTGAGAGTATTTTATTTCTCAGTTGAGTACTTAATGCACTTTAACGGCACTTTAACTTGGTTCTGACAATTAACTGTGTGTTCGTGCCGTGAAAGGAGGGGTTCTTCTTTGTCTGAAAGCAATGGCTAGCTAGTTTGCTAACTATTCTAGCTAACTAACTGGCTGAATAAGTTGACGACGGACTCGCTCAAGCTGTCGGGACTAACCCACAACGTTAGACACGGACACGAACGATCTGCTTGCGTGTTGATACACTGGTGGTTTGTTGTGGCAGAGTATTGGCGCTAAACCGTGTTGCTGGAGTCCGGCATGCTAGCTGGCTGTGGCGTCATATGACTTGATTCCCAGGACGATTTTCACGGAATAATACTGCACCTAGTTAGCTAGCTGAATAAACTGAGTTAGTCTATTCCTAGAAACATTGAACCGCTGTAGTTTACAACAATTAAGTTGGGAGAGTTATATTTGGGAGTTGTGCTGAGGGAGGCCCCGCTCTCTCCTTTCCCAGATGTTTAGTTCATTTCATTCCGATCTCCTCTGCATTATTGTAGCCATTTGCTGCAGCCTGTCAACTATGCCTCTGCCTATCCCTGTTCTCTCCTCTCCGCACAGGCTACACAAACGCCTCACACCGCGTGGCTGCTGCCTCTCTAACCTGGTGGTCCCTGCACGCACCACCCACCTGGAGTTCCAGGTCTCAGGCAGCCTCTGGAACTGCCGTTCTGCTGCCAACAAGGCAGACTTCATCCCAGCCTATGCTACCCTCCAGTCCCTCGACTTCTTGGCGCTGACGGAAACATGGATTACCACTGAAAACACTGCTACTCCTACCTCTCTCTCCTCGTCTGACCATGTGTTCTCGCATACCCCGAGAGCATCTGGTCAGCGGGGTGGTGGCACAGGAATCCTCATCTCTCCCAAGTGGACATTCTCAATTTTTCCCCTAACCCATCTGTCTATCTCCTCATTTGAATTCCATGCTGTCACAGTCACTAGCCCATTTAAGCTTAATATCCGTGTCATCTATCGCCCTCCAGGTTCCCTTGGAGAGTTCATCAATGAGCTTGACGCCTTGATAAGTTCCTTTCCTGAGGATGGCTCACCCCTCACAGTTCTGGGGGATTTCAACCGCCCTACGTCTACATTTGACTCATTTCTCTCTGCCTCCTTCTTTCCACTCCTCTCCTCTTTTGACCTCACCCTCTCACCGTCCCCCCCTACTCACAAGGCAGGCAATACGCTTGACCTCATCTTTACTAGATGCTGTTCTTCTACTAATCTCACTGAAACTCCCCTCCATGTCTCCGACCACAACTTTGTATCCTTTTCTCTCTCGCTCTCCTCCAACACTACTCACTCTGCCCCTACACAGATGGTAATGCGCCGTCGCAACCTTCGCTCTCTCTCTCCCGCTACTCTCTCCTCTTCCATCCTATCATCTCTTCCCTCTGCTCAATCCTTCTCCCTCCAATCTCCTGATTCTGCCTCCTCAACCCTCCTCTCCTCCCTTTCTGCATCCTTTGACTCTCTATGTCCCCTATCCTCCCGGCCGGCCTCGGTCCTCCCCTCCAGCTCCGTGGCTTGATGATTCATTGCGAGCTCACAGAACAGAGCTCCGGGCAGCTGAGCCGAAATGGAAGAAAACTAGACTCCTGCGGACCTGGCATCTTTTCACTCCCTCCTCTCTACATTTTCTTCATCTGTTTCTGCTGCTAAGGCCACTTTCTACCACGCTAAATTCCAAGCATCTGCCTCTAACCCTAGGAAGCTCTTTGCCACATTCTCCTCCCTGCTGAATCCTCCTCCTCCCCCCCATCCGATCCTCGTTTGTTAAGTCTAATGACACTGCTGGTCCTGCTCACACTGCCCTACCCTATGCTTTGACTTCTTTCTCCCCTCTCTCTCCAGATAAAATCTTGCGACTTGTGACTGCAGGCCGCCCAACAACCTGCCCGCTTGACCCTATCCCCTCCTCTCTTCTCCAGACCATCTCCGGTGACCTTCTCCCCCACCTCACCTCGCTGATCAACTCATCCTTGACCGCTGGCTATGTCCCTTCCGTCTTCAAGAGAGCGAGTGTTGCACCCCTTCTCAAAAAACCTACACTCGATCCCTCTGATGTCAACAACTACAGACCAGGATCCCTTCTTTCTTTTCTCTCCAAAACTATTGAGCGTGCCGTCTTTAGCCAACTCTCTTGCTATCTCTCTCAGAATGACCTTCTTGATCCAAACCAGTCAGGTTTCAAGACTGGTCATTCAACTGAGACTGCTCTTCTCTGTGTCACGGAGGCTCTCCGCACTGCTAAAGCTAACTCTCTCTCCTCTGCTCTTGTCCTTCTAGACCTGTCTGCTGCCTTTGATACTGTGAACCATCAGATCCTCCTCTCCACCCTCTCTGAGCTGGGCATCTCCGGCGCGGCTCACTCTTGGATTGCGTCCTACCTGACCGGTCGCTCCTATCAAGTGGCGTGGCGAGAAGCTGTCTCCGCACCACGTGCTCTCACCACTGGTGTCCCACAGGGCTCAGTTCTAGGCCCTCTCCTATTCTCGCTATACACCAAGTCACTTGGCTCTGTCATATCCTCACATGGCCTCTCCTATCATTGCTACGCTGACGACACACAACTAATCTTCTCCTTTCCCCCTTCTGATAACCAGGTGGCGAATCGCATCTCTGCATCTCTGGCAGACATATCAGTATGGATGACGGATCACCACCTCAAGCTGAACCTTGGCAAGACGGAGCTGCTCTTCCTCCCGGGGAAGGACTGCCTGTTCCATGATCTCGCCATCACGGTTGACAACTCCGTTGTGTCCTCCTCCCAGAGTGCGAAGAGCCTTGGCGTGACCCTGGACAACACCCTGTCGTTCTCCGCTAACATCAAGGCGGTGACCCGAACCTGTAGGTTCATGCTCTACAACATTCGGAGAGTACGACCCTGCCTTACACAGGAAGCGGCACAGGTCCTAATCCAGGCACTTGTCATCTCCCGTCTGGATTACTGCAACTCGCTGTTGGCTGGGCTCCCTGCCTGTGCCATTAAACCCCTACAACTCATCCAGAATGCCGCAGCCCGTCTGGTGTTCAACCTTCCCAAGTTCTCTCACGTCACCCCCCTCCTCCGCACACTCCACTGGCTTCCAGTTGAAGCTCGCATCTGTTACAAGACCATGGTGCTTGCCTATGGAGCTGTGAGGGGAACAGCACCTCCATACCTTCAGGCTCTGATCAGTCCCTACACCCAAACGAGGGCATTGCGTTCATCCTCCTCTGGCCTGCTGGCTCCCCTTCCTCTGCGGAAGCATAGTTCCCGCTCAGCCCAGTCAAAACTGTTCGCTGCTCTGGCACCCCAATGGTGGAACAAGCTCCCTCACGACGCCAGGACAGCGGAGTCACTCACCACCTTCCGGAGACATTTGAAACCCCACCTCTTTAAGGAATACCTGGGATAGGATAAAGTAATCCTTCTACCCCTCCCTTACCCCACCCCCCCAAAAAAAAAAAAAAAACACATTGTAAAGTGGTTATCCCACTGGCTATAAGGTGAATGCACCAATTTGTAAGTCGCTCTGGATAAGAGCGTCTGCTAAATGACGTAAATGTAAATGTAAATGTAAACTTAGCGCTATGAAGGCTCTGGAAACCCACCCGATTGGTTGTTACTCACTGTGGAGGGAGTGCAATTCGCTCATAAACTTCGTGGGGGTGTGGCCTCCAGGCCCAGGTTCTGGGGTTTCTGTGGCATTGGGGTTGATTGACAGGGGAGAGGGGGAGGGGCTGGGCTGTGCCGGGGTGGCCCTATGACTGCCTGTCATCACCTAGAGAGAGAGAGAGACGGAGAGTCTGTCAGAGAGACGGAGAGTCTGTCAAAATATGTAAATTATTGCATCCAAACTAGCTCTGTCTTTAAATTTGAGTGAGTGGTTACATTTCCCAGCCCCATCCCTTAGAATACCAAACAAAGTGACAGGGCAGGCTGTTTGAATTACAGATTGTTTATTTAACAGTACCTCACAATCCCGCAACATTCCAGAGACCTGGACAAAAATTACTGTAACTTTTCAAATAGACAGTGCTTATTAAAAAATGTGTGTGTGATACTGCAGCTGGCAGGCACATTCCATGCATCTGTAGCATTTTCTTTAGATCCATATAAATGATCACCGCCATCTCATGGACTTCATAAAACGTGCATGTTTTGAGATACATCCAGCTGTATGTGTTATAGAGTGGTTATAGATGTGTGCATGAGTGTGTGTCAGATGGCCTCTTATGTTTCTGCTGGTCTGGCACTAAGGCCTGAACAAAGGATACACAACCCTGTCCCCAAACCTCAAACCTGCTGACAACACAACACATGGGGGGGAGGAGAGGTGTGGAGGGAGAGAGGGGGACGGAGAAAGGACATCATGAGTGTGGGATCTCTGAAGAAAGGAGGTGAGAATGTTTCTGTCCAGAGTAGGAACGGTACCAATTCACTTCCTACCCCTTCACCTTTGTCCTAAACCTGCTATGTTTTCAGATCTGAGTCTGGGAAACCGACTCACTCAGCTCCTAACCATTATCCATGTTGATGTCAAATATTCCATAAAGACAGTCTAGCATTCTACAACTAGTGTAATACGCAATTACATTGACATCATCATGTCAAACACTGTTGCTAATCAGGAAGAATAAGTAATTTTTCTGTTTTGCTTGTTTCCAGCATGCTATGCTACTAATGGGTACGTACTACAAGTGCATGGCAAGTCACTTCCACAGTGTATTGTCTTAGAGCTGTTTGTTCCATCATGGCTGAACTCTCTCACTCGGACTCTAACCCACTCTCTTTAGACCTGCCTGGTTAGAAGTTAGACCTGACTGGTTAAATAAAGGGTTAAGATAAAGATAACATACTGTATGTATATGGTTCTGATATCCCCCCATTTACAACCAAGACTGGTAATGACATTAACCCTAATCCACAGTCAAATATCTAACAGCAACCCAATATTCTAACCCAACCCAACCCCACCATCACCTCAATACCCATCACTGACCACACCCTGGGAGAGAAAAAGAGAGAGTGAGAAAGAGAGAGAGAGGAGAGAGGGAGTCTTACCTGTGTGTGTGTCCTGGCTTTGGTTCTGTCTGGCTGCAGGGTGGAGAGAGGGAGGACTCCCAGGTACACCTCTGCACAAAAAGAAAGAGAGAGAGAGGAGGAGGAGGAGGAGAGAGGAAGAGATGACAACAGAGGTGGAAGAGGAGAAAGAGATGACAGGAGGAGGAGAGGAGGAGGAAAGAGGAGGGGAGGTGAGGAGGGGTGGCAGGCAGCTTCTTGTTGTTTGTTTTAACCTTCTGTTCATCCGGCAGAGTCTCTGAGACAAGGAGCACAGGTATGACAGGAAAAAGGGAATGAGAGAGAGAGAGAAAAAGAAGGAGAGAGAGAAAGGAGCAGGAGAGAGAGTGCATCTCTGGTTGGCTGTGTGTATTTGTGTGTATTATGCTGCGTTCGTAACCAAGTGGGAGGTGGGAATCTACCAGTTGTGAAGTCGTAATTAGATGCATTGACGTGCTTTTAACTTGTTGCGAAACTCTGATTGGCTAATGGCCAACAAGCTGCGTAAACCATAAATAAAAAGTACAGTTATCATGCTTGTAAACAAATTATAGTGTTAAAAAATCTGTTCAAGTGAATTGTTCCTAGTTGTATGTGGTAAATTCCCACTTCCCACTTGGTTACGAATGCAGCATAAGTATGAGGATGTGTGTGTTCTGTCCATTAAGGTGGGTCCCAGGGGGTTGAGTCCCTCTGATCCAAGCCCCGCCCCTTGTGACCTCTGCTGCGCCCTCATAGGTCACCCTCGCCGGGACATGGATGAATATTCATGATTTGGTGACAGGGCTTTTTATAGCTCGTTAGCATACTGAGACTTCAGCAGGAGACAACATTTACATTCCAACTGGATGACTGGTTTTAATGTATTAACCTTGTGTGTCTGTCTATACATATGTCTGTGTGTAATTGTGCATGCGTCTATTACATATGCATTACTGTAAGTGTGATTGTGCATGCATATACTGCAAACCGGTATGCATTATGTGTTTCCGGTAATCGATACCGTCTTGTCTCATATTGACTCTATGTATAGATGCTGCTGCCTGAATTAGAACTGTAGGATGCGGTTTCTGCGGCAACGCTGGAATCAAGTTCCGGCCCCACCCATAGAGATGCATTTTACATTGAGCTTAGACCTCTGTGGAGCATTGTGACTTCAACTCTGTTGTTCACCTTGCTGATGATTCGGTGGACAGAGATGTTGTATTGATCAATGTGTTGATTCATGTGTTATATGGAAAGATATCCTGTGATTGGAGGAGCTATAAGAGGGTAATTCATTTAGATACAATTCTAAAATATACCCACAGCATTCTATTCCCGGTTCATTTTTAAAAGAAACTGAATGGCAATTTAGTATAAAGTCTTGGTTGATCCGATGGTTCTAGTCTTGGTTGTAGCATATGATGTGGTAACAGAGATTTTATTTAGTTTGGTCTAAAACTTTTCACCCTATATCATACATAGCACCCATGGAATTAGAATGATTAGTTATATTTCTATTAAACCACCACCACACATCGGTACTCCACAATATCATTTTAATCAGAAAAACACACACTGTCGACAAGGCAACAGGTGACAATGTATGTACAGGGTAGTCACCAGTGACAGGCTTGGCGCTGCATTAAGTGTGTAAAAAACAGCTATATCATATACATTATAACATATCATATAAGACAACGGAAACACTTTACTAGAACCGTCATAAGGGCTACATAACACTTGAAAACATGACATAAGATGTCATAAACAATCATACTTTGTGTCAGTTTATCACAACTGACTTTACACCAACATTCATGACTGTATATGTCATTGTTATGGCAATGTTATGTAGCCCTTATGACAAAGGGCTTAAGGGAAGTTGAACCAGACCAATAACAGTGGTTATAGAGCGTCATAAAGTAAGTGAGGGGCGTTATACAGTTATTATGACGATAACTAAGGAAGAAGCCTTAGGGGAAAACTGACTTTAATAATCCTCCAAACATAATTAGTGTAGTAGGTCTGTGTAGTATATGTAGGAGTGTGTAGTACAGCATAGAATTCAGCAGATTCCAAAATAAAACAAAAGGATGTTCCAGACCTGTACTAGCACAGGGCTATGAATATTTTGTGCTAGTACAGGGACTAGATCAGAAATGTATGACCCTGGGGGTTCTCGGACTGAAGTTGAGAAACACTGATCTAACCCCTAATTAAGACTTACCAAGGGACTAAAACCTGCACACACAGGGGTCACGGAAGACCGCTATTGGCCAACGCACAGCCCATCTGGTGATGAAGTAATTGCTCGCATTCAAACTATCTTCATGAAGCTTTGATGAGGACTACTCCGTGGGCTACAACCACTAACCCTAAACCTGGGAGGATTGACCACATTTGGAGAGTGGTGGTATGAAGAAATTGCTAGTTAATCAAATCAAAGAGCAGTTTGTGGTGGTAGCCCACAGATGGCCCGCCCGTGTTATAGCTCCCCTTCATAGTCCAGTGCATAGCAGAATACACACAAGGCTATACACACCAGGGTTGAGATCAATTCAGTTTGTTTTCTATTACATTTTAATTCACTTCCTAAATTGAAAACTGAATTGACCCCAACATGCAGTTCGGCACTTAATTGCATGCATGATAGATTGTTTTTGCAACCTTGTTTGAACAAACGCTTACTGCTATATTCTATAAATCTTTTTAAATAACAAAGTTGATCTGCAAACAAAGACAAACCAAAGGAAATACTATATATCCTTTCCATTGTCCGGATTGGACGAGAGGGTGGTGGAGGGGGAGCTGGAACAAGGAGGTGTGTCCTGATCGTGCACTACTTAGTACAAAGTGATGTATTCACTAGTGTGTATAATAGGCCAGGAAATCAAATAAATGATTGTCCTTGGCATCGGAGTGAAAAGCTCCATCTCAAATGTCACTCCATATAGCGCACTACTTTTAAATTGGGATTTCAATTCCATGACTGAATTGAATTGGAATTGAGCCCAACCCAGCGTCGGAAGTGGAAGGGTTAGAACTCATCGTGTCTTGCCAAGGCTTCTCCAAAGTCAGTAGCCTGGCTACCAACGAAGAGGTCATACTTCTCAACAATCTCTGCCTTGGTCAGTTTGCCATCCTATAGAGCGATAGAGAGAGAAAACAGTTTCAGTATTTGCTCACATGCGCACACACACAAACACAAAACTAGCTCACACATCAACACGTGTACATACACAACACAAACCTTGTCATTATCGGACTCGTAGACCAGGTGTTTGGCTTCTGCCTCTGCATGGTCGTAGTCTGAAGGTAGGATCCAGTCTTTGGTCTCCTCCTTGTCCATGCGGCCATCTTTGTTTTTGTCTCTGAACTCAGTAAACTGTTCTCTCTCTGTCCTCACCCACTCCGGCTCTGAAGGATCACCCTCCTGGTTATACATGTCACCTTGAGGAGGGGAGAGAGGTGAAAGAAAGGGAAGGGAGAGAGAGAGAAATGTAAATGAACTGCTCGCTCTGTTCTCACCCACTCAGGCTCAGCTGATGCTATAAATCGCCTATGTACTCCTCCAGGTGTTATAACAGGTAATAACTTACCTATGTACTCTTCCAGGTCTATGAAGCCATCTCCGTTCTTATCGATGTCCTCCATGGTCTCCTACAGGAGAGGGTAGAGGCACAGAGATGTTACTGGCTGGCTACCTTAGACAATAAATACAACATTTAAGTTGTGTGTGTGTGTGACCCACCAGTACAACTATATCCTTCATATGGTCGTACTCCTCAGGATGGAGGAAGGCTGTAAACTCCTCTTTATTGGCCTTCAGGTCAGCATCCAGGTCAGACATTTTGAATCTCCTCTCATCGCGTGAAATCATCTGTCTGTAGCTGAAGCCATCCTCTGGGTCTGGATCATCTAAAGGTCACACACATCAATTAGAAAAGTTAAGTCAGACCTTCCAGTAAAAAGGCACTGGTCAGGTGTCGTAGGTTACATTCTTATACCCCTTTCAGAGTGTGTATCCCCGTACCCAGTATGTATCCGTATGTAGCGTTCTTGTACTCCTCCCAGGACACCAGTCCATCTCCGTTATGGTCGTGACCTTTCCACTGGCGGTCCACGTCGTCATAGATCCACCTCTTCTGACTGTGTTTGATCCACTTTATCATCTCCTCTACTGACACATACCCATCCTTGTCCTCATCTATACGCTCTACTAACATACTGTAGGGAGAGAGAGAGATGGAGTGTTAATCCATCTTTTCATCTCTTCTATACGAATCCATCTCTCTCGCTTCTATACAAGATGCAGCTGCTTAGAGTGTGTGTGTGTGTGTTACCCAAGTCTCTCCTTGCTCTCTTCAGGTGTGAGCTGATCGAAGGTCTTGGCCTCATCCTGTCCTAGAAATGCCTCATGGTCATAATCAAAGTTCTCTTCATCTTCATGGTCGCGGTTGCTAAGCGGGTCGTCATGGTGGACGCGGTCCTTTTTCTCGATGGTGGGTTTACTAAAGGCATAGACCACGCACAGCACAAAGCACATGACCAACGGCCGCAGCTCCATAATCTGACACACACACACACACACACACACAGACAGGAGAGAGAGCAGAGAGGAGTTAACGAACTTGGTTTACTACACAACAATGTTTGTGTCAGTGCATTTAGTAGACAGGAATTCGTCACGACTTAACTCAGTTTCACCAATCTAAGTAGTTGTGGTGTTGTTGTAACGGCCTTAAATTAGCAATCTACCTGATATAAACGTGTTCAATGTGTGATAAAATGAGATAGTTCCATCAAAGACACTTAACTAATTCGGGGTTTCCCCTCCTCATCTGTGGTTTCACCGTTTCTGGCTAAAATAAACAGGGTATTGTCGTAGTAAATATTAAAATGTTATAGCTTGGTCTGACTAAAATCTTGTGCATGACCCATTTTAATGTTAGGAGCTTGTTTTCAATCAATGCTGTTCCTATGCAAGAACAATGGACAGAGCCAATATCTTCTCAAGGACAACACCCACGCCACAGGCCACAATCTGGTTGCTCCCCACGAGACTTTCCTTTGAAAACATACACACATTCACACACACATCTCCATGCATACGCACACTCATCCTCATGCCTCACGAGTTACGCACACACACAAACTACACTTTTTTTCTACTGGTCGGGTGCCTAGGGCAGAGGACTCTGCCGTGCACAAAATGGGGCTTCTACTCTGGACAGAGCAGACCCGCCTCCTACGCCTCCGGAACCAATCAAGGGACTAGAAGAAGGACCCCTTCCTTTGTGTTGCATTGTATAAAGTAATGCTGAAAACTCTGTTTTTGATCCCTTTTCAACTGTCTCCATAAGAGGCAACTGAATGGGTCCATGCATGTAGCTTGAGCAGTACCAGCTATCTCTGTGTTTAATAAACTGCCTTTTGCTTAAGCATATTCCTCTCTGTCTAGCGTCGTTGGTTTGTACTTCCTCTCCTTATGGTTTCACCAACAGTATCTAGCTAGCTAATTTGTGAGTGCTGGGGCGTATTCATTACGGAAACCGTTTAAGAACCAAACAGAGCAAAACAAGAGTTTATATAGGACAAATTCTGTTAGGTCCCTCCACGTTTCGTTCCGTTGACTTCCGTTTAAGAAACGGTTTGCAACAGAATCGGCGTAATGGAATTCACCCTTGGTACCGGTGCAGTTTGCAAGCAAGCTAGCCCGAGATCTGTTGTTGAACTAAATGCGTGATGTAATTTGCACTGCCTATTTCAGTGTGTTTAATGTTACAATAACTAAGCAGGATAAAAACAGAGATTAACTGTGTATTTAAGTAAGCCTAAAATAGATACTTTACTCACCACCGGTCTTTTTGAAAAGTCTTTCGATTTTGAATATCTAGCTACTCCGGATACACACCCATCGCTGTAACATCGTTTCCGGTGCTAAAAACCCAACCAGCCAATAGCGTTACATATGCGCTTGTGCCATGCCGCTCGTCCATTGGCCCACTTCAGGACAGCTTCGGCCTTGTGATTGGCCAATAACCGCCACGTCCTCAAGCGATGAGCGTGTTAAACGAAAGCACTTTCCCGATTCACAAAATCGGCAACACTTATCAGGCAGTGAGCGATGAATTGTCAAACACATAATTTATAGGTATTACGTATTTATTTTCATGACACAAACTTGAATTAGTTATTTTTTAAACTGCACCACACAACCAAGTTTAATAGTAAGTCCTGCATGAGTGCATCCCCCCTCAAACTGCATGCCCATCTCATCATCAATCATTGACATTTTGACTGAGTGGGGATATTCAGAAATGAAAGAATCCCATTTCAGAGGTTACCGTAATAAAAAAGCACAACACATCTAGGAAGCTTCATATTTATTTCAACACCATAAACAAGACACAAATATAAATGTAAAAAATGCGACCAGTGTATTGGTCGCATACACAGATCTGCAGATGTTATCGCAGGTGCAGCGAAATGCTTGTGTTTCTAGCTCCAACAGTGCAGTAATACCTAGCAATTCAGAACAATACACACATAATCCAAAAAGTACAAATAAAGAAATATCAGAACGAGCAATTTCAGAGTCCGGAATATACACTGAGTGTACAAAACATTAAGGACACCTGCTCTTTCCATGACAGACTGACCAGGTGAAAGCTATGATTCCTTATTGATGTCACATGTTAAATCCACTTCAATCAGTGTAGATGAAGGGGAGGAGCCAGGTTAAAGAAGGATTGTGTCTGTGTATAAGTGCCATTCAGAGGGTGAATGGGCAAGACAAAAGATTGAAGTGCATTTCAACAGGGTAGGGTAGTATGTGCCAGATGCACCGGTTTGTGTCAAGAACTGCAGCGCTGCTGTGTTTTTCACGCTCAACAGCTTCCCATGTGTATCAAGAATGGTCCACCACCCAACTTGACACAACTGTTGGAAGCATTGGAGTCAACATGGGCCAGCATCCCTGTGAACACCTTCGACACCTTGTAGTCCATGCCCCAACGAATTGAGGCTGTTCTGGAGGGCAAAAGGCTGGGGTACAACTCAATAGTAGGAAGGTGTTCTTAATGTTTTGTACACCCTCATATACAGTACCAGTCAAAAGTTGACACACATTTACATTTACATCATTTAGCAGACGCTCTTATCCTACTCATTCAAGGGTTTTTCTTTATATACATTGTAGAATAATAGTGAAGACATCAAAACTATGAAAAAACACATATGGAATCATGTAGTAACCAAAAAAGTGTTAAACAAATAAAAATATATTTTCAAATAGCCACCCTTTGCCTTGATGACAGCTTTGCACACGCTTGGCATTCCCTCAACCAGCTTCATGAGGTAGTCACCTGGAATGCATTTCAATTAACAGGTGTGCCTTGTTAAAAGTTAATTTGTGGAATTTCTTTCCTTCTTAATGCGTTTGAGCCAATCAGTTGTGTTGTGACAAGGTAGGGGGAAGAAGATAGCCCTATTTGGTAAAATACCAAGTCCATATTATGGCAAGAACAGCTCAAATAAGCAAAGAGAAATGACAGTCCATCATTTCTTTAAGACATGAAGGTCAGTCAATCCGCTGTCTCTGAATTATTAGATAACAACCCAGCATTTCACATGGATGCAACAAAAGTCCTTGTTTCTTGTTATAACAATGTTAATGTGTGACATTTCCCCATACATGCAGTGAAAATGTCTGCAGACAGAAACGTTTTCTACACAGCAAACTCTTCTTGAAATGTATGAAAATGCATTAAAAGGTGGAAATGTATTAGTTTTATCACACAAAAATATTGTACAGAGTGCATTATACATTAAGTTTCTCCAGTTTACAGAGTGGATCTTCCAAGACATCAGAGAGCAGCTTCGCTCCTGAGTCTCCTGGTTTATTCATTAGTAGATCTAGCTCTCTCAGGTGTGAGGGGTTTGACCTCAGAGCTGAAGCCAAATAGGCACAGCCTTCCTCTGTGACCCAACAACATGACAGCCTGCAGAGAGAGAAACACCTGTAATTCTGTCAGTTCTGGACACACTAAAAAACTAGTTCTGATTGCTTTCCTCAACAGCACATTATTTGCCTGATGGGTGGCAACAACTTATAAAAGGTCAAAAGATGCTATTTCGGATCACTACATTTAGTTTATAATTTGTTTTCATGCTTCCATGCAACTTCATGGTCTCCAAGAAAGATGGCCTTACCCCAGTGTTTCCACTTTACAGTGTGCATTCCCCAGTCCAGCAGAGAGCAGCTTCACTCCTGAATCCTGCAGGTTATTGTGACTCAGGTGCAGCTCTCTCAGACTAGAGGAGTTTGAGCTGAGAGCTGAGGCCAGAGACCCACAGCATTTCTCAGTGAGGTTACAGCATTTCAGCCTGGGAATAGATATGAAGGTAAAATGTACAGATACTGATTGTGACTGTGAAATGTTAATGTCCATCAGCAAGCTGCGTGCATGCTGCCTGCAAGCCTCCAGGTGGATCAGTTATAGCGCCCCTATTATGACATTATGGAATGTGCTGTATTACTTACGAAAGTCTTTCCAGTTTACAGAGTGGATCCTCCAGGACAGCAGAGAGCATCTTCACACCTGAGTCTCCTGGTTGGTTGTTGGTCAGGTCAAGCTCTCTTAGATGTGAGGGGTTTGACCTCAGAGCTGAAGCCAGAGAAGCACAGCTCTCCTCTGTGACTCCACAGCCTAACAACCTGAAGACAGAGTGGTTCATTTGTATGATATGCAGTTTCATAGCACATGATGACATTATTTATGATCAAACCTATAACTACCCAATTTAGTTTTCCTTTATCCTTGTGAACATTGTTTATTTCATTAAAGAAAATGTATTTTAATGACACATCACCTCAGTGTTTCCAGTTTACAGAGTGGTTCCTTCAGTGCAGCAGAGAGATGGTTCATTCCTGAGTCTCTTAACTTATTTCCACCTAGGTCAAGCTCTCTCAGGTGTGAGGGGTTTGTCATCAGAGCTGAAGCCAGATAAGAACATCCTTCCTCTGTGGTTTTAGAGTTATACAGCCTGCAGAGGGAAGCAGCATAATTTAATGTCCTACTGTCATAGGCATTGCAGTACACTTCATTACTCATTGAGAAGTAACTTCAAGTTGATGAATTAATTTAGACTGATAGTTTATAAGAGCAACTGGAGAACAGTACTGCCACATTCTCCCTTGGCTTTCTGACCTCAGAATTAAATGCCCATGCCCAGATATCCTCAACAAAATCAGATCACAAATCACATAGCTTGACCTAAATCCTGAAATTAAAGAACATTCTTGAGTTGTTCTAGTACTCACTTCAGTTTTTGCAATTTACACTGTGGATTCTCCAGTACAGCAGAGAGCAGCTTCACTCCTGAGTCTCCTGGTTGGTTGCTGGTCAGGTCCAGTTCTCTCAGATGTGAGGGGTTTGACCTCAGAGCTGAAGCCAGAGAAGCACAACCCTCCTCTGTGACTCCACAGCCAGAAAGGCTACAGATGGAGAGAGAATCACATTTACATTTTAGTCATATAGCAGACGCTCTTATCCAGAGCGACTTAGAGTTAGTTAATAACTATCCTCATGTAAACAGCTATTTGAGATCCAAGTATTGCTTAGTGAATGACAGATGAATGACCCAATCTTCTTTAGAAGAAGACAGCCAACTTAATTTGATCACCCTGTTACAGGAGAACTTTCCTGCAATGCAGGAAATGTAAAACATGTAGTGTATTTGAGGTTTTAAAAGACTTCTGAAGTTTGCAATTTGAACTTTGACATTTCAGACCTGATTTTCCCGTAAGAAAAATGTATCAACCCCTACAAACATGTCCATTAATTATAATCCACATACTAATTCAGATTTCCTGTTGCTGCAGGATTCTTTTCTTGCTCTAGCAAACTGGCTCAAATTAAGATCAGAAATCTGTATGAAACTAACCTTAGTATGTCCAGTTTACAGTGTGGATCCTCCAGTACAGTAGAAAGCATCTTTAGCCCAGAGTCTCCAAAGATATTCCTGCTCAGATCCAGCTCTCTCAGGTGGGAGGAGTTTGACCTCAGAGCTGAAGCCAGAAAAGCACAGCCAACCTTTGTGGTACCACAGCTCTTCAGCCTGCAATGGGAGAAATACTCAACTCTATATGCAACTGGACATTTTAAAGAGTTTAATCAATTCACATTTCCAAAAACAAAAGTAATTATATATTTCCACTCTTAG
The DNA here is from genome assembly GCF_020615455.1 of Coregonus clupeaformis. Classification (NCBI taxonomy): domain Eukaryota; kingdom Metazoa; phylum Chordata; class Actinopteri; order Salmoniformes; family Salmonidae; genus Coregonus; species Coregonus clupeaformis. The sequence goes on from NC_059214.1 coordinate 59,302,115, forward strand.
AGAGATGCCCTTACCTCAGTGTCTTCAATTTACAGCCTGGATTCTTCAGTCCAGCAGAGAGCAGCTTCACTCCTGAATCCTGCAGTTTATTGTCACTCAGGTCCAGCTCTCTCAGTGAAGAAGAGTTCGAACTGAGAGCTGAAGCCAAAGACTTACAGCATCTTTCAGTCAAGTTACAATCTTTCAGGCTGGAAGAAAGAATAAAACAACACATTTGGTCCACAAACAGGGTAAAGACTATAAAGACCATGAAGAAATTATGGAAATGTGTCCATAAATACTCACATTGCTGTTCTGGTGGCTTTGACCACTGGTAGCAGCATAAGAAGACCCTCCTCTGATCGCAAATACTTTCTCAGTTCGAATACATCCTGCTTCTCCACTGAAGTCAGCAAAACAAAGACCAGAGTGGACCACTGTGCAGGTGACAGTTCAGCTTCTGAGAGACTTCCTGAGCTCAGGTAGCTTTGGATCTCCTCCACTAGAGAAATGTCATTCAGTTCACTCAGACAGTGGAACAGGTTGATGCACCTCTCTAGAGAGGGATTCTTCCTGATCTTTATCTTTATGTACTTGGCTGTTTCCTCACTGGTGTGCGACTTGCTTCCTGTCTGTGACAGTAAGCCTTGTAAGAGAGTTTGATTGGACTTGAGTGAGAGACCCAGAAGGAAGCGGAGGAACAGGTCCAGGTGTCCATTCAAACTTTGTAAGGCCTTGTCCACTGCACTTTTGTGTAGAAACAATACAGGTGTTTCTCCTGACATTGTCTTAATATTTACACCTTGAGAGAGAAGATTTACATTGCTGTTTTCGAATGTGAGAAACACATACAGAGCAGCTAAAAACTCCTGAATGCTTAGATGTACAAAGCAGTACACCTTCTTCTGGCATAGCCCTTTCTCCTCTCTAAAGATCTGTGTGCACACTCCTGAGTACACTGATGCTTCTGTGACATCAATGTCACATTCCCTTAGGTCTTCCTCGTAGAAGATCAGATTACCTTTTTCCAACTGTTGATAAGCCAGTTTCCCCAGTTTCATAATCATTTCTGTATTCCAGTGGTTATCAATGTAATCTTCTCCAAGATACTTTCTACTACTCTGTTTGGTCTGAAAGATCAGGAAGTGTATGCACATTTGAGTCAGAGTCTTGGGGATCTCTCCACTCTCTGCTTCACCCAACATTCTCTCTAGAACAGTGGCTGAAACCCAACAGAACACTGGTATGTGGCACATGATGTAGAGACTCATTGAGGATTTCATGTGTGAGATGATTCTGTTGGCCAGGTTTTCATCACTGAATCTCTTCCTGAAGTACTCCTCCTTCTGTGGGTCATTGAACCCTCGTAACTCTGTCACCTGGTCAACACACTCAGGAGGGATCTGATTAGCTGCTGCAGGTCGGGAGGTTGTCCAGAGAAGCGCAGAGGGTAACAGATTCCCTTTAATAAGATTTGTCAGCAGCACATCGACTGAGGTTGACTCTGAGACATCAGAACAGGTCTTATTGTTCTGGAAGTCAAGAGGGAGTCGACACTCATCCAGACCATCAAATACAAACAGGACTTTGCACTCATCATAGTTAATCATTTTGGATTCTTTAATTTCCATGAAAAAGGAATCTAAAAGTTCCATCAAACTGCATCTCTTCGCCCTCATCAAATTCAGCTCACGAAAAGGAAGTGGAAATATGAACTGAATATCCTTATTAGCTTTTCCTTCGGCCCAGTCCAGAATAAACTTCTGCACAGAAACGGTCTTTCCAATGCCAGCGACTCCCTTTGTCAATGCAGCTTTTATATGCCTGTCTTGTCCAGGTAAGGGTTTAAAGATGTCATTACATTTGATTGGTGTATCTTGTGTTGCCGGTCTCCTGGATGCTGTCTCAATCTGTCTTATCTCATGTTCATTATTGACCTTGCCACTTCCACCTTCTGTGATGAAGATCTCTGTGTATATATCATTGAGAAATGTAGGGTTTCCGTGCTGTGCTAGTCCCTCAAAAACACACTGAAATCTCTTCTTCAGAGTTGATTTGAGCTTCTCTTGGATTTCTGCCTCAGCACTGACATTTTGGTGCCTGGGAAAATTACATACAATGTTTAACATTTCTACAGGTATCAAGACCTGAGACAACATGGTCTCCAAGTAATAGGAAGCTGTACAAAAAGTACACATTTTCTGATCTACGGGAAAGACATTCTCTCCTTCATCTGGATGGTCCTTTATATGGTCCCGCTCCATGGACACAGTGCTGGAAGGACACTGGCAAAATAAACTTTTCTATCTTTACAAAGAACAAGAAGTCATGGGTGTGAGTTTATGACTTTTGTTTTAAAGAAACCATGAACTCTAAATACTGTAATAACCTTTTATTTGACAGTGGTTCATCACTGAACCTCATCGGCAGGTCCATAGGCTGGTCACTCTTCATGGACACACAGCTGGGAAAAGGAGACACTGGTCTTTCCTGATGGACCCTGACAAACACAAATTGGTCAGTTATGTTGAGTCTAAATGAGGAGGTGTGTTATCATAATATTATTGAAGTATTACATACAGTGGGGAAAAAAAGTATTTAGTCAGCCACCAATTGTGCAAGTTCTCCCACTTAAAAAGATGAGAGAGGCCTGTAATTTTCATCATAGGTACACGGCAACTATGACAGACAAAATGAGGAAAAAGAATCCAGAAAATCACATTGTAGGATTTTTTATGAATTTATTTGCAAATTATGGTGGAAAATAAGTATTTGGTCACCTACAAACAAGCAAGATTTCTGGCTCTCACAGACCTGTAACTTCTTCTTTAAGAGGCTCCTCTGTCCTCCACTCGTTACCTGTATTAATGGCACCTGTTTGAACTTGTTATCAGTATAAAAGACACCTGTCCACAACCTCAAACACTCCAAACTCCACTATGGCCAAGACCAAAGAGCTGTCAAAGGACACCAGAAACAAAATTGTAGACCTGCACCAGGCTGGGAAGACTGAATCTGCAATAGGTAAGCAGCTTGGTTTGAAGAAATCAACTGTGGGAGCAATTATTAGGAAATGGAAGACATACAAGACCACTGATAATCTCCCTCGATCTGGGGCTCCACGCAAGATCTCACTCCGTGGGGTCAAAATGATCACAAGAACGGTGAGCAAAAATCTCAGTACCACACGGGGGGACCTAGTGAATGACCTGCAGAGAGCTGGGACCAAAGTAACAAAGCTTACCATCAGTAACACACTACGCCGCCAGGGACTCAAATCCTGCAGTGCCAGACGTGTCCCCCTGCTTAAGCCAGTACATGTCCAGGCCCGTCTGAAGTTTGCTAGAGTGCATTTGGATGATCCAGAAGAGGATTGGGAGAATGTCATATGGTCAGATGAAACCAAAATATAAGTTTTTGGTAAAAACTCAACTCGTCGTGTTTGGAGGACAAAGAATGCTGAGTTGCATCCAAAGAACACCATACCTACTGTGAAGCATGGGGGGTGGAAACATCATGCTTTGGGGCTGTTTTTCTGCAAAGGGACCAGGACGACTGATCCGTGTAAAGGAAAGAATGAATGGGGCCATGTATCGTGAGATTTTGAGTGAAAACCTCCTTCCATCAGCAAGGGCATTGAAGATGAAACGTGGCTGGGTCTTTCAGCATGACAATGATCCCAAACACACCGCCCGGGCAACGAAGGAGTGGCTTCGTAAGAAGCATTTCAAGGTCCTGGAGTGGCCTAGCCAGTCTCCAGATCTCAACCCCATAGAAAATCTTTGGAGGGAGTTGAAAGTCTGTGTTGCCCAGCGACAGCCCCAAAACATCACTGCTCTAGAGGAGATCTGCATGGAGGAATGGGCCAAAATACCAGCAACAGTGTGTGAAAACCTAGTGAACACTTACAGAAAACATTTGACCTGTGTCATTGCCAACAAAGGGTATATAACAAAGTATTGAGAAACTTTTGTTATTGACCAAATACTTATTTTCCACCATTATTCATAAAAAATCCAACAATGTGATTTTCTGGATTTTTTTTCTCATTTTGTCTGTCATAGTTGCCGTGTACCTATGATGAAAATTACAGGCCTCTCTCATCTTTTTAAGTAGAGAACTTGCACAATTGGTGGCTGACTAAATACTTTTTTTCCCCACTGGATCTGTTGTTTGGATTAGGTAGGCGTGTGAGTAAACTAAGTCATATTACCCCTGTTCACTGGAAAAGTTGATTGGTGGTCCCATAGACCAGTCACTTTTCATAGACTCACAGCTGGGTACTAACTATATCCATACTATGACCAATAAGCATACTACATACTAAATGTACATCCCAAATAGTATGGGTAGTGTGGTTAGTATGAGTATTTGAACACAGCTTATGTCTTATTACCCCTGTTCACTGGACAATGGTTCTTTTCTGAAGTTATATGGAGGATCCATTGACATCTCACTCTTCATTGACACACAGCTGGTTACAGGAGACGCTGGTCTCTCCTGATGGACCCTGACAAAAACCAAGGAGATTATTTTGAGTCTGACTGGGGAAGAAATTGTTGTTGAGGGTGCTCAGATATCTGTATCAGGATTATGTAGGTGTGTGGTAAAACTAAAGCTGTGTTCGAATAAAGCATCTTACGACTTCATTAACAATGTCTATTGACAACGCACAACTACTATACCACTTATCTAAGCATGACGTGAATAATCAAGTCAATACACGTTGGGTAGCTGGTATATAGTTAATGTACTGGCAAGTTCGATGTATTAGTAGCCAACTAACTTAGGTAGCTCGCTAACATACCAGTACATACAGGTTCCCTTGAAATCAGAATCCACCACTATTTACATTTAAGTCATTTAGCAGACGCTCTTATCCAGAGCGACTTACAGTTAGTGGGTGCATACATTTTCATACTGGCCACCCGTGGGAAACGAACCCTGGCATTGCAAGCGTCATGCTCTACCAACTGAGCTACACAGGACTCATACACTATCTCTCTGAGAAATACATGTTTGTGTGATGTTAGCTACAGTACCTTGCAAACAATATTTATCCCCCTTGGCGTTTTTCCTATTTTGTTGCATTACAACCTGTAATTTAAATGGATTTTTATTTGGAATTCATGTAATGGACATACACAAAATAGTCCAAATTGGTGAAGTGAAATGAAAAAAATAACTTGTTTCAAAAAATTATACAAAATAAATCACGGAAAAATTGGTGCGTGCATATGTATTCACCCCCTTTGCTATGAAGTCCCTAAATAAGATCTGGTGCAACCAATTACCTTCAGAAGTCACATAATTAGTTAAATAAAGTCCACCTGTGTGTAATCTAAGTGTCACATGATCTGTCACATGATCTCAGTATATATACACCTGTTCTGAAAGGCCCCAGAGGCTGCAACACCACTAAGCAAGGGACACCACCAAGCAAGCGGCACCATGAAGACCAAGGAGCTCTCCAAACAGGTCAGGGACAAAGTTGTGGAGAAGTACAGATCAGGGTTGGGTTATGAAAAAAATATCAGAAACGTTTAACATCCCACGGACCACCATTAAATCCATTATTAAAAAAAGGAAAGAATATGTCACCACAACAAACCTGCCAAGAGAGGGCCGCCCACCAAAACTCACGGACAAGGCAAGGAGGGCATTAATCAGAGGCAACAAAGAGACCAAAGATAACTCTGAAGGAGCTGCAAAGCGGAGATTGGAGTATCTGTCCATAGGACCACATTAACATTTACATTACATTTTAGTCATTTAGCAGACGCTCTTATCCAGAGCGACTTACAGTAAGTGAATACATATATATATATATATATATATATATTTAAAAAAATATATATATTATACTAGCCCCCCGTGGGAATCGAACCCACAACCCTGACGTTGCAAACGCCATGCTCTATCAACTGAGCTACATCCCTGCCGGCCATTCCCTCCCCTACCCTGGACGACGCTGGGCCAATTGTGCGCCGCCCATGAGTCTCCCGGTCACGGCCGGCTGCGACAGAGCCTGGATTCGAACCAGGATCTCTAGTGGCACAGTTAGCACTGCGATGCGGCGCCTTAGACTACACTCCACAGAGCTGGGCTTTACGGAAGAGTGGCCAGAAAAAAGCCTTTACTTTCGCAAGCCACTGTACAAGCAACTGCTGTAATGATATGCTTGTCACGATTCAGACAGACGACCAGAGGACCACAATTGCGTCACACCAGAAAGTTTATTAAACTTAAGGGAAAAGGGAAGTAGGGAGTGAATGAAGGCTCCAGGGGTAACAGGGATCCCGTCCAATGCGCTGGGTCTGTGCCCCCCCCAGTGGCAGCGATGCGTCCTATGAAGCCGGTGGTGGGTGGTCCAGAAGTCCTGGGGGGGGGGGGAGACACAGACACAACAGGGCGGAATGAAACCAGGCAGCAGTACAGTTCAAGGGAAATCCAAAATACGTAGTAGCAAGGCAGAAGGCTGGTCAGAGTTACCGGGATTGAAGAGTAGTCAGGAGTCGTAATGGCAGAAGCAGGTCTGGATCTCCTGAGGCAGAAGAGTATCCAAAAAACAGGCAGGTCCGGGGTCACAAAACCAGGGTGAGCCAGAAGCGCGAGCAAACAGGTTCCGGGTGTGAGCTTTGCAGACGATCTGACACCGGAGAGCTGAAAGACAGGGCCTTAAATACTGGGAGAGGTTAGTGGGTAATGCAGCGCAGCTGGCAGAGTAATTAGAGCCGAGCAGAGCAGGGACAGGTGGAGCTAGTTAGGCTGAGTAGAGAGAGGGAGGTGAGCAGAGTGGAAGATAGTGGAAACAAATTAAGGTGGTAACCCGGTGGAGTGAGAGGGCTCATGACAGAACCCCCCCAAGGGACGGCCCCAGAAGTCCCAAGAGCAACACCACGCCGGGCGGGAGGAGGGGAGCCGGAGGAGGGCTAGAACTCCTCCGAACGGTCCGAGTGAACGTCCTCATCCTCGGAGGAAGCCGGAGGGCCGTGGTCGGGAGATGGGACAGGTCCCGAGACAGGATCAGGCACAGGACAGGAAGCCGAGCGGGCCGGACGGTTAGGGACCCTCTGGGGCGGCCCCTACGGATTGCAGGTTGATCAGGATGCCGTTGGTGGAAAGCGGTGATGAGAGTCCTATCCACAATCCGACTAGCTGGCACCCAGGTCCTCTCCTCAGGTCCATAGCCCTCCCAGTCAATGAGGTACTGGAGACCCCTACCCCTCCGTCTGGACCGAAGCAGGCGGCGGACGGTGTAAACCAGACCACCATCGACGAGCCGTGGAGGAGGAGGACCAGGCGCAGCAGGGACCAGCGGACTCTCATGGATGGGCTTAATCTTAGACACATGGAAAGTGGGGTGCACCCTCAGGGAATTAGGCAGTTGGAGCCGGACAGCAGTTGGGCTAATCACTCTTATGATAGGGAATGGGCCAATGAACCGAGGTGCCAGCTTCTGCGACTCCACCCTGAGTGGCAGGTTCTTCGATGACAACCACACCCCTTTGACCAACATGGTAGGTGGGAGCAGGAATTCTCCGACGGTTGGCCCCGGTAGTGTAGCTGGCAACGGACCTGAGGAGTGTGGCTCGGGCTTGTGACCAGGTGCGGCGACATCGACGGGCAAAAGCAAGTGCAGATGGGCAAGTAACCTCCTCCTCCTGGCTGGCAAATAGAGGAGGCTGGTATCCATAAACACATTGGAAAGGGGACATACCGATGGCAGAGCAGGTCAGAGAATTGTGTGCGTACTCCACCCATGTCAATTGCTGCGACCAGGAGTGGGGGTTGCGTGAAGTCATGCATCGCAGCGCCTTCTCGAGCTCCTGATTAGCCCGCTCTGACTGCCCATTGGATTGGGGATGGAATCCGGAAGTCAGACTGACTGTGGCTCCCAGCAGGTGACAGAACTCCTTCCAAAAAGCGGAGGAGAATTGTGGACCACGGTCAGAAACAACATCCCTTGGCAGTCCGTGGATCCGGAAGACGTGTTCCAGGACCACCTGGGCGGTCTCCTTGGCGGTTGGGAGCTTGGGGAGGGGAATGAAGTGTGCCATCTTGCTGAAACGGTCAACGATGCTGAGAATGACGGTCATGCCACTTGAAGGGGGCAGCCCCGTGACAAAGTCAAGGGCGATGTGAGACCAGGGACGTCTGGGCACAGGCAGGGGCTGCAGCAATCCGGCTGGGGGGCTGGCAGGACGACTTGTGTTGGTTGCAGATGGGGCAGGCTTGGACGAATTCCCGTACATCCTTCCTCAGAGAGGGCCACCAGAACCTCTGGGCGAGCAGGTTGTAAGTGCGGGTGGAGCCAGGGTGACAAGCTAGGCGGGAGTCATGTCCCCACTGAATGACCTGGGACCTCAGGTCTTCGGGGACAAAAAGGCGGTCAGCTGGGCAAGTGCTGGGACCTGGCTGGTTACGGAGAGCCTCCAGCACCTGCTCCTCAACAGCCCAGGTCAGAGCTGCAACGATGCAGGGACTTGGCAGAATCGACACAGGGTCCTTGGAGGGGTGTCATCCTTCTGGAATTGACGGGAGAGAGGCGTCTGGCTTGGTGTTGCGTGATCCAGGCCGGTATGACAGAGTGAAATTAAACCTGGTGAAGAACAGGGCCCAGCGGGACTGCCTGGAGTTCAACCGTTTGGCCGTGCGGATGTACTCCAAGTTCTTATGATCGGTCCAAACGAGAAATGGAATGGTGGACCCCTCCAGCCAGTGACGCCACTCCTCCAAGGCAAGCTTCACAGCCAGCAGCTCACGGTTCCCTATGTCGTAATTGCACTCAGAGGGGACAACCGACGTGAGAAAAAGGCACAGGGATGGAGCTTCCTATCCTCCGCAGCCCACTGAGAAATCACAGCCCCAACTCCCACATCCGAGGCGTCCACCTCCACAATGAATTGCCGGTCCACATCAGGCATCTGGAGGATGGGAGCGGAGGTGAACCTCACCTTGAGGGTACTGAAGGCTTTGTCGGCTGCTGGGGTCCAGGTGAAGGGTTGCTTGGTGCTGGTTAGAGCAGTGAGAGGGGCAGCAACGGTACTGTAGTTCCGGATAAACTTCCTATAGAAGTTAGCAAACCCCAGAAACTGTTGCAGCTTCTTTCTGTTCTCCGGAACTGGCCATGAAGTGACTGCTGATACTTTGGCAGGATCCATTTGGATACTTCCTTCTGCCACTATGTACCCCAGGAAGGCCACTGTCTTGACGTGAAACTCACATTTCTCTGCCTTGGCGTAGAGGGAATTCTCCAGAAGACGATGAAGGACTTGCTGGACATGGCGGGTGTGTTCAGACAGGTTTCTGGAGTAAATTAAGATGTCATCCAGGTAAACGAAGACAAACTTGTTTAACATGTCCCGCAGTACATCATTCACTAGAGCCTGGAACACAGCAGGAGCATTGGTGAGGCCAAAAGGCATAACCAGATACTCGTAGTGGCCTGTTGGTGTATTGAATGCGGTTTTCCATTCATCTCCCTCCCGGATCCGCACTAGGTGGTAAGCGTTTCTGAGATCCAACTTGGTAAAAACAGTGGCTCCCTGGAGCAACTCAAAAGCAGAGGTGAGCAGAGGCAGAGGGTAACGGTTCTTCACTGTGATGTCGTTGAGTCCCCTGTAGTCGATGCAGGGGCGAAGAGATCCGTCCTTCTTCCCCCACAAAGAAGAAGCCAGCACCAGCAGGAGATGAAGATGAACGGATTAATCCTGCGGACAGAGAGCCATTGATGTAGTCCTCCATGGACTTTCTTTCAGGAGCAGACAACGAATAAAGACGACCCCCTTGGAGGAGCTGTTCCAGGGAGGAGGTCGATGGCACAGTCGTACGGTCGGTGAGGGGGCAGAGATGTGGCTCTTGCTTTGTTAAACACCTCTCTGAGACCATGGTAGCATTCTGGGACATTGGAGAGGTCAGGAGCGGAGTTAGTAGGTACTGGCCGAGGGGGTAGTGCGGCAGCAAGCAGGCAGGTTCGGTGGCAGTCCTCTCCCCACTCCCTGATCACCCCGGTCACCCAGTCGAGCTGAGGGTTGTGCCGGGCGGAGCCATGGGTAACCCAGGATGAGGGGTTGGCCTGGGAGAGGGGAGCAGGTGGAACTGGATAGTTTCTTGATGGTTTCCGGACAGACCCATCGAGACCGGGGCCGTGACATGAGTGACCGATCCGAGTAAGTGTCCGTCCAGTGCCCGGGCAGGAATAGGAGGTGTCAAACGGAGGTTCTCCAGTCCCAGTTGGCGTGCCAGCTTGATGTCCATTATGTTGGCTTCGGGCGCCAGAATCCACCAGAGCAGCCAGGGTGTGAGTTGAGTCAGAGAGGCGGAGGTGAACTTGCAGCAGGGGTTTGCGGTCGGAGGACTGGATGGTCATTGAACTCAACCGGACTCCCCCTACGCCCGGTGAGCTTCGGCCCTTTAAAGGGCAGGTTACCACACGATGTCCATCACCTCCACAATAGAGGCAGAGGTTTGAGGTGAAGCGGCGCTGGCGCTCTGCAGGAGTGAGGGAGGCTCGCCCAATCTCCATAGGCTCAGACTGATCAAGCTGACCTGGGTGAGTGGCAGTAGATGACAGGAGCCCAGTCGGATCTCTCCGAATGCCGGTAGTAGGTGGACCTTGGCGCCCCTCTCACGACGACGGGTCTGTATCCTTCTGTCGATCCTGACAGTCAGTGCGATGGCTTCATCAAGAGTGGAAGGCAGTTCATGGGAGACCAACTCGTCCTTGATATAGTCAGCCAAACTATGGAAGAACGCGTCCACCAACGATGGTGTGTTCCAAGAACTTCGTCTAGCCAGGGGTTCGGAAGTCGATGGAATGGTCTGCGACTGTACGTCTGCCTTGTCGAATACTGAACAGTTCACGAGACGCCTCTGCGGTGGGTGAATCCAGGTCAAACACCTTCAGCATCTCCTCAGCAAACAGGTCGAAGGTTGCACATGCGGGGGTTTGACGTTCGAACTCTGCTGTTCCCCAGAGTCGAGCTCGGCCCGTCAGGTGAGTGATGGCATACCCAACTTTAGCCCCTCCGTGGCGAAGGTCCTTGGCTGCAAGGAGAACTGAAGTCGGCAGCTAGTCAGGAATGGCCGGACCTGGGTTGAATCGCCGTTGAACCGCTCGGGGTTTCCAATCTTGGGTTCCGAGCAGCGGCTGCAATGACCGGGGCAGGTAACTCGGGGGCTGGGCTGGTGGGCAGACTGGCTGGGGTAAGGTTGGTGAGGAGTTGAATGATCATGGCGAGTTGTTGTTGCTGCTGCTGGAACTGCTGCTCATGCTCATCGGTTTCCATGTCGGGAAAGTGTGCGCTGAGTCCATAATGGTCGAGATCGTACTGTCACGATTCAGACAGACGACCAGAGGACCACAATTGCGTCACACCAGAAAGTTTATTAAACTTAAGGGAAAAGGGAAGTAGGGAGTGAATGAAGGCTCCAGGGGTAACAGGGATCCCGTCCAATGCGCTGGGTCTGTGCCCCCCCAGTGGCAGCGATGCGTCCTATGAAGCCGGTGGTGGGTGGTCCAGAAGTCCTGGGGGGGAGACACAGACACAACAGGGCGGAATGAAACCAGGCAGCAGTACAGTTCAAGGGAAATCCAAAATACGTAGTAGCAAGGCAGAAGGCTGGTCAGAGTTACCGGGATTGAAGAGTAGTCAGGAGTCGTAATGGCAGAAGCAGGTCTGGATCTCCTGAGGCAGAAGAGTATCCAAAAAACAGGCAGGTCGGGGTCACAAAACCAGGGTGAGCCAGAAGCGCGAGCAAACAGGTTCCGGGTGTGAGCTTTGCAGACGATCTGACACCGGAGAGCTGAAAGACAGGGCCTTAAATACTGGGAGAGGTTAGTGGGTAATGCAGCGCAGCTGGCAGAGTAATTAGAGCCGAGCAGAGCAGGGACAGGTGGAGCTAGTTAGGCTGAGTAGAGAGAGGGAGGTGAGCAGAGTGGAAGATAGTGGAAACAAATTAAGGTGGTAACCCGGTGGAGTGAGAGGGCTCATGACAATGCTATGCGGTTCGTAAGGCTAGCGTAGCTAACAAATTGTCAGCCAACATAACATGTAAAATAACTTCTTTGAAAAGTCATGACTTTATTAAATTGCTCAACATTTTCTTAACATTTGTCATAATTTTTTAAAGCGATGAATTTGTATCCAGTATCGTTGGATTTTGGCTGCATATTTTCCGACATTTTCTTCAAATCTGAAAATGATGTGAAGTCATGCCCATTTTTTGAAGAATTGCATTATGGGCAATAAAAGCACGGAAATAGTGTCCACTCCTTGTGTACTTCGTATTTTGGTGAATGTAATACGACATCCGGGATCATTTGGCATACTAACTATATCCATACTATGACCAATAAGCATACTACATACTAAATGTACATCCCAAATAGTATGGGTAGTGTGGTTAGTATGAGTATTTGAACACAGCTTATGTCTTATTACCCCTGTTCACTGGACAATGGTTCTTTACTGAAGTTATATGGAGGATCCATTGACATGTCACTCTTCATGGACACACAGCTGGGTACAGGAGACACTGGTCTCTCTTGTTTTTTATCTGACTCAGGAAGAAATAGTAATTAATGTTGTTGAGGAGTAATTATTATGTACAGTGCATTCGGAAAGTAGTCAGACTCCTTGACTTTTTCCACATTTTGTTACGTTACAGCCTTATTCTAAAATTGATTAAATAAAATGTTTTCCTCATCAATCTACACACAATACCCCATAATGACAAAGCGAAAACAGTTTTGTAGAAATGTTTGCCAATTTATAAAAGATAAAAAACAGAAATACCTTATTTACGTAAGTATTCAGACCCTTTGCCATAAGACTTGCAATTGAGCTCAGGTCATCCTGTTTCCATTGATCATCCTTGAGATTTTTCTACAATTTGATTGGAGTCCACCTGTGGTAAATTATATTGATTGGACATGATTTGGACAGGCAGATACCTGTCTATATAAGGTCCCACAGTTGACAGTGCATGTCAGAGCAAAAACCAAGCCATGAGGTCAACGGAATTGTCCGTAGAACACTGTGGCCTCCATCATTCTTAAATGGAAGAAGTTTGGAAAAACCAAGACAATTCCTAGAGCTGACAGCCTGGCCGAACTGAGCAATCGGGGAGAAGGGCCTTGGTCAGGAGGTGACCAAGAACCCGATGGTCACTCTGACAGAGCTCCAGAGTTCCTCTGTGGAGATGGGAGAACCTTCCAGAAGGACAACCATCTCTGCAGCACTCCATCAATCAGGCCAAGTGGCCAGACGGAAGCCACTCCTCAGTAAAAGGCACATGACAGCCTGCTTGGAGTTTGCCAAAAGGCACCTAAAAAACTCTCAGACAATGAGAAACAAGATTCTCTGGTCTGATGAAACCAAGATGTAACTATTTGGCCTGAATGCCAAGCGTCACGTCTGGAGGAAACCTGGCACCATCCCTACGGTGAAGCATGGTGGTGGCAGGATCGAGGGAAAGCTGAACGGAGCAAAGTAGAGAGAGATCCTTGATGAAAACCTGCTCCAGAGCGCTCAGGACCGCAGACAGGGGTGAAGGTTCACCTTCCAACAGGACAACGACTCTAAGCACAGAGCCAAGACAATGCAGGAGTGGCTTGGGACAAGTCTCTGAATGTCCTTGAGTGGCCCAGCCAGAGCCCGGACTTGAACCCGATTTAACATTTCTGGAGAGACCTGAAAATAGCTGTGCAGCGACGCTCCCCATCCAACCTGACAGAGCTTGAGAGGATCTGCAGAGAAGAATGGGAGAAACATCCCAAATACAGCTGTGCCAAGCTTGTAGCATCATACCCAAAAAGACTCAAGGCTGTAATCGCTGCCAAAGGTGCTTCAACAAAGTACTAAGTAAAGGGTCTCAATACTTATGTAAATGTCCTATTTCAGTGTTTTTTTATTTATACATTTGCAAAAATGTTTAAACCTGTTTTTGCTTAGTCATTATGGGGTATTGTGTGTAGATTGATGAGGAGAAAAACACTATTTAATCAATTTTAGAAATAAAGCTGTAACGTAACAAAATGTGGAAAAAGTCAAGGACTGAATACTTTCCGAATGCACTGTATGTATGTGGTATGTGTGTGGTTAAAAGTCTTATTACCCCTGTTCACTGGAAAAGTTGATTGGTGGTCCCATAGACCGGTCACTCTTCATAGACACACAGCTGGGTACAGGAGACACTGGTCTCTGCTGATGGACCCTGACAAAAACCAAGGAGATTATTTTTAGTCCGACTGGGGAAGAAATTGTTGTTTAGGGTGCTCAGATATCTGTATCAGGATTATGTAGGTGTGTGGTAAAACAAAGTCATATTACCCCTGTTCACTGGACAATGGTTCTTTACTGAAGTGAAATGGAGGATCCATTGACATGTCACTCTTCATGGACACACAGCTGGGTACAGGAGACACTGGTCTCTCCTGATGGACCCTGACAAACACAAATAGGTCAGTTAGGTTTAGTCTGACTGAGGAGGTGTTAAATCGTGTTATCATAACTAACTATATCCATACTATGACCAATAAGCATACTACATACTAAATGTACATCCCAAATAGTATGGGTAGTGTGGTTAGTATGAGTATTTGAACACAGCTTATGTCTTATTACCCCTGTTCACTGGACAATGGTTCTTTTCTGAAGTTATATGGAGGATCCATTGACATCTCACTCTTCATTGACACACAGCTGGTTACAGGAGACGCTGGTCTCTCCTGATGGACCCTGACAAAAACCAAGGAGATTATTTTGAGTCTGACTGGGGAAGAAATTGTTGTTGAGGGTGCTCAGATATCTGTATCAGGATTATGTAGGTGTGTGGTAAAACTAAAGCTGTGTTCGAATAAAGCATCTTACGACTTCATTAACAATGTCTATTGACAACGCACAACTACTATACCACTTAGCTAAGCATGACGTGAATAATCAAGTCAATACACGTTGGGTAGCTGGTATATAGTTAATGTACTGGCAAGTTCGATGTATTAGTAGCCAACTAACTTAGGTAGCTCGCTAACATACCAGTACATACAGGTTCCCTTGAAATCAGAATCCACCACTATTTACATTTAAGTCATTTAGCAGACGCTCTTATCCAGAGCGACTTACAGTTAGTGGGTGCATACATTTTCATACTGGCCACCCGTGGGAAACGAACCCTGGCATTGCAAGCGTCATGCTCTACCAACTGAGCTACACAGGACTCATACACTATCTCTCTGAGAAATACATGTTTGTGTGATGTTAGCTACAGTACCTTGCAAACAATATTTATCCCCCTTGGCGTTTTTCCTATTTTGTTGCATTACAACCTGTAATTTAAATGGATTTTTATTTGGAATTCATGTAATGGACATACACAAAATAGTCCAAATTGGTGAAGTGAAATGAAAAAAATAACTTGTTTCAAAAAATTATACAAAATAAATCACGGAAAAATTGGTGCGTGCATATGTATTCACCCCCTTTGCTATGAAGTCCCTAAATAAGATCTGGTGCAACCAATTACCTTCAGAAGTCACATAATTAGTTAAATAAAGTCCACCTGTGTGTAATCTAAGTGTCACATGATCTGTCACATGATCTCAGTATATATACACCTGTTCTGAAAGGCCCCAGAGGCTGCAACACCACTAAGCAAGGGACACCACCAAGCAAGCGGCACCATGAAGACCAAGGAGCTCTCCAAACAGGTCAGGGACAAAGTTGTGGAGAAGTACAGATCAGGGTTGGGTTATGAAAAAATATCAGAAACGTTTAACATCCCACGGACCACCATTAAATCCATTATTAAAAAAAGGAAAGAATATGTCACCACAACAAACCTGCCAAGAGAGGGCCGCCCACCAAAACTCACGGACAAGGCAAGGAGGGCATTAATCAGAGGCAACAAAGAGACCAAAGATAACTCTGAAGGAGCTGCAAAGCGGAGATTGGAGTATCTGTCCATAGGACCACATTAACATTTACATTACATTTTAGTCATTTAGCAGACGCTCTTATCCAGAGCGACTTACAGTAAGTGAATACATATATATATATATATATATATATATATATATATATATTTAAAAAAATATATATATTATACTAGCCCCCCGTGGGAATCGAACCCACAACCCTGACGTTGCAAACGCCATGCTCTATCAACTGAGCTACATCCCTGCCGGCCATTCCCTCCCCTACCCTGGACGACGCTGGGCCAATTGTGCGCCGCCCATGAGTCTCCCGGTCACGGCCGGCTGCGACAGAGCCTGGATTCGAACCAGGATCTCTAGTGGCACAGTTAGCACTGCGATGCGGCGCCTTAGACTACACTCCACAGAGCTGGGCTTTACGGAAGAGTGGCCAGAAAAAAGCCTTTACTTTCGCAAGCCACTGTACAAGCAACTGCTGTAATGATATGCTATGCGGTTCGTAAGGCTAGCGTAGCTAACAAATTGTCAGCCAACATAACATGTAAAATAACTTATTTGAAAAGTCATGACTTTATTAAATTGCTCAACATTTTCTTAACATTTGTCATAATTTTTTTAAAGCGATGAATTTGTATCCAGTATCGTTGGATTTTGGCTGCATATTTTCCGACATTTTCTTCAAATCTGAAAATGATGTGAAGTCATGCCCATTTTTTGAAGAATTGCATTATGGGCAATAAAAGCACGGAAATAGTGTCCACTCCTTGTGTACTTCGTATTTTGGTGAATGTAATACGACATCCGGGATCATTTGGCATACTAACTATATCCATACTATGACCAATAAGCATACTACATACTAAATGTACATCCCAAATAGTATGGGTAGTGTGGTTAGTATGAGTATTTGAACACAGCTTATGTCTTATTACCCCTGTTCACTGGACAATGGTTCTTTACTGAAGTTATATGGAGGATCCATTGACATGTCACTCTTCATGGACACACAGCTGGGTACAGGAGACACTGGTCTCTCTTGTTTTTTTATCTGACTCAGGAAGAAATAGTAATTAATGTTGTTGAGGAGTAATTATTATGTACAGTGCATTCGGAAAGTAGTCAGACTCCTTGACTTTTTCCACATTTTGTTACGTTACAGCCTTATTCTAAAATTGATTAAATAAAATGTTTTCCTCATCAATCTACACACAATACCCCATAATGACAAAGCGAAAACAGTTTTGTAGAAATGTTTGCCAATTTATAAAAGATAAAAAACAGAAATACCTTATTTACGTAAGTATTCAGACCCTTTGCCATAAGACTTGCAATTGAGCTCAGGTCATCCTGTTTCCATTGATCATCCTTGAGATTTTTCTACAATTTGATTGGAGTCCACCTGTGGTAAATTATATTGATTGGACATGATTTGGACAGGCAGATACCTGTCTATATAAGGTCCCACAGTTGACAGTGCATGTCAGAGCAAAAAACCAAGCCATGAGGTCAACGGAATTGTCCGTAGAACACTGTGGCCTCCATCATTCTTAAATGGAAGAAGTTTGGAAAAACCAAGACAATTCCTAGAGCTGACAGCCTGGCCGAACTGAGCAATCGGGGAGAAGGGCCTTGGTCAGGGAGGTGACCAAGAACCCGATGGTCACTCTGACAGAGCTCCAGAGTTCCTCTGTGGAGATGGGAGAACCTTCCAGAAGGACAACCATCTCTGCAGCACTCCATCAATCAGGCCAAGTGGCCAGACGGAAGCCACTCCTCAGTAAAAGGCACATGACAGCCTGCTTGGAGTTTGCCAAAAGGCACCTAAAAAACTCTCAGACAATGAGAAACAAGATTCTCTGGTCTGATGAAACCAAGATGTAACTATTTGGCCTGAATGCCAAGCGTCACGTCTGGAGGAAACCTGGCACCATCCCTACGGTGAAGCATGGTGGTGGCAGGATCGAGGGAAAGCTGAACGGAGCAAAGTAGAGAGAGATCCTTGATGAAAACCTGCTCCAGAGCGCTCAGGACCGCAGACAGGGGTGAAGGTTCACCTTCCAACAGGACAACGACTCTAAGCACAGAGCCAAGACAATGCAGGAGTGGCTTCGGGACAAGTCTCTGAATGTCCTTGAGTGGCCCAGCCAGAGCCCGGACTTGAACCCGATTTAACATTTCTGGAGAGACCTGAAAATAGCTGTGCAGCGACGCTCCCCATCCAACCTGACAGAGCTTGAGAGGATCTGCAGAGAAGAATGGGAGAAACATCCCAAATACAGCTGTGCCAAGCTTGTAGCATCATACCCAAAAAGACTCAAGGCTGTAATCGCTGCCAAAGGTGCTTCAACAAAGTACTAAGTAAAGGGTCTCAATACTTATGTAAATGTCCTATTTCAGTGTTTTTTTATTTATACATTTGCAAAAATGTTTAAACCTGTTTTTGCTTAGTCATTATGGGGTATTGTGTGTAGATTGATGAGGAGAAAAACACTATTTAATCAATTTTAGAAATAAAGCTGTAACGTAACAAAATGTGGAAAAAGTCAAGGACTGAATACTTTCCGAATGCACTGTATGTATGTGGTATGTGTGTGGTTAAAAGTCTTATTACCCCTGTTCACTGGAAAAGTTGATTGGTGGTCCCATAGACCGGTCACTCTTCATAGACACACAGCTGGGTACAGGAGACACTGGTCTCTGCTGATGGACCCTGACAAAAACCAAGGAGATTATTTTTAGTCCGACTGGGGAAGAAATTGTTGTTTAGGGTGCTCAGATATCTGTATCAGGATTATGTAGGTGTGTGGTAAAACAAAGTCATATTACCCCTGTTCACTGGACAATGGTTCTTTACTGAAGTGAAATGGAGGATCCATTGACATGTCACTCTTCATGGACACACAGCTGGGTACAGGAGACACTGGTCTCTCCTGATGGACCCTGACAAACACAAATAGGTCAGTTAGGTTTAGTCTGACTGAGGAGGTGTTAAATCGTGTTATCATAACTAACTATATCCATACTATGACCAATAAGCATACTACATACTAAATGTACATCCCAAATAGTATGGGTAGTGTGGTTAGTATGAGTATTTGAACACAGCTTATGTCTTATTACCCCTGTTCACTGGACAATGGTTCTTTTCTGAAGTTATATGGAGGATCCATTGACATCTCACTCTTCATTGACACACAGCTGGTTACAGGAGACGCTGGTCTCTCCTGATGGACCCTGACAAAAACCAAGGAGATTATTTTGAGTCTGACTGGGGAAGAAATTGTTGTTGAGGGTGCTCAGATATCTGTATCAGGATTATGTAGGTGTGTGGTAAAACTAAAGCTGTGTTCGAATAAAGCATCTTACGACTTCATTAACAATGTCTATTGACAACGCACAACTACTATACCACTTAGCTAAGCATGACGTGAATAATCAAGTCAATACACGTTGGGTAGCTGGTATATAGTTAATGTACTGGCAAGTTCGATGTATTAGTAGCCAACTAACTTAGGTAGCTCGCTAACATACCAGTACATACAGGTTCCCTTGAAATCAGAATCCACCACTATTTACATTTAAGTCATTTAGCAGACGCTCTTATCCAGAGCGACTTACAGTTAGTGGGTGCATACATTTTCATACTGGCCACCCGTGGGAAACGAACCCTGGCATTGCAAGCGTCATGCTCTACCAACTGAGCTACACAGGACTCATACACTATCTCTCTGAGAAATACATGTTTGTGTGATGTTAGCTACAGTACCTTGCAAACAATATTTATCCCCCTTGGCGTTTTTCCTATTTTGTTGCATTACAACCTGTAATTTAAATGGATTTTTATTTGGAATTCATGTAATGGACATACACAAAATAGTCCAAATTGGTGAAGTGAAATGAAAAAAATAACTTGTTTCAAAAAATTATACAAAATAAATCACGGAAAAATTGGTGCGTGCATATGTATTCACCCCCTTTGCTATGAAGTCCCTAAATAAGATCTGGTGCAACCAATTACCTTCAGAAGTCACATAATTAGTTAAATAAAGTCCACCTGTGTGTAATCTAAGTGTCACATGATCTGTCACATGATCTCAGTATATATACACCTGTTCTGAAAGGCCCCAGAGGCTGCAACACCACTAAGCAAGGGACACCACCAAGCAAGCGGCACCATGAAGACCAAGGAGCTCTCCAAACAGGTCAGGGACAAAGTTGTGGAGAAGTACAGATCAGGGTTGGGTTATGAAAAATATCAGAAACGTTTAACATCCCACGGACCACCATTAAATCCATTATTAAAAAAAGGAAAGAATATGTCACCACAACAAACCTGCCAAGAGAGGGCCGCCCACCAAAACTCACGGACAAGGCAAGGAGGGCATTAATCAGAGGCAACAAAGAGACCAAAGATAACTCTGAAGGAGCTGCAAAGCGGAGATTGGAGTATCTGTCCATAGGACCACATTAACATTTACATTACATTTTAGTCATTTAGCAGACGCTCTTATCCAGAGCGACTTACAGTAAGTGAATACATATATATATATATATATATATATATATATATATATATTTAAAAAAATATATATATTATACTAGCCCCCGTGGGAATCGAACCCACAACCCTGACGTTGCAAACGCCATGCTCTATCAACTGAGCTACATCCCTGCCGGCCATTCCCTCCCCTACCCTGGACGACGCTGGGCCAATTGTGCGCCGCCCATGAGTCTCCCGGTCACGGCCGGCTGCGACAGAGCCTGGATTCGAACCAGGATCTCTAGTGGCACAGTTAGCACTGCGATGCGGCGCCTTAGACTACACTCCACAGAGCTGGGCTTTACGGAAGAGTGGCCAGAAAAAAGCCTTTACTTTCGCAAGCCACTGTACAAGCAACTGCTGTAATGATATGCTATGCGGTTCGTAAGGCTAGCGTAGCTAACAAATTGTCAGCCAACATAACATGTAAAATAACTTATTTGAAAAGTCATGACTTTATTAAATTGCTCAACATTTTCTTAACATTTGTCATAATTTTTTAAAGCGATGAATTTGTATCCAGTATCGTTGGATTTTGGCTGCATATTTTCCGACATTTTCTTCAAATCTGAAAATGATGTGAAGTCATGCCCATTTTTTGAAGAATTGCATTATGGGCAATAAAAGCACGGAAATAGTGTCCACTCCTTGTGTACTTCGTATTTTGGTGAATGTAATACGACATCCGGGATCATTTGGCATACTAACTATATCCATACTATGACCAATAAGCATACTACATACTAAATGTACATCCCAAATAGTATGGGTAGTGTGGTTAGTATGAGTATTTGAACACAGCTTATGTCTTATTACCCCTGTTCACTGGACAATGGTTCTTTACTGAAGTTATATGGAGGATCCATTGACATGTCACTCTTCATGGACACACAGCTGGGTACAGGAGACACTGGTCTCTCTTGTTTTTTATCTGACTCAGGAAGAAATAGTAATTAATGTTGTTGAGGAGTAATTATTATGTACAGTGCATTCGGAAAGTAGTCAGACTCCTTGACTTTTTCCACATTTTGTTACGTTACAGCCTTATTCTAAAATTGATTAAATAAAATGTTTTCCTCATCAATCTACACACAATACCCCATAATGACAAAGCGAAAACAGTTTTGTAGAAATGTTTGCCAATTTATAAAAGATAAAAAACAGAAATACCTTATTTACGTAAGTATTCAGACCCTTTGCCATAAGACTTGCAATTGAGCTCAGGTCATCCTGTTTCCATTGATCATCCTTGAGATTTTTCTACAATTTGATTGGAGTCCACCTGTGGTAAATTATATTGATTGGACATGATTTGGACAGGCAGATACCTGTCTATATAAGGTCCCACAGTTGACAGTGCATGTCAGAGCAAAAACCAAGCCATGAGGTCAACGGAATTGTCCGTAGAACACTGTGGCCTCCATCATTCTTAAATGGAAGAAGTTTGGAAAAACCAAGACAATTCCTAGAGCTGACAGCCTGGCCGAACTGAGCAATCGGGGGAGAAGGGCCTTGGTCAGGGAGGTGACCAAGAACCCGATGGTCACTCTGACAGAGCTCCAGAGTTCCTCTGTGGAGATGGGAGAACCTTCCAGAAGGACAACCATCTCTGCAGCACTCCATCAATCAGGCCAAGTGGCCAGACGGAAGCCACTCCTCAGTAAAAGGCACATGACAGCCTGCTTGGAGTTTGCCAAAAGGCACCTAAAAAACTCTCAGACAATGAGAAACAAGATTCTCTGGTCTGATGAAACCAAGATGTAACTATTTGGCCTGAATGCCAAGCGTCACGTCTGGAGGAAACCTGGCACCATCCCTACGGTGAAGCATGGTGGTGGCAGGATCGAGGGAAAGCTGAACGGAGCAAAGTAGAGAGAGATCCTTGATGAAAACCTGCTCCAGAGCGCTCAGGACCGCAGACAGGGGTGAAGGTTCACCTTCCAACAGGACAACGACTCTAAGCACAGAGCCAAGACAATGCAGGAGTGGCTTCGGGACAAGTCTCTGAATGTCCTTGAGTGGCCCAGCCAGAGCCCGGACTTGAACCCGATTTAACATTTCTGGAGAGACCTGAAAATAGCTGTGCAGCGACGCTCCCCATCCAACCTGACAGAGCTTGAGAGGATCTGCAGAGAAGAATGGGAGAAACTTCCCAAATACAGCTGTGCCAAGCTTGTAGCATCATACCCAAAAAGACTCAAGGCTGTAATCGCTGCCAAAGGTGCTTCAACAAAGTACTAAGTAAAGGGTCTCAATACTTATGTAAATGTCCTATTTCAGTGTTTTTTTATTTATACATTTGCAAAAATGTTTAAACCTGTTTTTGCTTAGTCATTATGGGGTATTGTGTGTAGATTGATGAGGAGAAAAACACTATTTAATCAATTTTAGAAATAAAGCTGTAACGTAACAAAATGTGGAAAAAGTCAAGGACTGAATACTTTCCGAATGCACTGTATGTATGTGGTATGTGTGTGGTTAAAAGTCTTATTACCCCTGTTCACTGGAAAAGTTGATTGGTGGTCCCATAGACCGGTCACTCTTCATAGACACACAGCTGGGTACAGGAGACACTGGTCTCTGCTGATGGACCCTGACAAAAACCAAGGAGATTATTTTTAGTCCGACTGGGGAAGAAATTGTTGTTTAGGGTGCTCAGATATCTGTATCAGGATTATGTAGGTGTGTGGTAAAACAAAGTCATATTACCCCTGTTCACTGGACAATGGTTCTTTACTGAAGTGAAATGGAGGATCCATTGACATGTCACTCTTCATGGACACACAGCTGGGTACAGGAGACACTGATCTCTCCTGCTCCTCTTTCTCACCTGAGACAATATTTTTCGAAAAAGTGTCCCCCTCCTCTCTCTCTGCAGAGAGATTCATTTTAGAGGTTGTAACTCACTTCTCAGGAGGACAAATACTATTGTCCTCTGACCTAGATTAGCCCTGTGAACACACACCCGCCTACACCCATACAGAGAGAGAGAGACAGAGAGAGAATTAGAGAGTGTGTATCAATCATACACAATGCAGTCAAATAGCTACACACACTACCCAATTCAAGTGGCTGATTTCTGTAACATTTGTTGGCAATCAAGGAAGTGCATCACTGCGACAGTTTATGCATTTGCTAGCTATTGTTAGCAACTTTGCTAGCATGTATACCTAGCTGGCACATTTACAAGCCATAGCAGTGACAAAGATTAGTATAATTTAAATGAATGAGGTGGTCCTTTCTGCAAATAGTGTATTTTTTAAGGAACTTAGCTGGCTAGATAACACAGTTCGCAAACAGGACCAATAGTTGAATAGACATTAAGTATGCTACTCCTTTAGTCTCCCCTTTTCCCCATCTCTGCTCTACTCTTCTCTTTTCTTTCAATAACTTTCTATTTCCTTGTAGCAAGAAACTAAAACAGTCTGTAATGCTTACCATGTTTTCTTCTCTCTAAGATGGGTTCCTCGGTTTGAGAATGTCTCTGTAGACTGTAGCTTCTTTGTTTGGCTGCTCAAAGGAGAGAAGAGAATAATGAAGGGAGGGAAGCCAGGGCAGGAACAGTATTTCAATTCCGCCTTAAGGAAATTTGATAGCTAGATTAGCTACATTTGCTTGGTAAATTGTTGCTATGCCTCACCCCTCTCTCTGTGATCTAAATGCGCAACACCAAAGTTGTCCGAAGTGATTTAATAACAAACCAGGAAGAGATTTACGCCAGCTGTCTGCATGTGAAACCTTGTGAAACAGCCTGTTTTAAAACCTGGAATAAAATGGATTAAAGGTGGATTAACAAGTGACTCAGTGTGGAGTACAAACAAACAAAGCCTCCACTGTGATCCAACAGTTGTACATCTGATGAGAAAGGAAATATCTTTGCTGATACATTTAGATACTTTACGCCTACAGGAAATGGTAGTCTATTCTATTGTCAACATTACCATCAGATAATGCTTTGTATGTACAGTTCCCTGTAACAGTGTTTCTCTCCATCAGAGAGCACTGTTGTTTAGTGAATGGTGAGGTATGTTACCCTGCTCATCCTGGTCTGCCAAATCCTACTGACAATATACATTTTTA
This sequence comes from Coregonus clupeaformis, assembly GCF_020615455.1. Taxonomy (NCBI): domain Eukaryota; kingdom Metazoa; phylum Chordata; class Actinopteri; order Salmoniformes; family Salmonidae; genus Coregonus; species Coregonus clupeaformis. The sequence continues at coordinate 59,326,651 of NC_059214.1, forward strand.
CTTCTGCTACGTTTCTCTTTTTCAATATACCTTTTTACTTATCTCTATGGTTCTCTTTTTATATTGACTCTCTCTCTCTCTCTCTCTCTCTCTCTCTCTCTCTCTCTCTCTCTCCTGCTCTTTTTCGACCTCTCTCTTATGGATGATTTTCTAGTACATATGTTGTAGAATGAAACACCTATATGCCTTAAATGCTTATGGATTGGAGTAAAGGGGGGGGTAGAAGGATTACTTTATCCTATCCCAGGTATTCCTTAAAGAGGTGGGGTTTCAAATGTCTCCGGAAGGTGGTGAGTGACTCCGCTGTCCTGGCGTCGTGAGGGAGCTTGTTCCACCATTGGGGTGCCAGAGCAGCGAACAGTTTTGACTGGGCTGAGCGGGAACTATGCTTCCGCAGAGGTAGGGAGCCAGCAGGCCAGAGGTGGATGAACGCAGTGCCCTCGTTTGGGTGTAGGGACTGATCAGAGCCTGAAGGTACGGAGGTGCCGTTCCCCTCACAGCTCCGTAGGCAAGCACCATGGTCTTGTAGCAGATGCGAGCTTCAACTGGAAGCCAGTGGAGTGTGCGGAGGAGCGGGGTGACGTGAGAGAACTTGGGAAGGTTGAACACCAGACGGGCTGCGGCATTCTGGATGAGTTGTAGGGGTTTAATGGCACAGGCAGGGAGCCCAGCCAACAGCGAGTTGCAGTAATCCAGACGGGAGATCACAAGTGCCTGGATTAGGACCTGTGCCGCTTCCTGTGTAAGGCAGGGTCGTACTCTCCGAGTAAACAGAATGAACATGATTGATACTTTGTACTCCAGATGCATGCCTGGATAGTGAATATAGTCAATACAGAGTGTGATTGTTCTTTAACGTAGGTATGTATATTATTTTTTGAGAGCGTGTCCGAGTCACGCCACCAATATAAATGAGATAAGAGACAGAGGCCCCATTTAGAGAAACGCACGTAACCTTCGCGAGTAAACAACATGTGACACCGAAGGATGTTAATCATGTACATATAATGGAGTAACTGTGTAGGTTGTATAAGCATGACTATGCATTTGTGTCTGTATAAAAGGAGAGCTCTGAATCAGGGAAAACAGATGTTCTGCAGATCATATCGGCTTTCGTTGCTTTGTGTAATAAAAGTATATTTTCATTCTACAAAAACTATGGAAGAACTTTTGATTTTTAACAAGTATAGTAATAATTATCCACGACACTCTCTGTCTATGTGCACCATCACCACAATGCTGGACCTCAGTGGGGTTGCCATGTCTACCAGAAAGGATGTTACCATAGCAATGGCTCATTTAGGTGGGATACCATCGGATACCATAGGTTGGAGAGAGGAGAGGGGGAGTCTCCCTTACCAATTCACTCCACCTCCCCTCCCCCTGCTGTTCCCAAAGACATATACATGTCATATAGGGTCTGGTGAGGATGGGGGTTTGAGGTTAGGGTTTCTAGGAAGGGTTTAGGGGTGTTAGAGGTCTCGTTATGCCCGAGGGGGCTGGTCAGGCAGGGATGTACCAGTGGTTAATTGCTCCATTAGCAGGAACAGGGTAAATCTGTGGTGGAGCCAACTGTATTACAGTGATATCAACACCTCCTGGCACATGCCTGGGGGCAGTGGGAGGGGCGATTGGCACCAGGTGTATGTGTGTCTAATTAAAGTTGGGTTGGTTGCATGATGGTTGTTTAATTGATCCAGTCTGCATTCCCACACAGATTTATTTCTCTCTTTCTCTCTCTCTCTCTCTCTCGCGCTCTTTCTTCGCACTCACGTGTGTGTGTATTTAGCTGCTGTTTACTAGATTGTCTCTGAATATACAGCCTATGCATACCTCTGACACGCACATATTCCCCTGAGAGATCTCTCCACGCATTAAGCCTGTCACAAGATCATATATAAACACAATTGTACATTCTATAAATAAATACAAATCCTCTATGAACAATTTCATGAATTTATGTTTCAATAATGTTGATTTACAGTAGACCAGAATGCCTTATCAGTGATCTGTGCAGAAGAGAGTTGTCCAGGGCCGGCCATAGCCTTTTGGGGGCCCCCCCACCAAGCGGGCAAAACATTTTAGTGGCACCCCTCTTGGTGGCAGAGAGAAAAATTTAAGTTTGAAAGTTTATTTCCTGAAATTCTAAACATTTTGCCATTTCAAATTTTTTGTCATTTAGCAGACGCTCTTATCCAGAGCGACTTACAGTTAGTGAGTGCATACATTTTCATACTGGCCCCCCGTGGGAAATGAACCCACAACCCTGGAGTTGCAAGCGCCATGCTCTACCAACTGAGCTACACAGGGCCATGGGGTGTAGAGACATTTTTGCCATTTTAAAGCAAGTATTCTGCAGTTTTACAAATTTTTCCATGGGACAGAGAGAACATTTAGCAATTTGTCAAAGTCGCGTCAATTCAAATCTGGTATTAGGAACAAAAGAGGTCAACACGACTTCTAAGGTATACTAGTTATTTTAATTAATGCAAAAACCTTCAATGGTAAATATGATGTTTCGTATATACGGGCTCTTTGAAATACCTCGCAGGGCATTATCAGAGAACTAAAAGACATTGTTCCAGATCCAATACTCAAATACTCTGACAGAGGGAATTTCCCACTTCTCTGCTGGCCAATTAGAGTAGAGGCTTGAGCGTGGTTTAAACTTTACTCAGCCAATCCATTGATTCAGGGGTTGGTCTCATCTCCTCGGCGCCATTTGTTGCACACTTCAGCCAGGCACAAGATTATCATAACAACCTATCATAGTGAGAAGAGCCAGCTCCCTTAGACATCATTCCTATGTCAAAGGAAGGCTCACAGATCACAAATAACTATTATAGTCTAGCATTTGAAGACACAATCCTTATCTTATTTTACCCCCTAAAACAGCTCTTCACATCAATCACAGCCTTGCCAGGTGTCACAGCCTACATTAGCCCAGTCAAGACTGCATTCTTTCTAAGTTAGTCATCCCATCAATTTAGGAGAATAATAAATCCCCAATAATCCCCCTTTTCACACCTAATAAGGTGTGATTCAAAAAATAAGAAAACACAGATTGTCATTCATTATAATACAATACAAACAAAAAATCACACTTTTATTAATAGGCCATAATGATACTAAAAATAAAACCCTCAGTCCATCTGCACCCAACTTGCAAATTATTACCAGTCATCAAAGAACATCAAACCATATAACACAGGATTAATAGAACACAAAACATAGAACTATTAAAACATAAAGTTTAATGTCTTGGATGGTTAGTAGGATTTCATCACCTTTACATGCACCCCCTTTTGACCCCTGCACACCCCTTATCATTGAAAACCTAGCTGCTTTAGAAGCATCTCCTATTACATATGGATAGCCTCTACGCCATTCCCAGAAGGTGCCAACATTTGTAATCATAAAATCCCAATATGGACACCACTTTCCCCCACACAGATAAGTACCTCTCTTTAACACATGGGGATACATTTTGTTACAGTTTTCCTTCTGGTTCCAATTGCAACCAGTGTCCCCAATTCCACTAGCCCTATTCCTCCATGACCAGATCTTACATGGTTCTAGGGACATCACTTGAAATTCCCCTTCTTGTAAGGTAATAACTATATTATGATACTGACTGGAAGTCACTGTTCCCCATAGGGCCAGCCCCGCTACTAACCATAACATCCTCCCCGTCTGCAGCCAAGTCCTGTTGTACTTGATCTAGAGTTCTTCCTGGAACTATATCTTTGGCACAATGTGTTCTGTGGTACCACACGTCCTTCTTACTTGTGTTCACCCTCAGTGAGTGACTTGATACCTCTTTCACCTGAAAAGGCCCTTCCCACCTTGGCTCCGTCCACTTCCTGGAATGCACCTTCACTCTCACCCAATCTCCCACCAGGATGTCTCTGTTCTCGTCCGTGGTTTCAACAGCAGGAGTGCGCACTTCCACCACCTGTTTAGACAATCTTTCAACAAGAGAAATTAGTGCCTGCATGTAGTCTGTGTATCTGATTTTTGCAATATCTAGCCTAGGCATACTAAGATTGTCTGTTGGTGGCCCTGGCATTCTGCGTCCTGTCATAAGCTCATGTGGAGTCAAGTGGGTATCAGACCCAGGTGAATTTCTCATTGACATTAGAGCAAGGGGTAGGGCATCTACCCATTTCAGTTTAGTTCCGGCCATGATTTTGGCCATTTTTCGTTTCAGCGATTGGTTAGCTCTTTCTACGAGTCCCTGCGATTGGGGGTGGTATACTGACCCAAACTTGTGGGTGATTCCTAGGGCCTGCTCTACCTCCCTTAGGTGTTTATTCTTGGAAATGGGTACCGTTGTCGGAACGGACCATTCGCGGGACCCCGAACCTTGGAATGAGGTCTCGCCTCAGCCACTTAATCACGGCCTTTGCGTCTTCTCTTGCTGTGGGGATGGCTTCCACCCATCTGGTGAATCTGTCCACCATTACTAACAGGTACCTTTTTCCTTCCACTTTGTTGTCCTGTCCCATGTCCGTGAAATCTATGCATATGTCTTGAAATGGTGCATCAGGTATTGGGAAGCTGCCTATCACTGCTCCAAGTGACACTTTGTTGTTGTATTGTTTGCACACTTCACAGCTCTCTGATGTCTCTCTTGCCATGTCCAACATGTGTGGATGCCACCATGCTTTCTCAACTGATTTTGCGACACTTTTCCATCCTCCATGAGCCTTCTCATGCTCTTCCCTTAAGATTGATCTGAGGAGTTTTGCCAGTCCCACTGTTTTTCCTGTGTGAGATCTCCAAATCCCATGATGGTCTTGCCTTGCTCCCTGTCTGCTCCATACGTTCTGTTCGTAGGCGCCTGCTGCTTCTTGCAACTGTCTTACTGTGTCTGTCGTCAACTCCTCCTGTTCTTGAGTGGCTCGTTTCACCATCTGCTGGGCATTGTATCCTCCTGCATCTTTTGCTGCTTGATCAGCCCGATCATTTCCTTCTCGCACTCTGGTGCTTTCTCTGCTGTGACCTTTGCACTTCATTATTGCCACTCGTTTGGGAAGCTGGATTGCATCAATTAACTTCTGTACTTCAATCTTGTGTTTGATGGGCTCATTTGAGCTGGTCACAAATCCTCTCCTCATCCACTGTGGTCCATCAATGTGTGCAATCCCATGTGCATAGGCAGAGTCTGTGTAGATGTCCACATTCTTTCCTTCACTTAGTTGTAGAGCTCTCCTCAACGCCCTAAGTTCAGCTAGCTGTGCTGAAGCTTCATTGGGACCAAGTTTCTCTGCTTCCATTACTTCATGTCCTCCTTCTGTCTTGTTTCACCACTGCATAGGCAGCAGTGTTTCCTACCTTTGGGTCTTTTGACCTGTAGCAGCATCCATCAGTGAACAGGGTGATTTTGTTCCCCTCCAAGGGTGAGTTTTGCAGGTCCATTCGGACTTTGATCTGTTTGGCTGCTCTATCCTCACAGACATGTGGTTCTCCAAGACCCATACCATCGGTCATATTGGTTGCTGTTGTCACATATGTAATGTGCTTTGCAGTGATGGCCTTTGTTATGCTGGATTTTCTTTTACTGGACAGTGTGAAAAGTTTGGAGCCTATAAAAGCGGTCACCCCATGATCTGTATTGATTTCAAGTGGATGTCTCATCACAATGTGGTCTGTTTTACCTATAGCTTTTGCAATGGCAGCCATGTGTCTGGCACAGTCAGTCTGTCCTGTTTCAATGTTGTCCAGTTTCGCGCTATAGTAGTGTAACACTCTTCTTTCCCCCTTTTGTTTCTGATACAGGATGGAATGTACATAACCATCCTGCTCAGAAACATCCAAACAGAATGGCGTGGTGTAATCGGGTAAGGACAGTGCTTCAGCCTGTGCCAGCGTCTGTTTGAGTTGGATTAAAGCTGCCTCTGCTTCCGGAGTCCACTTAAGGACTGCTGTGAGGTTTCTGTTTCCTGCTTCTCTCAAGATTGCCCGCAGTGGTTCCACTTTAAGACAGTATTCTGGCACGTGCGTTCTGCTATATCCAGTAAGGCCAAGAAATGACAAAAGGTGTTGTACAGTAGTAGGTTTGGGATGTTCCAAGATGGAGGTTCTCTGAGCCACAGACACAGCTTGTCCCTTCCCTGACAGCACTCTTCCCAGGAACTGGACACTTCTCCGACAGCACTGCACTTTCTCTTTCTTTACCTTGTATCCCTTTTTGGCCACCAACAGGAGAAGGGACTTGGTGGCCTGCAAACAAGACTCAGCAGTGGGTGCTGCCAACAGAAGATCATCAACGTATTGGAGTAGTGTCACCCCCTCAGGTAATGTTAGTTCTTCCAAGTGGCTCTTCAGGATAGCGTTGAAGATTCCCGGGGAATCACGGTAGCCTTGTGGAAGTCGGGAATACGTAAATTGCTGCCCTCTATAGGTAAATGCAAAAAGTGGCTGGGACTCTGGATGTAATGGGATGCAGAAAAATGCATTGGCGAGATCCACTACTGTAAACCAATCTTGGGTGGGTGAAATGTTCTGTAGGGCCAGATATGGGTCTGGTACAGGTCGAACATCTGGTACAGTTACTTCGTTGATTGGTCTGAAGTCCTGCACCATCCTCCATTTCCCAGTGTCACCTTTCTTTACTGGAAGGATGGGTGTATTCCACACAGAACATGTTGGATATATAACCTGTCCTTTTTGGAGTCCTGATATCGTAGGCTCAATACCCCTCGTCTTCTCTTCACTGAGAGGGTATTGAGATTTGTGAACTGGGATAGTGAGTTCACTTCCTTCTCGAATGGAGACAACCACTGGTTCTACATCAACCAGCCCCACATCTTCAGCACTTGTTGTCCACAGTTCCTCTGGTAGTTGATTGAAAATGTTAGGAGTATCCGGATGATCAGTCATCTCCCTGCCATGGTAACGTGATCTCCTCACAACCTCTGGTTTTGACACATCATCCACATTGAGTTTAATTCTCCATACTTGATTTCCCTCAAGGAATGCGCTTTCCACTTTGTAACAAGAGGTTTTGTTCCACCGTAGGCAACTTGCTGCCTTTACCGCTGGTCCCAGAGATCTTGCCTCATATCCAAATCCCACGAGAAGGGTAACATGCGGCATGGAATCATTAGGAAGAGCAAACCATTTGTCTGTGAGTACCACGTCTCCATCCATGACCATGCAGCTGGTAGCCACTCCTTCTTTGAGTATGTACATATAATTGCTGGTCACAATCGGGCGCCTATCGTCCATTTCCTCCTCCCAGGCTTCATCATATGCTTCATCCAAGTCCCTGGTATAGTTCATTGTCATGTGCGGAGGGTCCTCAGGTGGATAGTATGCATTTAAGGTCTGTATCCAGGCCTTCCATAGTTGGAACTCTCTGTATACTCGGGGAGCATCAGGGTCAGTATCCATGAGCTTCAGCCAGTAAACATATGCTTCCTCCTCATCTTCCTCGTTTAGGTGTGTTCCCACATATAGCATGTGAGGGGGGTCGGAGAGTTTTTTCATGATTACTGGCATGAGATCATCTATGGGCGTGATGGATGCATGTAGACCCTCCTGGTACAAAAGATACTACATCCCAGTTTGGAAAGCAGGTCCCTCCCCATGAGCCCCATTGAGCATTCCGGGTTGTATAGAAACTGATGGGTAACCTGTTGGTCATCCCATACAACCTCCAATGGAACTGTGTATGGCTTTCTCATAATAGCCCCAGAAACCCCAGAGAAAGCTTGTGTTTTTGTAGTGAGTTGATATGTTGCTTGTACAGAAGACCATGTACATCCTGTATCAATCAGCATATTATGTTGTCTTCCTCCAATCGAACATGTCACTATCGGCTCTGAACCTGGTGGGAAAGTGTAAATGTTGGTGGTGGGATCCTTATGGGTTTCTGGGCAGCTTCATTGGTAGTTATGTTCATCACCCAGCCATGACATGCTGGGCAGGAAGGCAGCGTTAGGCACTGCTGGGTCCTGTTTTCGGTTCTGCTGATGTGGTGGTTGGTGCTGCTGGACTGGCATTCCTCCTCCTTGCCAGTTTCCCCATCCTTGCTGGTATCTCGGTGCTTGTCTTCTGGACTGTCCCATGTAACCCCTCCCTCTTTGTTGTCCCTGTCTTGGGAGATAACAGTGTCTTGCCAGGTGGCCATGCATCCCACAGTTAAAACACCCTTGGTCAGCGTATCTAGGGGTGTATCCCTGTTGTCGTGGTGGTATATAGGATTGCTGGTATGCGGGTGCACCATATCCAGGAGGACCAGAAGGTGCCATCATTCCCGACATTGCCTGTATTACAGCAGTAACTGCAGCAGTAGTATCATTTCCGGGTGCAGGAGTGGTAGGATTAGATGTTGGGGTACTGGTTACCACCATTTGTTTTCCCGGCTTGTCCTCTGTCAGTTGCTTCTTCAGAACCTTTTTCTGAAGTTGTTTGAGTTCATCCTCTTCCTTTCGCTTACCCTCTCTCCATCGTTCCACATGGTGTTGTGCTATCTCGGTAAATTCCGGAATTGATTTTGCGGTGATTGCCACAACTTTTTCACATTCAGCTCGAGCCTGATCCGGGAGTCCCCCCAAGCAGTTTGTCAGGAAGAGGTGCTTCATGGTGTCTTTTCCTGGTTCTTCATTCCATGCTTGCCTCCAGAGGCACTTAGCCCTCTTCATATATGCTGGTATGGTTTCATCGTCATTCAATATCAGAGTTCTCATCAGTTCGGGTCTGGCCTGGGTAGGATACTTCCTCCTTATGACATCCCATATGTCACTGCGGTGGGGGTCAAATCTTGTAGCCGACCCCACTTGCCCTCTCAGTCCCCCAGAGGTCATTATCTCTCTGCATTCCTGGTCTCCCATACACCTGTTCATTACAGTAACCATATCACCTATGGTGAGTTCATCCGCTGCTGTGAGACTCTCAGAAGACTTCACCCATCTGTGTCCAGATTCTTCAGGTTGGGGGAGACTGTCCACCAGTGTCTGTATGTCTCTGTGGGACCATGGCTTGTAAACTGAGACCCCCTCTGGGGTCTCCCTCAACGGGTACTGCCCCCCTTTGTGTCCTTCTCTGGACTGGGCCCTGGCTCGGGTATGGTATGCGGGTCCACCATTGTTGTCCCATTTGTCTCCATCAAAAGCTCCACATATGAGTTTTTGTTGTTTCCCTCTTTCCTCCTCACTCTCTTCCCCGTCTCTGAGGTCAATACAGTGTCCCCTTACTGGTGAGCGTTCACTTTCACTTCCGTTCTTGTTCGCTTCGAGCTCCATTTTTAACTTTTGCAATTGTGCTTCCTGGTGTCGTACTTCCTCTTTTATCATCTTCAACTCTTCCAGTCGTTCTTCATCTCTCTGTCTCTCAAGTCTCTCTCTCCTTTCCCCTTCTTCAGCATCCTTGTTTCGTTGCCACTCCCCCTGGGCTAGACCACCCCTTACGTTTCCTCCAGTTAGGCTCATTCTCTCTTCCTTCTCACTCTCACCGTCTCCGTCAATACTCCCTCCTCCTTCTGTTCCGCATCTGTTCCCCGTCTCTCCCTCAATTCTACTCAGTTCAAACACTCCTTTTTCTAGCGCTCTTGTAGCTTTTAAAAGTACATCCACTTCTCCCCTTCTGTCAGTCATATCGCTCTTTCTGACCCACATTCCTTCTTCCCCCTCATCTGTCCTTTGTTGATAGTGGACTTTTCCCGCTATATCCAGAACCGGAGCCATTGTTTTTGGGTGGTCTTCATATGGTGGTGGCGCTTTTGGTAAGCGTGGGTATAAACGGGTCCTTTCCTTTTGTCCTGTTTTCTCCGCATACAGTTTCTTCAATTTTCCAAGCATTGCTAGGCCAATCCTCTCCTTTAGCTTTGCTTTCTCCATTGCGTCTTTAATTTTGCCACTGCGGGGCTCTCCTTCACTTTTCCATTCGCCTTCTGCTTTCTGGGTTTTCCGTTTCAACGTCTCCAGTATTCTCCCTGGTTCGCCTTCTACAGGCACTCCATCGGGGGGCAGTATACAACCATCGTCTATCCATACTCTATAAAGTTTTTCTCCCCGCCTGCTCCATTCTTTTCCATCTTTTCCTCCGTTTGTTTCAAGTGTGGATTTTAGAGCCTTCAATATTCTTTCCGCTTCTCCGCTGGTAGTCATGTTTTTTCGTTTTAATTTGTAATATTCGTCCGCTATTTAGTTATTTAAAGTACATCTATCTATTATTCCCACCTAATTAGTTAAACTCGGCGCCAGGTTATTTCAACCTTAATTGTTTGAAAGCAGTATTCTTACAGTGCCACACATCAAATGGTAAATTGAAGGAATAAACCCAAGTGTTTCAATTATTTAACCAATGTGGCGATACATCAAATTAAACGCCACACATCAATTGGTAAATTGAACGAATAAACCCACGTTTTTCAATTATTTAACCAATGTGGCGATACATCAAATTAAACGTCACACATCAATTGGTAAATTGAACGAATAAACCCACGTTTTTCAATTATTTAACCAAAGTGGCGATACATCAAATTAAACGCCACACATCAATTGGTAAATTGAACGAATAAACCCACGTTTTTCAATTATTTAACCAATGTGGCGATACATCAAATTAAACGCCACACCATATCACTTCAATTTACTTATTTAAAACCAGTATTACGCTATGTTAAACATCAAATGTTATATTTCAAATATATCAGTTCAAACGTTTTAGTTCAGTCACACTCATTCATCACTTTTCATTTCATGTTTTCGATTGTTACTGACGGGTTATATGGTTTGAGTAACCACAAATCCAACATTTATTCCCAAATTATACCGTTTGGACAGCCACAAACGTCTTTTGATTCCCAATTTGTTTTCTATCAAGGTATACAGGTTTATCATTCACACTTTCATGCATACGACAACACTCGCACTGTCTAACTTTTATAGTACCTCCTATTGGTGTATTTTGTTAACGTTTGCACACTTTAAACTTTATTTCCTAATTGTAATTCTCATTATTTACTGTTTTAAAATATCCTTTGTATTCACAGTCAAAAATGGTACACAGTTAAACGTAGTATACAGTTATCACACAGCAAAAATAGTACACAGTTATCACACTCACTCACAATACACAGTCATAATCCTATCATACAGTCAAATATGTCACACAGTCATAAATGACACACTTATATTCCACACACAATCAATGTGGGCACACAGCCGCGTCTATTTTATTCAAAACACTGTGCTGAACCTAGCCGCAACCCTTAGTTACGGACCTTGCCAGTCACCAGTATTACAGCCGCGTCTATTTTATTCAAAACACTGTGCTGAACCTAGCCGCAACCCTTAGTTACGGACCTTGCCAGTCACCAGTATTATCTAAAATTTCCCGAACCTAGCCGTATCTCAGTTACGGACCTTGCCGGTGTAATTCTCCGAACCTTAGTCGTACTGTCGTAGTTACGAACCTTGTCGATAGCAATTACTTAAGCCAATTATTCCCTATATCTTCCGAACCTTAGCCGTATGTCGCAATTACGGACCTTGCCGGTAGATGTCAGTATTGTCTCCTGAACCTAGCCGTATCTTAGCGGACCTTGCCGGTAGAATCAACACTCTCTGGTACCATGGTTTTAAACATCACATTTAGCAAAGGTTTGCATGTCACAATATTGTGCTTATCTACTCATAATAGTTTCATAATTTAGTTCACTTACATCAGACAGGTGTTTCACAAAATTAATTTGGATAAAGCCAATGTGCAGATCTTTGGTTATTTAACAACAGGTATCTGCTTACCTTTTTAGAAGCCCGGGCAGTTTGTGAAACACACGGTTCGATGAAAGAGTTGACCAAATGGGCCGGACAGTATCCAGCGAAGTCCCTTCTACCAGACCGCGTCGGGGTCACCAATTGTCAAAGTCGCGTCAATTCAAATCTGGTATTAGGAACAAAAGAGGTCAACACGACTTCTAAGGTATACTAGTTATTTTAATTAATGCAAAAACCTTCAATGGTAAATATGATGTTTCGTATATACGGGCTCTTTGAAATACCTCACAGGGCATTATCAGAGAACTAAAAGACATTGTTCCAGATCCAATACTCAAATACTCTGACAGAGGGAATTTCCCACTTCTCTGCTGGCCAATTAGAGTAGAGGCTTGAGCGTGGTTTAAACTTTACTCAGCCAATCCATTGATTCAGGGGTTGGTCTCATCTCCTCGGCGCCATTTGTTGCACACTTCAGCCAGGCACAAGATTATCATAACAACCTATCATAGTGAGAAGAGCCAGCTCCCTTAGACATCATTCCTATGTCAAAGGAAGGCTCACAGATCACAAAGAACTATTATAGTCTAGCATTTGAAGACACAATCCTTATCTTATTTTACCCCCTAAAACAGCTCTTCACATCAATCACAGCCTTGCCAGGTGTCACAGCCTACATTAGCCCAGTCAAGACTGCATTCTTTCTAAGTTAGTCATCCCATCAATTTAGGAGAATAATAAATCCCCAATAAATTGTATTACACATTTCATGCAAATCTACACATTTTGCCATGGGGCAGAGAGACATTTTAGCAGTTTTAAAGCTTATTTCCTGCAATTTTTCCATGGGGTGGAGATTCTTTTTTTCTTCCGTTTTAAAGCTAATTTCTTACAATTCCACACATTTTGCCATGACTTATGTCATGTTAAAGGGAAATTTCACCACTGCTCTATTTCACTCTTTATGTCCATTAATATGTTATTAACATATAATATGTGTCATACATGCAAATACAGTGGGGAAAAAAAGTATTTAGTCAGCCACCAATTGTGCAAGTTCTCCCACTTAAAAAGATGAGAGAGGCCTGTAATTTTCATCATAGGTACACGTCAACTATGACAGACAAAAATAGAAAAAAAAATCCAGAAAATCACATTGTAGGATTTTTAATGAATTTATTGGCATATGATGGTGGAAAATAAGTATTTGGTCAATAACAAAAGTTTCTCAATACTTTGTTATATACCCTTTGTTGGCAATGACACAGGTCAAACGTTTTCTGTAAGTCTTCACAAGGTTTTCACACACTGTTGCTGGTATTTTGGCCCATTCCTCCACGCAGATCTCCTCTAGAGCAGTGATGTTTTGGGGCTGTCGCTGGGCAACACAGACTTTCAACTCCCCTCCAAATATTTTCTATGGGGTTGAGATCTGGAGACTGGCTAGGCCACTCCAGGACCTTGAAATGCTTCTTACGAAGCCACTCCTTCGTTGCCCGGGCGGTGTGTTTGGGATCATTGTCATGCTGAAAGACCCAGCCACGTTTCATCTTCAATGCCCTTGCTGATGGAAGGAGGGTTTCACTCAAAATCTCACGATACATGGCCCCATTCATTCTTTCCTTTACACGGATCAGTCGTCCTGGTCCCTTTGCAGAAAAACAGCCCCAAAGCATGATGTTTCCAACCCCATGCTTCACAGTAGGTATGGTGTTCTTTGGATGCAACTCAGCATTCTTTGTCCTCCAAACATGACGAGTTGAGTTTTTACCAAAAAGTTATATTTTGGTTTCATCTGACCATATGACATTCTCCCAATCCTCTTCTGGATCATCCAAATGCACTTCAGACGGGCCTGGACATGTACTGGCTTAAGCAGGGGGACACGTCTCGCACTGCAGGATTTGAGTCCCTGGCGGCGTAGTGTGTTACTGATGGTTGGCTTTGTTACTTTGGTCCCAGCTCTCAGCAGGTCATTCACTAGGTCCCCCCGTGTGGTTCTGGGATTTTTGCTCACCGTTCTTGTGATCATTTTGACCCCACGGGGTGAGATCTTGCATGGAGCCCCAGATCGAGGGAGATTATCAGTGGTCTTGTATGTCTTCCATTTCCTAATAATTGCTCCCACAGTTGATTTCTTCAAACCAAGCTGCTTACCTGTTGCAGATTCAGTCTTCCCAGCCTGGTGCAGGTCTACAATTTTGTTTTTGGTGTCCTTTGACAGCTCTTTGGTCTTGGCCATTGTGAAGTTTGGAGTGTGACTGTTTGAGGTTGTGGACAGGTGTCTTTTATACTGATAACAAGTTCAAACAGGTGCCATTAATACAGGTAACGAGTGGAGGACAGAGGAGCCTCTTAAAGAAGAAGTTACAGGTCTGTGAGAGCCAGAAATCTTGCTTGTTTGTAGGTGACCAAATACTTATTTTCCACCATAATTTGCAAATAAATTCATTAAAAATCCTACAATGGGATTTTCTGGATTTTTTTTTCTCAATTTGTCTGTCATAGTTGACGTGTACCTATGATGAAAATTACAGGCCTCTCTCATCTTTTTAAGTGGGAGAACTTGCACAATTGGTGGCTGACTAAATACTTTTTTGCCCCACTGTACGAGCGTTTATGTAACTCACCGGGAGAAACGGGCCAGCAGCATTGCTTGGTTGTAAGCAAACGACAATATCCAGAATTCATAGCGATTTCAGGACGTGGAGGAACGCCCCGTGGAGGTGTGAGAAATATCAAAATGTTTGTGTTTGTAGCCAGCATTTTCAGCCAGAAGATTTCGAAATGGAACTGAAGTCTCAACTGATGGGGTTGCCATGTCGTCAAACATTGAAGGGTGATGCCATTCTATCAATTTTCCCCCTTCACTTCAAAGAGGGAACTATCCGATCAGCCATTATCAATCAGCTCAGCAGAAAATAAGTCAAGCTGAGGTAATGTAGCTAACGCTACCTAGCTAATTAGTTGGCTAGCGAACTACATTTGATATCTAAACCAAAATCTAGCTAGCTTTCATAATACGCTGGATAGACATTCCAAAACATATCAATGTAATTAGGCAGCTGCTATCTGGCGCTGTGATCTGTAACTTTGTAAGCTAACGTTAGCTACATGACTGTGTTCTATTTAGAGTCGGACCCCATCAACATCTGCAGAGGCTTCAACATCAAGCTCAGCACCAGGAACTAGTGTAAGTCACCTTCTAAAATCTACAAAATCTTTCCATGGCTCCATGATGAGCAAATAAATATACTGGAGTTGGGCATAAACGTGGTACTTTCAAGACAATTGTGAACAACAAAAAAAGGTAATATCATGATGTCAGTGATCTTCAGGTTGGAAAGTCGGAGCTGTAGAAAGAGGCCAGAGTTCCCTACTTAGAATTCCAAGTTGGATGACTATTCAAAAAGTTTTTTCAGAGTTGGAGCTAGTGTTTTTCCGAGTTCCATTAGTTGTCTTGAACGTATTGAAGACAGAGATTTCAAAGTCCCGAGTTGTTTTGAGCGCAGCAATGGTCTGTGTCTTGTTGTCATAGTTGGTGTGTTTAGAAGTAGGCTACAACTTCTACTGTAGTTTTCTCTGTATTATGGAGGCTTAGTTGATTGTTCATGCAAGGCTTAAGTCTAAATTGGAGAAAAGGAGGTATTAACAAAAGGATTGGAAGGGTGTGGGAGACTGACTGGTGTCTGTTGGAGGTGGGTATTGTGTGTGAAGGTTAGTATGCTTGATCTATTGAGGGGATGGGTGGATATAGTACCTTGTTTGAGTGTGTATTGATGGGGGGAAAGTAGTAAAATGTTGGCTAATCACTGACTACTGTGTGACCTACAGAATAAGCCTGCTGCTGATGACCTTGACACCAGCTTTAGTATTGCAGAGCCTGTAGACCCCTTTCAGCCTGGAAAAAGCTCAAGCTCAACATCATCTGACTTTGAAACAAGCCAGGACAGCCAAAGGTATTTATGAAAGGACAATACCCTATTGAGAAAACAAAATCCCCAATACACTAAACTGTCTACAAGGGAAGTGCTCCTCAAACTTTTCACACCCTTGCAGTCAGTTCTTTGGCATGGGGGAAGAGGGCCTGTTAGTATACTCTTCTAGCCTATTCACTCTGTTGTTGGCAGTGCTTGTCTATTCAACAGCACAACTGTAGGTGCTCATACACAACAATACACAACTTTCTACAAGTCAAGCCCCCCACAAACTTTTCACGTCTTTGCTAACAGTCCATCTCAATGCCCCATTATTGACTGAGTGTAACAAAAACACATTTCAGTCTACTGTACCCTTTTTTGTTTACAGATGAACATAGTTTATTGTATGGTTACATATTCTTGTGATCAGTCTTCACATTTTACACATCCTCATGATCAGTCTTCATGTCTTTCCAGGAGACTTGCAGTACAAACCAATCCTCTGCAAGATGTCGAAGCAGTGGGTGGTGAAGAAAGTGTACAAGAGGCTTGTCCACCTGGCTGTGGAGTGCAGAAATGACCAGATGGTTGTCTACAAGGAGCCAGAGTCACAGCCCCCCAAACCCAGCCAGAGTCACAGCCCCCCAAACCCAGCATCCCTGCCTACATCGCCAACATCGATTACAGCCTCAAGTCTTCTTGGGTATGATCTTACAAGCTTGGTACACCTGTATTTGGGGAGTTTCTCCCATTATTCTCTGCAGATTCTCTCAAGCTCTGTCAGCTTGGATGGGGAGCGTCACTGCAGAGCTATTTTCAGGTCTCTCTAGAGATTTTTGATCGGGTTCAAGTCCAGGCTCTGGCTGGGCCACTCAAGGACATTCAGAGACTTATCCCGAAGCCACTCCTGCATTGTCTTGGCTGTGTGCTTAGGGTCGTTGTCCTGTTGGAAGGTGAACCTTCGCCCCAGTCTGAGGTCCTGAGCGCTCTGGAGCAGGTTTTCATCAAGGATCTCTCTGTATTTTGCTCCGTTCATCTTCCCACAATCCTGACTAGTCTCCCAGTCCCTGCCGCTGAAAAACATCCCCAAAGAATGATGCTGCCACCCCCATGCTTCACCGTCAGGGATGATGTCAGGTTTCCTCCAGATGTGACGCTTGGCATTCAGGCCAAAGAGTACAATCTTGGTTTCATCAGATCCAAGAATCTGGTTTCTCATTTAAACTAATTTGTTGGCAAGTAAACATGTTTTGATAAAACAGTAGATTAGTCTGTCAATATAGCAAATAAGAAGACATGGCTTGTATTCAAGACAAAGTGTATTTGCACTGGAGACCGAGGTAAGTTTACACAGCAGTATGCAGGAACTGCTTCACCCATGACTGCATGGCCAGGCACGACTCCAACACCATCATTAAGTTTGCAGACGACACAACAGTGGTAGGCCTGATCACCGACAACGATGAGACAGCCTATAGGGAGGAGGTTAGAGACCTGGCCGTGTGGTGCCAGGACAACAACCTCTCCCTCAACGTGACCAAGACAAAGGAGATGATTGTGGACTACAGGACAAAAAAGAGGACTGAGCACGCCCCCATTCTCATCGACGGGGCTGTAGTGGAACAGGTTGAGAGCTTCAAGTTCCTTGGTGTCCACATCACCAACGAACTATCATGGTCCAAACACACCAAGACAGTCGTGAAGAGGGCACGACAAAGCCTATTCCCCCTCAGGAGACTGAAAAGATTTGGCATGGGTCCTCAGATCCTCAAAAAATTATACAGCTGCACCATCGAGAGCATCCTGACTGGTTGCATCACCGCCTGGTATGGCAACTGCTTGGCCTCCGACCACAAGGGACTACAGAGGGTAGTGCGTACGGCCCAGTACATCACTGGGGCCAAGCTTCCTGCCATCCAGGACCTCTATACCAGGCGGTGTCAGAGGAAAGCCCTCAAAATTGTCAAAGACTCCAGCCACCCTAGTCATAGACTGTTCTCTCTGCTACCGCACGGCAAGTGGTACCGGAGTGCCAAGTCTAGGTCCAAAAGACTTCTCAACAGCTTCTACCCCCAAGCCATAAGACTCCTGAACAGCTAATCATGGCTACCCGGACTATTTGCACTGCCCCCCCACCCCATCCTTTTACGCTGCTGCTACTCTGTTAATTATTTATGCATAGTCACTTTAACTCTGCCCACATGTACATATTACTTCAACTACCTCAACTAGCCGGTGCCCCCGCACATTGACTCTGCACCGGTACCCCCCTGTATATATAGCCTCCCTACTGTTATTTTATTTTACGTCTGCTCTTTTTTTCTCAACACTTTTTTTGTTGTTTTATTTTTACTTTTTTGTTAAAAATAAATGCACTGTTGGTTAAGGGCTGTAAGTAAGCATTTCACTGTAATGTCTGCACCTGTTGTATTCGGCGCATGTGGCCAATAAAATTTGATTTGATTTGATTTGAACAGTTGTGGCAGTGTATGACATACAGTATATACAGTAGATGAAAAATATACTATTAACGCTTATAATAAATACTACAGTTCCACAAAGGGAATACTTGCATATGGTGTGTTTGGGTGGTGCAGTGAGGTGTTCAGAGTCACTTTGATACAAGGGGAGTCTGTTGTTATGGGACCTTACACATCTCTTCTTGAGAGTCATCAACTTATTTGTATCCAAATGGTATTGTCTATGAGAGAAAGATGAAAACGCTATTACACATTCATGGGCAATTGTTGTGGCAATTGTTAACAAAGAGTTGCAGTTAGTTTCAGAGTGGGTGGCAAGGAATAAGTTAGTCCTAAATATTTATAAAACTAAAAGTATTGTATTTGGAAAATATCATTCACTAAACTCCAAACCTCAACTAAATCTTGTAATAAATAATGTGGAGATTGAGCAAGTTGAGGTGACTGAACTGCTTGGAGTAACCCTGGATTGTAAACTGTCATGGTCAAAACATATTGATACAACAGTAGCTAAGATGGGGAGAAGTCTGTCCATAATAAAGCGTTACTCTACCTTCTTAACAGCACTATCAACAAGGCAGGTCCTACAGGCTCTAGTTTTATCGCACCTGGACTACTGTTTAGTCATATGGTCAGGTGCCAGATCGGCTGGCCCTTGGATGTACAAAGAGATCAAACATTAATAATATAAATGTCAATCTCTCCTGGCTCAAAGTGGAGGAGAGATTGACTTCATCACTGCTTGTGTTTGTGAGAGGTGTTGACATGTTGAAAGCACCGAGCTGTCTGTTTGACCGACTGGCACACAGCTCAGACACCCATGCATACCCCACAAGACATGCCACCAGAGGTCTCTTCACAGTCCCCAAGTCCAGAACAGACTATGGGAGGTGCACAGTACTACATAGAGCCATGACTACATGGAACTCTATTCCACATCAGGTAACTGATGCAAGCAGTAGAATCAGATTAAAAAAACAGATAAAAATACACCTTATGGAACAAGGGGACTATGAAGCAACACAAACATAGGCACAGACACATGCATACACACACGATAACATACGCTCTATACACACATGTACACATGGATTTTGTGTTGCAGATATGTGGTAGTGGAGTAGGGGCCTGAGGGCACACACTTAGTGTGCTGTGAAATCTGTTATGAATGTATTGTAATGTTTTTTTAAATGTATAACTGCCTTAATTTTGCTGGACCCCAGCTAATGGGGATCCGTAATAAATACAAATACATTGTAATTGCATAGCCTATCAGATATGTAATTACTGCATGTGATTTATGAAAACAATAATTATTTGAAATTATTATATATTATATATATTATATAATTGTATTAGGCTGTAATATGATCATATATTACAGTGGGGAAAAAAAGTATTTAGTCAGCCACCAATTGTGCAAGTTCTCCCACTTAAAAAGATGGGAGAGGCCTGTAATTTTCATCATAGGTACACGTCAACTATGACAGACAAAATGAGAAAAAAAAGCAGAAAATCACATTGTAGGATTTTTAATGAATTTATTTGCAAATTATGGTGGAAAATAAGTATTTGGTCAATAACAAAAGTTTCTGAATACTTTGTTATATACCCTTTGTTGGCAATGACACAGGTCAAACGTTTTCTTTAAGTCTTCACAAGGTTTTCACACACTGTTGCTGGTATTTTGGCCCATTCCTCCATGCAGATCTCCTCTAGAGCAGTGATGTTTTGGGTCTGTCACTGGGCAACACGGACTTTCAACTCCCTCCAAAGATTTTCTATGGGGTTGAGATCTGGAGACTGGCTAGGCCACTCCAGGACCTTGAAATGCTTCTTACGAAGCCACTCCTTCGTTGCCCGGGCGGTGTGTTTGGGATCATTGTCATGCTGAAAGACCCAGCCACGTTTCATCTTCAATGCCCTTGCTGATGGAAGGAGGTTTTCACTCAAAATCTCACGATACATGGCCTCATTCATTCTTTCCTTTACACGGATCAGTCGTCCTGGTCCCTTTGCAGAAAAACAGCCCCAAAGCATGATGTTTCCACCCCCATGCTTCACAGTAGGTATGGTGTTCTTTGGATGCAACTCAGCATTCTTTGTCCTCCAAACACGACGAGTTGAGTTTTTACCAAAAACGTATATTTTGGTTTCATCTGACCATATGACATTCTCCCAATCCTCTTCTGGATCATCCAAATGCACTCTAGCAAACTTCAGACGGGCCTGGACATGTACTGGCTTAAGCAGGGGGACACGTCTCGCACTGCAGGATTTGAGTCCCTGGCGGCGTAGTGTGTTACTGATGGTAGGCTTTGTTACTTTGGTCCCAGCTCTCTGCAGGTCATTCACTAGGTCCCCCCGTGTGGTTCTGGGATATTTGCTCACCGTTCTTGTGATCATTTTGACCCCACGGGGGTGAGATCTTGCGTGGAGCCCCAGATCGAGGGAGATTATCAGTGGTCTTGTATGTCTTCCATTTCCTAATAATTGCTCCCACAGTTGATTTCTTCAAACCAAGCTGCTTACCTATTGCAGATTGTCTTCCCAGCCTGGTGCAGGTCTACAATTTTGTTTCTGGTGTCCTTTGACAGCTCTTTGGTCTTGGCCATAGTGGAGTTTGGAGTGTGACTGTTTGAGGTTGTGGACAGGTGTCTTTTATACTGATAACAAGTTCAAACGGGTGCCATTAATACAGGTAACAAGTGGAGGACAGAGGAGCCTCTTAAAGAAGAAGTTACAGGTCTGTGAGAGCCAGAAAACGTGCTTGTTTGTAGGTGACCAAATACTTATTTTCCACCATAATTTGCAAATAAATTCATTAAACATCCTACAATGTGATTTTCTGGATTTTTTTTCCTCAATTTGTCTGTCATAGTTGACGTGTACCTATGATGAAAATTACAGGCCTCTCTCATCTTTTTAAGTGGGAGAACTTGCACAATTGGTGGCTGACTAAATACTTTTTTCCCCCACTGTATATTGGCCTGCATTATTATTAAAAATAATAATCCTATCATAACAATAATTCAGATTATGTTATTAGAATAAACTTCTGCTTGGGAAAAAGCTGAAAGTATCATAAGGACATGTAGCCGTAGCCATTTTTATGACTAGACAGAGAATACGTTTCACAAGCAAAATTCTTTGTTTCTGTTTTTAGTCATAAATATGGCTAGTGTAGGCCTATTTCTCAGAGGCACAGCAAAAGACATAGCAGATATACAGTGCCTGATTGTTAACACCGATGAACAATGTACCCAAAGGGATTTTTCAGTTAACTGACCAGTAGGCCTAGTCAAGGTTTCTGTGGATGGACAAAATAAATACTTGTCAAATAATACGTTACTGTGGATGGACAGAATAAATACTTGTCAAATAATAAGTGTTATATTTCAAGCATGCAGCTGATGGTACAGATGATACAAGGTGTATGGGTTAGATATACTGTATATCCACAACTCAACAGAGAATGGCGCCGGAGGAGATGGCTGCAGTTTTACGGCCCCCTAACCAATTGTGCAATTATGTGTGTTTTTTCACGTTGTTTGTAATTTATTCTGTACATAATGTTTCTGCCTACGTCTCTTATGACCAAAAAGTGCTTCTGGATATCAGGACAGGGATTACTCACCTCGTATTGGACGAATATTTTTTATTTAACGAGTCAGACGCGAAGGATATTCTACAGACACCCAACAAGGCCCAAATCCCCGTCATTCGCATGAGAAAGAGACAGAGATATTGTGGACGTAGGTCAGGGTGCCTTGTAAGGATCTGACGGCGAGATAGTAATCTGCCTCTTCCATCAGTCTTATTAGCCAACGTACAATAATTGGAAAACAAAATGGACGACCTAAGATCAAGGATATCCAACCAACGGGACATTAAAAACAAATATCTTATGTTTCACCTAGTGCTGCCGGGTTTACGCTACATTACATTTACATTTACGTCATTTAGCAGACGCTCTTATCCAGAGCGACTTACAAATTGGTGCATTCACCCTATAGCCAGTGGGATGACCACTTCACAATTTATTTATTTATTTATTTTGGGGCGGGGGGGGGGGGTAGAAGGATTACTTTATCCTATCCCAGGTATTCCTTAAAGAGGTGGGGTTTCAAATGTCTCCGGAAGGTGGTGAGTGACTCCGCTGTCCTGGCGTCGTGAGGGAGCTTGTTCCACCATTGGGTTGCCAGAGCAGCGAACAGTTTTGACTGGGCTGAGCGGGAACTATGCTTCCGCAGAGGAAGGGGAGCCAGCAGGCCAGAGGTGGATGAACGCAATGCCCTCGTTTGGGTGTAGGGACTGATCAGAGCCTGAAGGTACGGAGGTGCCGTTCCCCTCACAGCTCCATAGGCAAGCACCATGGTCTTGTAACAGATGCGAGCTTCAACTGGAAGCCAGTGGAGTGTGCGGAGGAGCGGGGTGACGTGAGAGAACTTGGGAAGGTTGAACACCAGACGGGCTGCGGCATTCTGGATGAGTTGTAGGGGGTTAATGGCACAGGCAGGGAGCCCAGCCAACAGCGAGTTGCAGTAATCCAGACGGGAGATGACAAGTGCCTGGATTAGGACCTGTGCCGCTTCCTGTGTAAGGCAGGGTCGTACTCTCCGAATGTTGTAGAGCATGAACCTGCAGGATCGGATCACCGCCTTGATGTTAGCGGAGAACGACAGGGTGTTGTCCAGGGTCACGCCAAGGCTCTTCGCACTCTGGGAGGAGGACACAACGGAGTTGTCAACCGTGATGGCGAGATCATGGAACGGGCAGTCCTTCCCCGGGAGGAAGAGCAGCTCCGTCTTGCCAAGGTTCAGCTTGAGGTGGTGATCCATCATCCATACTGATATGTCTGCCAGACATGCAGAGATGCGATTCGCCACCTGGTTATCAGAAGGGGAAAGGAGAAGATTAGTTGTCTATCGTCAGCGTAGCAATGATAGGAGAGGCCATGTGAGGATATGACAGAGCCAAGTGACTTGGTGTATAGGGAGAATAGGAGAGGGCCTAGAACTGAGCCCTGGGGGACACCAGTGATGAGAGCACGTGGTGCGGAGACAGCTTCTCGCCACGCCACTTGGTAGGAGCGACCGGTCAGGTAGGACGCAATCCAGGAGTGAGCCGCGCCGGAGATGCCCAGCTCGGAGAGGGTGGAGAGGAGGATCTGATGGTTCACAGTATCAAAGGCAGCAGACAGGTCTAGAAGGACAAGAGCAGAGGAGAGAGAGTTAGCTTTAGCAGTGCGGAGAGCCTCCGTGACACAGAGAAGAGCAGTCTCAGTTGAATGACCAGTCCTGAAACCTGACTGGTTTGGATCAAGAAGGTCATTCTGAGAGAGATAGCAAGAGAGTTGGCTAAAGACGGCACGCTCAATAGTTTTGGAAAGAAAAGAAAGAAGGGATACTGGTCTGTAGTTGTTGACATCAGTGGGATTTTTTGAGAAGGGGTGCAACTCTCGCTCTCTTGAAGATGGAAGGGACATGGCCAGCGGTCAAGGATGAGTTGATCAGCGAGGTGAGGTTGTCATGAGCCCTCTCACTCCACCGGGTTACCACCTTAATGTGTTTCCACTATCTTCCACTCTGCTCATCTCTCTCTCTCTACTCAGCCTAACGAGCTCCACCTGTCCCTGCTCTGCTCGGCTCTAATTACTCTGCCAGCTGCGCTGCATTACCCACTAACCTCTCCCAGTATTTAAAGTCCCGTCTCTCAGCTCTCCTTTGTCAGATCGTCTGCAAAGCTCACACCCGGAACCTGTGTGCTCGCGCTTCTGGCTCACCCTTGTTTTGTGACCCCCGGACCTGCCTGATTCTTGGATACTCTTCTGCCCCCAGGAAAACCAGACCTGCTTTCTGCCATTACGACTCCTGACTACTCTTCGACCCCGGTAACTCTGACCAGCCTTCTGCCTTGCTACAACGTATTTGGATTTCCCTTGAACTGTACTTCTGCCTTGTTTCATCCGCCCGTTGTGTCTGTGTTTCCTCCCCCCAGGACTTCTGGACCACCAACCACCGGCGTCATCGGACGCACCGCTGCCACTGGGGGGGCACAGACCCAGCACATTGGACGGGATAACCCCTGGAGCCTTCACTCACTCCCTACTTCCCTTTTCCCTTAAGTTTTAATAAACTTTCTGGTGTGCACCAATTGTGGTCCTCTTGTCGTCTGTCTGAACCGTGACAGTACGATCTGACCATCATGGACTCAGCGCACACTTCCCCCGACATGGAAACCGAAGAACCTGAGCAACCCACCGCCATGCTACGCCTGGAACACACTGAGAGAGAGCTAGGCCGCATGAGCGGCGACATCACCTCTCTGCTTCAGGTCGGCCACCAACAGCATCAGCAGTTCCAGCAGCACCAGCAGCAGTCCCAGCAGCAGCAACAACAACTCGCCAGGATCATCCAACTCCTCACCAACCTTACCCCAGCCAGTCTGCCCACCAGCCCTGCCTCCGAGTCACCTGCCCCGGTCATTTCAGCCGCTGCCCCGGAACCCAAGATTGGAAACCCCGAGCGGTTCAACGGCGATTCTACCCAGGTCCGGCCATTCCTGACTAGCTGCCGACTTCAGTTCTCCTTGCAGCCAAGGACCTTCGCCACGGAGGGGGCTAGGGTCGGGTATGCCATCACTCACCTGACGGGCCGAGCTCGACTCTGGGGAACAGCAGAGTTCGAACGTCAAACCCCCGCATGTGCAACCTTCGACCTGTTTGCTGAGGAGATGCTGAAGGTGTTTGACCTGGATTCACCAACCGCAGAGGCGTCTCGTGAACTGTTCAGTATTCGACAAGGCAGGCGTGCAGTCGCAGACCATTCCATCGACTTCCGAACCCTGGCAAGACGAAGTTCTTGGAACACACCATCGTTGGTGGACGCGTTCTTCCATAGCTTGGCTGACTATATCAAGGACGAGTTGGTCTCCCATGAACTGCCTTCCACTCTTGATGAAGCCATCGCACTGACTGTCCGGATCGACAGAAGGATACAGACCCGTCGTCGTGAGAGGGGGCGCCAAGGTCCACCAACTACCGGCATTCGGAGAGATCCGACTGGGCTCCTGTCAGCTACTGCCACTCACCCAAGTCAGCTTGATCAGTCTGAGCCTATGGAGATTGGGCGAGCCTCTCTCACTCCTGCAGAGCGCCAGCGCCGCTTCACCTCAAACCTCTGCCTCTATTGTGGAGGTGATGGACATCGTGTGGTAACCTGCCCTTTAAAAGCCGAAGCTCACCGGGCATAGGGGAGTCCGGTTGAGCTCAATGACCATCCAGTCCTCCGACCGCAAACCCTTGCTGCAAGTTCACCTCCGCCTCTCTGACTCTACTCACACCCTGGCTGCTCTGGTGGATTCTGGCGCCGAAGCCAACATAATGGACATCAAGCTGGCACGCCAACTGGGACTGGAGAACCTCCGTTTGACACCTCCTATTCCTGCCCGGGCACTGGACGGACACTTACTCGGATCGGTCACTCATGTCACGGCCCCGGTCTTGATGGGTCTGTCCGGAAACCATCAAGAAACTATCCAGTTTCACCTGCTCCCCTCTCCAGGCCAACCCCTCATCCTGGGTTACCCATGGCTCCGCCCGGCACAACCCTCAGCTCGACTGGGTGACCGGGGTGATCAGGGAGTGGGGAGAGGACTGCCACCGAACCTGCCTGCTTGCTGCCGCACTACCCCCTCGGCCAGTACCTACTAACTCCGCCCCTGACCTCTCCCATGTCCCAGAATGCTACCATGGTCTCAGAGAAGTGTTTAACAAAGCAAGAGCCACATCTCTGCCCCCTCACCGACCGTACGACTGTGCCATCGACCTCCTCCCTGGAACAGCCCCTCCAAGGGGCCGTCTTTATTCGTTGTCTGCTCCTGAAAGAAGGTCCATGGAGGACTACATCAATGACTCTCTGTCCACAGGATTGATCCGTTCATCTTCATCTCCGGCTGGTGCTGGCTTCTTCTTTGTGGGGAAGAGGGACGGATCTCTTCGCCCCTGCATCGACTACAGGGGACTCAACGACATCACAGTGAAAAACCGTTACCCTCTCCCTCTGCTCACCTCTGCTTTTGAGTTGCTCCAGGGAGCCACTGTTTTACCAAGTTGGATCTCAGAAACGCTTACCACCTAGTGCGGATCCGGGAGGGAGATGAATGGAAGACCGCATTCAATACACCAACAGGCCACTACGAGTATCTGGTTATGCCTTTTGGCCTCACCAATGCTCCTGCTGTGTTCCAGGCTCTAGTGAATGATGTACTGCGGGACATGTTAAACAAGTTTGTCTTCGTTTACCTGGATGACATCTTAATCTACTCCAGAAACCTGTCTGAACACACCCGCCATGTCCAGCAAGTCCTTCATCGTCTTCTGGAGAATTCCCTCTACGCCAAGGCAGAGAAGTGTGAGTTTCACGTCAAGACAGTGGCCTTCCTGGGGTACATAGTGGCAGAGGGAAGTATCCAAATGGATCCTGCCAAAGTATCAGCAGTCACGTCATGGCCAGTTCGGAGAACAGAAAGAAGCTGCAACAGTTTCTGGGGTTTGCTAACTTCTATAGAAAGTTTATCCGGAACTACAGTACCGTTGCTGCCCCTCTCACTGCTCTAACCAGCACCAAGCAACCCTTCACCTGGACCCCAGCAGCCGACAAGGCCTTCAGTACCCTCAAGGTAAGGTTCACCTCCGCTCCCATCCTCCAGATGCCTGACGTGGACCGGCAATTCATTGTGGAGGTGGACGCCTCGGATGTGGGAGTTGGTGCTGTGATTTCTCAGTGGGCTGCGGAGGATAGGAAGCTCCATCCCTGTGCCTTTTTCTCACGTCGGTTGTCCCCCTCTGAGTGCAATTACGACATAGGGAACCGAGAGCTGCTGGCTGTGAAGCTTGCCTTGGAGGAGTGGCGTCACTGGCTGGAGGGGTCCACCACTCCATTTTCGTTTGGACCGATCATAAGAACTTGGAGTACATCCGCACGGCCAAACGGTTGAACTCCAGGCAGTCCCGCTGGGCCCTGTTCTTCACCAGGTTTAATTTCACTCTGTCATACCGGCCTGGATCACGCAACACCAAGCCAGACGCCCTCTCCCGTCAATTCCAGAAGGATGACAACCCCTCCAAGGATCCTGGGTCGATTCTGCCAAGTCCCTGCATCGTAGCAGCTCTGACCTGGGCTGTTGAGGAACAGGTGCTGGAAGCTCTCCGTAACCAGCCCGGTCCCAGCACTTGCCCAGCTGACCGCCTTTTTGTCCCCGAAAACCTAAGGTCCCAGGTCGTTCAGTGGGGACATGACTCCCGCCTAGCTTGTCACCCTGGCTCCACCCGCACTTACAACCTGCTCGCCCAGAGGTTCTGGTGGCCCGCTCTGAGAAAGGATGTACGGGAATTCGTCCAAGCCTGCCCCATCTGCAACCAACACAAGTCGTCCTGCCAGCCCCCAGCCGGATTGCTGCAGCCCCTGCCTGTGCCCAGACGTCCCTGGTCTCACATCGCCCTTGACTTTGTCACGGGGCTGCCCCCTTCAAGGGGCAAGACCGTCATTCTCACCATAGTTGACCGATTCAGCAAGATGGCACACTTCATTCCCCTCCCCAAGCTCCCAACCGCCAAGGAGACCGCCCAGGTGGTCCTGGAACACGTCTTCCGGATCCACGGACTGCCAAAGGATGTAGTTTCTGACCGTGGTCCACAATTCTCCTCCGCTTTTTGGAAGGAGTTCTGTCACCTGCTGGGAGCCACAGTCAGTCTGACTTCGGATTCCATCCCCAATCCAATGGGCAGTCAGAGCGGGCAAATCAGGAGCTCGAGAAGGCACTGCGATGCATGACTTCACGCAACCCCCACTCCTGGTCGCAGCAATTGACATGGGTGGAGTACGCACACAATTCTCTGACCTGCTCTGCCATCGGTATGTCCCCTTTCCAATGTGTTTATGGATACCAGCCTCCTCTATTTGCCAGTCAGGAAGGGGGAGGTTACTTGCCCATCTGCACTTGCGTTTGCCCGTCGATGTCGCCGCACCTGGTCACAGGCCCGAGCCACACTTCTCAGATCCGTTGCCAGCTACACTACCGGGGCCAACCGTCGGAGAATCCCTGCTCCCACCTACCATGTTGGTCAAAGGGTGTGGTTGTCGTCAAGGAACCTGCCACTCAGGGTGGAGTCGCAGAAGTTGGCACCTCGGTTCATTGGCCCATTCCCTATCATAAGAGTGATTAGCCCAACTGCTGTCCGGCTCCAACTGCCTAATTCCATGAGGGTGCACCCCACTTTCCATGTGTCTAAGATTAAGCCCATTCATGAGAGTCCGCTGGTCCCTGCTGCGCCTTGTCCTCCTCCTCCACGGCTCGTCGATGGTGGTCTGGTTTACACCGTCCGCCGCCTGCTTCGGTCCAGACGGAGGGGTAGGGGTCTCCAGTACCTCATTGACTGGGAGGGCTATGGACCTGAGGAAAGGACCTGGGTGCCAGCTAGTCGGATTGTGGATAGGACTCTCATCACCGCCTTCCACCAACGGCATCCTGATCAACCTGCAATCCGTAGGGGCCGCCCCAGAGGGATCCCTAACCGTCCTGCCCGCTCGGCTTCCTGTCCTGTGCCTGATCCTGTCTCGGGACCTGTCCCATCTCCCGACCACGGCCCTCCGGCTTCCTCCGAGGATGAGGGCGTTTCGCTCGGACCGTTCGGAGGAGTTCTAGCCCTCCTCCGGCTCCCCTCCTCCCGCCCGGCGTGGTGTTGCTCTTGGGACTTCTGGGGCCGTCCCTTGGGGGGTTCTGTCATGAGCCCTCTCACTCCACCGGGTTACCACCTTAATGTGTTTCCACTATCTTCCACTCTGCTCATCTCTCTCTCTACTCAGCCTAACGAGCTCCACCTGTCCCTGCTCTGCTCGGCTCTAATTACTCTGCCAGCTGCGCTGCATTACCCACTAACCTCTCCCAGTATTTAAAGTCCCGTCTCTCAGCTCTCCTTTGTCAGATCGTCTGCAAAGCTCACACCCGGAACCTGTGTGCTCGCGCTTCTGGCTCACCCTTGTTTTGTGACCCCGGACCTGCCTGATTCTTGGATACTCTTCTGCCCCAGGAAAACCAGACCTGCTTTCTGCCATTACGACTCCTGACTACTCTTCGACCCCGGTAACTCTGACCAGCCTTCTGCCTTGCTACAACGTATTTGGATTTCCCTTGAACTGTACTTCTGCCTTGTTTCATCCGCCCCGTTGTGTCTGTGTTTCCTCCCCCAGGACTTCTGGACCACCAACCACCGGCGTCATCGGGCCCACCGCTGCCACTGGGGGGCACAGACCCAGCACATTGGACGGGATAACCCCTGGAGCCTTCACTCACTCCCTACTTCCCTTTTCCCTTAAGTTTTAATAAACTTTCTGGTGTGACGCAATTGTGGTCCTCTTGTCGTCTGTCTGAACCGTGACAGAGGTAGGGGAGAAGGTCACCGGAGATGGTCTGGAGAAGAGAGGAGGGGATGGGGTCAAGCGGGCAGGTTGTTGGGCGGCCTGCAGTCACAAGTCGCAAGATTTTATCTGGAGAGAGAGGGGAGAAAGAAGTCAAAGCATAGGGTAGGGCAGTGTGAGCAGGACCAGCAGTGTCATTAGACTTAACAAACGAGGATCGGATGTCGTCAACCTTCTTTTCAAAGTGGTTGACGAAGTCATCCACAGAGAGGGAGGAGGGGGGGAGGAGGATTCAGCAGGGAGGAGAATGTGGCAAAGAGCTTCCTAGGGTTAAAGGCAGATGCTTGGAATTTAGAGTGGTAGAAAGTGGCCTTCGCAGCAGAAACAGATGAAGAAAATGTAGAGAGGAGGGAGTGAAAAGATGCCAGGTCGGCAGGGAGTTTAGTTTTCTTCCATTTCCGCTCCGCTGCCCGGAGCTCTGTTCTGTGAGCTCGCAATGAGTCATCAAGCCACGGAGCTGGAGGGGAGGACCGAGCCGGCCGGGAGGATAGGGGACACAGAGAGTCAAAGGATGCAGAAAGGGAGGAGAGGAGGGTTGAGGAGGCAGAATCAGGAGATTGGAGGGAGAAGGATTGAGCAGAGGGAAGAGATGATAGGATGGAAGAGGAGAGAGTAGTGGGAGAGAGAGAGAGCGAAGGTTGCGGCGGCGCATTACCATCTGTGTAGGGGCAGAGTGAGTAGTGTTGGAGTAGAGCGAGAGAGAAAAGGATACAAAGTAGTGGTCGGAGACATGGAGGGGAGTTGCAGTGAGATTAGTAGAAGAGCAGCATCTAGTAAAGATGAGGTCAAGCGTATTGCCTGCCTTGTGAGTAGGGGGGGACGTTGAGAGGGTGAGGTCAAAAGAGGAGAGGAGTGGAAAGAAGGAGGCAGAGAGAAATGAGTCAAATGTAGACGTAGGGAGGTTGAAATCCCCCCAAAACTGTGAGGGGTGAGCCATCCTCAGGAAAGGAGCTTATCAAGGCGTCAAGCTCATTGATGAACTCTCCAAGGGAACCTGGAGGCGATAGATGACAAGGATATTAAGCTTAAATGGGCTAGTGACTGTGACAGCATGGAATTCAAATGAGGAGATAGACAGATGGGTTAGGGGAAAATTGAGAATGTCCACTTGGGAGAGATGAGGATTCCTGTGCCACCACCCCTCTGACCAGATGCTCTCGGGGTATGCGAGAACACATGGTCAGACGAGGAGAGAGCAGTAGGAGTAGCAGTGTTTTCAGTGGTAATCCATGTTTCCGTCAGCGCCAGGAAGTCGAGGGACTGGAGGGTAGCATAGGCTGGGATGAAGTCAGCCTTGTTGGCAGCAGAACGGCAGTTCCAGAGGCTGCCTGAGACCTGGAACTCCAGGTGTGTGGGGCGTGCAGGGACCACCAGGTTAGAGAGGTAGCAGCCACGCGGTGTGAGGCGTTTGTGTAGCCTGTGCGGAGAGGAGAGAACAGGGATAGGCAGAGGCATAGTTGACAGGCTGTAGCAAATGGCTACAATAATGCAGAGGAGATCGGAATGAAATGAACTAAACATCTGGGAAAGGAGAGAGCGGGGCCTCCCTCACCACAACTCCCAAATATAACTCTCCCAACTTCCACCTCAGAAACTATAATTGTTTCACTGAAACACCCGAATAAAACACTCCCAACTTCCACTTTAGAAATTAGAATTGTTGTAAACTACAGCGGTTCAATGTTTCAAGGAATAGACTCAACTTACTTTATTCAGCTAGCTAACTATGACGCCATAGCTAACTAGCATGCTAGCATCCAATAACACACGGTTTAGCACCAATACTTGGTTACAACAAACGACCAATAGTGTGTTAACACACTAAACAGATCATTCGTGTCCGTGTCTAGTTCCTTTCATAACGCAGCAATAATTAAACGTTGGCTAGCTAGCACAAAGATATTGTATTTAGCTGCTACAGTACTGCTAGCTGGTAGTGTTGGCTAGCAATGGCTGCTGTGTTGACTTTGTTTGAAAAACGGCGTCGCTGCGAACGAATGTAGCTGGCTAAAATTATATTGTATTTAGTTGCTATAGTACTGCTAGCTGGTAGCGTTGGCTAGCTAGCAATGGCTGCGGTGATGACTTTGTTTGAAAAACGGCGTCGCTGCGAACGAATGTAGCTGGCTAGCTAACCTCGATAGTTACTCTATACTACACCTTTATCTTTGATACAAATACAACTATGTAGCTAGCCAACATTACACTAATCAAATCGTTCCCTTGTAATGTAATGTGTCATATTACCTGCGGAGCGAAGTACAGCATGACTACTCACCTCGTCCTGATTAACATGATGTTAATTCCATTAAGCCTCCCTACTGTTATTTTATTTTACTGCTGCTCTTTAATTATTTTTAATTTAACACTTATTTTTCTTAACTGCATTGTTGGTCAAGGGCTTGGAAGTAAGCAGTTCACTGTAAGGTCTACACCTGTTGTATTCGGCGCATGTGGCAAATTATTTGATTTGATATTTGTCCTATAAATCTACATTTCACTTGAGCCTTTTGTGTCAGAATTGAACAATTATTCAATCACGTTCTTATTTTCTATAACATCCAATATCAGGCTTACAATGTTAATTCCATTACTTCACTTTTTTTTCTCTATCTATCCTTCATCCTCTCCTCCATAGTCTACTACTCCCACTCTTTCCATCCCACTCCACCGCGGCATCCCATTGATGCATTGATGCTGCCTGCGAAATTACGCACATGCGCAGTGGGGTGGTTTTAGCCATCTGCAGGAAACCAATTTGCAGGAATAAATAGTTAAGTGTTTTTCTCTCCTATATGATCAGACCTCACTCTACCTCTCCCCCTCCGTCCCAATGTTTACTGTAGATATAGCTTTAAGAAGAAGATTTTAGGAACATAGAGAGGACTGTTATGCCGCTCTCTGCGGCTGTCCTCTCCTGCAATCTCTCTGGTCCAAAGGGAATACGTGGATGTTCAGTAGATCCGCTATGTGACTGGATTACTACAGATACAGCGTTTTTTTCTAACTGTCGGCGAAATCACTGACATCCTGTGTAACCCAGGTGATGATGGCTGCTGGGGTTCGTTGTTGAAGGCTACTGGTGTCTGTTATATCGACATTCGAATTAATTTATTATAGGCTAACCTAGACATAATTATTCTATAGACCAGCGAATTGTTTATCTTAACGCAAATGTGTTTGTTTCGTCAGTGTGGGTTTTTAGTGGCACCTTTGTTTGGCTGTGGTTGTTGACTGGAAAGAAGAGCGTTGTGCCTTTGTAAACTGGTGTGTCCTGTTTGTACTTGTTCTCTCTTGAGTAGGCTAAACAAAGACAGAAGTAGGCTACAGTAATATAAACATCGCCATAGTCACCATTCCAGTTAAATAATGTATGTCTGTGTCAGACGGTGTATGTTGGTTACCAGCAGCAGTTGCAGGCTACTGTCAGAGATACAGTAGTACCTCGGTTTTTAGTTGTAAAAAATTGACAATGTGCACAAACGTATCCATCAAAGTTTCCTTTTGGTTTCCTATTTTCAGCTCAGAGCAGAGGTATTTATTTTTATCAGGGTATCTCTCTCGCGCACCAACTCCGTTTACCTGTATCACGTTTATGCTCTCCTCTCCTCACCTCCCTCTCTCTCTCTCACACTCACTTACTCATTCACACACACACCTACACATACGCACAAACACACTTTCCCTAACTAATGGTTTCCCATACAGATAGTTGGTAATCCTTGTGTAAATCGTTTTAGTTGCTTTTCGATCAAACCAGGTTATTGATCTGTGTGTAAATGAAAACCTTTAGGGCCAGGGGAGCAGCTATAAGTTAGTAGAGTCTTGCCAATGCCTACAAGTCTGTTTGTTATTGTGTTGCAGTAATAAAGCACTTGGTAGTGTATATGCATTTCTTCACAGTATTTTTGTGAATAAAACAACCTCCCTCCCTCTCTCAGGTGGGGTAGCGATGCGTGGCTTTTGTAGGCGCCATTATGAACAGCGGTGAGGGAGGGAGAGGAAGGGATGGAGGAAGAGAGGGAGGAGAGGAGAGAAAACCTGACAAGAGCCCCAAGCTGTTATCTCATCCTCTCCTGACCCTGGAAGTGATTCCCTGTGAGGGGTTGTCCTCTCATACCTCAGCCCCGGCCCCAGCCCCTGCCAAAGAGCCCTCCACCCTGACCCAGACAGAGACAGAGCAGGGCGGTGCAGAGGGGACCACAGGCAGAGAGGAGACCCCAGGAGGGGAGAGGGGTGGACACTCACATGGAGTCAGACTGGAGGAAGAGGAAGAGAAGCTAAAGGAGAAGAAGGAGAAAGAAAGATTGTTACTAGTGGATGACAGAGAGGAAACGGTGGGGGGAGAGGACCTTGCACCAGCCTTCAGCAGCAAAGACAGAGGAGGAGAGGAAGAGAAAGAGAGGGAAGAGGAAGAGGAGAAGAGGGAAGAGGCCATCTCAAACCAAAGCCAAACCAAATCCAAATGTAGTCTATTACCTCGACAGAGCCAGCACAGCTCTGCTTCCTGCACTGTTATGGCCAGTGGCACACTGAACAGTAACACCATCATCACTCCTTCCTCTTCTCCAAAATGCTCTACCTCTGCAAAGCACTCTACCACTCCTTCCACCTCTCCAAAGCTCTCCACCTTGTTTTCCTCCTCTCCTTCCTCCCAGAGCGAGACAGAGATGAGAGACACAGGGGGAGTGCAGGGCAGTAGTCCTAGTTTTCCTCTGAGCTTTATTAAACCCCAGAAGTCAGCCCTGCCTGAGTCCACCAGCACACCCGTTAAGGATGATAGGAGGGCAGACACCACTCACACTTCCCTTATTGCCAGTGGAGACACTGCCAAAGTTCCAAAACCAAACAACAACCCGAAAGAGAGAGATGGAAAAAGAGAGGGAGATAAGGATAGGGATGGCGAGAGAGAAAGAGAGGGAGATAAGGATAGGGATGGCGAGAGAGAAAAAGAGGGAGATGAGAATGTAAAGACCGTTTCTAAATACCTCCACCCCTCTCCCTCCTCACCCTCCTCTCCTGGCTCACTGAACAGTCACATGGCTTTGATGCACTCCTGGAACTCCTGCAAGATGTCCCAACAGACACTGCATGCACACCTCAGAGAAAAACACCCTGAGTCTGGGGGCTTGTGTGTGTGGGGGGGCTCGGGGGAGAAGTGTGTGTGTGGAGGGTCAAGGGGTGTGTGTGTGTACTGTAGCACGAGGAAGGCCCACCCTCGTCTGTCCCGGAGGGAGAGCTATGTCTGTGAGTACAAGCCCTACTGCTGTGGTGTGTGTGATTACGTCACGTCCTCTAAAGGAAACCTCAGCATACACATGCAGTCAGACAAACACCTCAGCAATGTACAGGTAGCGGGACACACACACTCTGTACACAACGGGGGCTACGCTGTCAGAGACACAGCAGGCGAACAGGGCTACGGACACACACACCCCACAGTCACACAGCCCCCTGTACACACACCACCCTACCCCAGCCAGCCCCCCTCCCAGGGTAAGAGGTGGTGGTGTGAGGTGTGTGATTATGAGACCAGCATTGCCCGGAATCTGCGCATACACACCACCAGCGAGAAACACACGCACAACGTGCTGCGCCTGAAACAAACACACAACGTACTGCAGCTGCAGAGAAGCTACTACCTGGCCCACTGCAGGAGTCTACCTCCTCAACTCACACTGCTACACAGCATAGGTGAGAGACCAGTCACACACTGACACACATACTCAATAACTGTTCTGTTGGGCTCTGTTCACTGACACATCAAGTTAGGTTGATACTTGATTATATCCATGCTTATGCCGTGTGTGTGTGTTCTAGGTGGGGAGCAGTCTTTGGGTATGCATCAACTAACAGCAGAGGAGCCAGTCGCCCCGGATTCAACCCTGACGCCCTCCCCCTCTCCTCCTCCCTCCTCCTCACCATCCCCTTCTCCATCCCCCTCTCCCCCTCTGTCTCTCTCCCCCACTTCTCCACTCTCCTGTGGTGTGTTCCAGTGCCTGGTGTGTTCCAGTTTCTCCTCTGACAGTCTGGAGTCTCTTGGATCTCACCTGAGTGCCCCCTGCTCCCTGCCTCAGTCTGAGTGGCACTCTCTGGTGGCTGGAGGCTGCTACTGCAGGCTGTGTGGCTACAGTACCCCCCTCAGGGCTAACTTCACCCTGCACTGCCAGACAGACAGCCACAGGGCCCAGTACCAGCTGGCTTCCCACCTCTGGGAGATAGGGGAGAATTGGGAGGCCGGGGACTGGGAGGAAGTTGGGAAGTTGGTTGCTACAGGCAACCCAGTCCAGCTGAAGTGTAACGTGTGTGACTTCCAGACCACCAGCTTGGAGAAACTGAAAATACACAGCATCAACCCCCAACACCAGGACAGCCTCAGAGTCTACAGGGTCAGTACACACACAAGATTTGGAGGCCTGTGGCATTGCTGTACTTGGACTATAAGATTATTTCTAAATATCTGGCATATAGACAGCAAATAAAGCACAGGGACCAGATTTATTTTGTGCATCTTTCTCTCTATCACAGTCTAACCCCACCTCTCACCCTCTCTTCCTCTATCTCTAGTTCTTACAGCAGTATGACAGTGCAGTAGATGGAGGGTCCTGGTCGTTCCACTGTGTCCTGTGTAACTACTCCTCCTGCTCTAAACTCCACCTACTGAGACATACCCACTCCCCTGGTCATCAGAAGAAGGAGCTTCACTACTTGCAGTTAGTGAGAGGGAGGAGCCTGGAGGAAGGGGAGGGGCTAGCAGCTATCTTCACCATTAGGAAGTGTCCCAGTCCTGAGACAGGTAAGAGACTCAGCTGGTCTTTTCCAAATCCCTCCTATCTGAAGTGTGCACTTTTTCAGTCCCCCTGATGAATTTAAAAGTTTATGATTAGTGAAGGCATTAGCAAGAGGGAGTTTCAACCATATTTGTACACCAGTCCAGAACAAGTTGACGAATAGGATGGAGAAAATTAACTGCAGGCCTATAAAGTCAACTGAGAAAAGAAACTTGGAGAGATGGAGCCGGGTGAAGAGTGATAGAGAGAGGGAGAGAGAAGGAATGATTGATTATGGTCAGGGATCTATTGGGTTGATTTGTCGAAACACAGGCTCGTTACATCCCATATTGCCCCCGACAACGCTAACTTGAGACATCGCTACTGAGACACTGCTATTGAAGTTTAATATTCCAGAATAGAGATTTCAGGGCCAGTTACCCAGACTCAGAGCCTAATCCTGGACTAAAAAGCACTGTCAATAGAGATTCTCCAGCATGATTTTTTGTCCAGCACTAGGCTTAATCAAGACCCGGGAAATCTTCCCTCAGTGTATCAATCAATAGTCCAGCAGATGTCACAAAGTGCTTATACAGAAACCCAGCCTAAAACCCCAAAGAGCAAGCAATGCAGATGTAGAAGCACGGTGGCTAGGAAAAACTCCCTAGAAAGGCTGGAACCTAGGAAGAAACCTAGAGAGGAACCAGGCTCTGAGGGGTGGCCAGTCCTCTTCTGGCTGTGCTGGTGGAGATTATAAGAGTACATGGCCATTAAGGCCAGATCGTTCTTCAAGATGTTCAAACGTTCATAGATGATCAGCGGAGTATGATAATAATCACAGTGGTTATAGAGGGTGCAACAGGTCAGCACCTCAGGAGTAAATGTCAGTTGCTTTTCATAGCCAAGCATTCAGAGGTCGAGAGAGCAGGTGCGGTAGAGAGAGAGAGAGAAGAGAGAGAGAGAGAGAGAGAGAGAACCATTCTAATGACTCTTTTCCTCTGATCTAACTGTCAGGATGAAATCTGGTCTAACTCAGTCTGAGACTTTGTATTAAACAGTCAATACCAGGTATTAGGTCTGAATGAACTGGTCTGAACCCCAGAGGGCTTGCTAATAGAAAATCTATACTGGATCAATTAGTATACAGTATGTGTGTGTGTGTTGCCGTATATTAACATATGTGTTACCTTTCTAGGGGGAAGCAGTGAGGAGGAGGGGGAGAGGAGAGATTCCCTATCCCCAGCCAAGCGATCGTTCTCTAGTCTGGAGGAGACACAGAGCCCCCTCTCCCCCAAACGCCCCAGAACAGACCAGTACACCACTCACCGACAGGCTACTGCCAAGTGCCCACTGTGCAAGGACACACTGGTATACACACACCTGAGACGTCACCTCACACTCACACACAGTGTGGCCCAGGACTGTGTGGACAAGCTCATGAGTGCGGTAAATGTGTGTGTGTGTGTGTGTCTGTGTGTGTGTTCTAGCTACCTTTTATTAGCAGAAGTGCAGTCAAGCTGAAGGAGCTCACTTTTAGTGTCTCCAGCAAACAAAGAGTGCTCATTTCTCTCCACATCACCAATCTCCATTACTTTACCCAGCATGCTAAGTGCTCTTTGTCTCCCTCTTTGACTCAATTGACTGCCTTCATCCTATTTTCCCCCCTCATCCCTCTCTCACCCTCTCCCTAC
This sequence comes from Coregonus clupeaformis, assembly GCF_020615455.1. Classification (NCBI taxonomy): domain Eukaryota; kingdom Metazoa; phylum Chordata; class Actinopteri; order Salmoniformes; family Salmonidae; genus Coregonus; species Coregonus clupeaformis. Next base: position 59,364,724 of record NC_059214.1, read on the forward strand.
TCCCTTTTTCTTTCACTCCCTTTTCTTATCTCTCCATCTTCTCTCTTTCTCTATCCCTCTCTTTCTTCTCTCTACCCCTCCTCTTTCTCTCCATCTTTCTTTCTGTGCCCCCTCGTTCTTTCTCTATTCCCCCCTCTACACCCCTTGTTCTGTCTCTGTCTCCCCTCCCCCCTCCCAAGCCCCCCCTTTTCTCTCTGCACCCCACCCCCCCATTCCCCCTCTCTCTCTCTCTCTCTCTCTCTGATGGTAGCGTAGGTTCATTAATTCAGACTGGGGTTATGATGGCCATTATGTTCTGCGCTTTCCAATTTCTCTCTCTAGATTAAGCCTGACCTTCATTCTCTCACTGCGGCATACACATATTATGTGTATGCATCTCTTCTGTCTCTGCCATGCAAGTGTGTGTGTCTTCTTTCTCTGTGTGTGTGTGTGTGTGTGTTTGTGGGAGTGTGTGTGTGTGTGGTTGATTTAAAAAGACAGTTGATTCTATTTCCCTCCATCTATTATTAGTGTGTAATGGGAGAATGAGGTGATGTAGACAATAAAGGAGCATCACTATTATTATTATTCCATCTGCACTTTCAAACAGGAAAGACAGTGTTTTGACTGACTATAAAGGCAATCAGTCATCTGGATAGATTCAGACTGACGTTCAAAACCTTTGTTGTTGGTTTCTTTTCCAGGTGGCAGTGGAGCTGCCAGAGATTCTGCAGAAAGAGACGCTGCAGATGGAGTCCCACTCAAATATAAAGGAATCTCAAACAAACGATTGCAACACAAACGGCTCTTACGTGAAGGAATCCCTCACAAACGAGTCTCAAACAAACGACTCCCATACAAAGAAAGAAAAAGTGATCCCAGTCAAAGATGTCCCTGCTCTTCTCACTCCTCCCTCTGAGGACCAGCACCCAGCAGAGGACAACACCTCCCACCTCCTAGAGTCCCCCAGCTCTCCCCTTTCCCCACCCACTCTTTCCTCGCTCTCTCCCAGCAACCTCGCTTCATCCACCTTACCCCCCTCTCCTCCCAGCAATGCCCCTCCCCCCTCTGATTGTCATGGTTACAGGTTCCGCTGCGGCAGCTGCAGTCTAGCGTTCCAAATGCAGGAGAAGCTGCAGCTGCACTGGCAGTACCACGCCATGAGGGCGGCGACAGAGTGCCACCTCTGCCCCAGACACTGCCGCAGCCAAGAGGCCCTGCAGAGACACCTGCTCAACACACACCTACAGGACCTACACCTACAGGGTACACACCCTGACCAGAGTGGAGCACACGTCCAACGACCAGTCAGCCTGGAGGGGGAGGAAGAGGAGGGGAAGAGTATGAGTGAAGAAGAGACAGATAAGGAGGAAGATGATGAAGAGGGGGAGAGAGAGCAGGGAAAGGGAGATGAAGGAGAGGAGGATGACCCAGGTGAGCAGGAGGAGAGGCCCAGTCCAGGGGTTGGTGATAGTGACCAGGGTTCAAGGCAGCAGGAGGAGAAGGAGGCAGGGTCAGAACCCAGCCCCTTCAGCAAGTGCTCCAACCCCACTCTGCAGCGGTTCCTGGACCCGGCTCGGCCCTACAAGTGTTCCTTCTGCTGTGAGTCCTTCACTCAGAGAACCATCCTGATGGTCCACTATAACTCTCTGTCCCACCTCCACCGAGCCAGAACCAGACGGGCCCTGCAGGACTCCAGCCCCAGTCCCCCTTACACCCCCCAGGGCCTGGAACCTAGACCCTTCCACTGCAGCCCGGCCCCGGACCCAAGGTCCTACCGCTGCAGAATGTGTCGGGTGGCTTACAGCCAGAGTTCCACCCTGGACATCCACCTCCGCTCTGTACTGCACCAGAAACGAGCCAGTGCAGCTCGAACCCAGCTACCGCTGAACCCCCACACCCGCCAAACCCCAGTCCCAGCCTTGGTGCAGACCCCTGCCTCCAGCCGTTCACCAGGGGGAGGAGAGGGGTCTACCAAGGGAACCCCCCCAACAGCCACCAGATCAGCCCCTGCCTCCCCAAGTCCCTTTCCCTCCCTGAGTGAAGCCCAGCTGAGTGTGGGTGTCTCTGGGAAGGCTGAGGGCCACCAGGCTAAGAGGAGGAGAGTAGAGGACCTGACAACATCTGGAGGACAGCAGGACCTAACGTTACTCCAACAGCAGTTATCTCAGGTCCAGATGCTACAACAGCAACATAAGTTAGCCCAGACCCAGATACAGCAACACACAGCCCTCCTCCAGCCCCAGCTCTTTAGTCCAACTCTGCTCCAGCACCCCCCCTTACTGCAGCAGAACCTCCTAAAGCAGCACCTCTCTTCAGCAGTAGAGAGTCTCCAACAGAGGAACCTCCTCTCTCCTCTCCAGTTCTCCCCAGACAGCCTGTTCTCTCTACAGCAGCAGATGTTCCAGTCCTTCTACCTCTCTGGAGGTCTGCAGCTCAACCCTAACACAACAATTAGTCAGACCACCTCAGCCCTCTCCCTCCAGACCACCTCTGCCCTCTCCCCTCAGACAAATGGGCTTAAACATTCCTCTCCAAAGCCGGCGACAACTAGCATCCAGTCTCCAGCCCAGTCCCCGAAGTGTGAAAGCCAGGCTGAGACAGCTGACAATGACTCCCCCCTCCACCAGACGGAGAAAGAGTCAAACCCATCCTCCTCTCCTGAGGGAGATAGAGAGAGGGACAGAGAGATGCAGGAGAGCGAGAAGAGGGATAGAGCAGAGAAGGGCCTCAGAGTTCTGCTGGAGAGATATGGCTGGGAGCTGGCCCTGCAATCCAATCAGAGCAGACAGAGACAGCAGAACAGAGAGATGGACGGACGACTGGAGGAGGAGAAGCAGTGTGGAGAATGTGGGAAGCGGTTCTCTGACTCTCTGATCCTGAAGAGCCATCAGGAGTTTGTTCACCGCCAGATGATCCCTCCTGTAGTGTTGGAGACGTTCTCCAGACAGTACAGGCTGCAGTATGACCGCCTATACCCCCTCACACCCCTCACAGCAGGGGACAATGATAATACTGTTTTTGCAAACCTAACCCCAGCCTCAGCACCTGTACTTGCACCCTTACCTCCAGCACCAGCCTCAGATTCAATCCTCGACCAAGCCCAATCCCTCTCCCAAGCCTCAGTCCCAGCCCTTAACCTGGCTACAACCCTAACAGCCATAGGCCCAGACCCAGCTGTACCCACACCACCAGCATCTGTACCTGTAACCCTGTCCCCAGACCAAGCCCCAGTTAATTCCCTCTCCCCAGCCCAAGCCCCAGCCTCACCAACACCCTCTTCTCCTCCACCCCCTTCCCAAACACAACCACTTCCAGAGCAGCAGCAGGACACTACCACTATCACAACCACCCCTGCCCCTGACCCCTCTCCAACTATCATACCCCAGTCCAAACGCTCCATACATTTCCCCTTACCCCAACTCCCCCTGTCCCCTCTTCCTTTACCAAATCTCCCCTCTCTTCCCTTCCCCATAGACCTCTCTCTCCTCCCCCTTGATCTAATGCAGCCCATAGCACTCCAGTCTATGCTTCAGTACCAGTTCCTGTTATCATCTGGCCACCAACCACCCCTATCCCTATACACCAACGCTCACTCCACCCACAACCCATCTCTACCCCCATACACTAACACACACTGTGCTCCTAGCCTAGCTCTACCCCCATACACTGACACACACTGTGCTCCTAGCCCAGCTCTACCCCCATACACTAACACACACTGTGCTCCTAGCCCAGCTCTACCCCCATACACTAACACACACTGTGCTCCTAGCCCAGCTCTACCCCCATACACTAACACACACTGTCCTCCTAGCCCAGCTCTACCCCCATACACTAACACACACTCTGCTCCCAGCCCAGCCCTGCCCTTTCTGAAGCATAGGCTGGAGGAAGGGACAGAGGTAACGCCTATGAGGGATGTGATGGCCTGTGAAAGAGAGGAAGGGGGAGAGAGAGAGGGAGAGGGGGATGAGCAGAGGAGGGATAGGCGCCAGAGGACCACCATCAGTGCGGAGCAGCTAGAGGTTCTGGACCAGCACTACAGTCTGAACTCCAACCCAACACGCTCTGTACTGGAGGGCATCACCAGGGACACAGGCCTGAAGAAACGTGTGGTGCAGGTACTCTATCATTCTCATAGTAACATTTCTATAATTCTGTAATGGTGATCATGTTTTGTAAAATAACATGTAATAACGCTGTGTTTGTCTGTCCTTCCTCAGGTATGGTTCCAGAACACCAGGGCTCGTCAGAGGAAGGGCCAGCTCCAGACCCTGGGGGGAGGAGGAGGTCTGGGTATGGGTGAGAACCACAGGCGCTGTCTGTTCTGCAGGGCTCTCTTCAAGGCTCAGAACGCCCTGGACGCCCATGTCAGGGCCCGCCACTGTTCACAGACTGACAGAGCTGCCTATGGCCTGTCTCATCAGATGGGTCCTGCAGATGACTCCAGCTTCTCTCACAACCATGGATCCTACAGAGACAGGGAGGGTCCCTCTCTCTCACTCCAGCCTTCTCCCTCTCTCTCCCACCATCCTTCTCTCTCTCCCTCCCTCCATCCCTCCCCAAGCCCATTTCATCCTTCCTCAAGCCCTGGGGTCGTCCCCATTGAGAGAAAATACATTTCTGGGAAAACCGATTTGTCCGTTGACCTGAACAAACCCAAAATTGAAGAGGAGGAAAAAGAGGAGGAAGAAGATCTGTCAGTAAAAAAATTCCCTTCGTCTGACCAGGCTCATGAGGGTAACCGTAGGAATCTGTTGTCTCTGGGATACAATTATGGAATGGCGAGCTTCAACGTTCAAGACTGTGACCAGAACACCAGTCCAAGTCTGTCTGAGAGTGTGGATAGGCATGTACCGAGACAGCAGCAGAGGCAGCGTACCCAGATGACCCCCCAGCAGGTTGCCCAGCTCAGAGCCTGCTACAGGGAGCATCCTACTCCCAGCCCCCTGCAGTGTGAGGGCCTGGGACGGCAGCTGGGCCTGGCACGCAGGGTAGTGCAAGTGTGGTTTCAGAATGCCCGGGCCAAAGAGAAGAGGGCCAGGAGCCTTAGAGTCGACCCAACCACAGGATAGAGGGAAAGACTGCAGAGGACAGGGGAGAGAACACACCCAGCCATGAACCAAGTGCACGTCAGTGACAACAATGAACCAACCACACACACAGCGATGAACCAACCACATGCCACAGAAGCCAAAGAGCATTCTACCAATGTACCTCACCCCCTCTTCAGCCCAAAAACATCACAGGGCAGACCTCCTAGAGCTTTAAGACACCACTCCTCTGTTCCTCCCTCTCTCCTCTCCTGTCCTTTCTTCCAACCGATACCTCAGGAGTTAACCCCTCCATGCCAACAGATGTCCCTGTCCAGACAATATAATCTGGAGAACCAGGAAACAGTATGTGCCCTTCCCACTTCTGTTTAAAGACTTTACTAGTGTTGTAGTTAGTTCTGTAGCAAGTAGGAACAGATTATATCAAACTGTTAAAGCGATAAGTCTAATATGTTTGGTGTATAGAACGTTCTTACAAAGCAAAATAATATTCTTCACAAAGAGCTTCTGCAAAGACTTGCTTGGATTCCAAAGCTCGTAACCAAAACCTTACATGTCCTTGGATTGGATTGTCAACATGGTGGTTTTCATTTCCTGAACTGCAGTACAGACCATACAGTGAAGGGTAGACCTGAGACTGGTGTAGTACTGGTGTGCACCAATAGAATGACTGGCCTATGTGGTGCTGAAGCAGACCACAACCTTCTCAAGCAAATGATGACTCTACTGAACATGTAAATGTACTGAATGTTCCTTATGTGGAGAATAGGCCAAATAGCACTGAGCTAAGTCCACTTTGTCCTTTATGAGAGAGGTCATATAAGAAGCTATTTTGATAACGTCCGACCAATATATGTCACAACAACTTTAACCAAACACTAAACAACATTGTTTAGTAAATGTTAATGAATAGGAATATTATGGATTGACGGTGTGTTATTTTGTGTTATTTTGTGGTTTATGAGAACATAATGTAGGCTTTATGATGTGGAGTTTAGGTAAGATGTTGCCTTTTCTTCTTATCCGAGTAAATACCAATACGTTGTGTAATATAATGTAATGTCTACTATTCTCAGGCCAACTGAACTGTTTTTAATTTGGTCGTAGTACTGTACTATTTTCTCTTCTGTTCCTTATGCCAGACAGAAAGTCTTTTTTTAAACCTTATGATGGGAATATTGACTGTTGATATGAAATTCCTATAATGCTAGTTCTAAAGAAACACCTCTCTGGATTTGAGAGATCTGAGCTTTCTGACCGAGAGTAGATTGTTCCATTATAACATGTTAAATGGTCAACTAAGAGTCTTCCCTGAGACTGCCTCTGTTCTGACGGACCAGACTCACTGACAGAGTTGCTGACATGTAATACCGATGAAAACTTTGGATATTGTGTGCACTTAACTCTGTACCACACACTCTAACCATCTCTCTCTCTTTCACTCTCATCTGTATGACGTCTGCTGCAGTCGTCTTATTCTCTATCTGTATTAATATTACTGTAGTAACTATGATAATATATCATGCTTTAAAACACAACCCAAACACATAATAACACTGTAACCATTGGTGCATAAACCCCACAAAAACAACTTGAAAAGTTTGCTTGATAATGTAACATTGAATGATGGAAAGAAGAGTGACTGAATAAGAACTGCTGTATCTGCCTCTTTACCAGGCCACTGGTGACTGTATACTGAAACCTCCATGAAACCAACTACTGTACTAGGATGGAGTAGCACTTCTCAAAGCCAAACTCCCCAGGCCCTAGTGCATTCGGTAGGGGACACAACCCCAGCCCGTAGTGTACTCAGTAGAAGAGTACTCAGTAGGGATCCAAATCCCAGTCCCTAGTGTACTCAGTAGGGAACTACTTCAGAGCCATTGCAGTGTGTAGAGCGGTTGAAATGTTTTCCTCCTCTATATAACCAACCAGATAGATTGTTTCAGCTCAGTCTTTGAGGACGTCCAGTTTGCTGCTAACGTATTTCGTAATACTGTAATAACAAACTATTATAACACCCATAATGCTGTTTATAACCTGACCTTTTTTTCTGATGTTATCAAAGAGATACTTGGGGCTCCAGTATTTACTCATTAATGAATTACTATGTGGACAGTGGTTTCTAAACAAAGATACAAAGAAGATAAAATGATACTACAAAGATAAGATACAGTACTTCTATACTAAAGATCCTGCATAGCTATTCTACGGCAGGTTAGATTGTATCTAGCCCTAAACCTTCCACAGATCTGTGTACCAGTCTGTTTCTGCTCTTGTGTCGCTGGCTTGTTTAGCCATGTAGCTAGCCATGTTTGTCTCTGCTTTAGGCCAGGCAACAATGTAACCATGTAGTGACATAGACACGTATCCATGCAGCTGAGTAGCCACATAGTCATGTAGCCACACAGATTGTAACGATGTAGCTATGTAGCCATGCAGCGGTACTGGACACAGAAACCAGGCTAACCTTCCAAAGGATGCTGACTAACTCAGTTTTAGCTCTAAAACTAACCACAATACCAATGATCTTTTTCTGTACTGAAATTCCAAATACTGTACCACATGGCTGTTATGTACATATTGTTGTTTTATTCCTTTTCCTCATTTTCTCATTTAACTGTAAGATGTAAATATTGTGTTTTTTTATTGTTCCTGGATGCTGTTGCCATAGTGATAACCAAAAGATACATGTGTTGTGCACCTGTCCCAGTCTCTTGCTCCAGTGGTTAAGTTTATTCGTTCTCCCCAGTTCTCCTACAGATGTGTGTTTTCTCCCCCTCCCCCCTCTATAGCCACTGAGGTAAATAAAGTCTGGTTTGCATTTACATTTTACATTTACGTCATTTAGCAGACACTCTTATCCAGAGAGACTTACAAATTGGTGCATTCACCTTATAGCCAGTGGGATAACCACTTTACAATTATTATTATTTGATTTTTTTGGGGGGGTAGAAGGATTACTTTATCCTATCCCAGGTGTTCCTTAAAGAGGTGGGGTTTCAAATGTCTCCGGAAGGTGGTGAGTGACTCCGCTGTCCTGGCGTCGTGAGGGAGCTTGTTCCACCATTGGGGTGCCAGAGCAGCGAACAGTTTTGTCTGGGCTCCGTAGGCAAGCACCATGGTCTTGTAGCAGATGCGAGCTTCAACTGGAAGCCAGTGTAGTGTGCGGAGGAGCGGGGTGACGTGAGAGAACTTGGGAAGGTTGAACACTAGACGGGCTGCGGCATTCTGGATGAGTTGTAGGGGTTTAATGGCACAGGCAGGGAGCCCAGCCAACAGCGAGTTGCAGTAATCCAGACGGGAGATGACAAGTGCCTGGATTAGGACCTGTGCCGCTTCCTGTGTAAGGCAGGGCCGTACTCTCCGAATGTTGTAGAGCATGAACCTACAGGATCGGGTCACCGCCTTGATGTTAGCGGAGAATGACAGGGTGTTGTCCAGGGTCACGCCAAGGCTCTTCGCACTCTGGGAGGAGGACACAACGGAGTTGTCAACCGTGATGGCGAGATCATGGAACGGGCAGTCCTTCCTCGGGAGGAAGAGCAGCTCCGTCTTGCCAAGGTTCAGCTTGAGGTGGTGATCCGTCATCCATACTGATATGTCTGCCAGAGATGCAGAGATGCGATTCGCCACCTGGTTATCAGAAGGGGGAAAGGAGAAGATTAGTTGTGTGTCGTCTGCGTAGCAATGATAGGAGAGGCCATGTGAGGATATGACAGAGCCAAGTGACTTGGTGTATAGCGAGAATAGGAGAGGGCCTAGAACCGAGCCCTGGGGGACACCAGTGGTGAGAGCACGTGGTGCGGAGACAGCTTCTCGCCACGCTACTTGGTAGGAGCGACCGGTCAGGTAGGACGCAATCCAAGAGTGAGCCACGCGGAGATGCCCAGCTCGGAGAGGGTGGAGAGGAGGATCTGATGGTTCACAGTATCAAAGGCAGCAGACAGGTCTAGAAGGACAAGAGCAGAGGAGAGAGAGTTAGCTTTAGCAGTGCGGAGAGCCTCTGTGACACAGAGAAGAGCAGTCTCAGTTGAATGACCAGTCTTGAAACCTGACTGGTTGGGATCAAGAAGGTCGTTCTGAGAGAGATAGCAAGAGAGTTGGCTAAAAAATTAGGGGTTAGGAAAAATATTATTTTTAATGGGAATCAATATTGTTTGGTCCCCTAAAGGATTGTAGGTCCCCTGTAGCTCAGTTGGTAGAGCATGGTGCTTGCAACAGCAGTGTTGTGGGTTCGTTTCCCACGGGGGGGCCAGTATGAAAAATTTATGCACTCACTAACTGTAAGTCGCTCTGGATAAGAGCGTCTGCTAAATGACTAAAATGTGAAATGTAATTGTAAAACAAACGTGTGTGTGTGCGTGCTAGGGATGGATCCCTGGCCGCAGAGGTCAGTTAATTAAAAACTTCAGTGACATCCAGCCAGATGACTTTCCTTTGTGACAAAATTATATGATGAATATTAATGACCTCACATGAATTAAACTGCTGCTGCTGCTGATGCTGGGATGGGTATGGTGGAGGGGGGTTGAAGTAGGGGGAGGGGAGGGTGTATGTGTGTGTAGGGAATATAATGTTATTGCCTACTGGTGTATGCATATTTGATGGTGTTGCGGGGGTTATAGGGGTACAGGGAGGAGGGATAGGGTGTAATGTCATACACTGTGGTATCAGTGATCCTTGGGGGGGGGGGTCGGGGAGACCAGAAGGGTTATAATGTCATTGGTGTTGTTGTGTATGTAGGCTCATTTTGATTTAAATTGGTTCTGTGTGAGCAGAGGAGAAAGGCCAGTTCATGTTTATTCATGAGTCCCAGGAGTCCCTCGGCTCAGCCACCAGTTAAAGAGACAGGACTCTGTTTTCACTGATAACACCCCCACCCCAGCCTCAACCTCTGCACTAGCAAATGCTTTTCCATGATTTATCTGTGTGCGTGTGTGTGTTTATGTTTTACATGATCAAGGTATGAGGTTTTTATTAATCTCTAGAAATCCCAGTACAGTCACTGTCCTGATGGTGAGCTGATTGGTGGAATACTATACTGCAATAGCCATTTTACTAATGGTGTACAGTATTAATAGTATACACACACACACACAGTGAATGTCATTGAGGGCGAGTTTGTTCAGCACTTCAACAGGTATAGAGTGGTTTTTATTAGAAGATGTGCTCTCTATCCATCTTCTTAAGGATTTTACAATGGTCACCAGGCCATTCTAATCAATCATATGGGAGAGGTAGCCTGGTAACAGTCTATTTACAATGTGAATGCTCTGAAACAAAACCACATTCTCTCCACAACGTCTGAAGGCTCTATATCGTAAGAGTGCCAGAATTGTCTGCTTTACAGGAGCATCTTAAAGGGGTAGTTCACACAAATATGTGTAATTCTATCTATCTGCACCTCTCTGATTCAGAGGGGTTGGGTTAAATGCGTAACACATTTAAGTTGAATGCATTCAGTTGTACAACTGACTAGGTATCCCCCTTTACCTTTCCCTTTCTATCTATCCTTTCTTCATTGTTATGCTCCACCCCCCTCTCCTGGGCAGCTACTTTACATCCATAATGAGATGCTCAATAGCAGGACAGTGAGTTTGGCACGTGTCACTGTGACTGTTACACACACTCACCCCGCATTATGCAAATCATTATACACGCAGACAACACCACACACTCACCATGATAGGGGGTGGGTCATGGGGGTGTGTGTGTGTGTCAGGTTTGAGCGATTATCACGCTGTCAAACTGATCTGCATGCGGAAAGACCAGCAGTCTAATTACATTGCTTATGATAAAGAGTGTTTTACACATAAACATACACACACATGTTTAACTAACCTTGTGGGGACACAATATATAACTATTCAAAATACTCATCCTAAACCTAACCCTAACACCAACCCAAAAAATTGCTACACGAACCATCTGAGTTGTCTCTATGCACACTCACAGGACTCACACTGACACTCCAACACACACACACAAACAATGCTAATGTAATTGTGGCACAGTGAAAAATGACATGATCCATCTGACTGTTTATGTTTGGTTCACTTCACAGAGTTCAGAAAAGGAAAACTGGAAAGGCAATGGTAATGTAGAACATACTGGATATGTTATGGGGGAATATAATGTTAAGCTCCATACACAGTCAGGTTCCTTTTCAGTATCAAGTGTTCTTCCAGATTGAGATGCTGGTAATATCCCTGTTAGAATGATTGATTGGCTCTGACACATTTAATTATGGCAAAATTAAATCGATTGGTCGGCGGACTATAAAACATCAATGTTTAATGATGAAATGCCTTTTTCATTTTTCTTCATCCAATCCCATTCCTGCTGGCCGCACCAAATTAGCTCTTACCGCTTAATGATATGCAAATGATATTTGGATGAACATGTTCAATGGTATTGATATAATCATACTGTTGGTAAAACCAGATTGTCACGCTCTGGTTCCGGGACGTTGTTTTTGAACCAGGGTGTGTTTGTATTGTTGGGTGTTGTGTGGGTTAGGTTGGGTTTAGGGTATGTTCGTTTTGTTGTGTGCTGTTTGGTTGGGGTGTCTAGGTGGTTGTCTTCCTTGTTTGTATTAGTCATATGACTCCCAATCGGAGGTAACGAGTGTCAGCTGTCGGCTCGTTATCTCTGATTGGGAGCCATATTTAAACTGTGTGTTTTCACCTTGTTTTTGTGGGTTTTTGTTCCGTTTTCGGTCTGTGTACCGTGGACTTCATTGAGTCGTCTTTTGTTTTGGATTTTGGTTACTTTGCTAAATAAAGTCATGTTTCTTGGACACGTTGCGCCTTGGTCATACTTGGACGACATAGACGACCGTGACAGAAAAACCCACCACAAAAAGACCAAGCAGCGTGTCAAGCGGCAACAGGACCTACCTACACAGGATTTATGGACTCCCATAAAGGATTCATGGACATGGGAGGAGATTCTGGATGGTGAGGGGCCTTGGGATCAACCGGGGAGAATATCGCCGTCCTCGTGAAGAGCGGGAGGCAGCTAAAGCCGAGGCGGCGATATGAGGAGGCAGCACGGAGGCAAGGCTGGAAGCCCGAGAGTACTACCCAAAAATTTCTTGGGGGGGGGCTAAAAGGGAGTGTGGCGAAGTCAGGTAGGAGACCTGCGCCTACTCCCTGTACTTACCGTGGAGAGCGAGAGTACGGGCAGACACCGTGTTACGCAGTAGAGCGCATGGTGTCTCCTGTACGCGTGCATAGCCCGGTTCGGTACATTCCAGCTCCACGTATCGGCCGGGCTAGTTTGAGCGTTGAGCCGGATGTCATGAAGCCGGCCCCACGCATCCGGTCACCAGTGCGTCTCCTCGGGCCGGCTTACATGGCACCAGCCTTACGCATGGTGTCCCCGGTTCGCCTACATAGCCCGGTGCGGGTTATTCCACCTCCCTGTACTGGTCAGGCGACGGGGAGCATACAACCAGGTAAGGTTGGTCAGGCTCAGTGCTCAAGGGAGCCAGTACGCCTGCACGGTCCGGTATTTCCGGCGCCACCTCCTGTCTCCAGTCCAGTACCACCAGTGCCTACACCACGCACTAAGCCTCTGTGTGTTCCCGAGTCCTGTGCGTCCTGTTCCTGCTTCCCGCACTAGCCCTGAGATGCGTGTCCTCAGCCCGGTACCTCCAGTTCCGGCACCACGCATCAGGCCTACGTGCGTCCCCAGGGTCCAGTATGCCCTGTTCCTGCTCCCGCACTAGCCCTGAGATGCGTGTCCTCAGCCCGGTACCTCCAGTTCCGGCACCACGCATCAGGCCTACGGTGCGTCCCCAGGGCCAAGCATGCCCTGTTGCTGCTTCCCGCACTAGCCCTGAGATGCGTGTCATCAGCCCGGTACCTCCAGTTCCGGCACCACGCATCAGGCCTACAGTGCGTCTCAGCCGGCCAGAGTCTGCCGTCTGCCCAACGGCGCCTGAACTGCCCCGTCTGCCCAACGGCGCCTGAACTGCCCGTCTGCCCAACGGCGCCTGAACTGCCCGTCTGCCCAACGGCGCTTGAACTGCCCGTCTGCCCATGGCGCCTGAACACCCGTCTGCCAAGCGTTGCATAAGCCGCCCGTCTGTACTGAGCCTGCAAAGCCGCCCGTCTGCCATGAGCCTTCAGAGCCGTCCGCCAGACCGGAGCCGCTAGAGCCTTCCGCCAGACAGGAGCCGCTAGAGCCTTTCGCCAGACAGGAGCAGCCAGAGCCTTCCGCCAGACAGGAGCAGCCAGAGCCTTCCGCCAGACAGGAGCAGCCAGAGCCTTCCGCCAGACAGGATCAGCCAGAGCCTTCCGCCAGACAGGATCAGCCAGAGCCTTCCGCCAGACAGGATCAGCCAGAGCCTTCCGCCAGACAGGATCAGCCAGAGCCGTCCCGCCAGACAGGATCAGCCAGAGCCTTCCGCCAGCCATGAGCAGCCAGATCCGTCAGCCAGCCATGAGCAGCCAGATCCGTCAGCCAGCCATGAGCAGCCAGATCCGTCAGCCAGCCATGAGCAGCCAGATCCGTCAGCCAGCCATGAGCCGTCCAGCCAGGATCCGCCAGAGCCGTCCAGCCCGGATCCGCCAGCCAGCCAGGATCCGCCAGAGCCAGCCAGCCAGGATCCGCCATTCAGTCCGGAGCTGCCCCTCAGTCCGGTGCTGCCCCCTTAGTCAGGTACTGTCCCTTAGCCCGGTGCTGCCCCTTAGTCCGGTGCTGTCCCTTAGCCCGGTGCTGCCCCTTATCCCGGTGCTGCCCCTTATCCCGGTGCTGCCCCTTAGCCCGGTGCTGCCCCTTAGTCCGGTGTTGCCCCTTAGTCCAGGTGGGGTTAGTTGGAGGGTGGTCATTGGGAGGAGGCTACTGAAGCAGGTTGTGACTGTGGTGGGGTGGGGATCATGACCGGGGCCAGAGCCGCCACCGTGGACAGACGCCCACCCAGACCCTCCCCTAGTCCTTATGTTGGTGCGCCCGGGGTTCGCACCTTTAGGGGGGGGTACTGTCACGCTCTGGTTCCGGGACGTTGTTATTGAACCAGGGTGTGTTTGTATTGTTGGGTCTTGTGTGGGTTAGGTTGGGTTTAGGGTATGTTCGTTTTGTTGTGTGCTGTTTGGTTGGGGTGTCTAGGTGGTTGTCTTCCTTGTTTGTATTAGTCATATGACTCCCAATCGGAGGTAACGAGTGTCAGCTGTCGGCTCGTTATCTCTGATTGGGAGCCATATTTAAACTGTGTGTTTTCACCTTGTTTTTGTGGGTTTTTGTTCCGTTTTCGGTCTGTGTACCGTGGACTTCATTGAGTCGTCTTTTGTTTTGGATTTTGGTTACTTTGCTAAATAAAGTCATGTTTCTTGGACACGTTGCGCCTTGGTCATACTTGGACGACATAGACGACCGTGACACAGATGTACAACCACTCTCCATCTCCCCCTTCCCCACCTCTCCCTCCATTGCAGACTGTGTCCAGCTCCTCCTCTCCAGTCGTTTATTGCAAAGCATTTGCATAATTAAGGCTTTGATTAATTAAGATCCCACAGGAGTCTGTAGGGAGGGAGAGATGGAGGGAGGGAGAAGAGGGGGAGGGGGAGGGGGGATGGAGGGAGGGAAGAGGTTGATCCACTGCTCGTTAGTCTCCATACATTAGCCTATTCAGTCTCCTCTTTCGTAAATGTTCCCTCAATCTGATACACTATAGGAGATGCCATTGCCAACACAGGGGTTCAGTGTTTGCTGCTCAGTGATGCGAGTCCAGAGAGAAGAGAGGGAGGTACTGGCACAGAGGAAGTAGCAGTCTCATCCCTCTCCTTCATGCTGTACTCCTGGGTTTGGTTCATGAGGCTCTTGTACCGCCATGCCTTTGCCCCTGGTTGTTGGTTGTTATTGTCACTTCGATCCCATCTGAAGAGCTGCATTGACTTAGCAGGCTAATACGTTTCGATCCCCAGGTTCGAACCCCATCGGTCACATAAGCATCTGTAAACTCTTTCTTTAGTATTTAATCAGCTTGTTAGCATCCGTAAGCATCTGTTATGTTATGTTATGTTTGGTGCAGTGCCAAATCTCTGTCTCTCTCCCCTGGTATACTGCCAACTATCTGTCTGTCTCGCTCTCCTGAAAGATGCCATCGCTGGAAAGCGGAGTCGCTGGCAACCGTTACCCTTGTCCAAACAATCCAACAAACAAACAAACATTGATTAGCGATGAATCCTCTATAGTCAATCTCCAAACGAGACGTTTCTCTGCTGCTAGCTCCGTTGTCTGTGAGCGTGCCACGGCAGCTGGCTGGCATGGTGTCCACTTGCTGGCACAGGGAGAAGAGAGAGATGGGAGCAGAGGAAGAGAGGAGGATGGAGGGAGTGGACACTTCATTGTTGGTATGGTGCCTGTCTTCCGAACGCCAGCTGCCATTGATGTGCATCTCAAACCACCCATGCTCTTCATTGTCCTCCTTTTCATCCCTCCATCCTCACCCTCATTTTTCTCCTTCCTCTCCTCATCCTCACAGATCTAGTCGTCCTGTTTCGGCTCCCCTCCAGGGGTCTCAAGGGCTCTTCATCTCCTCTTTATTTATTTTTTTTCCTTTATTTACTCAGGTAAGTCAATTGCGAAAAATTATTATTTGCAATGACAACCTGGCATCTGAGTATCTTGTCTGTCTTTGGGCACTGGTGTAGCAGTGGGGAGGACTCTCTGTTTCTGTTCCTCTATCCCTCTCCACCACCCTCCCCATCCCAGTGTGTGGTAACTAGCTCTGAGTGGATGGCACCGTGCCAACCTCATTCACAGCTTCTCTCTCTCTCTCTCTCTCTCTCTCTCTCTCTCTCTCTCTCTCTCTCTCTCTCTCTCTCTCTCTCTCTCTCTCTCTCTCTCTCTCTCTCTCTCTCTCTCTCTCTCTCTCTCTCTCTCTCTCTCTCTCTCTCTCTCTCTCTCTCTCTCTCTCTCTCTCTCTCTCTCTCTCTCTCTCTCTCTCTCTCTCTCTCTCTCTCTCTCTCTCTCTCTCTCTCTCTCTCTCTCTCTCTCTCTCTCTCTCTCTCTCTCTCTCTCTCTCTCTCTCTCTCTCTCTCTCTCTCTCTCTCTCTCTCTCTCTCTCTCTCTCTCTCTCTCTCTCTCTCTCTCTCTCTCTCTCTCTCTCTCTCTCTCTCTCTCTCTCTCTCTCTCTCGCCCTGTGTGTTGAGTTCAGCTGAAGCCCTGAAGTTAGTTTGATTACTCCCATTTGTCTGGGGTATACATAACTCACATCACACAATAAACACACACTCCAGGAAAGGAATCACAGATTACACAGACACACACCACTACCACTCCAGTATCCCTGCACATTGTAAATATGGTATTGGAACTGACCCTGCATATACTGTAGCTTAATCACCTTCTCGTGTTCTTCTAATTTCTATTTCTTATGAGTTTTTGTTCTACTTTACTTTTTTATTGATTACTGCATTGTTGGGAAAGAGCAAGTAAGAAAGGCATTTCACTGTACTTGTGCACATGACAATAAAAATTTGAAACTTGAAACGCAAACACACACACACTGGCCATTACAACTAGAAAAGATCACTGAGAGGTGCTCTTACTCATTTTTAAATGGTGTTCACTTCTCTCCTTCCTATTCTTCCTCATTTTCCTTTAAACTCTCCTTTATCGTCAAACAAAATATACTATAATAGATGGTTATTATGCTAATGTAAATCATTAGTATAAACCACAATGTAGTGAATATGCAAATTAAGTGTATGATTTATGCATGGCTGGGGGAGAGGAATTCTCCTATCTTCTGTTCTATCTTCCATTGCTACACACCTCTAGTCTCTCTCCTTTCCTTCATCCTCCATTCTTTCTCTCTACTATTCTCTCTCCTTTTCTCTATCCTCCATTTTATCACACACACCTCCTTCATTCTCTCCTCCTCTACTATCCTCTTTCTCTCGGTGGTCCCATCAAGCACACATCACAGCTAGACTTCTTCTGTGATACCTGCCAATTAAGTGATGTGGTCTCCCTGTTTCTCCTAACCTCCATTAACCCCTCAGCCTCTCTCTGTCCTCCTTCCCTCCACTAGCTGATTCACTCAATGCTTCAAATGAGGGAGAAGGAAGGAGAGAGGAGAGGGGAGAGAGGATAGGTGAATGGAAAAGTCTTTGCTATCATGGAACAAGTGCCGAATTGGGACGTTATAGTTAAGGTTATGTACAGTTGAAGTCGGAAGTTTACATACACTTAGGTTGGAGTCATTAAAACTCGTTTTTCAACCACTCCACAAATTTCTTGTTAACAAACTATTGTTTTGGCAAGTCGGGTAGGACATCTACTTTGTGCATGACATAAGTCATTTTTCCAACAATTGTTTACAGACAGATTATTTCACTTATAATTCACTGTATCACAATTCCAGTGGGTCAGAAGTTTACAAACACTAAGTTGACTGTGCCTATAAACAGCTTGGAAAATTCCAGAAAATGATGTTATGGCTTTAGAGGCTTCTGGTAGGCTAATTTACATCATTTGAGTCAATTGGAGGTGTACCTGTGGATGTATTTCAAGGCCTACCTTCAAACTCAGTGCCTCTTTGCTTGACATCATGGGAAAATCAAAAGAAATCAGCCAAGACCTCAGAAAAAGAATTGTAGACCTCCACAAGTCTGGTTCATCCTTGGGAGCAATTTCCAAATGCCTGAAGGTACCACGTTCATCTGTACAAACAATAGTACGCAAGTATAAACACCATGGGACCACGCAGCCGTCATACCGCTCAGGAAGGAGACGCGTTCTGTCTCCTAGAGATGAATGTACTTTGGTGCGAAAAGTACAAATCAATCCCAGAACAACAGCAAAGGAGCTTGTGAAGATTCTGGAGGAAACAGGTACAAAAGTATCTATATCCACAGTAAAATGAGTCCTATATCGACATAACCTGAAAGGCTGCTCAGCAAGGAAGAAGCCACTGCTCCAAAAACGCCATAAAAAAGCCAGACTACGGTTTGCAACTGCACATGGGGACAAAGATTGTACTTTTTGGAGAAATGTCCTCTGGTCTGATGAAACAAAAATAGAACTGTTTGGCCATAATGACCATCGTTATGTTTGGAGGAAAAAGGGGGCTGCTTGCAAGCCGAAGAACACCATCCCAACCGTGAAGCACTGGGGTGGCAGCATCATGCTGTGGGGGTGCTTTGCTGCAGGAGGGACTGGTGCACTTCACAAAATAGATGGCATCATGAGAAAGGAAAATTATATAGATATATTGAAGCAACATCTCAAGACATCAGTCAGGAAGGTAAAGCTTGGTCGCAAATGGGTTTTCCCAAATGGACAATGACCCCAAGCATACTTCTAAAGTTGTGGCAAAATGGCTTAAGGACAACAAAGTCAAGGTATTGGAGTGGCCATCACAAAGCCCTGACCTCAATCCTATAGAACATTTGTGGGCAGAACTGAAAAGCGTGTGTGAGCAAGGACGCCTACAAACCTGACTCAGTTACACCAGCTCTGTCAGGAGGAATGGGCCAAAATTCACCCAACTTATTGTGGGAAGCTTGTGGAAGGCTACCCGAATCGTTTGACCCAAGTTAAACAATTTAAAGGCAATGCTACCAAATACTAATTGAGTGTATGTAAACTTCTGACCCACTGGGAATGTGATGATTCTCTCTACTATTATTCTGACATTTCCCATTCTTAAAATAAAGTGGTGATCCTAACTCACCTAAAACAGGGAATTTGTACTAGGATTAAATGTCAGGAATTGTGAAAAACTGAGTTTAAATGTATTTGGCAAAGGTGTATGTAAACTTCCGACTTCAACTGTATTTACTGTGGTTATGGTGAAGAAATACAAAAATATCCCTCCTGCTGTGGGGTAGGAGGATGCATGTGTGTGTATGTTGGTGTGCGTATGTGTGTTTGTGCTCCCCTCCCCTTCCTGTTAGTAATCTATATGGCAAACCTACCTAATGTAATAACTGTGTTGCATGTATGATTTATACCAACAGAGAGTACATAGCCTGTGGTTAATTACTGTTTTTGTGTGTGTTTTGTGTGTGTGTGTGTGAGCGCCTGTGTGCCAAAATGATTTATGAGTTGCAAATATCTATTCCAGTGGCCTGTTTCTCCTCAATTAATTATTTTATCTGTCTTTCCATGAATTCTCCTGGAGATGTTATGGTTTTATAGGGGTGTGCACGTGTGTGTTAAGGAGACAGCGCTGTGGACATATGCCTTGTTTGCAGGACAAAGACTTGAGATACAGCGTAACACTATTGTCTGCTCAAATCAAATCGGTCACGTACACAGATTTGCAGATGGTGCAGCAAAATGTTTGTCTTTCTATTTCCAACAGTGCAGTAATAATACCTAGCAATACAAAACAACCTGCACATAATCCAAAAAGTAAAAAGAAAGAAATTAAGAAATATCAGAACGAGCAATGTCAGAGTCCGGAATGTAGTGCCCTCCGTAATTATTGGGACAGTGACATGTTTTTTTTTTTTTTTGGCTCTGTACTCCAGCACTTTGCATTTGAAATTATACAATGACTATGCCGAATGTCAGCTTTAATTTGAGGGTATTTTCATCCATATCGGGTGAACTGTTTAGACTTGACAGTACTTTTTGTACACAGTCCCCCCATGTTAGGGGACCAAAAGTATTGGGACAAATTCACACATACAGTGGGGAAAAAAAGTATTTAGTCAGCCACCAATTGTGCAAGTTCTTTACATTTACATTTTACATTTTAGTTCTCCCACTTAAAAAGATGAGAGAGGCCTGTAATTTTCATCATAGGTACACGTCAACTATGACAGACAAAATGAGAATTTTTTTTCCAGAAAATCACATTGTAGGATTTTTTATGAATTTATTTGCAAATTAGGGTGGAAAATAAGTATTTGGTCAATAACAAAAGTTTCTCAATACTTTGTTATATACCCTTTGTTGGCAATGACACAGGTCAAACGTTTTCTGTAAGTCTTCACAAGGTTTTCACACACTGTTGCTGGTATTTTGGCCCATTCCTCCATGCAGATCTCCTCTAGAGCAGTGATGTTTTGGGGCTGTTGCTGGGCAACACAGACTTTCAACTCCCTCCAAAGATTGTCTATGGGGTTGAGATCTGGAGACTGGCTAGGCCACTCCAGGACCTTGAAATGCTTCTTACGAAGCCACTCCTTCGTTGTCCGGGCGGTGTGTTTGGGATCATTGTCATGCTGAAAGACCCAGCCACGTTTCATCTTCAATGCCCTTGCTGATGGAAGGAGGTTTTCACTCAAAATCTCATGATACATGGCCCCATTCATTCTTTCCTTTACACGGATCAGTCGTCCTGGTCCCTTTGCAGAAAAACAGCCCCAAAGCATGATCTTTCCACCCCCATGCTTCACATGTTCTTTGGATGCAACTCAGCATTCTTTGTCCTCCAAACACGACGAGTTGAGTTTTTACCAAAAAGTTATATTTTGGTTTCATCTGACCATATGACATTCTCCCAATCCTCTTCTGGATCATCCAAATGCACTCTAGCAAACTTCAGACGGGCCTGGACATGTACTGGCTTAAGCAGGGGGACACGTCTGGCACTGCAGGATTTGAGTCCCTGGCGGCATAGTGTGTTACTGATGGTAGGCTTTGTTACTTTGGTCCCAGCTCTCTGCAGGTCATTCACTAGGTCCCCCTGTGTGGTTCTGGGATTTTTGCTCACCGTTCTTGTGATCATTTTGACCCCACGGGGTGAGATCTTGCGTGGAGCCCCAGATCGAGGGAGATTATCAGTGGTCTTGTATATCTTCCATTTCCTAATAATTGCTCCCACATTTGATTTCTTCAAACCAAGCTGCTTTCCTATTGCATATTCAGTCTTCCCAGCCTGGTGCAGGTATACAATTTTGTTTCTGGTGTCCTTTGACAGCTCTTTGGTCTTGGCCATAGTGGAGTTTGGAGTGTGACTGTTTGAGGTTGTGGACAGGTGTCTTTTATACTGATAACAAGTTCAAACAGGTGCCATTAATACAGGTAACGAGTGGAGGACAGAGGAGCCTCTTAAAGAATAATTTACAGGTCTGTGAGCCAGAAATCTTGCTTGTTTGTAGGTGACCAAATACTTATTTTCCACCATAATTTGCAAATAAATAAATTAAAAATCCTACAATGTGATTTTCTGGAATTTTTTTCCTCAATTTGTCTGTCATAGTTGACGTGTACCTATGATGAAAATTACAGGCCTCTCTCATCTTTTTAAGTGGGAGAACTTGCACAATTGGTGGCTGACTAAATACTTTTTTTCCCCACTGTATATATATATTGTGATGTCACGAGAGGCTACACAGCTTTCAGCGGGATTGCTCAAGTAGCGCAAGGAGACCAGGTTCAACCAAAACAAGGATTTTATTAAAGGTCTTGGGAAACTAACGAAAGTATAACACAATTCTGTTCTCTGGTGGCTCTTTAAGGGTTAACAGTTCAGGGATGTCTCTTCCACATCCAAAATCATAACTCTCCCTCGCTCAAATAACTTTTCCCCAGTCTTACTGTATTCCCCGTTGCAGCTAGTGGCCAACCCAGCAAAACGTCCTTCCAAATGTCCCACACGTATTTCCACAGGTGCATATATCCAAAGGTGAGTATTTCCCAAAGGTAAGTATCTCCAAATCCTTATATTCCTCATGGAAGTGGACGTGCAGCACTCTTGTCCTCCAGAGCCCAGCCTCGAGACCGTGTCTCTTCCCTTCAACAAACCTTCAGCTCATCAGCTCCTGATTGGTTTCAGCTGCGTGGGAAGATTGGCCATAGAGGGTTGGAGTTCCCGACCATACCAGCAGATGGAGCCATAGCTGTCTGGGTTTGCAGCCATCTCAGGGGGATGTAACGTCCCTCCAGGACACAGCCTCTCGTGACATCACAATATATATATATATATACATATATAAAAATGAGTAAAAAGTTTAGTATTTGGTCCCACATTCTTAGCACTCAATGATTACATCAAGCTTGCGACTCTACAACCTTTTTGGATGCATTTGCTGTTTGTTTTGGTTGTGTTTCAGATTATTTTGTGCCCAATAGAAATGAATGGTAAATAATATATTGTGTCATTTTGGAGTCACTTTTGTTGTAAATAAGAATATAATATGTTTCTGAACACTTCTACATGAATGTGGATGCTACCATGATTACGGTCAGTCCTGAATTAATCGTAAATAATGATAAGTGAGGAAGTTACAGATGCATAAATATCCAAACTTTTGGAATATAGAGCCAAAAGAAGAAGAAAATGATTCACTGTCCCAATAATTACAAAGGGCACTGATATATATATATATATATATATATATATATATATATATATATATATATATAGTGAGGGAAAAAAGTATTTGATCCCCTGCTGATTTTGTATGTTTTCCCACTGACAAAGAAATGATCAGTCTATAATTTTAATGGTAGGTTTATTTGAACAGTGAGAGACAGAATAACAACAAAAAAATCCTGAAAAATGCATGTCAAAAAATTGTGAAAATTGATTTGCATTTTAATGAGGGAAATAAGGCCTGTATGACCTCCCTACAACGCCTGGGCATGCTCCTGATGAGGTGGCGGATGGTCTCCTGAGGGATCTCCTCCCAGACCTGGACTAAAGCATCCGCCAACTCCTGGACAGTCTGTGGTGCAACGTGGCGTTGGTGGATGGAGCTAGACATGATGTCCCAGATGTGCTAAATTGGATTCAGGTCTGGGGAACGGGCGGGCCAGTCCATAGCATCAATGCCTTCCTCTTGCAGGAACTGCTGACACACTCCAGCCACATGAGGTCTAGCATTGTCTTGCATTAGGAGGAACCCAGGGCCAACCGCACCCAGCATATGGTCTCACAAGGGGTCTGAGGATCTCATCTCGGTACCTAATGGCGGTCAGGCTACCTCTGGCGAGCACATGGAGGGCTGTGCGGCCCCCAAAGAAATGCCACCACACCATGACTGACCCACCGCCAAACCGGTCATGCTGGAGGATGTTGCAGGCAGCAGAACGTTCTCCACTGCGTCTCCAGACTCTGTCACGTCTGTCACATGTGCTCAGTGTGAACCTGCTTTCATCTGTGAAGAGCACAGGGCGCCAGTGGCGAATTTGCCAATCTTGGTGTTCTCTGGCAAATGCCAAACGTCCTGCACGGTGTTGGGCTGTAAGCACAACCTCCACCTGTGGACGTCGGGCCCTCATACCACCCTCATGGAGTCTGTTTCTGACCGTTTGAGCAAACACATGCACATTTGTGGCCTGCTGGAGGTCATTTTGCAGGGCTCTGGCAGTGCTCCTCCTGCTCCTCCTTGCACAAAGGCGGAGGTAGCGGTCCTACTGCTGGGTTGTTGCCCTCCTACGGCCTCCTCCACATCTCCTGATGTACTGGCCTGTCTCCTGGTAGCGCCTCCATGCTCTGGACACTACGCTGACAGACACAGCAAACCTTCTTGCCACAGCTCGGATTGATGTGCCATCCTGGATGAGCTGCACTACCTGAGCCACTTGTGTGGGTTGTAGACTCCGTCTCATGCTACCACTAGAGTGAAAGCACCACCAGCATTCAAAAGTGACCAAAACATCAGCCAGGAAGCATAGGAACTGAGAAGTGGTCTGTGGTCAACACCTGCAGAAGCACTTCTTTATTGGGGGTGTCTTGCTAATTGCCTATAATTTCCACCGGTTGTCTATTCCATTTGCACAACAGCATGTGAAATGTATTGTCAATCAGTGTTGCTTCCAAAGTGGACAGTTTGATTTCACAGAAGTGTGATTGACTTGGAGTTACATTGCGTTGTTTAAGTGTTCCCTTTATTTTTTTGAGCAGTGTATATACAGTACCAGTCAAAAGTTTGGACACACCTACTCAATCAAGGGTTTTTCTTAATTTTTTACATTGTAGAATAATAGTGAAGACATCAAAACTATGAAATAACACATATGGAATCACGTAGTAACCAAAGAAGTGTTAAACAAATCAAAATATATTTTATACTTGAGATTCTTCAAATAGCCACCCTTTGCCTTGATGAAAGCTTTGCACACTTTTTGGCATTCTCTCAACCAGCTTCATGAGGTAGTCACATTTACATGTTGTTGTTTTTTTCTAGTCACCTGGAATGCATTTCAATGAACAGGTGTGCCTTCTTAAAAGTTAATTTGTGGAATTTCTTTCCTTCTTATTGCGTTTGAGCCAATCAGTTGTGTTGTGACAAGGTAGGGAGGGTATATAGAAGATATCCCTATTGATTTGTTTAACACTTTTTTGGTTACTACATTTACATTTACATTTTTAGTCATTTAGCAGACGCTCTTATCCAGAGTGACTTACAGTTAGTGAGTGCATACATTTTCATACTGGCCCCCCGTGGGAAACGAACCCACAACCCTGGCGTTGCAAGCGCCATGCTCTACCAACTGAGCTACAGGGGACATGTGTTCCATATGTGTTATTTCATAGTTTTGATGTCGTCACTATTATTCTACAATGCAAAAGATTGTAATAATAAAGAAAAACCCTCGAATGAGTAGGTGTGTCCAAACTTTGACTGGTAGTGTATATATAGTGACTAAGGTTCAATATATATATATATATATATATATATATATACAGTGGGGAGAACAAGTATTTGATACACTGCCGATTTTGCAGGTTTTCCTACTTACAAAGCATGTAGAGGTCTGTAATTTTTATCATAGGTACACTTCAACTGTGAGAGACGGAATCTAAAACAGAAATCCAGAAAATCACATTGTATGGTCTTGGGCTCCATGCAAGATCTCACCTCGTGGGGCATCAATGATCATGAGGAAGGTGAGGGATCAGCCCAGAACTACACGGCAGGACCTGGTCAATGACCTGAAGAGAGCTGGGACCACAGTCTCAAAGAAAACCATTAGTAACACAGGGCAGATTGGTCCATTCACTGATATGTCTGTTAGTGGGAGACAGAGAGAAGCCAGCTAATCTCCCCATTCTCTATTGATCACACACTTAGAGACTACATACTCTGTCTAAACACTAATTATCTCTCTCTCTCTCTCTCTCTCTCTCTCTCTCTCTCTGTCTCTGTCTCTGTCTCTGTCTCTGTCTCTGTCTCTGTCTCTGTCTCTGTCTCTGTCTCTGTCTCTGTCTCTGTCTCTGTCTCTGTCTCTGTCTCTGTCTCTGTCTCTGTCTCTTCCCTTTCGTATAGCAGGGGGATCAAGAGAATAAATGAAGGGTATGAAAGACAGTTGGTGGGAGAGGTTGTAGGATGGCTAGACTGGATGATGATTATGAATTTATTTGTCTTTAGTGTGGAGAGGGGAGCTGTGAGGGGTACTTAGGAGCACCATGAGCGTAGGAAGTGAGACTAATGACTGTCATATTTTAGAGTTGTGTGCCCTCTACTGGTCACAATGTTACACTGCATCGCATCCGAGGTAATTACAAAACAGCGTGGGATTGAGTTTGTGTAACTGGCTATCAGCTGTTGAGTAACTCATTCAAGTTGTAGCCTACTCGATTCTCTCACTACTACTATCACCACTAATCGAAAACTTCAGAAAAATGCAAAAGAAATCAACAACATTTAATAATGTCTTCTCATGGATGATTACGATTTAATCTGGATTTTTTGGTATTTTGGATTTTACGGGAGACTTCCAGTTCAGTAGGGAACTATTCTCGGTTGCATTGCTTTTCATCACCAGCAATAGACCATGCCTGTATCGGGTGGTGAGGACCCCATGTCCCAGGTTCGTCAGATGCTGAGAGAGTTGCTGGTGGGGAGAGAGAACGCCGACGGCTTCTTCTGTCTCTGTGTGTCCGTACTGGGACACAACGATACAAGGACACATTTCTTGCCGCTCATCCAGCCCCTAGCCACCGTTCACAACGGCCTTCACACCACCCTCACCTCCATCTATTTTGAATACTTCTCCAAGGTAGGACTGTGTGTGTGTGTTTTGATAGTCCAGTCATATTGTAAGATTTTTATAGATACTCTGTCTCAACACAATGACATTTGTTAGTTTGATAGTTGAGTGTGTTGTGTTAGTGTTGTAGGCCTAATGTACCCTGCTGGAAAATCCAGTTTAGACCAGATTGGATTTTGAGCTGATCACTGGCTTGAGCTGGTACAGCTGGATTTTCCAGCAGAGTTGTATTTGTCAAGAAGGTAAAGCAGAGACAGAGACTATTTTGAACCTCTAACACTGTAAAGCTGTATATATGACCATAATTGTCTGTCTGTTACAGGATGAGGATGATGAATTGGCGGTGGCTCTGGCTCTGTCCCTATTAGAGGTCAAAGGGCAACAGCAGACTGATACCAAGTCCCTTTTCCCAGACCCTAAACCCCAGGGTCAAACAGACACCCAGGCAACAGCAACCTACAGACCTCAGAATAGCTCAGTTCAGAGTCAGTCAGTATCTCATAATGGTAGCTCTAGCCAGCCTCCGCCAGCCCCTCTGCCCAAGGGTGTGAGCTACGCCCAACTAGCAGCAGCAGGAGGAAGGAGACAGACTCAGGCTCAGCACCAAGACTCCACATCACCCAGAGGATCCTCTGGACATGGCAGCTCTCCTCAGACAGAGAGACAGAGAGGCCCAACCCAGACCCAGAGACAGACAGACATAAAGTGGTCTAACCTCACTCAGGATGTGTGTGCCTCTATTGCCAGTTCTTTGACATCCAATCTCAACCAAACCAAAGATGACGTCAATGTGGAGGAGTACGACGTGGACCAATCGGAGAAGCCAAAGCGCTCGAAGAACCGGCGTCAGCGGCGGAAGGGGTATGGCCAGCAGGTGGTAGGTGTGCCTCGATGCCCCTCGGCTCCACCCCCTGTGCTGCTGTGGTTCCGCAGGGACCTGCGTCTCCATGACAACCCAGCTGTGATTGGCTCGTTGGAGGCTGGAGGGCCGGTCATCCCCGTCTTTATCTGGTGCCCAGAGGAGGAGGAGGGGCCGGGGGTAACCGTGGCTATGGGAGGGGCCTGTAAGTATAAACATATACATATTATGTCATTATTTCTTTACCTCAGCATCTGTGTCTCCTGATCTGTGTGTAATCCTTCTCTGTCTCATCCCAGGTAAATTCTGGCTGCACCAGGCCCTGTCCTGTCTCAGCTCTGCTCTGGAACGCATCGGCGGCCATCTTGTTTTCCTTCGGCCGGATGTGGAGAAAGAGGTGGAGAGAGAGGGGGTTGGTTCTTCGCTGCGTGCCCTGAGGAGTCTGGTGAGAGAGACGGGGGCGCAGACGGTGCTGGCTA
The DNA here is from genome assembly GCF_020615455.1 of Coregonus clupeaformis. Lineage (NCBI taxonomy): Eukaryota > Metazoa > Chordata > Actinopteri > Salmoniformes > Salmonidae > Coregonus > Coregonus clupeaformis. Next base: position 59,392,008 of record NC_059214.1, read on the forward strand.
GCGCCCTCTATGAGCCGTGGCTGAGAGAGCGGGACCAGATAGTGGTGTCAGCACTGCAGAGAGACAGGGTGGAGGTTAACATGGTCCACTCCTACTGTCTCAGAGACCCTTATACTGTTACTACTGAGGGGGTGGGACTCAGAGGTATTGTAATAATACTGCTACAACCACTACTACTGTTATTCATGTGTAATATGACACAGCAGTAACTCTCTCTCACACACTTTCCCTCCCTCAGGTATTGGTTCTGTATCCCACTTCATGAGTTGCTGTCAGATGAACCCTGGCCCAGGGTTAGGGGTTCCCCTGGACCCCCCCATATCGCTCCCCTCACCCTCTGTCTGGCCCAGGGGCTGCCCTCTGGAGGAGCTAGGACTGGCACGCATGCCCTGCAGGAAGGATGGAACCACGGTCAGTAACCCCTTGGACTGAAGCACATGGTGGTCTGGGTTATTGTTGTTGGTTGTATGTTAATGTGAGTGTGTGTCTGTTCCAGATTGACTGGGCGGCTAACATTAGGAGTTCCTGGGACTTCAGTGAGGAGGGGGCCCAGTCACGTCTAGAGGCCTTTCTAAATGATGGTGAGACACACACATTTCCCTTTCTCTATTTGTACTTGGAATTAAACAGCCCTACAGAATAGATATGTTATCTGTTTGTGTACGTATTCCAGGTGTGTACAAATATGAGAAGGAGTCAGGGCGAGCGGATGCCCCCAACACCAGCTGTCTGTCTCCTTACCTGCACTTTGGCCAGCTGAGTGCTCGCTGGCTGCTGTGGGACGCTAAAGGGGCGCGCTGCCGACCCCCCAAGTTCATACGAAAACTGGCCTGGAGGGACCTGGCCTACTGGCAGCTAACATTGTTCCCAGACCTGCCCTGGGAATCACTCAGACCTTCATACAAGGCAAGGATAGGGTTAACACTAGCTCTAGCACTCTCTTCCTGGTTTGTATCCAATGAAAGCAGGATACTCACTCTCTTCTTGGTTTCTGTCCAATCAGGCCCTTCGGTGGAGCAGTGAGAGGGGTCATCTGAAGGCGTGGCAGAGGGGCAGGACAGGTTATCCTCTAGTAGATGCTGCAATGAGGCAGCTGTGGCTGACTGGATGGATGAACAACTATATGAGACACGTAGTGGCTTCTTTCCTCATAGCTTACCTCCATCTACCATGGCAGGAGGGATATCGCTGGTTCCAGGTGAGACACACACACGGTTGCACACACAAACACCAGACTATAGAGCTGTAGAGCTTTGTCTGTTTAATGAAAATGTCTTCTTCAACGAGTCGGCAGCTCTGGATGTTCTGCTTACTCCGGACCAGGCTCTAATCCCCGGGACTCGAAAGAGGAAGCCGCGTCAAAAGGCAGGCGAGGCAGCATTCTGACTAATATACGTTGGCGAGCAAATAGACCGCCATTGCCCTCTGTTCTATCAGGGAACGTGTAGTCACTGGAGAACAAACTGGATGAGCTTCATTCGAGACTATCCTATCAACAGAACCTGAAAAACGGTAACATCCTATGTTTCTCAAAATCGTGGTTGAACGAGGACATGGATTATATTCACAGAGTATACAAAACATTAAGAACACCTGCTCTTTCCATGACATATACTGACCAGGTGAAAGCTATGATCCCTTATTGATGTCACTTGTTATATCAACTTGCTCAATTTTCACATTATTCCACTTCAATCAGTGTAGATGAAGGGGAGGAGACAGGATTTTTAAGCCACGAGACATGGATTGTGTATGTGTGCCATTCAGAGGGTGAATGGGCAAGACAAAATATTTAAGTGCCTTTGAACAGGGTATGGTAGTAGGTGCAGGCACGCTGGTTTGTGTCAAGAACTGCAACGCTGCTGTGTTTTTCACACTCAACAGTTTCCTGTGTATCAAAAATGGTCTACCACCCAAAGGACATCCAGCCAACTTGACACAAGTTGCCAAGGCAGCAGCTACTATTCCTGGGGTCCAGCAAAATTAAGGCAGTTATACATTTTAAAAACATTACAATACATTCATAACTGATTTCACAACATTAAGTGTGTGCCCTCAGGCCTCTACTCTACCACATATATATAACACAAAATCCATGTGTACATGTGTGTATAGTGCGCATGTTATCGTGTGTTTGTATGCATGTGTCTATGTTTGTGTTGCTTCACAGTCCCCGCAACAGTTCCATAAGGTGTATTTTTATCTGTTTTTATAAATCTAAATCTAATTTTACTGCTGGCATGGGTGACGTGATGTGGAATAGAGTTCCATGTAGTCATGGCTCTATGTAGTTCTGTTCACCTCCCATAGTCTGTTCTTGACTTGGGGACTGTGAAGAGACCTCTAGTGGCATGTCTTGTGGGGTATGCATGGGTGTCCGAGCTGTGTGCCAGTAGTTCAAACAGACAGCTCGGTGCATTCAACATGTCAATACCTCTCACAAATACAAGTAGTGATGAAGTCAATCTCTCCTCCACTTTAAGCCAGGAGAGATTGACATGCATATTATTAATGTTAGCTCTCTGTGTACATCCAAGGGCCAGCCATTCTGCCCTGTTCTGAGCCAATTGCAATTTTCCTAAGTCCCTCTTTGTGGCAGCTGACCACACGACTGAACAGGTGCGACAAAACTAGGGCCTGTAGGACCTGCCTTGTTGATAGTGCTGTTAAGAATGCAGAGAAGCGCTTTATTATAGACAGACTTCTCCCCATCCAAGCTACTGTTGTATCAATATGTTTTGACCATGACAGTTTACAATACAGGGTTACTCCAAGCAATCTAGTCACCTCAACTTGCTCAATTTCCACATTATTCATTACAAGATTTAGTTGAGGTTTAGTAAATGATTTGTCCCAAATACAATGCTTTTAGTTTTTGAAATATTTAGGACTAACTTATTCCTTGCCACCCATTCTGAAACTAACTGCAGCTCTTTGTTAAGTGTTGCTGTCATTTCAGTCGATGTGGTAGCTGACGTGTATTATTGAGTCGTCCGCATACATAGACACACTGGCTTTACTCAAAGCCAGTGGTATGTTGTTAGTAAAGATTGAAAAAAGTAAGGGGCCTAGACAGCTGCTCTGGGGGATTCTACCTGGATTTTGTTGGAGAGGCTTCCATTAAAGAACACCCTCTGTGTTCTGTTAGACAGGTAACTCTTTATCCACAGTGTAGCAGTGGGTGTAAAGCCAAAACACATACGTTTTTCCAGCAGCAGACTATGATCGATAATGTCAAAAGCCGCAATGAAGTCTAACAAAACAGCTCCCACAATATTTTTATCATCAATTTCTCTCAGCCAATCATCAGTCATTTGTGTAAGTGCTGTGCTTATTGAATGCCCTTTCCTATAAACGTGCTGAAAGTCTGTCAATTTGTTTACTGTAAAATAGCATTTTAACTGGTCTTACACAATTTCTTCCAATAGTTTACTAAGGGTTGGTAACAGGCTGATTGGTCGGCTATTTGAGCCAGTTAAGGGGGCTTTACTATTCTTAGGTAGGGGAATAACTTTTGCTTCCCTCCAGGCCTGAGGGCACACACTTTCTAGTAGGCTTAAATTGAAGATATGGCAAATAGGAGTGGCAATATCGTCCGCTATTATCCTCAGTAATTCTCCATCCAATTTGTCAGACCCCGGTGGCTTGTCCTTGTTGATCGACAATAATAATTGTTTTACCTCTTCCACACTTACTTTACGGAATTCAAAATTACAACGCTTGTCTTTCATAATTTGGTCAGATATACTTGGATGTGTAGTGTCAGCGTTTGTTGCTGGCATGTCATAACCTAAATTTGCTAATTTTGCCAATGAAAAAATCATTAAAGTAGTTGGCAATATCAGTGGGTTTTGTGATGAATGAGCCATCTGATTCAATGAATGATGGAGCTGAGTTTGCCTTTTTGCCCAAAATTTCATTTAAGGTGCTCCAAAGCTTTTTACTATCATTCTTTATATAATTTATCTTTGTTTCATTGTGTAGTTTATTTTTATTTTTATTCAGTTTAGTCACATGATTTCTCAATTTGCAGTGCGTTTGCCAATCGGTTGTACAGCCAGACCTATTTGCCATCTCTCTTGCCTCATCCCTCTCAACCATACCATTTTTCAATTCCTCATCAATCCACGGGGATTTAACAGTTTTTACAGTCATTTTCTTAATGGGTGCATACTTATTAGTAACTGGGAGAAGCAATTTCATAAATGTGTCAAGTGCAGTGTCTGGTTGCTTGTTATTACACACCACAGACCAACAAATATTCTTCACATCAACAACATAGGAATCACTACAAAACTTATTGTATGACCTCATACACAATATTAGGCCCAGCCTTTGGAACTTTGGTTTTCCTAGATATGGCTACTATATTGTGATCACTACATCCAATGGATTTGGATACTGCTTTCAAACACATTTCTGCAGCATTAGTAAAGATTTGATCGATACGTGTTGATGATTTAATTCCTTTACTCTTTGTAACTAAACTGGTAGGTTGATTGATAACCTGAACCAGGTTGCAGGCACTAGTTACAGTTTGAAGCTCTCTCTTGAGTGGGCAGCCTGATGAAAGCCAGTCAATATTTAAATCACCCAGAAAGTATACCTCTCTATTGATATCACATGTATTATCAAGCATTTCACACATCCAGATACTGGCTGTTAGCACTTGGAGGTCTATAGAAGCTTCCCACCAGAATGGGCTTTAGGTGAGGCAGGTGAACCTGTAGCCATATCACTTCAACAGCATTTAACATGAGATCCTCTCTAAGCTTTACAGGAATGTGGTTCTGAATATTTACCGCAACACCGCCCCCTTTTGGCATTTCTGTAAATGTTATAACCTTGTATTGCTACCACTGTATCATCAAAGGTATTATCTAAGTGAGTTTCAGAGATTGTCAGAATATGAATGTCATCTGTTACTAGCAAATTATTGATTTCATGAACCTTGTTTCTTAAGCTACATATGTAAACGTGGGCTATTTTTAACACTTTTCTGGGATGCTTGATAATTTTCTTGCTTTACTAGGAAGCTTAGCAGGGGTAGACATACTCAGGTTATTTTTATTAGTGCAGGGTGAGCTGCACACAATGGACTTCCTACTAGGGCACACCACCACAGTGCCCTAGTAGGAACAGTATTACAGTATTACTTTGGTTCATAGGCAAATGATTACTGCATACAATAGCTGTAGGATCAGCAGAGGCATTCCGGACAGTAAGAGGGACATAAATTAGGTTATTTACATTGTGTCTTCCAACACCCCTAGGATAATGTACATATGCTGAATCATTATGACAACTCAGCGACACATTGGTAGGGATTAAATGAGCTGGACTTGGGTCATTGATAAGTAGGGGAGTTTATCACCCACAAGTCTACACAGAGAAACACCTGAGAGTTGGGTTAGTGGTAAAGCTATAGTACGGCTATGGTAAGGTTATGGTAACTCTACGGTGTCTCAACGCAGACTTATAATGCTGTGAAATGATTCAGGAACCCAAATGATTTGGGTGGATCCCATCCTCCTTATAATGCGAGCTTTGTTTCCAGAAGGTATCAAAATTGTCAATAAATGTTACACCCACAGAGCTGCAATAGTCTTGTAGCCAGTTATGGAGGGCTAAAAGTCTGCTGAACCGTTCAATGCTACGATTTAGGGAGGGCAGAGGGACAGATATTATGGGCCGCTTGTTGGTGTCAAGTTGAGACCCAATCAGTTCTTTAAAATCCATCTTCAGCTGTTCTGAGCTGCCCTTCATAATGTCATTTTACCCCACATGAACCATGACAGTATCAGCCCCAGGTGATTGACTCACAGCCACGGGAATCAACCTGGTGATATCCTGAACTTTTGCCCCAGGAAAACACAGTCTTTGCCCCAGGTACAGATATATGCCTCACCGTCGAACTCCCTATCACAATCGCCGGAATGATCCGGCCTCTGCCGTGTCTCGAAGCAGATTGCGATGCCAGAGCCACAGAACTCACCTGAGAAGAGGGCTGCTGAGACGCAGGCTGCGTGCAGGCCACAACCGCCAAAGGGACAGAGCTCTGATCCAGAGAGCACTGCCCAGCGGAGGGGGGCCGCGGTGGTCCCGGCTGTGCCCAGGCAGTTGATTGACTAGGACAGGGAGAGGTAGCTGGAGGGTCATCCACAGCCATGGAGGGAACACCCAAGCCCCCGGCAGAGGATAGCTGGTACAGGGGCTCAAAGCGATTTGAAAGTCTTAAGTCCGGACGCGGGGGAAGAAGGCAGGCGCGCAGAGAACGATTCTTCTCCTTCTTTCTGGTTCCGACACGCATCCATTTACGCTCACATGGAGTCGAACAGTGAGCAGCCATTTTCTGGTTCAAGCTAGTAGAGGGGTGCAGTGGCGGAAATTGATCATAGTCCAGGAAGGTCCCATTATGATCCTCTTGGATGTTTTGATAGGAAGCATTTAAAGATGCCGATAGTCTCATAGAATCCTTATTCAGTTCAAGGTGCTTGGGTTAGACGAAGTAAGGAGGGTTGTGTATCTTTGTTAACAACAGCTGGTTTGCGATCTCTTATGTTAAGTCTCGAGTTGTTGCTCGCCTGAGTTAGAATACCTCATGATAAGCTGCAGACCATGATATTTACCATACTATTTATTTTTCATAGCTGTCTATTTACCGCCACAAACCGATGCTGGCAATAAGACCACACTCAACGAGCTGCGTTTGTCATGCCGGGGGATTTTAATGCTGGGAAACTGAAATCCGTTTTACATCATTTTTACAAGCATGTCACCTGAGCAACTAGAGGCGACAAAACTCTAGATCACCTTTACTCCACACACAGAAATGCATCCAAGGCCCTCCCTTGGCCTCCCTCTATCCTCCTGCTTAATGCTTACAAGCAAAAACTTTAACAGGAAGTACCAGTGATGCGCTAAATACGGAAGTGGTACAATGAAGCGGATGCTAAGCTACAAGACTGTTTCGCTAGCACAGAATGGATTATGTTCCGGGATTCATCCTATTACATTGAGGACATCAGTCACCGGTTTCATTAATAAGTGCATCGTACATACATACCCCAACCAGAAGCCATGGCTTACAGGCAACATCCGCACTGAGCTAAAGGCTAGAGCTGCCGCTTTCAAGGAGCGGTACTCCAATCCGGATGCTTATAAGAAATCCTGCTACGACCTCTGACGAGCCATCAAACAGGCAAAGCATCAATACAGGACTAAGACAGAATCGTACTACGCTGGCTCTGACGCTCGATGGATGTGGCAGGGCTTGCAAGCGATCACGGATTACAAAGGGAAACCCAACAGCGAGCTGCCCAGCGACGCGAGCCTACCAGACAACCTAAGTGCCTTCTATGCTCGCTTCGAGGCAAGCAACACTGAACCATGCATGAGAGCATCAGCTTTTCTGGAGCTGATGTAAGTAAGACCTTTAAACAGGTTAACATTTGCAAAGCCGCAGGGCTGGACGGAATAACAGGATGTGTACTCATCGCATGTGCTGACCAGCTGGCAAGTGTCTTCCCTGACCCGGTCTGTAATAGCAACTTGTTTCAACAGACCACCATAGTCCCCATACCAAAGAACGCCAAGGTAACCTGCCTAAATGACTATCGCCCCATAGCACTCACATCTATAGCCATGAAAAACTTTGAAAGACTGGTCATGGCTCATATCAACAACAGAGCTCTGATCCAGAGAGCACTGCCTATATTGTGTGCAGTATGGTGCCAGGATAACAACCTCAGCAAGACAAAGGAGCTGATTGTAGACTACAGGAAACGGAGGGGCAAGTACTCCCCCATCCACATCAATGGAGCTGTAGTGGAGTGGGTCGAGAGCTTCAAGTTCCTCGGTGTCCACATCACGAAGGAATTAACATGGTCCACATACACCCACACAGTTTTGAAGAGGGCACGACAGTGCTTCTTCCCCCTCAGGAGGCTGAAAAGATTTGGCATGGGCCCTCGGATCCTCAAAAAGTTCTACAGCTGCACCATTGAGAGCATCTTGACTGGCTGCATCACCACTTGGTACGGCAACTGCAAGGCACCCGACCGCAAGGCACTACAGAGGGCGGTGAGTACAGCCCGGTACATCACTGAGGCCGAGCTCCCTGCCATCCAGGACCTCTATACCAGGCGGTGTCAGAGGAAGGCCCAAAAAATTGTCAAAGACTCCAGCCACCCAAGCCATAGACTGTTTTCTCTGTTACCGCACGGCAAGCGGTACCAGTGCACCAAGTCTGGAACCAACAGGACCCTGAACAGCTTATACCACCAAGCCAAAAGAATGCTAAAAAAGACTGCTAAATAGCTCATCAAATGGCTATCTGGACTACCTGCATTTACCCTTTTTTGCACTAACGCTCTTGCACTGACTCTATGCACACACACTGGACTCACTTACACATACTTACACTGACACCCCAACACACACACTACATATGCCCACACACACATAATATGCGCACACATGCATACTGACGCCACACACACACTCACTCACAACAGACACTGCTGCTACTGCCTATTATCTATCCTGTTGCTTTGCTACTTTACTCCTACCTATATGTACCTACCTCAATTACCCCGTACCCCTGCACAGACTTGGTACTGGTACTCCCTGTATATAGCCATGTTGTTTTTACTCATTATTGTTATTCACTGTGTATTTATTCACTGTGTCACTATTACTATTATTATTGAATGTTTTTACTTTATCTTTAACTCTGCATTGTTGGAAAAGGACCCTTAAGCAAGCATTTCACTGTTAGTGTACATCTGTTGTTTACAAAGCATGTGACAAATAACATTTTATTTGAACTAATTAAAATTCTACTGTGTGTGTGTGTGTAGGACACCCTGGTGGATGCTGACGTGGCCATAGATGCCATGATGTGGCAGAATGGAGGCATGTGTGGTCTGGACCACTGGAACTTTGTCATGCACCCTGTTGACGCAGCCATGACATGTGACCCTTACGGAAGCTATGTCAGGAAGTGGTGCCCTGAGCTGGCAGCGCTGCCTGATGACCTCATACACAAACCCTGGAAGTGTCCAGCCTCCATGCTGCGCCGTGCCGGTGAGAGACAACAGCACCAGCCTTATCCTCCTAACCTAACCATAAACTTCCAGAGTTATCCTAACCTTATTGTAATGACTTTACCATAGCCTTACCCTTATCTTACCGTAGAGTTACCATAACCTTACCATAGCCGTACTATAGCTTTACCACTAACCCAACTCTCAGGTGTTTCTCTGTGTAGACTTGTGGGTGATAAACTCCCCTTATCCATCTACACTAGGTGTAGTCCTAGGCCAGTCCTACCCAGAGCGTGTGGTGACAGATCTGGAGGAGAGGAGGAGCCAGTCTTTGCAGGACGTGGCATTGGTGAGGAGGCGTTGTGGGGAGTACGTGGACCCCTGCTCGGGGTGCGACCTGGTCCCCCTGCCCCCCCGGCTGGTCTCGGAGGCCCTGGGTGTACGTCAACTCACTGCTTCTATTGTATCGTGTCTCATGAGTGGTCCTCAGTACTGTTTTTCCTGTTTGATTTCTTTCTTTGCCTACATGCCTTTTGTATGCCTTGAGATTTAATTTAAATTTTTTATATACAAATGTATGTGAACTAAATTGAGTGAGTGACATAACTTCTCTATTTCTCTGTCAGGGAGGTGTGGTCAACACAGGTGGGCAGTTCCTCCTGCCTGTCATCACCCGTATGGAGTTCAAGCACCAATCAGACAATCCAGACGCGGACGCTGCCTCTAACCCCTACAACGCCGTTCTGAAGGGCTACGTGAGCCGCAGGCGGAATGAGACCATCGCCTTCCTGAACCAGACAGACTTCACAGCCAGCGTGATAAACGAGGGAGCAGAGAGGAGGGAGAGACAGGAGAAAGACCAGAGGAGGATGGAGGGACTACCACACCCCCTTGCAGCTCGAGGAAGGGGAAGGAGGACCCCCGCTGCCAAGGACAGGTTCTCCACAGTGCCTGGGGGAGTGGCTACTTCTCACAGATGACCATGACAGGGGCTAAAGGTCCGATAGAGCCACTGTGGTGCCCAATGGCCTTTTCTCAATTGGATTTACTCAACTTCTGCGTCCTCTCTCACCTCCTTTTGAAAATGGTCAAAGGTTATCGAGGAGACGCGGGGAGGAGGGGGAACGTAGACAAAATTGTGCTTGTATGAAATGTCCCTCCTTCACTTGCGTGTCATCAGGCAAATTACGTTTATAGTGGATCCCAAAAAATGTATGTGTAAAGTGATCAAAATTAATTAAGTTAGTTGTACAAGACATTTTCTAGATAAAAACAATATGCTACTTACCGTTTTTGAACGTGTGCATGCTTTTCTGCTCTGACAAAACAAAAGCTGATTCAACTGGGATGTGGCAGATTTGAAAACTCTTCCGCGAAGGACTCTAGTAGGATACACATGCCTATCCTCGATGAAAGGTAGCTATCGAGGAGGGGAGGACACTTCCGTTCGCCTACTTACGAATTGACATCTCCTCGACCACTTATCGGTTTCAGTAGCCTTTTCTCGTTTAGGAAAAAGTCTGTCCTCCCTCCTCTCTGAACCGGAGACCAATAAGTAGTCAGGGAGTGTATCAATTAGTAGGCAAACGGAAGACGGTCCTCCCCGCCTCGATAGCCTCCTTTAGGCGAGGAAGCACAAGTGTATCCTACCTCTGAAGAGTTTTGTTATCTGCCACACCCCCTTTGAATCAGATATTGTATTGTCGGAGGAGAAAAGCATGCACACATTTAAAAACTATATGCTACTTAAAATGTCTTGCACAACTAACTTAGTTTATCACTTTACACATTTATTTTGGGATCGACTTCTGTAAACATAATTTGCCTGATGGCGTACGAGTGGAGGAGCTTCTCATTTCATACAAGCACACTTTCGTCCACAGCCGCCTCTCCTCGATTACCTCTGAACTTTTTTTTAAAGGAGGCGAGTGAGGACGCAGGAGTTAAGCCCAGCTAATTGAGAAAAGGCCCAGGTCACAGAGGAGGGTGGAGGATGGACTTCCCCCCAAATGAGAAAAGGCCAAAGACTACCCTGGTAGTTACAAGCGGTTACAAAACGGGTGCGTGTTCCAGGTCATGAAGTCATGCTGCAACATGTCAGGAACCACATTATGGGTTATGCTGTAACAGGGACAAACTGCTGTTTACATGAATTTGTTTAAATTTGAGTCATTTACCAAAGGCATTTATAATAACAGCATTCAGTAATGGAGGCTGGATCAATCACAAGGACTGCTACTAAGTGTGTCATTGTGATAAAAAGTGCAATACTTGTACCAAGGAATTCAAGCAAACATAATACATTTGAATGAAAAATACATTTTATACAATATTACAAGTGGAAAATATGTAAGTGTTGTCTTTCCAATCTAGTGTCCGAGAGTAGACTACACAGACATCTCAGTGAAAGTACTTAGGGGGGATAAAGTTGAAAAGATACTAACACATTCAAAGTAAACACACAAGTGTAAGTTTTATTTTTTTAAATCTCCTCTCTATAGTGCCAGTACATGCTGTACATACAGAGGCTCAACATACAGTAGAAACCAGCCTGCGCTAGATCCAAAGTGCTTTAGTGTTAGTCCCTCCCCTATCAGATGGACTGATCCAGACAGCTGTATTTGATGGACTGAAATTCTGAGGACTATTTTTCCTAGTAGTATTCAGTCTTAAGTTCCTCATCCCCTGTGCTTGGGGCAGGCCTTCAGTGCCTGAGGAGCGATTGAGGATGAATCTTAAAAGCCTTTTCCTCAAAACATCGGAGCGAAACCCTCTGTTTTAAGAAGGAGGCGGCAAGAGGACACAAGGAATCAAGAAAAAGACTTGAGATTCATCCAGAGTCTGCATCCGGACTCATACAGTATCACTCATCCACATCAGCCATATACTGTACATGTCATGTCACGTGTGTAAGACATTTGTCCCCAACATCTCCATTAAATCATAGTCATTACCAGTACACTAAAGACTCCTAACATTCAGAGCACAATAACACTGGCAGGTCAATACGGATGAGCTCTGCAGCTCCTCTGGCATCTCTGTGGGTTCCCCGGTATAGTGTCACATCTGACTCCACGGCACAACTGGTGCACTTCCTCTACTAGTGATTGACAGGCAGGTGAGGGGGTAGGGGTGATAAGGGTTGGGGCTAGGCGGTGCTAGTCCTCTATGGATCTGATGTATCTCTCATACGCCTTCTCATCCATCAGAGCATCCAGCTCCTTAGGGTTGGCAATGGTCATCTTCATCAGCCAACCTGTCCCAGCAGGGGTTACAGGTCAGAGGTGAGGGGTTAACCTAGTCACAGGCCCTGTTTGAATATTCTTTCTTTCCTTAAAATAATCACTGATGTGTATGTGCGCGTGTGGAATGCGTGTAGAGTATGCATGCATGTCTGCAGGTGTAGAGTGTATGTGTGTCTGTGTGTATGTATGCTCACCATCTTTGTAGCAGGACTTGTTGACAAGACCAGGGTTGTCTGCCAGGAGTGTGTTGACCTCTGTGACTTCCCCGGTTAGAGGAGAGTACAACTCACTGGCTGCCTTCACACTCTCCAATGCTCCAAATTCATCTAAAAACAGACAGCGATAGGTAAGGTCATGAACAGGTCTTGACCTTACCTGGTTGAATAAAGGTGAAATAAAAAATATTTAAAAAACAGGTATTGAGGAAGGCAAGGGTGACTAGTATAACCCAAGAGAACCAGCAGTAATTTACCCTCCATACAAGTCTGTAGGGTAGGAACTGCTCCTTACCAGTCTGTGCCAGCTGTGTGCCAACCTCTGGTAGTCCACAGTACACCACATCTCCTAGAGCCTCCTGCAAGACACAGATTTAGATTATGACTTTATCAATTAAACGACTAAATGACAATTAACTAAATGTGTCACTCCCAATAACACTGATTATCTGTGATTTGTGTTGGAAGAGCCACAACACACGCGGACACTGGGTAGGTAAGACCACAGGTCCCAATGTGGCTCATAAGTACTAGTGGGAGCATACGCTAGTGAGAACAACCCACCTGTGCAAATTTGCTGATGCCAACCGTTCCTACTGCTCCCTCTACTCGTATCCATTCGTGTTTGTCTGTGAATTTAAGAGCTGTGGAATTCAGGAGAAAAGTGCAATTACTTCCCGAGTACACAAAAGTAGACAAACCGAAAAACTGTTATCAGTCTACTTCTAATCACACGCTTAGCTAGCTACGTTATGCCCGTGCTATGCGTCCTTGTTATGAACTAGATAGCGTGTTTGTTAGCTAGCACGCTAGCCACCTGTGTTACGAAGTCCACAAGCCAAGTACCTGATGAGAGTCGGGTGGAAGTGGACAAAGTCCGTAGTAAATATGCCCTGGATACCAGCCGAGAGGGAGGTAGCTGTGCCAAACGGTAGAGCAAGGGCAGGGCAGAGGTAAAGTTGGAAGACAAGCAACGTAGCATCACACATGTGGCCATTGTCGTCGCGTTTTGACGACTGAAGTGACTGTCGCGTTTTTTTAGATGTCATCATCACAGACTCCACTTGGGGCGCGTTTAGCAGGCACAACGTTGTGGAACGTTCGGGTACAAATAGCCTTGTGGCGTTAAATGTTAGTCATTTAGCAGACGCTCTTATCCAGAGCGACTTACAGTTAGTGAGTGCATACATTTTCATACTGCCATTGTGTTATGTAAAACAAACATGCATTTTTGACATGTCGAATAGAGATAGGCATACATCCAGAGAATAACATATTCATATTTTTTTTCAATATGGACAATGGGAATAGAAAATACAAGGTTGTTGATTAGAAGAGAGTGGCTTCAGGCTACCAAATAAAATGTTATTGGTTGCATACAAATATTTAGCAGATGTTATTGGGAGTGTAGCGAAATGCATTAGGGCATAGTGGGGTAAGCCGAGCATTTTTTACATTCAGCATCACTCCGTCAAGGGAAATATAGTATTCTTACTAACAAAAATATCTACATATATTTCACGATGTGGTGTATCCCTGGAAATAATCAATATCCATGTAAACAACAGATTTGAAAACATAGCTTGTCCCAAAAAAGTGGTGTCTTGGCACAACTTGCCCCGGGTATGGGTTAAATTGAGCCCAGGGACAGGGTAAGTTTAGCCCTTGATCATGACTCTCAGTTCCATTACATAGAGTACCACATTATGAGTCATAATACCCATAAAACCTAGCGGTCAAACAGGGTAATGGTTCCAATTGTTTTCCCACCATTCTTTTTTTCCATAGGGGATTTTAGAAACACTTAAAATATGGGCTGTGTTTCGTTTAGGCTTACCCTGGCGTGACATTTTGATAACTGTGTAAATCTCTCTAGGACAAGGTGACTTTTATCAATATATTCGCCTGCATTTACCCCCCAAAATGAAAGGCTAATTAGCTGCTAATGTGGCTATCATAAAGAGCTACAAATGCCATGATGATCTGGACGAGACTGCTGAATCGAGGCAAAGGTAAGAATCTCTGGATTAACTATCTAATGTTAGCTAAATGTGGTAATGAATAAATTGGCTACATTTCTTTAAATGGACAATTCTGTGAACTTTCTTGTGCAAGTTTATATGGACACAATACCTGTTAGCAAAGGTGTCAGCTAGAGATGACGTGCAGGAGCTTGTAGGGACTTGTAGTTTTGCATGATGTCTACTTTGATGCTAATTAGCATTTTCGAATCTGAGAGTAAATGGAGCCGAATATATTGATAAAAGTCACCTTGTCCGATAGAGATTTACATTGTTATAAAAACGTCACACCCTTATTAGAAGTGTTTCTAAAATCCCCTATGGGAAAAATGAATGGTGGAAAAACGATTGGAACCATTTCCCTGTTTGACCGCTAGGCTTTATGGGTATTATGACACCTCCACTGTGGGGCACTACTACACATACACTGTAAGAGTCATTGGATGAAGACATCTTCTGTAAGGGGGAGTTTTGTTGAGATCCCCGACTCTCGGTATGAATATTAATGTATTGCTTGCGGTACGGTTTTGGAAGCATAAGGACCTTATCTTAAATACCAGCAACAACAAAAAAATAACAAAGTTAAATTGATACACACCTTGTTAGGGTTAGTGTTCCAACACGGCCATATCTCCATGTTACAGTGCTTGTTTATGGAAAACCACCTGTGCTAATTAGCTATCTAGCATGCTACGAACACCTGTGTGTAAGCATAACTTGGGAAGTGTAGTTTCCTCAGATGGAAGCACCCATAGCTGTATGGATCTGTGCAAAAACTGCTACAGTAAGTGTATATTTTTTATGTGAAAGATTCTTTCTCACTGATGAAAGATAAGGGCCATATGTTTCGAAAGCCGTATCGCAAGTGATGATTATTGACGTTTCTAAACGTTAAAACACAGCGTCGGGATTTTAGTTCACATGAGGCAGTCGTGGGCTAAGCTAACAGCTGAAAACTGTAGGGAGATGGCAGAATGCCACCTAGAGTTTAAGAGCTATAGGGTAAGTTAAGCCGCCTACAAATTTCTGTACTGAATGAAATATTACCACCACCCTTTAAAACCGTGTCTATTTTTATTTCCCAAACACAATTCAACACAATCACAATCGCTTTTTTGTCTTTTAATAATTTTAAGCGTCTTTTAACACAGGCGTGACAGGCTTAAACCTAACAATCACTTTTATACTTTTAACATTGGCCAGGCCCTGTTGTTACCTCATATGCCAGCCATAATGCCTTGCGTTACCCCTGGGAAGAAAACACTTACATTTGCTCAACTTGCCATTGGCTCAACCATTGGCTCAATTTACCCCATGGCCATTGGCTCAACTTACCCCAAGGCAAAGATTTGGACTATATTATCCCACACAGCTATAAGGATGCACTTTCATGCTAAGTTTAGGATCTCATATTGAAGCTTATAGAGACCCCAACTGATGAAATTATGACTTCTTCCTAAATATTTGGTCAAATGATTAATTTTGTTTATGGTTTCCTACAAACATGGGTGGCTAAACGTACATGTTTGGGCAGAGAGTGAGAGAGTATACTGGAGAAAGAAAGAGAATGGGAGAGAGAGAGACGTGACTATTGAAGAGGCTTTTTTGGTCCAATCCCTCAGTAACTGTCACAAGCAGTCATCTGCAGATGATGTTCCTGCGAGCGTCCCTAGCAACCCAGTCACCCTCCGCTCAGTCAATGGGTTCAGCGCAGCACAGAGTTTAGTTTAGCTAACCTGCCTACACAAGCAGTCAGACTGGTAACACATACACACCCCCCTCACCATGGCGATACTGGGAGGGGAAAGTGTGTCGCCACCCCCAACCCTTCCCTCCGCCCCCTCTCTATCACTCCACTCTCACTCCCTCGTTGCCCCCTCCTGCTTTAATTCCTCCAATCCTCTTTGTAGGACTGACGTCTGCTACTGTCACAAACAGAGCTAAGCCAGGAGAGGAGAGTGGAGGAAAAAGTCTGGTAGTCTCAGAAACAAACTGCTCTCTATCTCTCACACCTCCACTAGCTCAGCTCCCAGGGCTCTCCAGGCATCAGGGGGGCTGCTCTATCCTCCCAGCACCCTCTCATCACCCCTTGTTGGTGCTCACCTCACTGTCTGAGACCGGGGAACATCCAGGGGACATCTAGTGGACACTCACTCAGCCTCACCCAGGACCTGGGACTTCAGCTCCAGCTCATCTCTCTAAAACCGGCTCCTCCTCAAAGGCCTTCTGAGCCTGCATCGTGACCCACCCTTCCCGTGTCTGTCTGACTGAGAGAGAGAGGTAACTGTCTCTCTTTCTTTCATTCGATCTCAGGAACACCAGGGCTTTCAATCTCAGGTCTCATCTCCCATGCACTGTATCTGCACAGAGTCTAGAAGACAGGAGAACACCCCAAAGAAACAGACCGGATGATTTCAATTTGTCCTATGGATATCTTCAAAAGAGATAAGACACAGCTGTGAGATAGTGTGTCTGTGTGAATTTCTGATAATCTAGTGTGACAGTGAATGGACACAGACCACGCTGTATTAGCAGTGTGTTAGAGAAAGAACACACACTCTGGGGAAGCCTTTTCTTGTGGCATTTGATGTGCAGGTGTGTGTGTGATATGTCAGGTGTGTTAATTCATTACAGTTGTTAGGCATTGAATGTGCATTTGAGACGTGAGTGAGGCCTCAAGTGTGCAAGTGTGCGAGAGGCGTCGGTTGTGTGCGTGTGTGTGTGTGTGAGGAGTCAGTCAGGTCTGTGTGTGTGTGAGACAACGACCGTGGAGGCCGTAGCCCTGGATTTCTCTGAGATGGAGGGTCAAGGCTACGACAGGTTTGGTGAAGGTGAGCGTGACACCTACCAGATCGACTACCGCCGTATAGTTGGTGATACCGAGCCCGCTAGGCCGCGCCTCTTGCCCCGCGAAGGGGAACACACACACCCCAATGCCAACCCCCATGGAGCCTACACACACACCAACCCTCACGGCCACGGCCACGAGACGGCAGCGCAGAGATACAGCGCCACACGCATCCAAGCCGGATACGAACCTGAGAGGTGAGTCATACACACACACAGGTGAGAAACAAAACAACTATACCGGTCATAATCAGCTAAACTCCAATTGCCCTAACAATCAGTCAGGAACGGAGCCCTGACTGGGTCCCAGGTCCCAGACGCCACTAGCCTAGTGAATTACTGGCTTTCATCTACATGAACTAACTGCCAAAACATTAATCTGCCAGTCAAGGTTTTTTCATTGAGGTTGTCAGTGAGCTTTATAAATCCCAGTTAGCTGCTACCTAGGAGACAGTGATGTAACTAAAGCCTCTTACCTGCTGCTTGACCATCACACAGACTGAAAGAGTTTCCATTGACAGGGTTATAGAGTCTGTAGGTTGACCAACATTTCCAGATTACAGAGCCAAGGTATTTATGTAATTAAGAGGTAAACAACCACACTGAAGGTAAAATTGTGTTGTTGTGATGTTGTCCTACATCCATCCATAATCATAGGGTGCAGAAGAAAGACAACTATTTATATACAGTATATTCCCTTGTAACACGTCAAAACAACAAACGGTAGGTTACAGCAAAACACGCTCTGGATTACATGGTTTTACGAGCATCAGTGATATAGTGGTAAAATATTGGTGGGTAAACTCTGATCGCAGGTCGCAGTGAAAAAAGTAACGCTCCCTATACTTTCAATGCATTTTTCCGCAAAGGTGGATAAACTGTTGAGCAAAAAAATTAAAATAAACGTAAACTGCGTTTACTTACGTTTACCTTTCACTACACCACTGACGAGCATGTATTCTACCCAGGAGCTCTTTGAATTTTCACAGACAGCCATGGAGATGAAACATGGAGATACAGTATTATGGAGGATTACATCATTAAATCTGTCTATATATTTAATCTGCAGGGTGAAAACTACAAATCCTGCATTAGAGTCTAGAAGCACTTCGCCTCCATTATGTTCAGCAGGGTTCTGCCTATGTACAGTATATGGGAGAGAGGAAGGAATGTAAGTGTGTGTGTGTTCCAGCATGGCTGACTATCTGATCAGTGGAGGGACAGGGTACGTGCCTGAAGATGGACTGACGGCTCAGCAGCTCTTCTCTATCGGGGACGGACTCACATACAAGTAATATTTTATATACGTTCTACCAGTTAGAGAGCAGCATTTCCAATTATCTTGATTGAAATTCCTATAATTGTGCAATTTAAAGTTTATGAAAGAGAGACTCACTGAAGAGGCCTTCTGCCTGTAGCCACACAAGCTACAGGTGCGTGGCGCTATCTATGACAGCGTTGCTGAAACTGTGTTGCTGTCCATGTTGCTGATTGCTGAATTGTTTACTTATGTGGCCATTACGGGAGTATCACAGATGTGTTCACAGTTCCCGATAACTCCGAGAGCTCTGAAAGGCATGAATATGACCCTTCCCCCAGGTTGACTGTTGTGGTGAGATACTAGTATTATTACCATAAAGATAATTTGGCCAACTTCAGAGCCAGACACCATGTTGCTGCCCCGAGCATTCTATTCAACCAATGATGGTCAGTATTAGCTAGTAGGCCTATTTCTGACAGAGTAAAATCAAACACTCACTGACTGCTGAGATGATATGGTGAGACCAGACCAGTAGAATAAGGATCATTATGCACCATTACTTTGTGTTATCAGCCCTAATGGAGGTTTACACAGAGAGACAAACATATACTCACATCCAGTACAGTGGGAGTATTATAAAGAGGCTTTATCTCCAATACACACTGTGTGACGGGGTGTGAGGGTGTATGTGTGATATGCAAAGTGGTTAAGGGTGTAGGGATGTGATGCTGTGCTGGCCAGGGGTTAGGGTTCAGGGGACTGGTGATGGGAGGCAAGGGGTGGGGAGAGTTCACCTATCAGTTCTCTCACTGTTTGGCAAAACGATGTGTGTCTGAAACATGAGATACTTGTCAGTAATAGTGGACCTTACAATGTTCTCTCTCTGTTCCATTTCTCTCTCTCTCCTCTCTCCTTCTCTCCCCCCTCGCTCTCTCTACAGTGATTTCCTGATTCTTCCTGGTTTCATAGACTTTATCTCTGATGAAGTGGTGAGTATCCAGTATGTTTGGTTGACCTTTTCATTGCTAATAACAACAGAAGCTACATATACAATAGCATAGCCATGCTACAGCTTTAGTCAACTCCATTGCTGTTGCCTGGAACATACAAATACATATGGTATCATAACCATACGTACACAGGAGCCCTGTGTGTGTGTGTGTGTGTGTGTGTGTGCAGCCACTTATCTCATGTGGTCCTCTGTCTCTCTGAGGACTGGAGGTTGCTGAGTGTTTCTCTCAGTTGAATAACACACACACACACACACACACACACACACACACACACACTAAACCTCAAAGGGAGTCTCAGCTTCTGTGCCTGTGCAAACATGCCCAGGGCAAAACACACACACTGTGGATAGATGGCAACATTCGCGCAAAACTGAAAGCGCGAACCACAACATTTTACCACGTAAAGGGAACATGGACGAGTACAATCAGTCCAGCTATTCCCTCTGTAAGGCAATCAAACAGACAAAATGTCAGTACAGAGGTAAAGTGGAGTTGCAATTCAACGGCTCAGACATGTGACGTATGTTGTAGGGACAATCACGGATTATAAAGGGAAAACCAGCCACGTCGCGAACTACGACGCCTTGCTTCCGGACAGGCTAAACACCTTCTTTGCGGATAACACAGTGCCGCCACTCACGAGGACTGTAAGCTCTCGTTCTCCGTGGCTGACGTGATTAAGACATTTAAGCGTGTTAACCCTCGCAAGGCTTCCGGCCCAGACAGCATCCCTAGCCGCGACCTCAGAGAATGTGCAGACCAGTTGGCTGGAGTGTTTACGGACATGTTCAATCTCTCCCTATCCCAGTCTGTTTGTCCCCACTTGCTTCAAGATGTCCACATTGTTACTGCATACTGCCTCAACAGATCCACGGATGACGCAATCGCCATCGCTCTGCACACTGCCCTATCCCATCTGGACAAGAGGAATACCTATGGAAGAATGCTGTTCATTGACTAGAGCTCAGCCTTCAACACCATAGTGCCCTCTAAGCTCATCATTAAGGTGAGGGCCCAGGCGGAGTGGTGCCAGGAAAATAACCTCTCCCTCAACGTCAACAAAACGAAGGAGCTGATCGTGGACTTCAGGAGACAGCAAAGGGAGCACGCCCCCATCGACATCGACGGCCCGCAGAGGAGAGGGTGAAAAGCTTCAAGTTCCTCGGCGTGCACATAACTGACAACCTGAAATTATCCATCCACACTGACAGTGTGATGAAAAAGGCGCAACAGTGCCTCTTCAACCTTAGGTGCCAATTTCTTCAGCTTCCTAAGACCCTCACAAACTTCTACAGATGCACCATTGAGAGCATCCTGTCAGACTGTATCACCGCGTGGTACGACAACTGCACCGTCCGCAACCGCATGGCTCTCCAGACGGTGGTGCGGTCAGCCCAACGGCACACCGGGGGCACACTGCCTGCCCTCCAGGACATCTACAGCACCCGATGTCACAGGAAGGCCAAGAAGATCATCATGGACCTCAGCCACCCGAGCCACGGCCTGTTCACCCCGCTACCATCTAGAAGGCAGAGACCGTACAGGTGCATCAAAGCTGGGATCGAGAGACTGAAAAACAGCTTCTATCTCCAGGCCATCAGACTGTTAAATAGTCACCACTAGCCGGCCTCCGCCCAGTACCCTGCCCTGAACTTTAGTCGCTGTTACTAGCCGGCTACCAGTCGGTACTCATTCCTGCACCTTAGACACTGCTGCCCTATGTACATAGTCATTGAATGCTGGTCACTTTAATAATGTTTACATACCCACTTCATATGTATATACTGTATTCTAGT
Source organism: Coregonus clupeaformis (assembly GCF_020615455.1). Lineage (NCBI taxonomy): Eukaryota > Metazoa > Chordata > Actinopteri > Salmoniformes > Salmonidae > Coregonus > Coregonus clupeaformis. Next base: position 59,413,453 of record NC_059214.1, read on the forward strand.
CAAGGCTCATCCTATGTAACTACTGCTGTACACACCTTTTCTATTCATATACTGTCCATAATGTCTACACAAACCATCATATGCATATATACTTATATTCCGGACTTTGACATTGCTCGTTCTAATATTTATATATTTCTTAAATCCTATATTTATTTTTTGAGGGATTTGCGTGTATTGTTTTGTATTGCTCTGTTGGAGCTAGGAACATAAGCATTTCGCTACACCCGCAATAACATCTGCAAAATATGTGTCCTCGACCAATATAATTTGATTTGAACAACACTGATGAGAACAGCAACACCAGTCCCTCATGGCTGCGAGTCAGAGGCATGTCCTGTGTAATTGCATTAGCAAGCTACAGGTGTGGTGTTTCTAGCTTGTTTGTTCTCTGCTGGCAGTAGGGTATGTCCCCTGTGGTATATGATTGTACATACAAGACTGAACAGGGACAGCTCATGTCCATGGTGCCACCTAATGGCAATGATGAGGTATTGCATGTTCTGATTGCTCTTGCCTGACAGTCACAGATATTTGGTTGACAGGGTGCCATTATTTTTGTAGTTATGTTTTTACCATCACTGTAATGTGATATTAGTGTGATGTTGTTGTCTATTTCCTCATCTACTTCCTGTTCCCAGGACCTGACTTCAGCTCTGACCAGGAAGATCACCCTGAAGACTCCTCTAATCTCGTCTCCCATGGATACAGTCACTGAGTCTTCCATGGCCATCGCTATGGCTGTGAGTATAGAGCCACACCTCACCTCCTCATCCAGCCAACACCAATAAGACAAGACCACAAATATGTCACAAAACTTCCTATACTAGTGGTATTTTTGGTTGTGGGTTTTTATGTATTGCCATAAAATAAAATAAATGGATAATACCTGGACTCTGGTATATTGAAGTCTCATTGGACAAACATCTTGTTCGGCTAACCCTGATTGGTCAGTGCTCTGTGTGTCGTAGCTCATGGGCGGGATCGGTATCATGCACCATAACTGTACTCCAGAGTTCCAGGCCAACGAGGTCCGCTTGGTCAAGGTAAGATGGAGGTTAGCGGTTGGACGACATACTTATATATATATATTGATATACCACTACATCAACAGTATAATGTCTCATGTCAAATGACATTGTAACAGTACATGAATACACTCAAACCTCCTTGTACATTTGCTGACGGATGTTTCTTAAATTATTTATTTGTGGTCAGAAATTTGAGCAGGGTTTCATCACAGACCCAGTGGTGATGAGTCCTCACCACATGGTGGGAGACGTGTTCGAAGCCAAGGTCCGCCACGGCTTCTCTGGCATCCCCGTCACAGAGACGGGAAAGATGGGAAGCAAGCTGGTGGGTATCGTCACCTCCCGAGACATCGACTTCCTTTCCGAGAAAGACCATGACAGACCCCTGGAAGAGGTGTGTGTTTGTGGGGTCGTTGTGTTTGTGCTTGACATGTTTGTATGGCATGTTTGTTTGGACATACAGTCATTACAATTGTCATTAGACGTTTACAAAGCAACGCATGATGAACTGCTAAATGGCTTGGCTTGGCTTTGAACTTTGCTCCTTGGTTTGCTTTGAGAGAACATGCCGTCATGATAACCTCTACTTACAGTACTTATACTGAGCACATTCATATAGCAGTCTATACTGTAATATACTCAGTCATGTATCTGTGTTATAATATTGTGGTGTTAAGGGAGCTCATGGTCTCCAGGTACACCTTCAGGCAGTGTTAACAGCAGTGCTCCAACGATAATTGATTTTGGCATGTTGGGTGGCATCTGCCTGTTCGTTGCACAGCATACAATTATTTTCCACAGCAGGGTTAACTGGTGCATCTGAACATCACTGTTAGTAGGCCTAACTTCTAAGACACACCGTATACATAATTTTGTTAACTGGGTGAGTCTATTTCTTGTCGTATTGAATACTATTCCTGTGAGGTTTACATGTATGGCTGATTCTTGCAGGCCATGACAAAGAGGGAAGATTTAGTGGTTGCACCAGCTGGTGTCACACTGAAAGAAGCCAACGATATCCTGCAGCGCAGCAAGAAAGGTACCATATGGATTTGACACAAAATGTTCTGTAGAGACGCTTTACTCAGACAGGACATGACAAAGATCAATCTTTGTTTGGTAAATTAAAGGATTTTGTAGAGAACTTCTCTTCTTGTGTCCTCTGTCTCTCTTAGGTAAGCTGCCCATAGTGAATGACAGTGACGAGCTGGTGGCCATCATAGCGAGGACAGACCTGAAGAAGAACAGAGACTACCCTCTGGCCTCTAAAGACTCGAGGAAGCAGCTGCTGTGTGGAGCTGCCATCGGAACCAGAGAGGAGGACAAATACAGACTGGACCTGCTGATGCAGGCTGGGGTCGATATGGTGGTGTTGGTGGGTCTGGGGAAGGTGTTGGGTTGTTATATTGTGTTTTTGGTTACTTGTCCTATCTTTTCGTTCCGCTCCTTTCTAACCCCTGTCTGTTTACCATGTAGGACTCCTCCCAGGGGAACTCTGTCTATCAGATCAACATGATCAACTACATCAAACAGAAATACCCTGAACTACAGGTGGTGGGAGGAAACGGTGAGTCTCCTCTCCTCTACTTTCTTTAGCAATGCCTCTTTCACATTATTCTCTCTTGCATTTTCACTCTCTCTGTCTCTCTCTCTCTTTCTCCCCCATTCTCTATTTTCATTCTCTCCCTGTAGTGGTGACTGCAGCACAAGCTAAGAATCTGATCGATGCGGGTGTGGATGCTCTGAGAGTGGGGATGGGCTGTGGCTCCATCTGCATCACCCAGGAAGGTATGGCGAGACAGGGGGAGCAACATCAAATGAGGAGGGAGAAGGAGAGGAAGGGAGGATGAGGAGGGAGGAGCGTGTAGAGTTTGACTAATGTTTAGTTAAAAATACAAACTATTTGCAAATTGCTGACATGTTGCTTTGTGTTATGTTTGTGTTGTGTGCTAGTGATGGCGTGTGGGCGTCCCCAGGGTACATCAGTGTACAAGGTGGCAGAGTATGCCAGGCGTTTCGGTGTGCCTGTCATCGCAGACGGAGGCATCCAGACTGTTGGACACGTGGTCAAAGCTCTCGCTCTCGGGGCATCCACAGGTGTGTGTTGAACCCACCCAGCATATTTAGCACTTTTCCACAAACAGGAATATCCACACCATAGGCTACTATTGATGGTCAGACTTTTACCTCCTTTCACCTCTGACCCCTGACCTCTGTGCCCTCAGTGATGATGGGGTCATTGCTCGCGGCTACCACGGAGGCCCCAGGGGAGTATTTCTTTTCAGACGGCGTGCGACTAAAGAAGTATCGTGGGATGGGCTCCCTGGATGCCATGGAAAAGAACAGCAGTAGCCAGAAACGCTACTTCAGGTAGAGAGAGGGAGACAGATTGTTTTGTTTATTTTCAGTAATAGGGCTAAGGAGAGAGATGTGTGTAACTCCACAGTGAGGGGGATGTTATAGTGTGTGTGTGTGTCGACAGTGAGGGGGACAAGGTGAAGGTGGCTCAGGGTGTGTCAGGGTCGGTCCAGGATAAAGGTTCCATCCATAGATTTGCCCCATACCTCATCGCTGGCATACAACATGGCTGCCAAGACATCGGAGCCAAGAGCCTCTGCATACTGCGGTTTGTCTATGAACAGATGTTAGACTGTGTTATTGTATTCCACTTCTTTGATATGATCTGTGTCTCTGTGTCTCATTTTTGTGATGTATTGTTGTATGTTATTCCAGGTCCATGATGTACTCTGGGGAGCTGAAGTTTGAGAAAAGGACCATGTCAGCTCAGGTTGAGGGGGGAGTACACGGGCTGCACTCGTAAGTCTGTCCCTGCCTGGCTCTGGTATCGCTTACACATCCTTTCCTCTGGAATTCCTTATAGATCCTGTGCTCCTTTCCTCTGTGATCGACTAACCTGTCCTGTTGTGTCTCATGTTCTGTGTCCGATGTGTCCTTTATCTCTGCTCTAGGTGGTAGTGTGTGTTTGTGTGTGTTTGTTCTCACCAGTGGCGTCCATATCTCCTTTACTACATGTTGTTTAGGAGTTGCTACTTAAACCGGGGATTGGCAGTCATACCATACGAGGTCCATTGTGGGTGCAGGCTTTCGCTCCAGCCAAAGCAGTAACTGCAGATGCAAGTAATTACGTTTTGACTTAAGACTATGATGGTTGATTTATTGTATTGGAATTGTAACTGCTTTAGCTGGGGCAGAATCCTGCACCCACACTGGCCATTTGTGGATATACAGTGCATTCGGAAAGTATCCAGACCCCTTCCCTGTTTCCAAATGTTGTCACATTACAGCCTTATTCTAAAATTGATTAAATACAACATTTTGCTCATCAATCTACACACAATACCCCATAATGACAAAGTGAAAACAGGTTTTTAGAAATGATAGCAAATGTATTAAAAACAGAAATACCTTATTTACATAAGTATTCAGACCCTTTGCTATGAAACTTGAAATTGAGCTCAGGTGCATCCTGTTGCCATTGATCCTTGAGATGTTTCTACAACTTGATTTGAGTCCACCTGTGGTAAATTCAATTGATTGGACATGATTTGGAAAGGCACACAGCTGTCTATATAAGGTCCCACAGTTGACAGTGCATGTCAGAGCAAAAACCAAGCCATGAGGTCGAAGGAATTGTCCGTAGAGCTCAGGGACAGGATTGTGTCGAGGCACAGATCTGAGCAACGGTACCAAAAAATGTCTGCAGCATTGAAGGTCTCTAAGAACACAGTGGCCTCCATCATTCTTAAATTGAAGAAGTTTGGAACCACCAAGACTCTTCCTAGAGCTGGCCGCCCGGCCAAACTGAGCAATCGGGGGAGAAGGGCGTTGGTCAGGGAGGTGACCAAGAACCCGATGGTTACTCTGACAGAGCTCCAGAGTTCCTCTGTGGAGATGGGAGAACCTTCCAGAAGGACAACCAAATAGCTGTGCAGCGACGTTCCCCATCCAACCTGACGGAGCTTGAGAGGATCTGCAGAGAAAAATGGGAGCAACTCCCCAAATACAGGTGTGCCAAACCCGAGGCTGTAATCACTGCTAAAGGTGCTTCAACAAAGTACTGAGTAAAGGGTAAATACTTATCTAAATTTCTAAAAACCTGTTTTTGCTTTGCCATTATGAGGTATTGTGTGTAGATTGATGAGGGGAAAAAAACAATTTAATCAATTTTAGAGTAAGGCTGTAATGTAACAAAATGTGGAAAAAGTCAAGGGGTCTGAATACTTTCCGAATGCACTGTAATTGCCTAGCCCTGAGTTAAACAGTAGCGCTGAAGGAAGTAAAATGTCAATGTCTTCTCTCTCTTTCTCTTACTCATGCTCTCATCATAGATATTCCTTTGTGCCATGTAAGTACATTCTCCCTGTGCTCACAACTTTTCCTACTGCAATTTTCTCTGTTTGTTACCTTTTTGTTTTCAGGAAGACTCAGGGTTAGAAGTATAGACCATGACTTTTTAAAGCCCTAGCAACTTCATAAAACCCTCAATCTAGTATATCTAGTCTAATATGAGTTTCAATGAGACTTGACTTGTATTCCTGATTGCTGTCTGTGTGTTGTCCTCCTGTAGTTTTGAGAAGCGGCTATACTGAGGGAGGAGCGAGAAGGTGCTCACGAGCAGCTCCCAGCGTACCTGCACCAGCAGCCACCAGGCACAACGGATACATGTGACCTACCTACAACCACTACTCAATTCAACCATCACATAACCTTTTGGCTATACATGAGAAGACCGCTGACTCCTCTCTTCTCCCCCCACCCACTATCTCTCTCTTTCTCTGTGTTGTGTAAGATGCTTTTGAGGGACCATAGTCACCTCTGACTTGATTGATGGCATGACATAATCCACAGGGACTAGGGACTAACGTTCAATGGTCACATGTACCTGGGTCATGGCTCAAAGCCATCAGGCTGCATAAGGTATGTAGCGCATGTTGAACTGTGACTACTGTGTACTACTTTACGTACCCTGGAGCTCTTTATACCAGTTTTGGTTGATCATGGTCTATGTCTCAGATGTATTTGAATGTACAGTAGTGTTGATGACTGTGTGGAATAGCCTAGAGGTCTGTTAGTGTGGCTCTACTGCAGAGAGGACCAAAGCTATGATAAGCGTTAGCCTTAAATCAGGGATAACCACAGCGCCTTAAGACTGCACATGGAGTCTATACTGTGGATAGTGCTGTAATCAGGTTCTCACTGGATTCTCATCAGTAAAAAAAAAAAAAGCGGAGGTAAATGAAATAGATAACCACATATTGTTTTGTCTTTGTGTGAAGTTCACCACTAAGATTTGTGATGTGTTTTCTTTCATGTTATGTGTGTGTTGTCTGATGACAGGATGATTGTACAGGGAGACAGTGACTTTGGCCTAGTCTGTAGTGTTAATAATATGATGGATTTGAGAAAAGGAATATAGAGTGCATTCGGAAAGTATTCAGTCCCCTTCACTTTTTCCACATTTTGTAACATTACAGCCTTATTCTAAAATTGATGAAATTGTTTTCCCCCCCTCATCAATCTACACACAATACCCCATAATGCCAAAGCAAAAACACTTGTTACATTTTTTTTGCAAATGTATATTTTTTTAATGAAATCACATTTAGATAAGCATTCAGACCCTTTACTCAGTACTTTGTTGAAGCACCTTTGGCTTCAAGCTTGGCACACCTGTATTTGGGGAGTTTCTCCCGTTCTTCTCTGCAGATCCTCTCAAACTCTGTCAGGTTGGATGGGGAGCGTCGCTGCACAGCTATTTTCAGGTCTCTCCAAATATGTTCAAGTCCAGGCTCTGGCTGGGCCACTCAAGGACATTCAGAGACTCCTGCGTTGTCTTGGCTGTGTGTTTAGGGTCGTTGTCCTGTTGGAAGATGAACCTTTGCCCCAGTCTGAGGTCCTGAGCGCTCTGGAGCAGGTTTTCATCAACCATCTCTCTGTACTTCGCTCGTTAATCTTTCCCTTGATCCAGACAAGTCTCCCAGTCCCTGCCGCTGAAAAACATCCCTACAGCATGGTGCTGCCACTGTAGGGATGGTGCCAGGTTTCCTCCAGACGTGACGCTTGGCATTCAGGCCAAAGAGTTCAATCTTGGTTTCATCAGACCAGAGAATCTTGTTTCTCATGGTCAGAGTCCTTTTAGGTACCATTTGGCAAACTCAAAGCGTGCTGTCATGTGCCTTTTACTGAGGAGTGGCTTCCGTCTGGCCACTCTACCATAAAGGCCTGATTGGTGGAGTACTGCAGAGATGGTTGTCCTTCTGGAAGGTTCTCTCATCTCCACAGAGGAACTCTGGTGCTCTGTCAGAGTGACCATCGGGTTCTTGGTCACCTCCCTGACCAACGCCCTTCTCCCCCAATTGCTCAGTTTGACCAGGCAGCCAGCTCTATTAAGAGTCTTGGTGGTTCCAAACTTCTTCCATTTAAGAATGATGGTGGCCACTGTGTTCTTGGGGACCTTCAATGCTGCAGACATTTTTTGGTACCCATCCCCAGATCTGTGCCTCGACACAATCCTGTCTTGAAGCTCTATGGACAATTCTTTTGACCTCATGGCTTGGTTTTTGCTCTGGATAGGTGTGTGCCTTTCCAAATTATGTCCAATCAAATGAATTTACCATAGGTGGACTCTAATCAAGTTGTAGAAACATCTCAAGGATGATCAACGGAAACAGGATGCACCTGAGCTCAATTTCGAGTCTCATAGCAAAGGGTCTGAATACCTATGTAAACATTTCTAAATACCTTTTTTCGCTTCATCATTATGGGGTATTGTGTGTAGAATTTAATAAATTTTAGAATAAGGCTGTAACAATATGTGGAAAAAGGGGTCTGAATACTTTCCGAATGCACTGTAAATGTCGGCCACAATATAATACTGTATACTTAGTGATATATGATACTGAGGTCTGGTTTCCCGGACACAGGTTAAGCCTAGTCCTGGACTAAAAAGCATGCTCAATGGAAAATCTGTGTTTGGGAAACCGCCCCTGAATATCTTTCTTGAATTATCTTGTTTACCAGGCTGAATGTACTGCTGCTACCAGGTGGTAGTGAGTGAAGAAATATGTTGTTTTTAATGATGAATAGTTTTACTGATGACACGATTATCCATCTTTAATTTCCTCCATTTCCTTCCTGTAGAAGACGTGCAGCTAGTTTATAACAGTAGGGCACTGTCAGTTAAATTAGTGACTCACCAGCAAAGACAGAACTACTCCCAGTTTGTTGTGTTAATCTTTGTGTGAAGTGAACATTAGGTGCTCAAAGTTGCACAAAAGTTGTTTATTTTGTTTTCTCAAGAGGAGTATACTACAAAGCAGGATCAATGAGTTAGCCAGCTAACTTTCATAAATAGCCAGACATAATGGCTGAATTTCTGGTTCGATAAGAAAACTAAACTTTCAAGCGTATCTCAACCTCAGGCTTTTAAATTCCTTAATGCTGTACCATGCTGTTGCATAAACCAGAATAAAGAAGTTACTTTTAATATAATATCTACTATTCTCCTTTATTTGGTGTATGTACAGTATCTGCTATGTTGTGGTTACACTCCCAAAATGGTATGTTGAGTAGGATTATCATGACTAATAAGCTGATCGACATTACATCAGTTGCTGCACATAACGTCATCCCTAACATAGTGATAGTATCCTTTTCCCACACCAGCAGAGGGCAATGTGGTCTTTGTTTTGCACATGCTCCATTCCTCCATTCCTCCCTTTTCTCTTTCTCATTCTCATCATTTCCTTCTCTCTCCATTTGTAAGTCTCATCCAAAGCTGTCAAAAGTTGTTTGATAGCAACATAAACCACACTCAAGGCTTACACTACAGAGTTACGTGGCTAGATGAACTGAGATTTCATTCATGTGTAAACTATTGCTGCTGACTACAGAAAAAACACCCAAGTTCAACTGAAGCAACTCTCCATGTGAAAGGGCCTATAGATCATGACAATGTATACACTCAGAGTCCATAAAGGTCTAACTAGAGTATTACCCATACTGTATGGATTGTACAGTTGCGGACAAATATATTGGCACCCTTGCACTTTTCGTAGCCCTTTCCTTAAGTCAATAACCAAAAGCGCCCTCTTTGGCCTCATGGGTGAAATGTTATTATTATCAACGACGAAAATCCGATGTTTCTATGTCAAACAGTTTTTTTATATTTCAGTACACTACCAGTCAAAAGTTTGGACACACCTACTCATTCTTTATTTTTAGAATAATAGTGAAGACATCAAAACTATGAAATAACACATGGAATCATGTAGTAACCAAAAAAGTGATAAACAAATCAAAATATATTTTCTATTTGAGATTTTTCAAATAGCCACCCTTTGCCTTGACAGCTTTGCACCAAGATAACTGTAGATAAGCACTTCTTGTAGTCATCTATGAGCTTGCTGCACCTTTCTACTGGCAATGTGGCTCACTTTTCAGCAGCAAATTGCTCAAATGTTTCTATGTTTGAGGGGTGCCCTCCACCAACTGCTGTTTTCAACTCTTACCATAGGTTCTGGATGTGATTCGGATCTGGACTCTTTGCTTCCCACTCCAGAACAGTCCAGCATCTCTTCTTGAACCATTCCTGGGTGTTTCTTTTACGTGTGTTTGGGGTCGTTGTCCTGCTCGAAGACCCATAATCTTCAATGGAGACCCAATTTCTGGACACTGGGTTGAACATTGGACTCCAAAACACCTGATAATCTGCTGATTTCGTGATGCCTTGCACACAAAATCCAAAACCCAAAACCTATGGTGAGATCTGAAAACAGCAGTTGGTGGAGGGTACCCCTCAAACATTGAAGAATTAGAGCAGCTTGGTGCTGAAAAGTGGGCCAAATTGCCAGTAGAAAGGTGCAGCAAGCTCATTGATGGCTACATGAAGACTTTGTCTGCAGTTATTTTGTCCAAAGGCTGTGCAACCAAGTACTAGCTCTGCGATGCCAATCATTTTGTCCATGCCATTTGTCATTATTTTCTCAATTCAAATTGTAAACTTTAAATTGGTTCTGCAATGTTGAAAATCTAATAACAAGGTGTATAGACAAAATAAAAAAATGCAATTTCAGCTTCTTTGAGAATAAATAGGGAAATATTTAAGAAAAGTGCAAGGGTGCCAATATATTTGTCCTCAACTGTATGTGTGTTCGTATACTAGAAATAATTACTTCTTTTTTCAAACATCATAAACTTAATTTGTTTATCATACCTCGTCTACAATACATGACATACCAGTAGAACTGTTTTCCATGTACATTGTATTTACAATAAAACATACACTGAGTATACCAAACATTAGGAACACCTTCCTAATATTGAGATGGACCCTCCACTTTTGCCCTCAGAACATCTTCAATTTGTCGGGGCATGGAATCTACAACATGTCGAAAGCATTCCACAGGGATGCTGGCCCATGTTGACTCCAATGCTTCCCACAGTTGTGTCAAGTTGTCTGGATGTCCTTTGGGTGATGGACCATTCTTGATACACACAGGAAACTGTTGAGCATGAAAAACCCAGCAGTGTTGCAGTTCTTGACACAAACCGGTGCGCCTGGCACCTACTACCATACCCCGTTCAAAGCCATTTAAATCTTTTGTCATATCCATGTCTCAATTGTCTCAAGGCTTAAAAATCTTTCTTTAACCTGGCTCCTCCCCTTCAACTACACTGACTGAAGTGGATTTAACAAATGACATCAATAAGGGATCATAACTTTCATCTGGATTCACCTGATCAGTCTGTCATTGAAAGAGCAGGTGTCCTTAATGTTTTGTATACTCAGTGTATATTTTACACAGTCTTCAATGATGTATGTACAGTATGACACAGTGTTACTCATTTAGAGAAAGGGTTTGAAGTCAGTATGAATATCAGAGGTTGAGCTGTTTTTCAATTAAATGAAAAACGTTGAGTGAGATCTTTGCTTTGGTATCTGGTTCCATTGCTGCATTTGGCACTTGAACACTCTAGCATAACTCCTGGTTTATATTGCTGTTGTGACTTAAACAGGTAGGCTTGTATTGCTTGGTGGTAGGATACCAGTTATACATTCTTTATAAGAACAAATGGTTTATAAAAAAACAACTATAATGTATGAGAATTACACTTTATGTTCACTCTCCCCCAGTAGATGGCACTAAAGCATGAAGTGATCTTGCATATTTGTATGGTTATCATTAACACTACACTGACATTTCATATTCAAAGTTCGTCAAATTAGTTCTACTTTGGTTGTTTCAGTAAGTTATTTTAGAACATTTTGGAACTCAATAACTGTACAGTTATTTACAGTTTATAACTAATCAAACAGAACTCTATCTCCTTATTTAGTTCAGCATAAGTCTAATTTATTAGTCTATTTTCTATGTGTAGAATCCCCATAAACTGTAACTGATAGTTAGTTCTGCCTCTGTACACATCTGTTATACCAGTGAAAAGGCTGCTTGATCTGAATGCTAACATCACTCAAGCACTAAGTGTAGCATATCAGTTAAGTCCTTAGATCTCCCAAAAGGTCACTATATAATCTCTGTGCATTATAAATGTAATATCCTTATGTCCTTGTGGCACATAGATGACGCATGGTTCAAACCCAGTAGCATCTGCCTACAGGTCAATAGTGTCACTGCACACGCTAAGAGCATCGATCTGTCGGCACACGTTGACGAATTCCGCTTGTACGGCCATATCCCGTTCCAGCAACCTGCTTTCACTCAGGTCCTCTCTGCCCTCCAACCGCCCCTCCCCCCGACTGTCCTGCGAGGCCGAGCTGAGGGTGCGGTAGCGTCTGTGATAGGAGAGGTGGGGGAGTGTCCTGTGCAGGCTGCTCTGGGAGGGCTGCCCTCTGGTGGTGTGGGGGTGTGACCATGCCCCTCCTGCCCCCGAGCTGGAGAACAGACCCTGGGAAGACCCACTCAGGGACTCATGGCACAGATAGCTGGAGTTACTACCTCTCCACCAGCACTCAGGGGGAGAGCAGGGATCGCCGTGGCCTGGTAGAATGCACCTTGGCTGGGGTGGCCGTGTAGGAGACATATCCACATCTCCACAGGAAGAGGTCCGGTAGAGGGGGCTGTCGGCTGAGCTGTTTCCAGGCCGTGAGGCACTCTGGCTGTGGTGGGAGCCAGGGGAGTTCAAGGAGAGGCTGGAAGAGACGTGGAGCAGCCTTGGGGGGCTGAAAAGGCTGTGGGGGAACAGGGTCTCGCTGTACAGGGCCTGGTCTATGCTGCGAGACAGGTCAATGGGAGAGGGGGGGCGCAGGTCCACTGTGGAGTCAGTGTCCAGACATAGACTACCCTGGGAGGAGCACTGGGACTCAACCCCAGCTTGAGGCCTCCCTGGTGGGCTTGGAGAATCAGGGAGGTTGGGGTGTCTGGAGGTTTTGGTCTGGCTAGGGTGGGGGTTAGGGTTAGGATGCAGGTTCAGTCCGTTTGAGGGGGGTTCCTTTAGTGTGTAGAGGGGGAGGGCTTCGGACTGGCGCTTACTGATGACATCACACACCATCTGCTTCTCTTTCTGCCCAAGGGACCAGGGGTAGTGAGGTTGGAGGATGGGAGAGAGGGGAAGTGGGTGGCTAGGCCCTCCTGCGGGTGAGGCACAGGTCAGCCGCTCCCAGGACCCCGGACGGGTGTTGGTGTTGGGTTTAGTCCGGGAGGAGGAGTTAGAGTTGGAGCAACAGAAGAGGAGGGGCTGAGTGCCGATGATTGACAGGGACAGACACACCCCCACCTCACAGAGCCTGCAGCCCAGCTGGTACGCCCACCAAGGCCAGGGCTGGAACCCTGCCCCAGCACTCACCCCTCCGAGCCCTAATGCATGTAACATCCCATACAGCTGAAGCCCCCCACAACCTAACAGGCACAGAGCCCCTCCCACCCCAGCCCCTGCCGCCCTGCTCCACTCCTCAGTCTCAGCGAACGGGCACCGGGACGGCCGCCCCAACAGAACTGAGGATCCTGTTACCTCTCCCTCACCATCACTCAGCCGTTGGATGTGTTTGGCGTCTTGTCGTACAAGGCAGTAGAAGAGGAGGAAGGAGCAGGGGAGGAGGAGGCAGAGGAGGATGAAAACTCCCTGGGGGAGCAGGAGGAGGACAGGGAGGCTGGGGAAGACATGGAACAGAGCTATGGAGCCCAGGAAGGCCCCGAAATGCATCAGGGAGAGGAAGAACAAGAGACAAGGCCTGGGCAGGGTGAAGAGAGGGAGGGAGAGAGACAGGGGACAATGAAGGGAGAGGTGCATGCGAGAGCGGAGGGAGAGGAGAAGGAAGCAGACGGAGAAGGCAGAGGTGAGGCAGGGGAAGGGTAGTTCAGAGAGGGGAAGAGAGCCCAGAGCAGGCAGGCGGTCCTGGTGACTATAAGCATCATACAGCAGAGAGAATGCTCTAGTGCCTCCGGTGGCCAGGAGGAACAGGTGCAACAGGGTGAAGTAGGGGCTTCCTGGGGGACAGCGCAGGGGCAGGCCTAACAGGCACAGTACAGATATCAGACCAAATGCAGCGAACACAGATCCCAGACCGTAGATGTGGGCCTCCCAGGCAAAGCCCCAGGTGGCCAGAGCTGAGTTCCAATCAGAATACAGAGGCACAAAGAGAGGAGGGGTTAGAGACAGAAAGGGGTGCTGGGATTGATTGGAGATAATGTCACCGGGGTAAAAGGGGCTCCAGGATTGATCAGTTGTGTTGCAGGATGTGGCTGTGGTGTCCAAGCTGCAGTCGAGGAGAGCTGTCTCATTGGTGGCTGACTTTGGCCACCCCTCCTCTGGAAACACACCTGCAAAAACAGAAACTAAGATGCTTGAAACTGATGCCCAAATGAACCCCTTGCCCCTATCCCCTATGGAGACCTGCAGGGATTTCATAGAGTGAAATATCAGAGAGAGAGAGAGAGAGTGAAATATCAAGAGAGAGAGAGAGAGAGAGAGAGAGAGAGAGAGAGAGACTGGTGTAATCCATTATAAAAGTACATAAAACGGGGTATCTCTAACTGGGTCAGAGAGAGAGAGAGCCAGGGGAGAGAGAGAGAGAGAGAGAGAGAGAGAGAGAGAGAGAGAGAGAGAGAGAGAGAGAGAGAGAGAGAGAGAGAGAGAGAGAGAGAGAGAGAGAGAGAGAGAGACTGGTGTAATCCATTATAAAAGTACATAAAACGGGGTATCTCTAACTGGGTCAGAGAGAGAGAGAGCCAGGGGAGAGAGAGAGAGAGAGAGAGAGAGAGGGAGGGAGAGAGAGAGCAAGAGAGGGAGACAGAGACTGTGTTCAGATGAGGTAGTATTGACCCCACTGCTGTTCTCATTTGTGTAACTATTTATAAATCACAAGCACACTCTTATAACTAACATCACATCATTAATAACATAATATTGTAGGTGCATGTACCTATTCCATACTATATGTCTGTCCCCTATGATTACATAACATCTGAATAATGTAGACACTTCTATTCCCTATGTGCCTGCCTACTGCCTACTGAGCCCTACGACAAGACCTTCTCTGTTCTCTCCTCTTCACGTGCATGTGTGTGTGTGTGTGTTTGTGTGTGTGAGTGTGCGTGTGATTGTGTGTGTGTGAGAGAGATAGAGAGATAGGTGTGAGATACAGAGCTAACACAGTTCTGTCTCCCTCCCTCTCAGACCGTTTACTACCCTCTACCTATGCTCTCTACCCCTCCCTGGCTGGAGAGGCAAGAGGCTTCTACAATGTCCTATATAAAACCACCAGTCCACTGTGTTTCTCATTCACATCTCATTTACTGTCCTCACATGAAGGAATTCATTAACAGTCTCCCTCAGCGTAGCTGTTTAAGAAGATAGGACAGCAAGGGAGAGAAATAAAGTGTGTCTGTGACAGAGTAGAAAAGAAGAGGAGAGAGAGAGAGAGAGGTGGTAGAGATGGATGGAAGATGGAGGGGAGAGATGAAGGGGGAGATTGAGGGAGGGGAGAAGAGAAGGAGGATTGATGGAGTGGGAGAGAAGGAGAAGGAGGTGAGAGAAGGAGAGGAGAGAATGAGAAAGAGAGAGAGGAGAGAGAGGGTGACGTAAACCGCCCTGTGAATATAAAACAACTGTGTTTGCCAGCAGAATACATATCACACACACACTGCGGCACAGAGCAGACACAGAACAGACAAAGAGCAGACACAGAACAGACACAGAGCAGACACAGAGCAGACACAGAGCAGACACAGAGCAGACACAGAGCAGACACAGAACAGACACAGAGCAGACACAGAGCAGACACAGAGCAGACACAGAGCAGACACAGAGCAGACACAGAGCAGACACAGAGCAGACACAGAGCAGACACAGAGCAGACACAGAGCATACATAGAGCAGACAAAGTAGATGAGTCACCTTCCAACACATACCTCAACAGCAAACACACACTACTACTACAACTGCTACAGGGGCATGTAAAAACCAAACACACATTGTACTTCAAGATATCAGAGGTAGGATGTCATGAACGGAAAAGATATAAGGGGTTACTCTCATCACACTGCCACAGGAAATCATTACACTCACCACCAGTGTTTTACAAAATAGAAAATAGGTCAATTCTGCCCACTATCCTATAAATACTAGGGCAAGACTATTCTTACCAACTTCCTGAGGTTGTTGTAAAAGCGGACATATCACTGTAAGATGGGGGTGAGGGGATGGGGGTTGGATAGTCTTACTTGTGTCGGTTCCTGTATCCCCTGTGAGGTTCTCTGTGAAGTCCTGTAACTCGTCTCCAATCTCTTCCACCACGGTATCTCCCTCCAGTATGTCTCTCTGTTGTGTGGCTGGGAAGTCCAGAGCTAACAACCCTCTGTCTGTGGCCTGGGCTCTGGGTTGGTGTTGGTCCGAGTCAGTAGTAGACCCTAGCTGTGCTGTCACTGAGGCTGGTGATGTAGGTCTAGTGAGTGGATTAAATCCTTGGGTGTCTGTATAGTCACTGATAGTTCCCTGAAACTCGTCTTTGTCGTCCTGTTTCTCAGTTTCCTCAGGTGCCAGTGTGGAGTCCCTCAGCCCTGGAAACCAGTCCAGAGAGTCGGCCAGTCTGGCTCCAGCCGTGGGGCCTACAGGAGCCCAGGAGGGCCATATAGTGCTGTGTGAGGCCAGTACTGGGTCATCGATCTGTGTGTCTGTATGTGGGTGTGGTGGTGCCTTTGTGGCGCCCTCTGGGGCCAAGGTAAAGGCTTGAAGATGGAGGAGAGGAGCAAGGGAGAGGAGGAGAGAGGTCCACATCACAGCAGCCATGATGGAGACCCTACAGTGTAATGTTCTCTTTGAAGTCACATGATGCAGGTAACCATTGCTGTCCAATCACATGATTTCCAGCGAACTCTTCTTTCACCTCAACCCCACATACTTAAGAATCAGTTCACCTGCAGAACACAGACAACACACACCGCAAAGTCAAATCAAATCACATTATATTTGTCACATGCTTCGTAAACAACAGGTGTAGACTAACAGTGAAATGCTTACTTATGGGCCCTTCCCAACAATGCAGATAGAAAGAAAATAGAGAAATAATAGAAACGTAATAACACGTAATAATAAGTATACAATGAGTAACGATAACTTGGCTATATACACGGGGTACCAGTACTGAGTCGATGTGTAGGGATACGAGGTTATTGAAGAACATATGTACATATAACTAGGAAAGTGACTACGCAACATTATAGATAATAAACAGTAGCAGCTGTGTACGTAATAAGTCAAAAAGGTTAATGCAAAAAGGGTCAATGCAGATAGTTAAATAGTTAACCAATAGTCACCCAGACTAACTATTTAGCAATCTTATGGCTTGGGGGTAGAAGCTAATCAGGGTCCTGCTGGTTCCAGACTTGGTGCATCGGTACCACTTGCCGTGCGGTAGCAGAGAGAACAGTCTATGACTTGGGTGGCTGGAGTATTTGATCATTTTTAGGGCCTTCCTCGCAGTCAGCATACAAAGAAACTGTAGCAGGGTCCTCTCCTCCACTAGAAAAAACATACCCTCCCATGTACGCATGCATACCTACTTTAGATTTTTCCCTGTCTCTCTCTGCCAATGTACTCAGAAAGTAGCACAGCACTCACCCTAGATATACGCAGCAACACCAATCACTTTAATCTCTCCCTCTCCATCATTCTCTCTCTTCTTTGGCTCTTCACAACTCCCCCACCACTGCCTTATTCTTCTAGTCCAGCAGACAAATACCACACATTCGTAGTACTCACTATGCTGCATCCCTCTGCTCTCCATCAGACATGACAGGTCCCAGCTCAGCCAGGCAACAACAATCCCCTCTGTCCCACACAACGCTGCTGCTGCTGTATAGATCCCTCCGTCTGTCTCTGTGTGTGAGAGTGTGAGTTACAGGCTCACTCCTCTTCTCAGTATCACTCACATACGCTCCCCCTCTCTCTCTCTCTCGCCCTCCCTCGTTCAGTTTCTCTCTTTTTCTGATGTGTGCCGGGAATGCATGGTTCTCGTGGATACACCTCACTGTGCAAATTATTTATCAGTGCGGTCTGGTCGTATTATGGGATGGGAGCCAGAACATTTCCCCGTGGGGTAAAGTCCAGGCTCATGTCCTCATTTAATTCCTCTGTGGATACTTTAAAATAAACACTGATCCACATACTGTACCTTGTTAATCTGTGTACATCTTCAATCTGTACAGAGTTGAATAGGACTATATGGGCCATTGTACTGTATCTACAGTTTATTATAGATCTGCTCTGCTAGTATACAACTGACTGGGGGTTGGATTATGGGTGAGTGTCATTGATTACAGCAGTGCATTCACAGAACATGAACCAATACATCTAGCCACTGTCTATTCAATATCATAGAGCAATAACAAAGCTGCATTGAGATATAGTATTCCAGTATGTTAAATTTACAGTGGTACTGACCAAAAATCCATTGGATTTAGAGCAATGATGAATGGATCGTCTTCAGTATCAATATCTCCTCCATCTCTCCTGTTTGTTGTTCAGACTATCAGGCAGGGTTGTGCTGATGGAGCAGAAAGCTCTTATTTATCCCTGTAGACACTGTAGAGTAGCTCGTCCCTGCCCTATTCATTTACCTGCCCTGGGGAAGATCAAACAGACAGGCAGGCAGGCCGGCAGGAAGACAGACATCAGTGTAGAATGAGATAGTTTGGTCTCAGGATTGAGGCATTATCTGTCCCTGGGAATCAGCAGAGTCAATGATCCATAACCAGAGATAGGCCCAATAATTTATCAATGATGGATCAATAACAGTAAACAGGACCTGCTCACAGTGGGTAAGCCTGGGGGTGGAGGGTCACAGAGTACATGATAGTCACCTGGGATAAAAAAAAACTTACCAGGCATTAAACCAGGGGTGTTCTGTACCACTCAAAACGGTGTTAGCTGGCTGAGCTGAAGCTCTGGGACCAAACACCAGTCTTCAGGTTTCACACAACAGTTGGCCACACCAGAGCCGACTGACACCCGGTGTGATGACCGCACAGGAAGGCACCAACCAGCCGGAACTAAAGGTTTCAGGAGAGGAACAATGACTGACCAAACACATGACCTCAGCGTTGGGCACGGCCAACCCCCCCCCCCCACAGGCTATTTAAAAAATAACCTACCCACACTTATACACAGAAGGACACACACACTCAAGCTTGCACAGGAACACACACTCGGGAACACTCACACACACATACACAACTACATGCACATACACACCACGCACACACATCATGCACACACATACACACACACCACGTTTACACACACATGCGCGCACACAGACATCAAGCACACACATACCACGCTTGAGTGCGCACACACTGTCTGCCTGCATGGCTGCTGAGTCAGGCCTGACAGGGGATGACTTGTCCAAACAGGGGGCCCAATGTGTCCCGTGTGTGTGTGTGTGTGTGTGTGTCAGAAAGGAAGCCTCCATTTGCATGTCCAAGAGATACAGGCCAGCTCATACCTGGCAATGAGAATTGCAGCATAAACTGCAGAGCATACTGTAGCAGCCATATTTAATGAATTAAATACTCTTAAAACACATGGTTGTTTCAACTATGAGAAAAGAACACACACACGTTAAAAACATAATAAATAATTACAAATGTATTTCCATTTTGGTCCTCAACTTTCAAGTTGTGGTCCTCTGTAGCTCAGCTGGTAGAGCACGGCGCTTGTAACGCCAAGGTAGTGGGTTCGATCCCCGGGACCACCCATACACGAAAAATGTATGCACGCATGACTGTAAGTCGCTTTGGATAAAAGCGTCTGCTAAATGGCATATTATTTATTATTATTAAGTTCTTCAATTCTGAATTCACAAATAAATCACAAAAATGCATTCATCTACAGATGTTTCTCGTTGACAAAAGCACAGCCTTCCAATTTTCTTAGGGAATTAAAAGATACAAGCGTTTTCGCTCTCTCCAAAAAAATAATTGGGTCTTCAAAATAACACAAATGTACAGTTAAGGGCTCGTTAAAAATACAAGGGATAATCACTAAAGTGTTGACTACACTCGAAAATGAATTAAGACATGAAACCTTATTCAATGAAAAGAAAATGGTCTTTGTTTGGATAAACATTTGAGTGCTCATAACGGTTTATGTAGCTCGTTGTTTAAATTAGCTAACGATCGTCCCCCCATATGTAGGTACTTTGTGAAATGAGTACCGTCTCTGATGCTAAGCTACAGGACTGTTTTGCTAGCACAGACTGGAACATGTTCCGGGATTCTTCAGACAGCATTGAGGAGTACACCACATCAGTCACTGGCTTCATCAATAAGTGCATCGATGATGTCGTCCCCACAGTGACCGTACGTACATACCCCAACCAGAAGCCATGGATTACAGGAAACATCCGCACTGAGCTAAAGGGTAGAGCTGCCGCTTTCAAGGAACGGGACTCTAACCCGGATGCTTATAAGAAATCCCGCTATGACCTCCGGCGAACCATCAAACAGGCAAAAGAGTCAATACAGGTCTAAGATTGAATCATACTACACTGGCTCTGGCGCTCGTCGGATGTGGCAGGGCTTGAAAACTATTACAGACTACAAAGGGAAGCACAGCCGCGAGCTGCCCAGTGACACAA
This sequence comes from Coregonus clupeaformis, assembly GCF_020615455.1. Lineage (NCBI taxonomy): Eukaryota > Metazoa > Chordata > Actinopteri > Salmoniformes > Salmonidae > Coregonus > Coregonus clupeaformis. Next base: position 59,433,601 of record NC_059214.1, read on the forward strand.
GCCTACCAGACGAGCTAAACCACTTCTATGCTCGCTTCGAGGCAAGCAACACTGAAGCATGCATGAGAGCACCAGCTGTTCCGGACGACTATGTGATCACGCTCTCCGTAGCCGATGTGAGTAAGACTTTTAAGCAGGTCAACATTCACAAGGCCGCAGGGCCAGACGGATTACCAGGACGTGTACTCCGAGCATGTGCTGACCAACTGGCAAAGTGTCTTCACTGACATTTTCAACATGTCCCTGACTGAGTCTGTAATACCAACATGTTTCAAGCAGACCACCATAGTCCCCGTGCCCAAGAACTCTAAGATAACCTGCCTAAATGACTACCGACCCGTAGCACTGACGTCTGTAGCCATGAAGTGCTTTGAAAGACTGGTCATGGCTCACATCAACAGCATAATCCCAGAAACCCTAGACCCACTCCAATTTGCATACCGCCCCAACAGATCCACAGATGATGCAATCTCTATCGCACTCCACACTGCCCTTTCCCACCTGGACAAGAGGAACACCTACGTGAGAATGCTATTCATTGACTACAGCTCAGCATTCAACACCATAGTGCCCTCTAAGCTCATCACTAAGCTAAGGATCCTGGGACTAAACACCTCCCTCTGCAACTGGATCCTGGACTTCCTGACGGGCCGCCCCCAGGTGGTAAGGGTAGGTAACAACACATCTGCCACACTGATCCTCAACACGGGGGCCCCTCAGGGGTGCGTGCTCAGTCCCCCTCCTGTACTCTCTGTTCACCCATGACTGCATGGCCAGGCACGACTCCAACACCATCATTAAGTTTGCCGACGACACAACAGTGGTAGGCCTGATCACCGACAACGATGAGACAGCCTATAGGGAGGAGGTCAGAGATCTGGCCGTGTGGTGCCAGGACAACAACCTCTCCCTCAACGTGACCAAGACAAAGGAGATGATTGTGGACTACAGGAAAAAAAAAGAGGACTGAGCACGCCCCCATTCTCATCGACGGGGCTGTAGTGGAACAGGTTGAGAGCTTCAAGTTCCTTGGTGTCCACATCACCAACGAACTATCATGGTCCAAACACACCAAGACAGTCGTGAAGAGGGCACGACAAAGCCTATTCCCCCTCAGGAGACTAAAAAGATTTGGCATGGGTCCTCAGATCCTCAAAAAATTATACAGCTGCACCATCGAGAGCATCCTGACTGGTTGCATCACCGCCTGGTATGGCAACTGCTTGGCCTCTGACCGCAAGGCACTACAGAGGGTAGTGCGTACGGCCCAGTACATCACTGGGGCAAAGCTCCCTGCCATCCAGGACCTCTATACCAGGCGGTGTCAGAGGAAGGCCCTCAAAATTGTCAAAGACTCCAGCCACCCTAGTCATAGACTGTTCTCTCTGCTACCGCACTGCAAGCGGTACCGGAGTGCCAAGTCTAGGTCAAAAGACTTCTCAACAGCTTCTACCCCCAAGCCATAAGACTCCTGAACAGCTAATCATGGCTACCCGGACTATTTGCACTGCCCCCCACCCCATCCTTTTACGCTGCTGCTACTCTGTTAAGTATTTATGCATAGTCACTTTAACTCTACCCACATGTACATATTACCTCAACTACCTCAACTAGCCGGTGCCCCGCACATTGACTATGCAACGGTACCCCCCTGTATATATAGCCTCCCCTACTGTCACTTTATTTTACTGTATATATAGCCTCCCCTACTGTCACTTTATTTTACTTCTGCTCTTTTTTCTCAACACTTTTTTTTGTTGTTGTTTTATTCTTACTTTTTTGTTTAAAATAAATGCACTGTTGGTTAAGGGCTGTAAGTAAGCATTTCACTGTAATGTCTGCACCTGTTGTATTCGGCGCATGTGACCAATAAAATTTGATTTGATTTGATTTGAGTACTTCGTGGATGTTGGTGCGGAGCGACCTGGCACACGCTGAAGCATTCCCGTTCTCCTAGCAGCAGCATATTATGCTGGCAGCACGTGCGCGGATTTCTTTCTTCAAACTAAGAGTCCCCCTGCAAAGACATGGTACACTTTGGGAATATAGATTTTTTTTTAGCTCTCTAGTGCAGTGTTTCCCAACCCCGGTCCTCGAGTACCACCAACAGTACACATTTTCATTGTAGCCCTGGACAAACACTACTCATTCAGCTCTTTGAGGGTTTGATGATTAGTTGACAAGTTGAATCAGGTGTGCTTGTCCAAGGTTAAAATAAACATTTGTACTGTAGGGGGGTACCCGAGGACCATGGTTGGGAAACCATGCTCTAGTGCTACAACTGTTTTTCACAGCATTGCAACCACCTTTGAACAAATTAATTGATAATTTTATGTATTATTTATACCAGCATTTATTTTCTAAGTTTACACAGATACTGGTATGTTGAAAGGTATTGTATAGGCTATATTTACATATATATATATATATTTTATTTTTATTTTATTTCGGATGTTGCACACCCTTCGCTGAATGCGTTGTGCAACATCCTAAATTGTCCGGTAGTGGAAAAGTGTATTTTATTAAGACGGCACACATTTCCCCAGAGTTTTTTTTCGGCGGCCCACCATTAAAGCTAGTTAAGGAGGACAATTATGCTTTTGCAGCCTGAATGGAGGATGCTTTAAGTACGAGCCGGTCCACGTGTGACACAAGAATATTACCCGCTGGGCACATCAATCCTAGACGATAGTGCAGATCTAGCGGCCACCATCGGCTGCCTAGGCTAGTTACACAGCCTGAAACTAAGCACTACAAAAACTTGGAAAGTTACCTTACAAGCCATAATGTTGAGTAAAATTAAATTTCAACTTACTCTACCCGTTGTCTGTGCGGTTGGTCCTTCTGCTGGTGGAAATGTGAGACAAAATATCTGCAGGAAAGTAGCTATTATTTACGATGACTTTTTAGAGCGCCGGTACTGCTATTGACATTTTTTATCACCTGGCACATGCGTAAAAAACAAACACCTGCAAGTCCACGGTTAGTATGCATACATCGCGTACATGTACTGTACTTCTGTCTTGTGCACGTGCCTTAGGTGATGAGCTAACAAATCGTGATAAATCGCCACACACAGAGACCCACGTTTTGAAGTCTGTTTAATAATATTTTCCTGTGGATATACATTTCCACCAGCAGAAGGACCAACTGTCCAGACGACCGGCAGAGTAAATTGAAATTTAATTTGATTTAACTACTGGCTTCCAGCAGACTGTAAAATGTTTTGCATCCCAATTTCCAGCAACACTAGTGTGTCAATACAGCGTTGCTAAAAGCAGCTGTTTGCCCTTGAGAAAGTCAGGGGTCCAACTGCTACAGCTACATTTACATTTACGTCATTTAGCAGACGCTCTTATCCAGAGCGATTTACAAATTGACACAACAACATCATGGTTGTCCATAGGCTAGCGTGCAATGAATGAATAAATCATTGACTATGGTAAAATTACAATACAATAGAAGTACTAGCTATCTATAATGTTACATCATGTTTATACAGCAAATCTGTCTGCAAAATAAAAACATTCAATTTCTCATTCTTTTCCCCTTCCAGACCAAAGCCTTAGAGCACCACCAGCACCCCCTACAGGCTTCCTAACTCAGCACTCACTGTCCCTGCTGTCACCATGTTATTCCGTGGAGTCACAGCTCACTGCATCAGCAAGACCAACACCTTGTACCTGAACGAGACGGCATCACCTTCACCTGGGCCTCCCCATGGCCCTCCGTCTGCCCTGAACGATGCAGCAGGTACCCCACCAGCCCTTACCCCAGGCCCAACCAAGCCCCTGCTGCTAATGATTCCCTGGTTGGGGTCGCGACCCCAGGCTGTGGCCAAGTACTGTGAGATCTATTTCCGTAAAGGCCTCGACGTGTTCATAGTGGCGAGCGAGGTGCGGAATGGGTTAAAGTTTAAAGAGGAAACGTCATACTCTCTCTGCTCTCCTTTCTGTCTAAAACACCTCAGATCCCCCCTCCTCTGCTCAGTTACTGTGGCCGTGCTGGGGTCTAGACTATGGAGCAAGGGTACTAGATGTCCTGCAGAGTGACCGCTTTGTGTCACGCCCCCTGCTCGTGCACACCTTTTCCATAGGAGGGACACCTTTACCCAGCTACTTGTGCACGTGTCCCACGACTCACAGAAGTACCACGGCTAAACTAAGAGGATCAGAGGCCACATCTATGACAGCCTAGTGCTGGGCTCACTGGAGAGAAATTAGTTTATTATGACATAGAAACACTACTATGATAGGTATGATTTTATATGTTGAAAATAATCTATGCAATCTTTATGAATTTTTATTAAAATAAATAACGTTTTGTCAAGACATACTGCAACTTTTCAATGCAATGTTTTCCAACAGAGGTGCTGTTTTACTGTAACTGGATTAAAACATGAATTGAGATGAATTTGTCAATGTTCCCATGAGTTGATTTTCAAATATTTACACTGGCAAGGATGCAGAGTCTAACATTTTCTATGTACAAGATCTTTACACGATTTGGTTCCAGATTTGGTTTCACAGTTGTGAAGAGGGCACGACAAAGCCTATTCCCCCTCGGGAGACAGAAAATATTTGGCATGGGTCCTCAGATACTCAAGAGGTTCTACAGCTGCACCATCGAGAGCATCCTGACTGGTTGCATCACTGCCTGGTATGGCAACTGCTCGGCCTCCGACCACAAGGCACTATAGAGGGGCCAGGCTTCCTGCCATCCAGGACCTCTATACCAGGCGGTGTCAGAGGAAGGCCCTAAAAATTGCCAAAGACTCCAGCCACCCTAGTCATAGACTGTTCTCTCTGCTACCGCACGGCAAGCGGTACCGGAGCACCAAGTCTAGGTCCAAAAGGCTTCTTAACAGATTCTACCCCCAAGCCATAAGACTCCTGAACAGCTAATGAAATGGCTACCCGGACTATTTGCATTGTCCCCCACCCCCCACCCCTCTTTTACGCTGCTACTACTCACTGTTTATTATCTATGCAAAGTCACTTTTACCTCTACCCACATGTACATATTACCTCAATTACCTTGACTAACCTGTGACTCTGTACCGGTACCCCCTGTATATAGCCATGCTACTGTTATTTTTACTGCTGCTCTTTAATTATTTGTTATTTTTCTATTTATCTTAGAACTGCATTGGGCTTGTAAGTAAGCATTTCACTGTAAGGTCTAAACCAGTTGTATTTGGCGCATGTGACAAATACAATTTAATTTGATTTAGCCAATTTTATCCATTTGTTTTAGCCAAACCTTTGCAAGTCATTATCCGCCAGTACCACCGTGACCACTTGTGTTAGCTATTGTCATGCGTTCTATTTTTGGAGATCATGGTTAAAAGAACAGAAATGTTAGACTTTGTGTGACTCTGGTTTGTGGAAACATGCGTGTTTGTTTAGAGAGATGGCGCAAAAGACTGCACACACAGCTAGTAGCTTTGCATGATACATGCACGGTGGCAGGAATGCACTGACTAGTTAGTTTGCTCACTACTATAACGGAGAAGAAGAGTTGCCGGAAATCACGGATTACAACTTCCTTTCTATTCCAAAATGGCTGCCCCGTTGAGAAAACGTGTGTTTACCATTTGAAAATACTTGCGTTTACCATGCTTTCATACAGTTTTCCTATTCTTTTGATAAAATTATCAATATATTGGAAGTAAACATTATTCGTTTGGATAGTTTAGAATTAGCTGGGGAGACTATACATTTGGAAGTGTCGGAAAGAAAGTAGCTAGCTAGTTTGTTAGCTTGCCAGTGCAGTGTGCTCCATTGGTTGACTGGCTAACAAAAAGCAACAGTGATCAGAAGAAACGTAAGGTCTTAGTACAGAATAAGCCATGTCAGCCCTTACAATATTCGTCCGGAGTTTGCCAGCAGATGCATCTAACGACCGCCTGGAGGAGATATTCTCTGAAATTGGACCTGTGAAGCACTGCTTTGTTGTCAAGGAAAAAGGTGAGACGGCTACTAGCTAAAGTTAGCTAACCTTATGACATTTGTCATCTTTGTAAAATGGTGCTAATGATCTCAACGTCAGAGTGTCATGAAACTACAAGAAGGCAGACCCTGTCATGCTTTGTAATAATATTAAACAATATGTATGAAACGTGAAAAGTTAAACCACAGTCTGGCATGTGGTCCCTTCAGGTGCAGAGAAATGTCGGGGGTTTGGGTATGTCACCTACTCCATGGAGGAGGATGCACAGCGCGCTGTGAGAGAGGTGAAAGACTACGATGGACAGAAGATCAACGTGTCTGTGGCCAAGAAGAAACTAAACGACAAGAAAAGGGGAACAACAGGTATGGAAAACTTATGTGGATGCTTAGTTTGTTATTTAGCTACCTACGTAATTCAGGTCTACCTTACATTTGTGATGGTGAAAGTAGAGGATCAAACATTTATTGTGGTCTTGTCTTCTACACAGCCACAGCACCAAAAGAACCAGTACCACAAAAAGAACAGAAATCTGAAGGAGGCTTAAAGAAAAACCGAAGGAAAGCCAGACTGATCATCAGGAATCTCAGTTTCAAGGTATGAAACACATAAACACTCACACAGATAAACAATCTTTCTCTTTGTGCTCCGCTTTATTGTCTGCAGTTAAGAAAATATGTAAGATGTTTTATTGTCACATACACCCCGGATGTGTTGTTTTACAGGGTCAGCCATAGTAGTACGGCACCCCTGGAACAAATTAGGGTTAAGTGCCTTGCTCAAGGGCACATCGACATTGTCGGTTCAGGTATTCGAACCAGCAACTTTTTTGGTTACTGACCCAACGCTCTAACCACTAGGCTACCTGCCGCCGAGTTAGTTGTGAATGTTTATGTCTTATGTTCCCACAGTGCTCGAATGATGATCTGAAGCAGACCTTTGCCAAGTTTGGGACAGTTCTGGAGGCCAACATCCCGCTCAAACCAGGTACAGACTTCACTTTGAGGCCCTCTGTAGCTCAGTCGGTAGTGCATGGCTCTTGTAATGCCAGGGTTCGATTCCCAGGGCCACCTATATATAAAAAATGTATGCACGCATCGCTGTAAGTCGCTTTGGATAAAATCGTCTGCTAAATGGCATACATTCCATTACTTTGAGCAAATCACCACCCAACCACACTAAGCACTGTTGAGCCTTGGTGAATTTTGTTGCGCTAAGACAACTTTAATGTCAATAACATGTTTTCTATCTGGTGGTTGACCATTCCTCACTGTTAATCTTCAGATGGGAAGATGCGGGGCTTTGCGTTTGTCCAGTTTAAGAACGTCTTGGAGGCAGGAAAGGCCTTGAACGCCATAAACCTGAAGGAGATCAAAGGTGAGACACCTTAACCTGCTGTGTGTGTTTGTATGTGTGAGAGAGACGGACACATTTTTCTGCCCTGTGAATATCTCGCATAAAGATGGGGAGCATCTCAACAGTCTATTGTGGTTTCCTCTACTCTGATCAAGTCATTATATCCTCGATCCTTTACAGGAAGGCAGGTAGCTGTGGATTGGGCTGTGGCTAAAGACAAGTTTGTCGCTACTCAGCCAGGAGCTAAGAAAGAGGAAAAGGTCACAGCAGAGAAACCGGCACCTGAAAGTGACTCTGAAGAGGAGGAGAAGGAAGAAGATGATGATGAAGAGGAGGAGGAGGAGGAGGAGAAGAAGAAACCAGTAGCACATTCAAAGAACAAGTATGAGCTTTTGCAGTCTTTTAATCTCTACTTCTGCATGTCCTCAGTTTATTGAACTAAAGTGAATGATGGGCTGTAAATATTTAGACCAGGGGTGTTAAACTTATTCCAAGGAGGGCCTAGTGTCTGCAGGTTTTTGGTTTTTCCTTTCAATTAAGCCCTAGACAAACAGCTGTGGGGAGTTCCTTACTAATTAGTTACCTTATTTCATCAATCAAGTACAAGGGAGGAGCGAAAACCCGCAGCCACTCGGCCCTCCGTGTAATGAGTTGGACACCTGTGTTTTAGACCTAGGCTACATTTATCATGTCTGAATTGGTCTTCTTTGGCCTGACTTTGTCCTTTGGTTCTGAGGACTGGAGTACTGCAGCCAGGTTCTTGTTCAACTGTTGTGTTTAACAGTCCTCTCTACAGAGTCAGCTCTAAGCCAGCTAAGCAGCCAGACAGCCCATCAGAGGACGAGAGTGAAGAGGAGGATGGAGAGGAGGATCAGGAGTCAGATGGCAATGATAAAAGTGACCTTGGGTCTGATGAAGACGATGATGATGATGATGATGATGAGGATTCTGGTATGAAACGGTTGTCTTTTCTTGTGATGTAATTAGTGTGTATGCTCCACCTTGCCCTCTGTTTGAACCCCTCTGACTACTCTCTCTCTGTCCCTCTGTCTCTGGCCTTTTCTCTCTGTCTCTCTCTCTCTCTCTCTCTCTCTCTCTCTCTCTCTCTCTCTCTCTCTCTCTCTCTCTGACACTCTAGATTGTGGAGCCAAGAGGAAGCCCCTCCCGTCAGACATCAATGAGGGCAAAACCATCTTCATCAGGAACCTGTCGTTTGATACGGAGGAGGAGGGCTTGGAGGAGGTGTTACTGCAGTATGGAGAACTGAAGTACATCAAGATCTGCCTACACCCAGACACTGAACACTCTAAAGGTATAGTCCTGGCTCCAACACAACATCATTCTCTCTCTGTCTCAGTCTTCTCTTAAACTTAACCAATGCGATGAAGTGATTCCAGTCAGAAGATAGTCTACATGTTAATATTGAATCATGACTGAATTGGTTGGTAATGGTTGTTGACTATGTTGTTGTGTTTGGTCAGGTATTGCATTTGCTCAGTTCAAGTCTAAAGAAGCAGCAGAGAAATGCATTGCTGCTGCAGAGGATGAGTCAGAGGTGAGACGGAATAGAATGTTAAAGTACTAATGTATTCTCTACGTACATCTCTTCTGAGCCCAGAGAGCTCTGAATTGATGTTATGTATGTTTGGGGGTAACATGTTTGTGTGTGTCTGTCTCAGAGCGGGGGTATCCGTGTGGATGGTAGGAAGCTTAACATTGTAACGGCGGTGAGCAGAGAGGATGCCGTCAAACTGAAGGACAAGAAGGTCAAAACTCATACAGGGACCAGGAACCTCTACCTGGCTAGAGAGGGATGTAAGTTACTTCTCCTCTCCTCCCTTTTCCTCTCCTCTCCTCGCCTCCCTTTTCCTCTCCCCACCCCTCCATCTCATCGCTCGCTCTCTCTCTCTCAGTGATACGGGCAGGAACTAAGGCAGCTGAGAGTGTTCCAGCAGCAGACATGGCCAAGAGGACCAGAGTGAGTACTTCCTGTTTTTCAACCAATCAAAGCATCAGGGCTTTGTCTTACAACCAATCACAACACATTGTGTTGGTAACTGAGGGCTTGTATCCTCAGTGTATGTTTGTTTGAGGAAGGCCAGAGTGTGTGTGCATTTGTTGTTAACTCCTTTCTCCTTCTGTGTTAGTTTGAGGACCTGAAGCGGACCAAGCTACGGGACATGAATGTGTTTGTGTCTAAGACCCGTTTGTGTGTCCACAACCTGCCCAAGTTTGTAGATGTCAAACAACTACGACAACTCTGCCTGAAAGCTGCAGGGGGTGGCAAGGTGGCCCGCATTACTGAGGTAAGACCCTACTACCACATTTCCATAGCTGTTTCCATCTGAGTAAAATCTATGTCCATCTCTCCGGGTGATCTCTTAGTGACCACCAGGTAGAACTATTGTCCTATAAAGTTGTCCATGTTGAATGACCTTTCATTTGTCTCTCTTTACAATCTCTCTCCCTCTCTCTGCTTTCTTTGTTTACCATTTGCCTCTCTTCCCCCTTTCTTTTCCTCACTATCTCTATCTGTATGCCACCCCCTCTCTCTCTCTCTCTCCAGTGCAGGGTGATGTATGATAAGAAGCCGGAGCGGGGTCAGGTGTTAGGCCGGTCGCTAGGTTACGGCTTTGTTCAGTTCCAAGATCATGAACACGCTCTGAAGACACTACGATACCTCAACAACAACCCTGACATCTACGGAAACACCAAGGTGTGTGTGTGGCACTGTGTCATTGTTGATCTGTCCAGAGCTCGTCCTTAACCTTGTCCTGGACAGAATGCAGCTGTGTTTGAGAGTGTAAATCCCAGGTTATGTTTCAGGATGTTGTCTTTGCCTCTCAATAGCTGATGTCAGTAACTGCAGTAATTTATATCTGAACAACATTGGATCTGGACTCCAACATTGTAGTAATCAATATCGATTGTTCCTGAGGAATGTAAGGAGAATGCTGAATTACACGTACTCATGTTTGGTTTGGCAACCTACAGCATCTGATCAATATTGACTGTTTTCTTGCTAAATGATGAGAATTCATAGGTTGTTATGGATGTTTTTTTCTTGTGTGTGTCTGTCTACAGAGGCCCATCGCTGAGTTCTCTCTTGAAGATGGAAAGAAGCTGAAGATGAAAGAAATGCGACAACAACAAGTCAAGGTGTGTCTCTCTTCTGTGTGTGTTGGTGTGTGATGATTAAAATAAAGAGTAACAATTTTCTGTCTCTGTGGTTCCCAGGAGCGTTTCAAGGGGCGGGGCCCTCAGGGAGGAGGGAAGCTGCAGCCGCAGTCTGGAGGCAAGACTGGACCTCAGAGGGGTGTGTCTAAACCCCAGAGTGCCATGGTAACGAAGGAGGGGCCAGCGAAGACCCAGACACAGTCGTTACCATCCGGCCAGGGCAGAAAGGATGGAGGTATTTCTGCCCTAACCCTGAATATAAAACCAATAGCTCATCAATTCTGGCGGAAGTGCTATTTTCCCTCCTTTTTCTATGTCTTCTTTTTGCTTTAGCTTTTTTGTTGTCTCTGACATTTCTCTCCCTTTTTCTTTCTCTCTTGTCTAGTTCCTCCCTCGCAGCCACAGGACCAGAAGCAGGTCCGGCAGTACGCAGGCTTCCAGACCACTCCAGTTCTAGAACACGTAGAACTGGAGGATGGAAAGAAAAGACGGAAGGTTCTAGCCCTGCCCTCCCACCGTGGCCCAAAGATCAGGTAACATACACACACAAATACTTTACCTATCACAATGTAACCCAAACTACATGGTATAATTTTCGTTGTGCAGGGCGCGTGATAAGGGGAAGCAGCAGCAGCAGCCTGCCCAGCTTAAGAAGCCCAAGAACCGGCCCAGCAGGAGAGAACTACAGGGAGGAACGTCACTGGAGAACCCTACACAGCCCAGAACACAGGTACACTCGCGCACACACACACAAACATATTACCCATGTCTGCATGTCGTGGCCCCAAGATCAGGTAATACGTTGAACTGTCTTCAATTGTTTTCCAGAGTGCTAAAGGGGCCAAGAAGCGGTTTAGGAGCCAAGAGGACGACCGCTTTGACAACCTGGTTGAACAGTACAAGAGGAAACTGATGGGCGGCAAAAAGACCGCAACCATCAAGAAGAACAAGTGGTTCAACAGTTAGGGGTGTGTGAGAGAGAGAGAGAGCGAGGCAATTTTTTGGTATAACCCAATAACCTTTTCCTTATGTTGGTTTCTACATCATTCACATGTTGAAACAAGGATATGATGGTTGAAATGTTGGAATAATATTCACCAATGAACTGTGTAGAATGAAGTAGAGTCGTATGTCTGTGTCCTCATGTTATAGGCAACGTGTGGTGTGCCATCACAGTGGTAAAGGAAAGCTTAAGAGGTGGAATATCAGAGTAGTGTCACTTCCTGAATTGACCCCGACTCTGACAGACTGCATCAGAGGTTGAAAGCACATGTTAAACATGAATGTGTGGGTTTGTTTTCTACGTCCAACGTGTGTTCTTCAGAACAGATGCTGATGTTTTACTCTGTACTGTGCTTTATGTTCATGTTAACAATTGGTGAATAATAATGTAAAGAATATTAGAGCTTTCAGAAATGTAAATGAGTGACATTTTTATTAAAGAATTTACAAAGACAGACAGTTTAATCTGTGTTTCTTATGTTAACTGGTCATCTGTGATTCAAGAAAATCAATACATTTTGTGAACACCCACATAGACCCACACAATGTTGATATGTGTACAAAACCCTTTACACTTTAATCATGGAACCCTCTCTCTGGCTGGGACAGAGACATCAACTTTGACCTTTACTGCTGAGGTAGGCTACCATACCCTGTCTCAGCCTGGCTCCATTGTCCAGTGGCAAAGGCCACTTCACACCTCTGTGTTAGGGACCAGGTTGCCAGGGAACTTCATCTGACTGGGACCAGCCAATCACAGGCCATAGCTGGTGGGGTTACAGTCCCTCACTTCTATCTGAACCCTTTAGTTGCATTCTGGAGTCCAGCTTGAGAACACCTCTGTAAACTCCTGGGCTCCACACCAACTCACCAGCTGGACCTCTCCATGTGGACAATCCTCCATGCTGGACATACTGTGTCCGGACAGGGCTTGACACCATGGGCCAAAAAGGTGACTGGAAATTGTGTTGTAAGATGCAAGGAACCACTTCACAAAATAACATTCATTATTATCACTGGTATTGACAATAGAAGGCTGCTGCTCTGATCCCATGTATTATACAGTATCTCCATCCATTGTGGCCTTGAGCAAGGCACTTAACCCCCCCAACAAAGTAAAATACTGCACTGATAGGCTAATGTATAAAACACATGGTCCGTCTACATTTACATTTACGTCATTTAGCAGACGCTCTTATCCAGAGCGACTTACAAATAGGTGCATTCACCTTATAGCCAGTGGGATAACCACTTTACAATGTTTTTTTTTTGGGGGGTAGAAGGATTACTTTATCCTATCCCAGGTATTCCTTAAAGAGGTGGGGTTTCAAATGTCTCCGGAAGGTGGTGAGTGACTCCGCTGTCCTGGCGTCGTGAGGGAGCTTGTTCCACCATTGGGGTGCCAGAGCAGCGAACAGTCTTGACTGGGCTGAGCGGGAACTATGCTTCCGCAGAGATAGGGGAGCCAGCAGGCCAGAGGTGGATGAACGCAGTGCCCTCGTTTGGGTGTAGGGACTGATCAGAGCCTGAAGGTACGGAGGTGCCGTTCCCCTCACAGCTCCGTAGGCAAGCACCATGGTCTTGTAGCAGATGCGAGCTTCAACTGGAAGCCAGTGGAGTGTGCGGAGGAGCGGGGTGACGTGAGAGAACTTGGGAAGGTTGAACACCAGACGGGCTGCGGCATTCTGGATGAGTTGTAGGGGTTTCATGGCACAGGCAGGGAGCCCAGCCAACAGCGAGTTGCAGTAATCCAGACGGGAGATGACAAGTGCCTGGATTAGGACCTGTGCCGCTTCCTGTGTAAGGCAGGGTCGTACTCTCCGAATGTTGTAGAGCATGAACCTACAGGATCGGGTCACCGCCTTGATGTTAGCGGAGAACGACAGGGTGTTGTCCAGGGTCACGCCAAGGCTCTTCGCACTCTGGGAGGAGGACACAACGGAGTTGTCAACCGTGATGGCGAGATCATGGAACGGGCAGTCCTTCCCGGGAGGAAGAGCAGCTCCGTCTTGCCGAGGTTCAGCTTGAGGTGGTGATCCGTCATCCATACTGATATGTCTGCCAGACATGCAGAGATGCGATTCGCCACCTGGTTATCAGAAGGGGGAAAGGAGAAGATTAGTTGTGTGTCGTCAGCGTAGCAATGATAGGAGAGGCCATGTGAGGATATGACAGAGCCAAGTGACTTGGTGTATAGCGAGAATAGGAGAGGGCCTAGAACTGAGCCCTGGGGGACACCAGTGTTGAGAGCACGTGGTGCGGAGACAGCTTCTCGCCACGCCACTTGGTAGGAGCGACCGGTCAGGTAGGACGCAATCCAAGAGTGAGCCGCGCCGGAGATGCCCAGCTCGGAGAGGGTGGAGAGGAGGATCTGATGGTTCACAGTATCAAAGGCAGCAGACAGGTCTAGAAGGACAAGAGCAGAGGAGAGAGAGTTAGCTTTAGCAGTGCGGAGAGCCTCTGTGACACAGAGAAGAGCAGTCTCAGTTGAATGACCAGTCTTGAAACCTGACTGGTTGGGATCAAGAAGGTCGTTCTGTGAGAGATAGCAAGAGAGTTGGCTAAAAAAGGCACGCTCAATAGTTTTGGAGAGAAAAGAAAGAAGGGATACTGGTCTGTAGTTGTTGACATCAGAGGGATCGAGTGTTGGTTTTTTGAGAAGGGGTGCAACTCTCGCTCTCTTGAAGACGGAAGGGACATAGCCAGCGGTCAAGGATGAGTTGATCAACGAGGTGAGGTAAGGGAGAAGGTCACCGGAGATAGTCTGGAGAAGAGAGGAGGGGATAGGGTCAAGCGGGCAGGTTGTTGGGCGGCCTGCCGTCACAAGTCGCAAGATTTTATCTGGAGAGAGAGGGGAGAAAGAAGTCAAAGCATAGGGTAGGGCAGTGTGAGCAGGACCAGCAGTGTCATTTGACTTAACAAACGAGGATCAGATGTCGTCAACCTTCTTTTCAAAATGGTTGACGAAGTCATCCACAGAGAGGGAGGAGGGGGGGGGGTTCAGCAGGGAGGAGAATGTGGCAAAGAGCTTCCTAGGGTTAGAGGCGGATGCTTGGAATTTAGAGTGGTAGAAAGTGGCCTTAGCAGCAGAAACAGATGAAGAAAATGTAGAGAGGAGGGAGTGAAAAGATGCCAGGTCTGCAGGGAGTCTAGTTTTCTTCCATTTCCGCTCAGCTGCCCGGAGCTCTGTTCTGTGAGCTCGCAATGAGTCATCAAGCCACGGAGCTGGAGGGGAGGACCGAGCCGGCCGGGAGGATAGGGGACATAGAGAGTCAAAGGATGCAGAAAGGGAGGAGAGGAGGGTTGAGGAGGCAGAATCAGGAGATTGGAGGGAGAAGGATTGAGCAGAGGGAAGAGATGATAGGATGGAAGAGGAGAGAGTAGCGGGAGAGAGAGAGCGAAGGTTGCGACGGCGCATTACCATCTGTGTAGGGGCAGAGTGAGTAGTGTTGGAGGAGAGGGAGAGAGAAAAGGATACAAAGTAGTGGTCGGAGACTTGGAGGAGTTGCAGTGAGATTAGTAGAAGAACAGCATCTAGTAAAGATGAGGTCAAGCGTATTGCCTGCCTTGTGAGTAGGGGGGACGGTGAGAGGGTGAGGTCAAAAGAGGAGAGGAGTGGAAAGAAGGAGGCAGAGAGAAATGAGTCAAATGTAGACGTAGGGAGGTTGAAATCCCCCAGAACTGTGAGGGGTGAGCCATCCTCAGGAAAGGAACTTATCAAGGCGTCAAGCTCATTGATGAACTCTCCAAGGGAACCTGGAGGGCGATAGATGACAAGGATATTAAGCTTAAATGGGCTAGTGACTGTGACAGCATGGAATTCAAATGAGGAGACAGACAGATGGGTCAGGGGAAAAATTGAGAATGTCCACTTGGGAGAGATGAGGATTCCTGTGCCACCACCCCGCTGACCAGATGCTCTCGGGGTATGCGAGAACACATGGTCAGACGAGGAGAGAGCAGCAGGAGTAGCAGTGTTTTCAGTGGTAATCCATGTTTCCGTCTACCCTCCATCAGCAGAGCTAATGGGTATGCAGGCTTTTGAGCCAACCTTGCTCAAACACCAGAATCAGCTTATCAAGGTTCTCTTGTGCAGCTGATTTTTTACAATGTGGTGTGTTCGAGCAGGGCTGGAACAAAAGCCTGCACACCCAGTAGCTCTCCTGGAGGATGGTTGGCCTCCCTGCAACATTACAATTACAACCAAATACTTTGAATGTCTTTATAAAATAATTCCCTCATTCAATGAACCAGGGATCAAATGGTTAAGGTGGGCGATGTAGCCAACTAAGATGTTTATCTATTTGTAAGGTTAAAATATTCAGTGTTCAGGGTAGATCTTGACAGCATAGGAGTTACTTATTATCAGTATTGAATAGAGGAGAATCCCAGCCAATTTTGAATGCTTGAGAGACTGTTTACAACCGGAGTATGCAGCATTGGTTTCATCAACTGTGCACCCGTATCAACTGCGTGTCGGCCATTTGCAGTTATACAGAAGTTATTTAGGACATCTGACATGCAGCCAGGTCACCCGTGATACAAGTCAATATTCGACGTCCATCTATGTCTGAGGATGTCGGGAGGTGAAGTGGAAACCGGCCACTAGGGGCAACAGTGAATGCGTTACCTTCAAGTAGGTTTCGGTTTTGTTAGGGCGTTGTGGACGGGGATGGTGGATGGGCATTTGCCTCTGACTGCATGTTTCGAATCCAGCGATAGAAAGTTGTTTTTGCGATTTTTGTTTTAAGCCTATACCAAACCTTACCTTAACCGTTCAGAGTTAATGCCTAACATTAAGATTTCAGAGTTAATGACTAAACTTAACCTTAACAATGTGGCGTTAATGCCTACACTTAACCTTAAACAATTCTACATTTGACGTTTGCAACAATAGTTAACTAGGGAGATAACCAGCCAAACTAGACAATATGTTTTGAATTGGCTATCTAATTAGTCTGGAATATTCAATAAACTCCCTGGTTTTCCTGAAATCCTGGTTGGAGGATCCTGGATCAGGAGGGAATGAGCGGGAAAGCCTCAAAGCAGGATTTCTGGAAAACCAGGGAATTTATTTATAGTTTCATGGCATTTTGCTACCCTAACCCGGTGTGTAGGTGTTGGTGTGTTGTTCAATCAAATGGTAATCTATGATCAAGGTAATATTGCGTAACTCTAACATGTTTTTAGAGTTTCTGGAAATGTTGGATTGTAGAAACACCGTCACACACCCACATATTGTTTATAGACTATTTGTAATGTTTGCTGTAGGTCTTGACCCTGTTCCTCTCACCCACTCCCTGGCCTAGTCAATATGTGTATCAAATGATTCATTTGATGACAAAAGACTGATAAAGACAGAATAATTGAAAAGGAAACAATTTTATATCATCCAACATTAAATGGGTACATAAAATGGTACTCCAATGTACAAAAATATAGTACAGTATAAATATGGATATATAACATAAATGCTAATACTGTCAAGAAGAGAAGCAGTTGGGATGTGTTCAGTGAGGTGTCATCTTCAGAACGTTGCCGATAGAAATGTAATAGAGCTGAAATGACTCCTCTAAGAGACAGACAATCATATCTGTTCTATACAATGCATTTCTATATGAATGCACTGTAACGTTGTACCCTCCTGAACAGGCCTCTGCTGTAGAGGAATGTACATCTTGCCCCCCTCTCTCTCCCTCACCTTCACTCTCTGTCACTGCTCTAACATCAAAACATCTGGTTTCATGGCAAGGGGCTGTCTTGGCTTTCAGGAAACCCTCTCTGTGAGCATGACATCACTACACATCAGTCATTTCATTTCAGTCATTTAGCAGACGCTCTTATCCAGAGCGACTTACAGGAGCAATTAGGGTTAAGTGCCTTGCTCAAGGGCACATCGACAGATTTTTCACCTAGTCGGCTTGGTGATTAGAACCAGCGACCTTTCGGTTACTGGCACAACGCTCTTAACCACTAAGCTACCTGCCGCCCCAGTCCTCTCTGGAGCAAGCAGCATTATCAGCATGTGTGTGTGTATGCACGTGTGTATACATTCTGCATTAGTCAGCTGATTCAGTGCTTAGGAAACACTTTCCCCTGCATCACTGACTGACAGGGGTACAACTAATGCAAAAAAAATAAAGCTGCTTCTTTTCCTCTTCCTCATTGAAATAAATACCTCAAGCTAGAATCCTTGTCTGAAAAAAATACAATATAAATGTCTTATTAACTTAGTGACTGATGGTGACTGTGACTGTCCAGTCTTGCTTCAAATCATTCTAGGTTTTCAGCAGATCACGAGTTGATCACAGTTCAGTTACTCAATGAAAGTCATTGTCAGTAAACAGTTGTTCAGCATGGCACCAACTGATCTGAGTTCAGTCACTCAGTGATGATCAATGTCAGTAACAGCTGATCAGCAGTACCGGAGCTGATCCAGGTTCAGCAGTAGCCGATCGAGGTAGCCCTTGAGTCTGTTTAGTGCCACTGGACTCACACTCAGACCAAACTTCCTGATACTGTCCTTCAGAGCCTCCTCCAACCCACCCTCTCCTGTCTGTTTCTGCTGGCGACCTGGGCAGCGCGACATCATCCAGTTCTCCAACTGACCCCTCGTAGTGGAGCTGTCTTCTACCAGCTGTTTGAGGTCCGCCATATCTAGGGAGATCAGCAGGTCCTGCTAGGGAGCTGGAGGGAGGGAGGGAAGGAGAGAAAGATGTGATTAAAATAAGATTTATGAGGACTATACATGGTTTCACAAGTCAAATGTATCAACAAGCCAAAGACTTCATTAGTCAGTACACTAATGATTGATTGACTGACTGACTAATTGATAGATGGATTGATTACCTTTTTGATTTCCATCTGTGTCCTGTACACCATGGTCTGAGCAAGGAATTTGACCTTGGTTCTCACTACATCTAACGACAGTGAAGCTCCCGCCCCCACGCTGAACAGTGCCAGTAGAGAGGACACCAGGAGGTCCATGGAACAATCCATATCTGTAGTCTGGATGAACGGGTGTACATGCGTGAACGTGTGTACGCGTCTCAATGTGCGTGTGTCTTGAACCTGGTGCTTAATCTGTGTGTGTATAAAGAATAGAACAGATATTCCTGTAGGAGGGCAGAGATACATCCTATAAGTTCAGGTTGTTCTGTTATGGTCTGTTATAGAACACAGACACTTATGCACTTCAATAATGTTCATATTCATTTGATCATTTTTTAAAGTCTAAACTTCAATGGCATTTTTTGGTTGGAGATAAATATCTGTTTTAGACCAATCAATATTGGGCAGATGGTTGGCGGTGAAATCCCTACCAAGAGAGAACAGCCTGCCCTCTGATAAAAAGGTTACAGATAAGATTTACCGTACTACACCCATCCTACAGAAAACAGCCAGAACCCAGTCTATCAAGTCTACCTGATCTACTTGGCTGGCTGAATATTCCACATGCTTCCTTTCAAACGTTCTTTCTAAAGTTTAAAGTAAAATGTTTAGTGTAAAACGTTTATTTAAAATAAATGGCACCTCACTTCATGAAAGACAATCAAACCAAACCATGCATTACGGACAAGATAAACTTTCACTATATCACCTGTTCAAATCTGTACATATTATTTCAGTAGCACATACTAACACAGAGAGAGAGCGAGAGAGAGAGATGAGAAAGGATGATAGACAGAGAAAGAGTAATAGTGATAAAGCAAATGATAGAGGTAGAGATGGCAAGAGTGATAGAGAAAGTGCAGAGGCGAGTGAGGTGAGGGAATCTTACCTCTGGGGGTCTGTGTGTGTGTCACTCCCAGGCTCCATCAGGGCTTCTCTTATAGCTGAGGGCAGTTGACTCATCTCTTACTCACCCTCACCTCTCCCCCATCCTCCCCCTTACTCACCTCTCCTCCCCCTATACACAAGAGTCCCCTGGTAGTCTGGGTAGCAGGACAGGAGACAGCAGGTTCCCTGACCCTGTAGCTCATATACTGTAGGTGCTTATCTGTGTGTGTGTGTGTGTGTGTGTGTGTGTGTGTGTGTGTGTGTGTGTGTGTGTGTGACTACAGTACGTACCCAAGTGTATGTCACCATTAGGCTGATCCTTATTGATGCATGTGTCTCATTGACTGGTATGGGAGAGACTGTTAATGTCATTACAGTGTAAATGGCTACTGCAACACCCAGAACATGGGGAGAGAAGGGAGCAGATCAGTGTCTGATGACTGGAGGGAGTAGGCATCACAGTGGTCAGCAGTACATCAGTGTGTCTGATTACAGCACTGCCAGAGGGACACTGTCATGGTGCCAGAACTCTGGTCACACAGCTCTGGCAGTCCTAGTGACACTAATACAGCCTTACTGGTCACAGCCTTACTGGTCACAGCCCTACTGGTCACAGCCCTACTGGTCACAGCCCTACTGGTCACAGCTCTACCGATCCAGTGTGAGGAAACAGTTTAGAATCCCAGTCTGAGAATGTGGAGTGATCACTCTGATATCATTTCACCAGAGATGCCAAAACATACTCACAAACACATGCACACACGCAAGCACAATCAAACATACACTTCTCCACGCCCAAACAACGGCATTACCACCCTCTAATTTCACTACAGTTGTTATGGCTATATACGTTTTGTAACACTCTTATGAGAGTTCTATTTTTGATGTTCAGAGGCAATTTTTTGGTTTGTGTTTGGAACACAGGAAGTGAAAAAAAAGAGAGAGAAAAAGAGAGTTGAGAGAGCGAGCGATATAGAGAGAACAAGAGAGAGAGGGAGAGAGATTGAGAGAGAGTAAAAGAGAGTTGAGAGAGGAACATTTCCATGTAAAAGGACCCCATGTGCACCAACTTGTGAAGTTCATAGGAGCATGTCAAATTGGGTGTCAAATGAAACCTGAGTCTTTATATTTAAATGTAGGCATAAATACATTTAAAACCATTTGTCATCCTAAAAACAAGAATAAGCAGGAATAAGCAAAGAATTTGATTTATTGTCAAACAGATGGAAAAAAAGGGGTCTTAGAAAACAACTACCAGAAAAAGTCTTAAAAGGTATTACAAATACATCAAAACACAATAATGTTGAAGTAAAGACCCCTGTCAACTAATAGCAACACTTATATTTAGTTTAGGATACTTTTTTCTGCCTTCTGTAATTCTAAGAAACATTGCCTTGTGCCTTGAAATTCCATTACCAAAACATTCTTCTTTTTTTTCTTCTAATATTTTCAAATTTCTCTCCCTGATGAGGAGGGAGAGAAAGGAGGATAATAAAAGTTCACAGAAGTAACACAGTAGTAACAAGTAAAAGTAGACCTAACAATTAGTTAATGTTTTTACTGATATCAATTTGGTTTATGAATTATTAAAGAAAAACTTCACTGCTAGACACTATTTGGAGTGTTTTTCCATTCTCCCTACATAATGAGGTGTTTCTGTCACGATCGTCTTGAAAAGAAGCGGGCCAAGGCGCAGCGTGAGATGCGTACATATTTATTTTTTAGTACACCACAGCGAACAAAACAACAAACGATACGTGAAGTCCTACGGTACAAACACAAATCAAAAGGAACAAGATCCCACAAACACTGTGGGAAAACAGACTGTTTAAATATGGTTCCCAATCAGAGACAACCAAAAACAGCTGACACTCGTTGCCTCTGATTGAGAACCACTCTGGCCAACATAGAAACACAATAACTAGAACTACACCCTAGAAACACAAAACTAGAACAACACAAAGAACACTCACACCCTGGCTCAACATACAAGCGTCCCCAGAGCCAGGGCGTGACAGTTTCAGACATAATTGTGCACCATACCGGTGCAACATTTCTGAATTTTAACACTGGGAGAGTTCAACCAATGACGTCATTGGTTGATTGAGTGTACTGTCTGATCTAGAAATGAATGGAGTCATGTAGCAATTATTGTGGCCTTTGTGTTTCGCCGATTGCACGATCACGCTAGCAGTGAGTAGATATGGTTGTCCTTGTTCAATAGAGAAATTGGACTTGTCTCAACAAAGTTCCTAGCTGCCACGACGTTACAGGATATCTAGGTTGACTCATTTTCTCTGGCTTTATGAAGACTACAACCCGATGGGAGACCTACTTCCTTGTTCAATTGTGTTCCCACCCTCGAAGGTGAGCTTTTCAAAACGGGGCGGTACTAGTTTCTTTCTACAGGTTTCACGGGAGCTATGTTACTGTGCACTGTCTATTCGAGATTGCTAAATAATTACAATGGCTGCTTCTGATGATTCCGCTTTCCAAGAAGAGCTGGACGTCAAAACATTTTTCAATGTTCTTTTACATACGGACATACAGCCCTATTAATTTGAGCCAGAATACACTGAATAGGAGTTGAGACAGCGAGAACAAGAATTGCAAGACCAGCAAACAGCGGCTGCTGCAGCCGCCACTGCTGCTCCTGATCCTGGAGAGCCACGGTCAGACTCCGACTGGTGGTGCCTATGCGGGTGCTGTCCAGCCATGCTGACAGAAGAGGAATGTCTGGGCTGCAACGAATTCGATCGTGGGCAGTTCTTACTGGAGAGGGTCACTGCAGACCCCATGGATTGTGTGTGTATGACAGACCATCGAGGGGTGCTGGAGACATTCTTCAGAACCTCCAAGATCAACTGATGGCGGCAGCCTAGACCAGTTGTACCAGGAGGGAAAATTAGTAAGTTGTTTTGCTGTCGGTAGCTAGCTAGCAATATAAGCTCTCTTTTAACACGAGGCAGTGTTGTTCAGTACAGTATAATTTTGTGGCCCCACTGTGGAAAGGGGAGATTCTCACGAACACAATGTTGTTCTCTGTTTTGCTACAACCCCCACAATTGTCACGGGACTCATCTGAAGGTAACCGTTACCAGAAAAGGGGTTTAATATATATAATATTTCCTGAGCTGTCTTATACAGTATCTCCTAGATATAGGACGAACACTTTCTTATTATTTATTTTTTTGACTGTCTTTTTGCCATTTATTAATGTGTTATTCAATGCGTTTCTCAGGTCTATACTAGTAAAGGCCAAATGTAATATTTTATTAAATCATTTTTTGATAAAACATTTTTATAGCTAAAGGGGTCTTAAAATTCCAAATCAAATAGCTAAATGATCCATAGTATGACCATCTTAAAACAATTCCATATGTCAGCTTAGAACCATGTTGACTGAATGTTCCAGGCAGGGTCCTGAATGTTGTTCAGCTGGTGAAACTCTTCTTGTGTTGGGCAATGGCAGCTGGTTAGCAGGCTTTAGCGCTGTGGCGATGTTAGAAGGGATGTTGGGTTTGGGGAGCAAGCTTCTCCCTGAAGTAGTGGACAAACCTTTCCCACCCACTGCTTTGACCTCTTGCAGAAGATTTGTTTGTACCGCTTTGGGGTATACTTCAGGAGAGCACTGTGGAATGCCTCCAGATGGCCTGTGTGTTTACAAAGACAAAACAGAGTAGACTAATTATTTTGGCTTTTCTGATTGAAAATATTAAAACATGATGCTGTTATTGATGACTACTAACCTGTAGAGGTATTCATACACAACTGAGTCCATGGACAGTCACTTCTTCTTGCCACGGTCATAATCGGACAGGTCAGGGTGTTGACAGTGGACTTCCCCCTCAACTCTGTCCAGCTGTGTACATCACAGATGTGCTCCTTCAAAGACAGACAACATATATTTGCTTTTAGATATCTTGAGAACAGGACATGCACCAGTACAATTACTAGGTGTCTCCTGGACCAGTGCATATGGATCAGAGTTAGGGGTGAGAATGACGGCACATTACAGTGAACAAGATAAATACGTCACAGAGTTTGCGTTTTTCTCCATTTCATTTACCTCAGGGTCTCCATTAAACTTTGCTGCACAACAAAACGTGGTTCGTGAGGGAGTGTATCCAGGGACACAAGGCCTCATTCCCTCGCTTCTTGGCCTTCAGCAGAAGTTTCTTTTGGAGACCTGTTTGAAAAACAAATTGACTGACCATTCAAACGTTTTTATACAACACATTGATCTGCCCTTTTTGAAACTATGACAGAAAGCGATGTGTGTAATTTCTGATATCATATAAATAGTCTTGTAAGGTTGGGTTCTGCAGTGCTAACCTTTCACTGTATGCCACACATCGAGCTCATGTTGGATGTCAGAGAAGAGCTCCCTCATCATCTTGCGAATAGAGGGGGAATGGTCACTTGTGACCACATCCACTTGGAGATCCATGTTGTCCAACAGCTCTGTCAGGGCCCACTTGAAGCCAATTACCTCTATCGCAACAGAGCTGGGTGCCTCTGTGACCTGTAATGGGCAAAAGTAAAACAGAATTACAGCCAGCCACCAGGTGTGATAACGCAACATGCCATTGACCATCATACTGTAAACTGTATTAATTGTACTGTACCTGTATCAGTTCGCTGTGCACAATCTCGTTGGTGTCATTGGTCATCAGGGTATAGGTGGTGTATTTAGCACTTTAGAGACAGAGTACAGAATAGTGCTTATTGATCCCAACTTGGGATTTTTTAAAATCACTTATCATCACCATAACAATTATAAAGACCTGTATCACTGAAAACACATGATAGAAAACACATACTAACACACATAAGTAGGCACTGCACGTTAAATAGCAATAAAAGATAGAGACCTGTAGCCTGGACTGTCGCTGCGTGCATCCCCAGACAGCTTTGTTCCAACACCATTTTCCTCCTGATCCAGGAACAGTCTTGCCAAAATAGCATTCCTTCGTTAAACAGGTAGGTATTCTGAATCTGATAGATGGTGGTGCTGCCAAACAACTTCAGGTTCATGGTCTGAGTCCAGTCCTGCAGCTCGGTGTAAGTGCCTCCTGAAAACAGCACAGACACAGCCGTGAGAAGCTGAACATCTGCCATTTCCCGAATGTCAGGACTGGAGGTCCATCTTCCTGTGTGTCCACCATTACAGTTCCACTTCACTTTCATCATGTCCCCAACATATGAAATGTCTGTAGAGACGATTGGCTGTCAGAACTTAGTGAGCTCCATGATCTTGGACTCATAGACTATATACTTTGGCTCTTGCCGGTCCCGTGCAGTCTTTTCCTCTTCCGAGTCAGATGAGCTTGAGCTTGTTCCCAGGCTGAAAGCTTTCATCCAATGGGTCTACGGGATCTGTACTACTAAAGTTGGTATTTAGGTCATCATCCGCAGCTGCAGGATTTGTCTGTAGGACACACGGTAGTCAGTGATTAGCCAACATTTTAGTACTTTGTCCCAATCAATACACACTCAAACAAGGTACTATATCCACCCATCCCCCTCATGTCAATAGATCATGCATACTAATCTTCACACACAAAACCCGCCCCCAACATACATCAGTCAGTCACCCACACCATCCCCTCCTAACTAAAATCTCTACTTTTCTCTAATGTAGACTTCAAGCTTTGCATAAACAATCAACTAAGCCTCCATAATACAGAGAAAAGTACAGTAGAAGTTGTAGCCTACTTATAAACACACCTACTATGACAATAAGAGACAGACCATGTTTATGCCTAGCTCCAGTATATTTATATGCTCATCATGGAGTCATGGAATGATTTAGCAAAGGTGACTTACACTAGTTCCTGGTGCTGAGCTTGATGTTTATGCCGCTGCAGATCGGACTCTGTAAATAGAACACATAGGCCAGTCATGTTAGCCTTTGCGGTAGCTAGCTAATGTTTAGATACACTACATGACCTAAAGTATGTGGACACCTGCTCGTCGAACATCTCATTCCAAATTCATGGGCATTAAAATGGAGTTGGTCCCCCCTTTGCTGCTATAACAGCCTCTACTCTTCTGGGAAGGCTTTCCACTAGATGTTGGAACATTGCTGCGGGGACTTGCTTCCATTCAGCCACAAGAGCATTAGTAAGGTCGGGAACTGATGTTGGGCGATTAGGCCTGGCTCGCAATCGGCGTTCCAATTCAACCCAAAGGTGTTCGATAGGGTTCAAATCAAATCAAATCAAATGTTATTTGCCACATGCGCCGAATACAACAGGTGTAGACATTACAGTGAAATGCTTACTTACAGCCCTTAACCAACAATGCATTTTTTCCTTAAAAAAAAAGTTAAATAAAACAACAAAAAAGTGTTGAGAAAAAAAGAGCAGAAGTAAAATAAAATAACAGTAGGGAGGCTATATACAGGAGGGTACCGGTGCAGAGTCAATGTGCGGGGGCACCGGCTAGTTGAGGTAGTTGAGGTAATATGTACATGTGGGTAGAGTTAAAGTGACTATGCATAAATCATTAACAGAGTAGCAGCAGCGTAAAAAGATGGGGTGGGGGTGCAAATAGTCCGGGTAGCCATGATTAGCTCTTCAGGAGTCTTATGGCTTGGGGGTAGAAGCTGTTGAGAAGCCTTTTGGACCTAGACTTGGCACTCTGGTACCGCTTGCCGTGCGGTAGCAGAGAGAACAGTCTATGACTAGGGTGGCTGGAGTCTTTGACAATTTTGAGGGTCTTCCTCTGACACCGCCTGGTATAGAGGTCCTGGATGGCAGGAAGCTTGGCCCCAGTGATGTACTGGGCAGTACGCACTACCCTCTGTAGTGCCTTGCGGTCGGAGGCCGAGCAGTTGCCATACCAGGCGGTGATGCAACCAGTCAAGAAGCTCTCGATGGTGCAGCTGTATAACTTTTTGAGGATCTGAGGACCCATGCCAAATCTTTTCAGTCTCCTGAGGGGGAATAGGCTTTGTCTTGCCCTCTTCATGACTGTCTTGGTGTGTTTGGACCATGATAAATTGTTGGTGATGTGGACACCAAGGAACTTGAAGCTCTCAACCTGTTCCACTACAGCCCCGTCGATGAGAATGGGGGCATGCTCAGTCCTCTTTTTTTGCTTGTAGTCCACAATCATCTCCTTTGTCTTGGTCACGTTGAGGGAGAGGTTGTTATCCTGGCACCACACGGCCATGTCTCTGACCTCCTCCCTATAGGCTGTCTCATCGTTGTCGGTGATCAGGCCTACCACTGTTGTGTCGTCGGCAAACTCAATGATGGTGTTGGAGTCGTGCCTGGCCATGCAGTCATGGGTGAACAGGGAGTACAGGAGGGGACTGAGCACGCACCCCTGAGGGGCCCCCGTGTTGAGGATCAGCGTGGCAGATGTGTTGTTACCTACCCTTACCACCTGGGGGCGGCCCGTCAGGAAGTCCAGGATCCAGTTACAGAGGGAGGTGTTTAGTCCCAGGATCCTTAGCTTAGTGATGAGCTTTGAGGGCACTATGGTGTTGAACGCTGAGCTGTAGTCAATGAATAGCATTCTCACGTAGGTGTTCCTCTTGTCCAGGTGGGAAAGGGCAGTGTGGAGTGCAATAGAGATTGCATCATCTGTGGATCTGTTGGGGCGGTATGCAAATTGGAGTGGGTCTAGAGTTTCTGGGATAATGGTGTTGATGTGAGCCATGAGCAGCCTTTCAAAGCACTTCATGGCTACAGACGTCAGTGCTACGGGTCGGTAGTCATTTAGGCAGGTTATCTTAGTGTCCTTGGGCATGGGGACTATGGTGGTCTGCTTGAAACATGTTGGTATTACAGACTCAGTCAGGGACATGTTGAAAATGTCGGTGAAGACACTTGCCAGTTGATCAGCACATGCTCAGGAGTACACGTCCTGGTAATCCGTCTGTGAATGTTGACCTGCTTAAAAGTCTTACTCACATCGGCTACGGAGAGCGTGATCACATAGTCATCTGGAACAGATGGTGCTCTCATGCATGCTTCAGTGTTGCTTGCCTCGAAGCGAGCATAGAAGTGGTTTAGCTCGTCTGGTAGGCTTGTGTCACTGGGCAGCTCGCGGCTGTGCTCCCCTTTGTAGTCTGTAATAGTTTTCAAGCCCTGCCACATCCGACGAGCGTCAGAGCCGGTGTAGTACGATTCAATCTTAGTCCTGTATTGACTCTTTGCCTGTTTGATGGTTCGTCGGAGGGCATAGCGGGATTTCTTATAAGCGTCCGGGTTAGAGTCCCGCTCCTTGAAAGCGGCAGCTCTACCATTTAGCTCTGTGTGGATGTTGCCTGTAATCCATGGCTTCTGGTTGGGGTATGTACGTACGGTCACTGTGGGGACGACGTCATCAATGCACTTATTGATGAAGCCAGTGACTGATGTGGTGTACTCCTCAATGCTATCTGAAGAATCCCGGAACATGTTCCAGTCTGTGCTAGCAAAACAGTCCTGTAGCTTAGCATCTGCGTCATCTGACCACTTCTTTATTAACCGAGTCACTGGTGCTACCTGTTTTAGTTTTTTGCGTATAAGCAGGAATCAGGAGGATAGAGTTATGGTCAGATTTGCCAAATGGAGGGCGAGGGAGAGCTTTGTATGCGTTTCTGTGTGTGGAGTAAAGGTGGTCTTGTCACGATCATTTACGGACGAGATGGACCAAGGCGCAGCGTGATATGCATTCATGTTTATTGATGACTAAACACATGACAAAACAACAACCGAAACGTGAAGTCCAAGGTAGCACACAAACATACCTCACACGGAACAAGATCCCACAACTAACAGGTGTCAAAAGGCTGCCTAAGTATTGTCCCCAATCAGAGACAACGAGCAACAGCTGCCTCTGATTGGGAACCACACAGGCCAACATAGATCTATACATTCTAGAATCTACACATAGAAATTAACACAACACGAAATACACACACCCTGACTCAACAAATACGAGTCTCTAGAGTCAGGGCGTGACAGTACCCCCCCCAAAGGTGCGGACTCCGACCGCGCCACATAAACATAACAGGGTAGGGGCCGGGTGGGCATTCCGCCTCGGAGGCGGATCCGGCTCCAGGCGTGACCACCACTTACTCTCCACCTCCCTGTTGCGCCCCTGGTCTGGTCTGGACCTCGGCGCGCTGCTTCCCCTCTCCTTCCTCCCACGACGTACCAAGCCCTGTCTGGACCCTGGTGTGGGAGACCCCGAACCTGGAGAGGGGCTGACGTCTGGGTCCGGACTGGAACCGCTGACTGGAGCTGGACCCGACGACAGTGGATCGAATTGCTCTGGCTCCGGAGTGGAACCGCTGACCGGAGCTGGATCAGGCACCGGTGGAGCGGACTGCTCTGGCTCCGGAGTGGAGCGGCTGACCGGAGCTGGACTGGGCCCCGGTGGAGCGGATTGCTCTGGCTCCGGAGTGGATCCGCTGACAGGAGTTGGACCGGACCCCGGTGGAGCGGATTGCTCTGGATCCGGAGTGGAGCAGCTGACCGGTGCCGGACCAGGCACCGGGGGAACAGGCACGGGCCGTGCCAGACTGGACACACGCACCACTGGCTTGGTGCGGGGAGCAGGAACGGGCCGGACCGGGCTGACGACGCGCACCACTGGCTTGGTGCGGGGAGCAGGAACGGGCCGTACCGGACTGGTGACGCGCACCACTGGCTTGGTGCGAGGGACAGGAACAGGCCGGACCGGGCTGGCGACACGCACCACTGGCTTGGTGCGAGGGGCAGGAACAGGCCGGGCCGGGCTGGCGACGCGCACCACTGGCTTGGTGCGAGGGGCAGGAACAGGCCGGGCCGGGCTGGCGACCAGCGCACCACTGGCTTGGTGCGAGGGGCAGGAACAGACCGGGCCGGGCTGGCGACGCGCGCACCACTGGCTTGGTGCGAGGGGCAGGAACAGGCCGGGCCGGGCTGGCGACGCGCACCACAGGCTTGGTGCGAGGGGCAGGAACAGGCCGGGCCGGGCTGGCGTCGCGCACCACAGGCTTGGTGCGAGGGACAGGAACAGGCCGGACCGGGCTGGCGGCCAGCGCACCACTGGCTTGGTGCGAGGGGCAGGAACATGCCGGGCCGGGCTGGCAACGTGCACCACTGGCTTGGTGCGAGGGGCAGGAACAGACCGGGCCGGGCTGGCGACGCGCACCACTGGCTTGGTGCGAGGGGCAGGAACAGGCCGGGCCGGGCTGGCGACGCGCACCACAGGCTTGGTGCGAGGGGCAGGAACAGGCCGGGCCGGGCTGGCGACGCGCACCACAGGCTTGGTGCGAGGGACAGGAACAGGCCGGACCGGGCTGGCGACGCGCACCACTGGCTTGGTGCGAGGGGCAGGAACATGCCGGGCCGGGCTGGCAACGTGCACCACTGGCTTGGTGCGAGGGACAGGAACAGGCCGGGCCGGGCTGGCGACGCGCACCACTGCCTTGGTGCGGGGAGCAGAAACGGGCCGGACCGTACTGGGAACACACACCACTGGCTTAGTGCGGGGAGCAGGAACGGGTCGGGCCGTACTGGGAACACGCACCACTGGCCTAGTGCGGGGAGCAGGAACGGGCCGGACCGTACTGGGAACACACACCACTGGCCTAGTGCGGGGAGCAGGAACGGGTCGGGCCGTACTGGGAACACACACCACTGGCTTAGTGCGGGAAGCAGGAATGGGTCGGGCCGTACTGGGAACACGCACCACTGGCTTAGTGCGGGGATCAGGAACGGGTCGGGCCGTACTGGGAACACACACCACTGGCCTAGTGCGGGGAGCAGGAACGGGTCGGGCCGTACTGGGAACACACACCACTGGCTTAGTGCGGGAAGCAGGAATGGGTCGGGCCGTACTGGGAACACGCACCACTGGCTTAGTGCGGGGATCAGGAACGGGCCGGACCGGACTGGCGACACGCACCACTTGCTTGGTGCGAGGAGCGGGACTGGGTTCCCCTATAAACCCCCGCTCCTTCTGCTGCCTAACCAGCTCCTCTCGCCGTGCCTCTACACTCTCCTTCTCCCTTATAGCCTCCTGTAGCTCCTCCCTCTGACCAAATAACTCCTGCTCCCTCTGGAACAATAGCCCCCGTAACCTGGTGGCCTCCTCTCCTAACCTGCAGATTCGCCCTGTCGCTGCCAAATTTTCTTGGGGTTGCCTCTTGGGTCTCCGTCGTCGGCACTGTTGGCGCTGTTTCTCCTCTCCTACCTGGGCATCCTCATTCATCGCCCTCCGGTAACGGATTGCCAGATGATGAAGTGTGATTCATCACTCCAGAGAACGTGCTCCAGAGTCCAATAGCGGCGAGCTTTACCACAGTCCAGCCGACACTTGGCATTGCGCATGGCTTGTGTGCGGCTTTTCTGCCGTGGAATTCCATTTCATGAAGCTCCCGACTAACAGTTCTTGTGCTGACGTTGCTTCCAGAGGCAGTTTGAAACTCGGTAGTGAGTGTTGCAAACGAGGACAGACGATTTTTATGCACGAAACGCTTCAGCACTCGGCGGTCCCGTTCTGTGAGCTTGTGTGGCCTACTACTTCGCGGTTCAGCCGTTGTTGCAGGTACAGGTATAACATTCAAAATCATATGAATTCAGATATATTTAGACATTCAGTTATAATATTAGCATTTCATATTTCATAATTTCCCGTACATATGGGCTGCCATTCAAAAGAAGAAGAAGAAAAATAAACAAAATAGGCTCTCCATCCCCAACCCATTCTCCCCAACCCCCTCAGTCCACATCCACCAGCCCACCCCTTCACACCCCACCTAGCCTTCTCCTCTCACACCCCCCACTCGCACCTTCCCGACCCAAAGAAAGCATTCCTCCCACCCCCTCCTGTCCCACCCAGCAACCAAGGTTGCTTATCAGTCCCCCTCCCACCAATCCATCCCCTGAGTCTCCCCTTACGTTCCCCCCAATCCCCCCGCCTGCCCCCAACAACGACCAGAGAACACCACTTCTTCCTGGGCAATGGGAGCCACCATATTTCTCTCTATTCTCAGCCAGGGAGCGGAAGAGTCATGTCTAAACCAATATAAAATTGAGCGACATGCTAGTGCTTGGAAATAAAATGCAACGTTTGGAATGGATAGCCCTCCAGCGTCTTTCCCTCTCTGTAAATTTAATTTGGGATCTCTTACCTTTCCATATACATTTTGAAAAAAGACTGGATTTTATCCCAATAGCCGGAAGAGGAAGACATAGGAAGCATTGACGCATCACGGATTCATCACGAAATTTAACCATTTTCACAATAGAAATTCTGTCCGTTAGAGCAACTGGGATGTTAGATTTAATTGATTTGAGTGTTCTGTTGAAGTTTTGGCAATGGTTTTATCTAAAGAAGGACAAATATCTATTCCTAAATATTTTAAATGAGAAACAATTGGGATTCCATAAGTAGAGATGGGGTCCTCTGTCAGGTTCTTGAGGCGGAGTAGGGCAGATTTGGTTAGATTTATTTTATAACTTGAGAGGGAGCTGAATTTGTCTATGATCTTCAAAGCGTTTGGGAGAGATTGAGATACATTGTCTAGATAAAGTAAGATATCGTAGTGTGTAATGAGATGACGTGATCCATAGAATTGAGAGATATTGGTGTAATTTCTTTCGATTGTCGAACTGCCTGGGCCAGAGGCTCCATAGACAATAAAAACAGCAGAGGTGAGATGGGATCACCTTGCCATCTACTTCTAGTTATTCTGAACGGAGCAGAGCAGGTATTGCCTGTTATTACTATGGCTGAGGGATTGACATATTATATTTTAATCATATTAATGAAATTGGAGCCAAGTCCCATATGTTCCAAAACAGACCAAAGATATGACCATTCTAGTCTATCAAAAGCTTTTTCTGTGTCGAGAGATAGAACTGCCCAAGGAGCTTTGGTTTCTGATGCATATACTGTAAAATATGTAATTGATGACTGAGGTTATCTGAGGATAATAATTTTTTAATAAACCCGCTTTGGTCTGGATGTACCAAATTTGGGTAAGTACGTTTCGAGACGGGACGACAGCATTTTAGAAAATAGTTTTATATCTGTGTTTATCAAAGATAGAGGGTGATAGTGAGAGCACTGTGTGGCATCCTTACCTTTTTTTAAACAAAAAGCTAAGTTAGTGCAGCATTTACATCCCTTCCAAATGAACCTTTGTGAATGGCTGTGATGATCATTTTGAGTAATAGTTGACGTAATTGGTTCCAAAATGTTAAATAGATCTCAGGAGGAATACCGTCACAACCAGGTGATTTGCCTTTTTCATGTTATCCAATGCCCTTTAAGTTCATGGAGAGAGATTTGGGCTCCCAGCAAACCGGCATCTTCAGTTGAGAGAAGAGGAGTTCTTATATCTTTTAAAAAGGACTCAAATCTGTCTTGGTGTGGATTTACAATCAGAGGTGTACAATTAATTACAGAATCTTTGGTTGATTAATTTGAGTTCTGATATTAATTAACCTGATTCAGATTCAATGGCTGCAATATCAGCTAATTGATCATTACTGTGAACCTTGTTAGCCAGTAGACGACTGGGTCGATTACCATGGAAGTAATGGTTAAGACTAACTCGATCGATGGCAAATTCTGCTCTCTGTCTTATCAATAGATTTAGTTTTGTCTGGACTTTGGTGAGAGTAATCGCTACCTGGTCTGAAAAAGTGTTTGTTGAGAACGCTCTAACATAGTAAACAACTTTCTCCAATTCCTTTATCTTTCTTTAATTGTGATTTATTCAGCACAGACGTAAACGCAGTTGCATTGTTTTTAATAAAACCTTTGATGGCGTCCCATGAAATCAGAGGATCAACGACTGAATTTTTGTTCATCATTATGAATTCATTCAATTCAGTTTGAAATTGTTCACAGAAAATAGGATTTTCTAGTAAGGAAACATCAAAGCGCCATCTTGTGGCTCTTTTAGGAAATTCTGAAATTTTTAACGACAGTAGTCATCATAATGATCAGATAGGCTCATATGTCAAATTCTTGATTAAAGAAAATAGAGGAGTAAATAATAGTATCAAATCGATTTGGGAGAATGTTTGTGCCTGTTTGAATAGAAGTGTACTCTTTGGTTTTAGGGTTATGAGCTTGCCAGGCATCAATGAGGTTGTAATCAGAGAGTATATGTTGGAGAGCCTTAGTTGGTCTTATTAGATTTATCCCTCATGTCCAAAATGGCATTCATGTCTGTCCCAATAACCAGTTGGAATTCAGTTAATTCTAACAATATGCTGTTCGGAGAATAAAAAAACGTAGGATCATATGAATTTGGAGCATTCACATTAATAAAGGCAATTTTCTTTCCATTATGGATACATTTAAGGAAAGTGATTCTGCCTTCTTGGTCTTCGCCTTTACCAAGGATAGTGATTTTGAGTTTCTTATGTATCATTACGGTTACACCCCTAGTTTTGTTTGGGGCTGATGAAAAAGCAGCCAGTTTGTACAAATGGTTCTCTATTCAATATGTGTCCTTTTGGAGCAGGTGTGTTTCTTGGAGCATTGCTATATCAATATTTGTGTTAGAATATCAAGACATCTGCAATGTTTGATAGGACTATTAAGTCCTTTTAAATTCCACGAGAGAATAGCTAGTGTTGCCATTGTTTTTCTAAAATGTAATTGTTATCTTTAATTTTGAGAAGCCCATGGATGTAAAATAAAAAGCATGATCCACAGGGAAACCCACCCATTGGTTGCTCCCCACTCAGAAGACCTCTCTATAAACCATTCCCCCTGCCCCCCCTTCCCTGCCCCCTCCTCCCTAGCCCACAGCCTCCCCTCCCAGGTTCTCCCTGCCCTGCACTATCTCTTAAGGTATTAAAAATAATAATACAATTTAAAAATGTATAATAAAAAAGTAAAACATAAAATAAATAACCAATTCAAACATTGACAGTTAAGTTAGCAGACTTGTTGACTAAGGGTGGGTAATGAAGAAAAATAATGACAATTAAAATAAAAAGAAGATATGAAAGATATGCAAGCCTAATGCCTAAACAGACAAAAATAGTATTACTAATAGTAATAATAGTAGTAGTAATAATCCTGAATGAATCGTGAATAATGATGAGTGAGAAAGTTAGAGGGTCAAAGATCATACCCCCAATACATGCTAACCTCTCACCATAACCAATAACAGGAGAGCTTAACTTCTTTTGGGGGTATGATCTTTGACCCTCTGTAACTTTCTCACTCAGCATTATTCACAATTCATTCAGGATTATCCGTAATTATGGTAGCATCCACATTAATGTAGAATTGTTTAGAAACATATTCTAATCTTATTTACAATACAAGTGACTCCAAAATGACACAATACATTATTTACCATTAATTTCTATTGGGCACAAAATAATCTGAAACACAACCAAAACAAACTGCAAATACACAAGCTTGTCACAAGCTTGATGTAGTCATTGCGTGCTAGGAATATGGGAACAAATGCTAAACTTTTGACTACTTTATTTATAAGAACCTTTAGGGGTGTCAATAATGTTGCATTTTTGAGAAAATAAATTATTACTTGTTAAAAATATATATTTCTCTGAGCAATTGTATTAGTATAAAATAATGTACTTTCCCATTTTTTTAGCATACAATATAGCTCAGTATTTGAATTATTTATTTTATACAGTCATTATTGTTCATCTTTATCAAGGGTGTCTATATACACTGGCACTGACCCACTGTATATAGAGGGTCAGTGCCAGTACCAAATGTACAATGTGCAGGGATACTGGAGTATTGAGGTAGATACAGTGCATTTGGAAAGTATTCAGACCCCTTGACTTTTTCCACATTTGTTACGTTACAGCCTTATTCTAAAATTGATTAAATATGTTTGTTTTTTCCCTCATCAATCTACACACAATACCCCATAATGACAAAGCAAAAACAGGATTTTATGCAAAAAAACATATTTACATAAGTATTCAGACCCTTTCTACAACTTGATTGGAGTCCACCTGTGGCAAATGAATTGCTGAATTGATTGGACATGATTTAGACTTGCATATATTTAGAAAGGTACACACCTGTCTATATCAGGTCCCACAGTGCATGTCAGAGGAAAAACCAAGCCATGAGGTCGAAGGAATTGTCCGTAGAGCATAGTGGTGGCAGCATCATGCTGTGGGGAGTCTCATAGTAAAGGGTCTGAATACTTATGTAAAAAAGGTATTTCTGTTTTAAATTTTTTATACATTTGAAAAAAATCTAAAAACCTGTTTTCGCTTTGTCATTATTGGGTATTGTGTGTAGATTGATGAGATATTTTTTTAAATTCCATTTTACAGACGCTCTTATCCAGAGCGACTTACAGTTAGTGAGTGCATACATTATATTTTTTCAAATATTTATTTTCATACTGGCCCCCCCTGGGAATCGAACCCACAACCCTGGCATTGCAAACGCCATGCTCTACCAACTGAGCTACATCCCTGCCTGCCATTCCCTCCCCTACCCTTGACAACGCTGGGCCAATTGTGCGCTGCCCCATGGGTCTCCCGGTCGCAGCCGGCTACGACAGAGCCTGGATTTGAACCAGGATCTCTAGTGGCACAGCTAGCACTGCGATGCAGTGCCTTAGACCACTGCGCCACTCGGAAGGCGCAGGGCTGGAGGACAAGGCTATAACTTAACAAAATGTGGAAAAAGTCAAGGGTGGGTGAATACTTTCCGAATGCACTGTATGTACATATAGGCAGGGATTAGGAGAAAGTGACTGGTAGCAGGATAAATAATAATAATAATAATAATAATAACAATAATAATAATAATAATAATAATAATAATATTAAACAGTATGGAAGCAGCTGAAGTGGTGTGTATGTTAATTAATGCTATATTAATGTCACCTTTTCCAGCTCTTATTGACACCTACCCATGAGCACCCTCTCTTTTCCATTTACTGTAACCAGCATCCTAACCCACTGAGCACCGACTGACACCTGACGTCCATGGACGTTGAAAAGTAGTTGAAATGTGATCAGTCCGCCCTGACCTTGATTTCAAAGTCCACAGACATCGTTTCATTTGGCTCAAACATAGATGTCCAACATTGGTTCAGATTTGGTCCAGTCCAGAAAATGTAACCAATCATAGATCTATGTTTGACAAGTTTGGACAGCACAGTACAGTACACTACAGTATGTTGCAGTACAGTAGAGTACAGTACAGTAAAGAAAAGTAGAGCATAGTTCAATACACTGCAGTATAATACATTACATGACAGCACAGTAAAGTAGAGTATAGTTCAGTACAGTACAGTAAGGAAAAGTAGAGTATAGTTCAATACTGTACAGTAAAGAAGAGTTGTGTACAGTACACAGTAGAGCACACTAGAGTTGAGTACACTATAATGTACTGTACTGTACTGTACTGAACTATACTCTACTTTACTGTACTGAACTATACTCTACTTGACTATTCATGGGGTGCATGTTTCGTCACAATATTGTTTTGAACGTTCATTTTGGACTGATGCCCGACTGAGCATTCTACTCAATGCATCGTCAATGACTGCTGATGGATTTTATCAAAAGTGCATTACAGTGGCTTGGAAATACTATGACATTCAAAAGGAGGCAAATAATCAGTAGGAAAACCTTTTGTCATCATTTTGATGTAGCCAGATTTACTTTAGATGCAGTATAACATTAGCTAGCTAGCTAAGATTGAGGGGAAGCTACCGGATTATAGCTAGCTAATGTAGTATCTGAACTTCTATAACTTTGGCTGAGGTTTGCATATTGGGGGGTTAGATGAACTTTACTCTACTTTGCTGAAACATCTGGAAAGTGTTACTATAGGGGCCCCCTAAAACAGAGGAGATTCTGCTATGTGGAGGCCAGGGATTGGTCTATTCAAATCACGCCACCTTATGTTACATAAAGCATAGGATATATATACCATGTTTTAAGACAATAATTGGAGAGTGATCATATTTGGGATTGGTTTCGTTGGTCTCCAGATTCTGCAGAGTCTGTAAATTGATGCTGAAATCTTTGATGTAATAAACCTTTATAATCAAGTACAGTGTCAGCGGATTCCATATCAACACATCATCGCAGCATTGTTGTTCGGACAACACAGAAATTGGCGACGAGTTGCGTCTGTTTCAACTTTCCATCATGGGCTCCGAGCTGACTCCCGCTCCAGAGGCCGGCAGATAAGGTGAGCTTTCTCACAACTTTGGGCGCTGGTCAGTTCGTGTGGCTGTGTGTGCGTTGAGGGAATGCACCGTGAAGAACCTGTGTGTGCCATGCTGTGATTGCTGTGTGATGAGATTCCGTTCTAAATTTCTAAATTTTGTTTGCGCTGGAAACAACGCAAAAAAGGGGGAGTGTGAATATAATAAAGGATCAAAGGAAAAAAGGAATTGATAACACTTGGCCCAGGGAAATTTGCTTGAATAAAATTAAAGGGAAAAAGGAATAAAATAAAGGAATAAAATAAGGGACAAGGAACTAAGGAAAACAGGAATAAGGATTAGGACTCCGCTGATCTACGGAAGCCCTCAAATGAGGCGATCATTAGATGGGCCGCAAATCCTGGAAAGTCACTAGGTGAATTTTCGGGTCCGTTCCAAGGAACTGGGAGATTGTAGAATACAAATTCAATTGTATGTTACCTTTCGATATATAGTTGACGAGCTATATGTCCGAAGTAGCCTCTCATTGAATATCTGCAACTCAAGGCAACAAAAATTTAGGAAGAAAAAAAAATAAAAAGGAATAAAGGAAAAGGAGCGGCGGAAGCATGCTTTAGGAACTGTATGAATGAATGCATTCTTGTTGATTGGATAGTTTTCATGTGTGTATGAGAGACAGAGAGTGTGTGTGTGCAAAGAAAGATGTCTCTGCTGTGTTTCAGCTGTGTGGATTGTGCAGAGATTGATATGCTCGACTCATGCTATGATAAGATTTTATGTTAGATATATATACATATATATGTTTTGGTTGAGAACAGGGGTTTTAGTTTTTTGTAAGGAAATCTGTTAATTACGGTTAAAACCTTATGAGTCTCCATTTGAGAGAACATTTTCAAATTTGTTAAAATCTATGAGCCCCCGGGAGGATGTTATGATTGTATAGAGAGGATTTGTAATGGATAAGAAAATAAGTATAAGTCTGCAGATTAGAGTAGAATATGTGAAGAAAGAAGAGAGAGAAAATAGACTATAGTAAAGTTAAGAAACTTCGAAGTAGGATTTGTGTTCTATGTTTTGTGTTGGTTTGTGCGTTTTGTTCAGTGTTACTGTTTGTCTGTGTGGTAAATGTGGTTTGTTGGAAAAAACGGAGGGACAGCTGGTCTGTCTGCTGTTTGACTTAGAGAAAAATTACTTGCAGGAGTACTCATCTCACTCTGAAGTCACACTAATAAATGAACTGCGCATGTGTGGAATTCTAGGAGTTTACAGTTACACAGAACGAATATGCCACTCCCCTGCCTGCACTGAGCTGCTGTGGCACGCAGACTTATAGCTGCAAAGAGAAGGAGGGGGAGACTTGAGTACACATTAATAAAGTATTCTGTTTGTTAAGCGGCTGTTGCTTGACTATGAAACTATTTGATTATAAATGAGAGCTATGTTGACGGAATAAAAAAAAAAAGAAAAAAAAAAAGGTTATTGCGCTAATTAAAATATTCCTGAGTTAAGCTGCTTGCTTATTTCTTAGCGCGAATGTGAACATAGGTATGTCTAAAAGGATAAGAAAACATATATGGTGATTACTCCAATAGTTTAATATCTGTATTGTATGGTTGAAATATCCCAGTGAGTACATAAAATACTAAATTGTTGTCTGTTTCTTTTATTCTCCTGTGGTGTGAGAGATGAGAAGGAGGAGACAGAGAGAGAGGAGGTGCTGACCAGTGCGTCACGCGACAGCGTGTGCTGTCCCGGATCCAGTCCAATTAAGGCAAGTACTGTTCTATCCACAAACTTACTCTCCCTTACAGGATATTATAGACACATTTCTCGATGAAGGGCATTTATCTGTTTGTGTATGCCTAAAATATTTCATGTTGTGACCATTTAGCAGGGGACTTGGCAACAGACTGATCAATTGATGTAATTGAGAATTACACATTGGAGTTTTCTTTGTGCATGGGTTGTTTTGATTAGAGTTGTGTTGGAAATCCAGCACTGAGATTATTCTGTAAAATTAAGGTGATTGGGTGCTTATTAAGCAATTGGTTTGTGGGCGCTGTAATGTTGCTGGATTATAAGTCTTTCTTTTTTGATTGCTCTGAAGTTGACTAGTTTCCTTTACTTTTCTTTATCGGATGTGGTAAGATTGCCACTAATCAATAATTTGGTAGAATAAAAAAAAAAAAAATAGGAGGGAAAGATAAGCTACATAGCTTAAAGTATTTTTTGGTTTAGAAATTAATTAGTTTAAAATAATAATAATAATAAAATAATTCACAATAAAGGAATATAAAAGAGTTGTTACAATGCAGAAAAAGGACATAAAAACTACGAAAGTAATTACTCCTGTTGATGTAGTACAAAAGAGTAACCCTCTAGTTAATGGTATTGCAAGGTTATCTGGAAAATGGCATAAACGTTGGCCTGACATTGAACAACCATGGCCAGTGGAAGGGACTCTTAACCCAGACGTAATTAAAAGAATGCAAGTGCTTGTGTCCACGTATAAGGCAGATCAAAAGAAGGGGAAAAAAGGGGAACAACGTAAAGAAAAGAGACAAAGAGAGCTGGGTGTTCTTAAGTTGTTTGAAAATGAGGGACAAAAACTGATAAAAGATACAAAAGATAAAAGAGACAGAGGTATAGAGAAAATGGCAAAAGAGGCGAAGGTAACAGAAAAACTAATGGCACAAGTCAATACACCTTTCTCACATACGGATAAAAAAAAAAAAACACTTTACGAGGAAGAAGTAGAGTTTAAGGACGTCTATCCTCAGCTTCCAGTGATCATTCAGGAGGGTGATTATTGCATCAGAGATGAAGATGAACGAATAATAGAGAGAGGACAAGCAGAAACGACCATAAAGATGAATCCAAACTCCAAAAGTAAGAAGAAAACGAGATGTCTGGAAACTAAGGGTGGAGTGAGGTTCAGGAGGATGGAACTTGAAGATGATGATGATGATGATCAGAGTGATTCAGAAGAGATCATGGGTGGATATGACCCTGTGATCAGACGGAGGTTGGCATGAGCGGAAAGAAGGGGTGATGGAAGTTGGAAGAAGAAGGATACAAGAGATCCGACCTCTGATGAAAGTGAAGATGGAGACAGCGATGAAGATTTGGAGATTAAAGGTGCTTCATGTTCAAGAGGATTTTATCCTACAATGACTAGCACAGAATAAATAGAAAGAGATATGGATCGATGCATATCATGCTTGGATAAGTCGAATAATTTAGAAGAAGTAAGAGAATTGGAAGAACAACTCGAGAAGCTGAAGATACAGAAGGAAAAACTGCTGAAAAAAGGATCCCAAAAATTGGAGAGGAAGTATACATTGCGCCCAAGAAAAGGGAGCACAAGTAAGAAGATGATGCCAGTGATAATCCGAGGACAGAACCTGGAGTATAAGCCTTTGCAGAATATCGATATGTCAGATATACTTGAGAAGCTGCCGACTCTTCAAGATGGAGCATATCCTTGGATTTCAAAGTTGGAAGAAATTACGGTGGGAACACAGTCTGCCATAGGAGACATTAAGAGACTTTTGGCTAATCTCCTTGGGATTCCAGGTATGGAAGACATTTTTCAGAGAGCTGGACTTAATCGATATGTGGGGCTGCGGTGAAAGATCCTGAGTTGTTAGCTGCAAGTAGAAATCGGCTGTGGAGAGCACTGAAAGATACGTTTCCAACAAATGTGCATCCTGACAACATTCTGATTGACCCACTAGGACAACAAGAAAATCCGAGAGCCTATGTGTCAAGAGCTCATCAAGTGTGGAGAAATATTACCGGAAATGATCCAGATGTGAGTCAAATGGAGCAGTCAATTTTGCGAGCTAAACTGCAGATGGGGCTGCCCTCACCAGTAAGGAGCAAACTGGCAGAGGTGGTTGGACTTGGAAGCATGGCAAAAGGTATCTATACAGATCATATAGCCCATCAAGTGGATCTATACAGGAAAAAGGAACACAACCAGAAAGAACAGGAACAAGAAACTCTCAGAAAACTCAATCAAATACAACTGGTGGAGAATAAGAAGAAGGAGAAGAAACAGGCTTTGGTTATGCAGAATCAGTGTTCACCAAATCAACAATCACTGCCACAGCTTCAACCGAACCAGGTCCAACCGCAATTGTCCCAGCCACCACTAGTGGTACCAGTTGTTTCATATCCACAGCCAGTTTCCGGACAGACACAGAATTGGAGAGGAAGAGGACGAGAAGGCTTAGGAAGAGGAAGAGGAGGAAGATTTAATCCATACTTCCAGCAATCTTCAGAAGTGTGTTATAATTGTGGACACGGACTTTGCCCGTGAGTGTAATGGGCCAGGAGGAAACACCAGAGGAAATTTCAGAGGAAGATACAGGGGCCAGTCAAGATCATTTGGAGGACCGGTGAACCCTTATAGGGGCCCGGAGCCAGGATTCTAGAGGTGCCCAGAAGATCCGAAAGGGGGGTGTCAGCTGGTAGCATCAGGACCGGAAAAAGATCCAACAATTGAGGTGAAAGTAAACAACCGACCATTGGAAGTGATGGCGGATAGTGGAGCTGCTTTCACCTGTGTTCGGCCTGAAGATGCTACACATCTCCCCATGTCCAATCAACTGATTCGGACAATCGGGTTTGAGGGAGTGAAACAGCTGATTCCTCTTACGGAACCAATTGAGCTCTGCTATAAAAATCAGAAAACTACAATACCCATACTGGTATCGGAACATACACCTATTGCATTGTTGGGAAGAGATGCATTGTGTAGATTGAATTGTACAATAAAATGTACGCCAGACGGCTGTCTGGTAGAAGTGCCAAAAGAAACGGTTTACCAATTGTTGATGACGACAGAGATTTACTC
Organism: Coregonus clupeaformis; assembly: GCF_020615455.1. NCBI lineage: Eukaryota > Metazoa > Chordata > Actinopteri > Salmoniformes > Salmonidae > Coregonus > Coregonus clupeaformis. Next base: position 59,475,864 of record NC_059214.1, read on the forward strand.
TTCTTCAGTATTTTGGATTGGAAATCTCAGTGCAGATTTTTTGAAGCCGGCTAAGATATGGGAAAATTCATTGTGGCAAACATGCCAGATGCGAGGCTTCCGGAATATCCATTTCATTGTACGCTCAAGTATTTCAAGAATGCTGCCCAATCGAATTCAGAGGAATGGTTGAGTCATCAACCAAAGAAAGTTCAACTCAGCTCATGTTGCATAATTTTAGGACCACAAGGAGCAGCTATGAAGATAAACACAGACGATTATCTGGATAAAGAATTTGAGATTGAGAAGAATGTGCCACATGTGACCTTGTTGGTTTCTGAAGACTATGAACAGAAGCATATATGAGAAATGATGACAGAAGCAGAGAAAGCTGTTTTTGTACCGATGAAAGAGAATTTGGCGATTTGGAGGAGTGAAGATCAGCGATTTCTCAAAATCATGATTTCGGCTCAAGGACAAGGAGAGCCACAAGCTGTACGGATGACACATGAATCTATTTGCGGTGCGAAGATGGATTCAGACCCTATGAAAGAGGAGATGTTGCAACAAGTTCCAGAATGTTTGTGGTCTCAACACAGTACCGACATTGGACTTGTGAAATCAGCCCAACAGGTGAAAGTTGAACTTCGACCAGGAGCCAGACCTCCTTAGAAGAATCAGTATCCATTGAAAGATGAAGCAATCCAAGGGATCGAACCACAAATTGAAGGACTTTCGAAAGCAGGTGTTTTGAAGACAATAAAGATTCCTCAGAGTAACACGCCTTTGTTGCCTGTGAAGAAACCTGATGAGACTTATCGTATGGTTCATGATTTGAGAGCAGTGAATGAAGTAGTAACTGATTTTCCAGCTGAAGTGCCAGACCCGCATACCTTGTTAGCCCAAATTCCTCCTGATACGACACATTTCACGGTGTTAGACTTATGTGGTGCATTTTTTTGTGTTTCACTTAGTGTAGAAAGTCAGGGTTTATTTGGGTTCACATATAATGGACAGTTCTATGAGTACAGGCGATTGCCACAAGGGTTCAAACATACTCCTCACATTTTCAATAAAGTACTGAAGGACGATTTGGTAGGGATAGATCAGATATTGCAAAGCACTGTCATTCAGTACGTGGATGATATAATTATCTGTTCACAGAATGAGGAAACATGTCATAAAGACTCAATTAAATTGCTACATATATTGGCAGAAAAGGGGCATAAGGTTTCACAGAAAAAGTTGCAATATTGCCAGGAGAAGGTTGTTTATTTGGGTCATAAAATAACGCATGGACACAGAAGCATTTCTGACAGTCAATTGGAAGCTATTCGTAAGACTCCGAAGCCTAGAACTGTCAGAGAGATGATGACATTTCTTGGTATTGCTGGTTATTCTTCAGCCTGGGTGAGGGCTATGCTAGTTTGACGGGACCTTTGAGAGCTATGGTTAAAGATACTGGGAATGGTCAACTCCATAGCAATCTTTCCTGGACACAGGAAGGCCTTGTAGCATTTGAAATGATCAAACAGAGGTTACAAGAGGCACCAGCACTCACACTACTCTAAGAATTTCTTGCTATATGTGTCTATTTCTACTGGAGGTAAATATGCATGTGCAGTTCTTTGTCAGCCGACAGGTACAGGAACGAATCCTCAACCTATTTCCTACTACTCTACTGCCTATTCAGAAGTAGAACTAGGGCTACCACTGTGCTACAGAGCAATGGTGGGAGTATATTTAATGTATGACAAAGCATCATCTGTTACGATGGGTTACCCAGTAACAATTCTTACCCATCATAGTCTCAGAAATCTTCTGAACTATGGAAAATATACATTGACTATGCCTAGGCTCAGAGACTATCATAGGCTCTTAGAGCAGGAAGATGTCACCCTAGTGAGGTGTGATACGGTGAATCCAGCTGAGAATTTGCCAACTTCAGAGGATGGAGAGCCACATGATTGTCTTCAAGAAGCAGAGAAATACTTGAGGCTTAGATCAGATTTGCAAGCCCTTCCATTATGTGAGGCAGACCTGGAGTATTGGACTGATGGGTCTTGTTATCGTGTGGGAGATAAATTGTGTGCTGGCTATGCAGTAATTAAAGCCCAAGGAACTGGATTTGTTGTTGAAAAGGCTGAAGTAATACCACAGCCTGCGTCCGCACAACTTGCTGAACTTGTGGGGCTAACAGAAGCGTGTTTGTTAGCAGAAGGAAAGCGAGTGACGATATATACTGATTCTGCATATGCACATAATGTATGTCATTTGTTTGGAGCAGTGTGGAAAGGTTGAGGGTTTAAGAAAACGGATGGTTCTCCGATACAACATCACGCGCAAATAATGAAACTGTTGCATGCTATGATGAAGCCTAAAGAGATAGCGATAGCTAAGTGTGCAGCTCATAAAACCGATGTGTCAAAAGTCACACAAGGGAACAAAGCTGCTGATGAAGCTGCAAAAGCCGTCACAGGAGTGGACAAATTGGGCAAGGTTTTTCTGGTCACTCATGGAGTGGACTTGGAAGACAAAATTACGCTTAAGGATGTGATTTTGATGCAGGAAGCTGCTTCTACGATTGACAAACAGTTATGGCTAGACCGAGGTGCCGTCAAAGATGCTACGGGTCTTTGGAGAAACCATGAGGGGTTGATAGTAGCGCCTCTAGACCTATTAGATCTGATGATTCAGGAAGCACATGGGTTAGCTCATGTTGCAAGGGGGGAGGTTAGGAGAAAGATCACAAAGGAGTATGGTTTTTGGGCACCATATTTGCTTGAACAGGTTGACTATGTCATAGGCAGGTGCACAATCTGTCTGAAAAATAATGTTCGCAGGGGTGTGACTGTTCTTCCTGGTCACATTCCAACACCAAGAGGTCCAATGCGTGAGTTGGTTATCGACTTTGTTGATATGATAAAACCAGTTGAAGGGAAAAGATACATGCTGGTGGTTGTGGATAGATTTTCACGATGGCCGGAGGCCTGTCCAACCAAGCGAAAAGACGCTCAGTCGGTTGCCAAGTTCTTGTGTAAAGAAGTCATAAGCAGGTGGGGACTTCCCGATCGAATATCCTCAGATAATGGGAAAGAGTTTGTGGATAAATCAGTGAAATTGATTTTGCAAAAATTGGGAATTAAGCAACGTCTAGGAGCAGTTTATCACCCACAAAGTCAAGGGATTTGTGAAAAAATGAATGGTGTTTTGAAAAATCGCATTGTCAAGATTTGCCAGCATATGGGTCTAAACTGGATAGCGGCGCTCCCTTTAGCATTAATGGTGTGTCGCTCAAGTGAGTTGCGTGATCTACGTATGACACCCCATGAACTGGTCACAGGAAGAAGGATGCCTACGCCTTGTTTGCGAACAAACGGAAAGGGTCCAAGTTTGGCTCTTTTGGAAGATGAAATGGCCAATTTTCATAAAAAGTTATCCACATATGTTTCTGACAGGCAAAGAAAAGAAGAGGTGCAGGAGAAGCTCGATGAGCAAAAAAGGAGTACAGTGCAACCTGGGGACAAAGTGTTCGTGAAGGTATTTAGAAGGAAGTGGTATGACGAACGCCGTGAGGGACCATTTGAAGTTGTTCGTAGTACTGGAACGGGTGTCCAGGTTAAAGGGTCTCCAACGTGGTATCATTTGTCACATTGTGTTAAAGCGCCTAGAGAAGAGGTGCCATGCGCAGAGAGCCAAGATGTTGAAGGCTCAAGAGAGCAGGATGAAGATAGGGAAGAACAGACAGAAGGAGAGACGCATGACAATATCCAGAGTCAAAACCCAGAAGGAGAGATTGTCCATGCTGTGGACAACGTTGATGATCATGTGTACACTTCTGATGATGTCAGACACGACTCTGCAATGGATGGACAGGAAAGGAGATTTGGGGACATAGATTTTCAATACGTCCCAGAAACAACAGGGCATATTTCAGTGGAATGTGAAACCGCAGAGATCACCAAGGGCAACTCTGTTACAGGAGAAGCCGGTGATTCGGTTAGACAAAGTAGCCCCAGACCAGTTCGGAAAAAAGTCAGACCAAAACATTACGAAAACTAGGGTTGAAGTAACTCTAGGAAAGTCAGCTCAGCTCCCATGTCAGTGTACGAGAGAGAACAGTGGTGAAGGGAAATTTAGAGTTCAGTGGGAAGATAGCTATGGCAGGAGTTTAGATCTGTTAGGAGCAGTTGCATTGAGAATGTATGCGTTGCTGAATGATAAAAGAAGACTGAAGATTGAAGGTGATTGCAGTCTCTATGTGTACAATTCCCAGCAGGAGGATCAAGGTAATTATAAATGTACTTTTTATAATCCACAGTTTGAAAGTGAGGGATTAGAGTCGGGACTCAGAGTTAATGTAGTGACACTAGTGGTGATAGATGGAAATACAAGTAAAGAGCTCCAAGCTGTAGGGAAAATAGAAGAATCAACAACAATGACATCAACACTTCAGCCTAACACAACAACAGTGAGAAGAAATGCTACTCTTTTAACGTTGACAGTTACTAAAGCTATAAATGTATCACATTTGACTACGATGGCTCCAACACCAATTTTAGAAAAGACTGTGATTAGGGTTAGGATGGGTGGAACAGCTCATCTTCCTTGTAGATGTGAGAGACGGAGTGGGGGTGGTGACATTCCTCCCACGTGGAGAGATAATTACGGAGAATAAGTGTTGTTAACAGGACCAGAAGTAGAAGCTGTGCCCCCTAGTCGAAGGAAATATATTTTGTACAACAGTATGAAGTGGAAGAGGGTTATGAGTGATTGCTCACTTCTTTTGCGTAATGTTACATGGGAAGATCAGGGAGAATATACGTGTACCTATTTAGAGCCAGCGTTCAAATTTGTTCCAGTTAAGAATTACTGGATAGAAAGCTATGTAACTTGTAAGGTGACGCTTATGATGAAAGATTTAAAGCCTGTTGAAGTTTCCACAGTCACCAAAGGAGTTCAGGAGCAGTATATTACAGTAGTCACTCCAAGAGTAAATAATACACAGAGGACATCTGTCACTTTGCCCTTGGAAACATTTAAGAGTGTTAATACATCAACTAAAGCCACTATTTTAACAGCAACTCTGAAAGAGATGAATGTTACGACGGCGATAACAAATTTCGTAAATGTAACACAGAGACCAACAACAACTTTTCTGAAATTAAAGGATGTAGTAAATGTAACTCAGAGGTCTATGATACATATGGAGATTGGTGTAAATGGTAGTAAGGACAGTGTTGAAATAGGAGAGCAGATGGTAGCAGAGAATGATGAAGATTAATCTGAAATAGTGCAGAATATTATCCCGGATGTACAGGATGAGTTCTTTAATTTTGATGGAACACCAGAAGATATATCTGATCAATACCGCTCGTTACGGAAGAGAGAAACTACATGGAAGGCATATGGATTTGATTCTTCTGTTTTGCAAATTACAGATGGATGGGCAGGTAGGAATCTATGGTTCCAGCAGTTAACTCATTCTGTAAGATCAGTTAGGAAACTGGATGGTCCATGTCTGTTGAGAATTCCAGCACCAGGCTCATGGGATTCAATTTTAGAGACGGTGGCTCAACCTCTATCCACTACGTGTCAATCTTATGCTTTATCATGGCTGTTGTATCAGCAACAATCATTAACAGATATAGTGATGTCTTTGTCGAAGCACTTGTTTAGGCCTAGGTTTAATTGTTCTTGGTTAAATGAATTACCCTATGTGAATTTATTAGATCGGAAAGAAAATAAGTTAACAGCGATTCCTGAAGCACTGGAGGTGAAACCCGTGAGGGCTAAAAGCTGTTTTTGTTCAAATAAAACATATGATGGACCGGGTATGTTTATGGGAATATCAGATTGTGATGATTATATGATGACTTTAGGTAAGCATGAACGTAAGGTTAGTGATGAGACATATAAAGTAACTTTTTCTGTTGCATTTAGTAAAATGAGCAGGACTTTGATGGTAAAAGATCAGCTTTTGCCTGGCAATGTGACTATAGGGAATTTTCGAGATATTTGGTGGGTTTGTGGTGACAAGGCCTATATATTCTTACCCTATGGATGGACAGGATGTTGTTACATGTCGACGTTGAAGCTTCCATATGAGGTTTTTACCATTCAAAAAGGGGAAGCACCGGACACAGCTCAATCTGATTCTAGTTCTGGAAATAGGGTAAAAAGGGAAATGGCGCAATTTCATAATCTGGAATCCTACCATTGGAGGATAAGTCTAGGAGAGAAGTGGGGACTTGGACTTTTTCCATGGTATGGTGTAACATTTTCTGGCAGATCACGTTGATAATATTACCTTGCAGGGTTTTGCAAACGAAACGATACGAGGGTTTAACCTGTCAAATACTCAAAGAAGTCACAGACTGACGCTGTTGAAACATGACATGGCTCTTGACTATATTTTAGCCAAACAGGGTGGCTTATGTGTGGCTATGAACTTGACGGGGGACGATTGTTATACTTTGATCCCTGATAGTTCCGATAATATCACTAGTGTTATAGATGCATTGAAGAGTATAAGTGATGCGTTTGGTCGATCTGAAGGAGCTGGATGGTCAGCGAATGCTTGGTTGCTAGATCAGTTAGGCCCAGTGGGAGCAGTGGTAGTTCAGCTTTTAGTAGCAGGTCTTGTAGCGCTGTGTGCGATGTTTTGCTTTTGTACTTTGTTATTGACTTTTGCGAAGGCTATGATATTGAGATGGGTTGGAGTTGTGATGCCTGGAGACAACACTCAGATGCCGTTGTTAACCGTGACTGATCTAGATGGAGATGAACAAGTGGTACTGGATGGAGTATTGATGGATAGATATCCATTTTGAATATCTGATTGTGCGATAATTTTCACATTTCTTTGCATATTGTTGTGATATTTAGTGTTTTCTTATGAATCAAAGGGGGAAATGGAATGTGATTCATTTTTATATATCATTTTTATGTATCATTTGTATATATTATTTTTTATGTTTTTGATATTACTCTGCATTTGCACATATTATTTTTGATATTGATGTTTTAATTTTCATGTGTTGCTTTGCAAAAGATACTGGTTGGTGTTTTCTTTTCTTCCAGAAGCATATGGGGAATGTGCAGAGTGGGATTCAAATACTCAAACATGGACAATATGAATGGACTGGAGGAAGCTGAACAAGGACGGTGTGGAAATGTTCAGATTCCATCATCGACGTTTAATTGAAAGTCGACACTGCTGAGGAGCTGCAGTGTAGTGGACTACATTCCAGTGTCTACACTGATATATACATGTATATACATATTTGCATGTGTAATACATAATTTGTGTCATATTCTTTCTGTATTAATTTTTTGAAGAATTATGTTTTCTGTTGTTGGGTACATGTGGAGACCTCAGATGTTTTTCTTTTTTCTTTGACGCTTAGGGATATTGGGTCTAGGCAGGGACAGAGAAAATCCACGGGAGGGTCCTATGGGTCGACCAGCCTGAATGTGGACATTTTCTTGATTTTATTTTGTTTTCTGAGGCTTTCACGTGTATTCCATTGCACCATAGCTTAAAATGCATTGATAAAGATTTATAAATTGATATGGAGTACTTAGGTGGTCGCCTGGGGCAGAGGGGCCGTGAGATAATTTTCCTGTCTTGATTGATGGATATTTGGAAAGAAAGCTGCCAGACAGGTTTTTCGCTCTTACACTCCATAAAAATTTGTTCACACTCCATAAACTTTGTTTTATTGCTAAAGTTACACAAGAAGCCTGATGTAATAAAAATTGTTATTTGTCATAATCCTATTCTTTTTGTTTTCAAGACTTAATTAGTCTCGAAGGGGGGAAATATGTAGTATCTGAACTTCTATAACTTTGGCTGAGGTTTGCATATTGGGGGTTAGATTAACTTTACTCTACTTTGCTGAAACATCTGGAAAGTGTTACTATAGGGGCCCCCTAAAACAGAGGAGATTCTGCTATGTGGAGGCCAGGGATTGGTCTATTCAAATCACGCCACCTTATGTTACATAAAGCATAGGATATACAGTGGGGAGAACAAGTATTTGATACACTGCCGATTTTGCAGGTTTTCCTACTTACAAAGCATGTAGAGGTCTGTAATTGTTTGGATCATCCAGATGGTCATTGGCAAACTTCAGACGGGCCTGGACATGCGCTGGCTTGAGCAGGGGGACCTTGCGTGCGCTGCAGGATTTTAATCCATGACGGCTTAGTGTGTTACTAATGGTTTTCTTTGAGACTGTGGTCCCAGCTCTCTTCAGGTCATTGACCAGGTCCTGCCGTGTAGCTCTGGGCTGATCCCTCACCTTCCTCATGATCATTGATGCCCCACGAGGTGAGATCTTGCATGGAGCCCCAGACCGAGGGTGATTGACCGTCATATTGAACTTCTTCCATTTTCTAACAATTGCGCCAACAGTTGTTGCCTTCTCACCAAGCTGCTTGCCTATTGTCCTGTAGCTGCTTGCCTATTGTCCCAGCCTTGTGCAGGTCTACAATTTTATCCCTGATGTCCTTACACAGCTCTCTGGTCTTGGCCATTGTGGAGAGGTTGGAGTATGTTTGATTGAGTGTGTGGACAGGTGTCTTTTATACAGGTAACGAGTTCAAACAGGTGCAGTTAATACAGGTCATGAGTGGAGAACAGGAGGGCTTCTTAAAGAAAAACTAACAGGTCTGTGAGAGCCGGAATTCTTACTGGTTGGTAGGTGATCAAATACTTATGTCATACAAAAAATGTAAATGAATTACTTAAAAATCATACAATGTGATTTTCTGGATTTTTGTTTTAGATTCCGTCTCTCACAGTTGAAGTGTACCTATGATAAATATTACAGACCTCTACATGCTTTGCAAGTAGGAAAACCTGCAAAATCGGCAGTGTTTCAAATACTTGTTCTCCCCACTGTATATACCATGTTTAAGAAAATAATTGGAGAGTGATCATATTTGGGATTGGTTTCGTTGCTCTCCAGATTCTGCAGAGTCTGTAAATTGATGCTGAAATCTTTGATATAATAAACCTTTATAATCAAGTACAGTGTCAGCGGATTCCTTATCAACACATCATCGCAGCATCGTTGTTCGGACACCACACTAACATTAGCATTGCTAGCTATATTTGACGAACTTTGCTAGCTAATGACAACATTGCCATCTGTCTAAAGTCAATTTGACGACATGATAATGCTGGAAAAGTTGTTTCCTACTAAATATTTGACTACTTTAGCAATGTCATCATATTTCCAGGCACTGTAGTGAAATTTACACAAAATAGTAGTTAGCCTATCACCACGGTTGGGCACCACTTTGGCGCTGCCGGCAAAGGGCGGCTTGAGAACGTTAATAACAATGGCATAACGCGACTGAGTGACGGAGGTGCAACCTCTGAATACTGTACTGTACTGAACTCTATTCTACTGTTCTGTGCTGTACTGTACTGTATTCTACTGTACTCTACTGAGCTCTACTGTGCTGTACTTTGATGTCCAAACTTGTGAAACATAGACTTATATGATTGGTTCAGATTTGGTCCCGTCCGGACCAACCAAATTTGGTCTTGTTTGGTAGCGGAGCTCATTAAAATAATAGCAAATATGCAAAGAAAGATATTACATATGTGACTCGTTTCAGGAAACTAGGCGTATGTTGCGAGTCACTACTTCACAGGAGCAGCATTTGAACGTAAACTTTTTTAAAAATGAAAATAAGTTTTTTGGCAGAAATGCCTTCTGGAACATGTGAACTTTTATGTGCCTTAATAACAAACTTGAATGCCATCTGTAAATACGAAAAAAATGGTTAAATTACGAGCCTAGTTGGTTTAGCCATGGAAAAAGACAGCAACTTCCCGCTAGCCATGATTGGCTGAGATAATGAGTGGGCTGGACATGCCGAGAGATGAGTTTGGATTGGTCTGCCATGTAGCACGCGTCTGTCTATAATATGAGCTGGTCAGTATGTGTAGGTAATCCTTTCTAACGCAGCTTTTTTTGAAAGATATCACGTAGTAGAACTGCATAATTGTTGCTCTCCACTTTCTGGAGGACCGAGTTTTGAAATCAGTGTAATTAGAGTATGATAGCTAAGGAGATGGAGAATATTCTGGCGTTTGATTGCAAATATGCAGAGGGAGTCGAAAAGAGAACACACAGAAGGCTGTTGTATGAAACACCTGTCTCTGGATTATCTTCAAACAAAGGGCAACCATGGCATCCATGACAGAGAGGGAGAAGGTTCCATCCATGTATACGGGTAGGAGAGTCTAACTAGCAACATTTTTTGATATTACACGTTTCTAATTTTGTCAGAAAGTCATTTTCATTTCAAGTTAAAGTGTACTGTTAGCTAGCTAGCTAACGTTAGCTGGCTGGCTAGCTAGCTAAAGTTACGTGTATGATCTGTGTAGTAATATTATTTGTATCTCAGAGCCATTTGCATTGCTAGTTATAGCCTAATGTTAGCTAGCTAACATTGAACCTGGTTGGTTAGCTACCTGCAGATTAATTCAGGGTAGTAACATTATGAGTTGGGATTATGGTTCATTGTTTAGCTAGCTAGCTAGCTACATGTCGAAACAAAAGACTCCACTATGCAAGTAACTATTTCAATAGAATGTTTATGATGTCGCTGCGACAACTGTCGATAGATGTAGCTGGTAAATTCACTCTGGTTATCTACTCCGATTTCAGAGCACTCTCGTCTGAGTGTGCCAGAGTGCAGAATAACTGACACATTTACGAACGCTCAACACCCGTTGAATGTGGCCGGTGTCAGTAAACGTTGGCAAAAAAAAACGTAATGAAATTGTTGCCAGCAGCACAGTTGCAGTCACCAACGCTCTGGATAACATAAAAACAGCCTAACCAGCTCTGCTAGGGTGAGTAATATGGCCAGAGTGAGCTGTTCTCAAATTTTGTCTGGAAGTAGCTAGCCAATGTTAGCCAGTTAGCTTGGGTGCGTGACTGCTGTTGTTAGGTCAGAATGCTCGGATCAACCCTACTTTTCGGCCAGAGGGTCCAGGGTGCGCTCTGAACGCTCCGAGATTGAACGCTCTGAATTTACAAACGGCCAATCTGACAATACTCTGTGTTTACGGCACTCCAGCTTAAATTTACAAACACACCCGTAGTATAAACTAGCCGTTAGTCTTGAAATTAAATTTTAGTCATTTAGCAGACGCTCTTATCCAGAGCAACTTACAGTTAGTGAGTGCATACATAAATTTTTCATACCCCCGTGGGAATCGAACCCACAACCCTGGCGTTGCAAACGCCATGCTCTACCAACTGAGCTACATCCCTGCCGGCCATTCCCTCCCCTACCCTGGACCAATTGTGTGCCGCCCCATGGGTCTCCCGGTCACGGCCGGCTACGACAGAGCCTGGATTTGAACCAGGATCTCTAGTGGCACAGCTAGCACTGCGATGCAGTGCCTTAGACCACTGCGCCACTCAGGAGTTAAAATATTTGTTTGTTTAGTACATAGCCTCACATGTGAATGTGAGGCTATGTAGTAGGTACCAAAACATTCAAGGGACATTTTCTCAAAAGCAAGGTTACAAGTTTATCAACATTCAAAGCAGAATTACTTTCCCATTGTTCCTCAACTGTAGTGTATGATATACAATTTTCTAGCTCTGAGTCTCTACTTTTATCCAATATAAAAAACACAATTTCAAATTTTGCTACATAAGACCGAATCGAGCCGGTTGGTCACATATTTCTACCTTTGTGTACCTATTTAGGATGCATCAACATGAAGAGAATTACATTAATATCCATCATTATGCATTTCTGTGTAGTTCAGATCAGGGACCCATGATGACATTTACTTAATTTACTGTAGTTCAATAACCAAAGAGATTTTTTCAAACTCAAGGTTGCTGACTCCCCATTCTTTCTGCAGACATATGTGAATCTTAATTCGGAGTAGATATTTAATAGAGTTTGTGGAAAACGTGGTCACATAAGAAACTGAGGAAGGTTTTACCCAAATTATTTTTAACAAATTTGCATCTACACAGTTCTTCCAGTAAATGTGTTTTTGTCAAATTGTCAGTGTAAATTGTTAAAGGTAGTCATTCTGCATAGAGGTGTATGGTTTGTTGAACTTTGAAATCAATGTTTTTTGTTTTGCATACATTTGAAGTGAAAAATCAGAGTCTCACCGCAATTCCGTTACCGTGGAATTGCCCAGAGAGAGATAGAGAGAGCGCATGAGAGAGGGATTGAGAGAGAGTAACACTCGATCCCTCTGATATCAACAACTACAGACCAGTATCCCTTCTTTCTTTTCTCTCCAAAACTCTTGAGCGTGCCGTCTTTAGCCAACTCTCTTGCTATCTCTCTCAGAATGACCTTCTTGATCCAAACCAGTCAGGTTTCAAGACTGGTCATTCAACTGAGACTGCTCTTCTCTGTGTCACCGAGGCTCTCCGCACTGCTAAAGCTAACTCTCTCTCCTCTGCTCTTGTCCTTCTAGACCTGTCTGCTGCCTTTGATACTGTGAACCATCAGATCCTCCTCTCCACCCTCTCCGAGCTGGGCATCTCCGGCGCAGCTCACTCTTGGATTGCGTCCTACCTGACCGGTCGCTCCTACCAAGTGGCGTGGCGAGAATCTGTCTCCGCACCACGTGCTCTCACCACTGGTGTCCCCCATGGCTCAGTTCTAGGCCCTCTCCTATTCTCGCTATACACCAAGTCACTTGGCTCTGTCATATCCTCACATGGTCTCTCCTATCATTGCTACACATACGACACACAACTAATCTTCTCCTTTCCCCCTTCTGATAACCAGGTGGCGAATCGCATCTCTGCATATCTGGCAGACATATCAGTGTGGATGACGGATCACCACCTCAAGCTGAACCTCGGCAAGACGGAGCTGCTCTTCCTCCCGGGGAAGGACAGCCCGTTCCATGATCTCGCCATCACGGTTGACAACTCTGTTGTGTCCTCCTCCCAGAGTGCGAAGAGCCTTGGCGTGACCCTGGACAACACCCTGTCGTTCTCCGCTAACATCAAGGCAGTGACCCGATCCTGTAGGTTCATGCTCTACAACATTCGGAGAGTACGACCCTGCCTTACACAGGAAGCGGCACAGGTCCTAATCCAGGCACTTGTCATCTCCCGTCTAGATTACTGCAACTCGCTGTTGGCTGGGCTCCCTGCCTGTGCCATTAAACCCCTACAACTCATCCAGAATGCCGCAGCCCGTCTGGTGTTCAACCTTCCCAAGTTCTCTCACGTCACCCCGCTCCTCCGCACACTCCACTGGCTTCCAGTTGAAGCTCGCATCTGCTACAAGACCATGGTGCTTGCCTACGGAGCTGTGAGGGGAACGGCACCTCCGTAACTTCAGGCTCTGATCAGTCCCTACACCCAAACGAGGGCATTGCGTTCATCCACCTCTGGCCTGCTGGCCCCCCTACCTCTGCGGAAGCACAGTTTCCGCTCAGCCCAGTCAAAACTGTTCGCTGCTCTGGCACCCCAATGGTGGAACAAGCTCCCTCACGACGCCAGGACAGCGGAGTCACTCACCACCTTCCGGAGACACTTGAAGCCCCACCTCTTTAAGGAATACCTGGGATAGGATAAAGTAATCCTTCTACCCCCCCTTACCCCATCCCCCCCAAAAAATTATAACAATAATAAATAAAATAATACATATTGTAAAGTGGTTATCCTATAAGGTGAATGCACCAATTTGTAAGTCGCTCTGGATAAGAGCGTCTGCTAAATGACGTAAATGTAAATGTAAAGGAGAGTTGAAACAATGAGAGTGAGAGGAAAGCAAACTGGAATGGAGAGAGCAAACTGGAATGCTATTTGGCCCTAAACAGAGAATACACAGTGGCAGAATACCTGACCACTGTGACTGACCCAAAATTAAGGAAAGCTTTGACTATGTACAGACTCAGTGAGTATAGCCTTGCTATTGAGAGAGGCTGCCGTAAGCAAGAGAAGACAGGCTATGTGCACACTGCCCACAATATGAGGTGGAGACTGAGCTGCACTTCCTAACCTCCTGTCAAATGTATGACCATATTAGAGACACATATTTTCCACAGATTACACAGACCCACAAAGAATTTGAAAACAAATCCAATTTTGATAAACTCCCATATCTATTGCGTGAAATACCACAGTGTGCAATCACAGCAGCAAGATTTGTGACCTGTTGCCACAAGAAAAGGGCAACCAGTGAAGAACAAACACCATTGTAAATACAACCCATATTTATTTTTTATTTATTATCCATTTTGTACATTAACTATTTGCACATCGTTACAACACTGTATATAGTCATAATATGACACTTGAAATGTCTCTATTCCTTTGGAACTTTTGTTAGTGTGATGTTTACTGTTCATTTTTAATTGTCTATTTCACTTGCTTTGGCTACATAAACATATGTTTCCCATGCCAATAAAGCCCTTTGAATTGAATTGAATTGAGAGGAGAAATGATGGCGATCGTTTTCTTTGTGTCTATTGGGAAAGGGGGAGGGAGGGAGAGTGAGCTTGATCTCCGTGCATAAAAGCGGGGGGGATCTGCTCACACAGGAATCTGGGCAGGAATGTGTCCCCTGGCCTCACACACTTATTGTAATTCCACACACACCTCGGACACACATCACACACATAGTACCTCACACACTTACTATGGTCCAGAGAGTGGGACTCAGGGAGAAGTAAAAAACAACATAAATTGCAGCGTTGTCATTTACAGGCCAAGTTTAAATCAGAGTTATGGATTATTGTACTATTATTTTTGACAGATCAAAAGCATGGAAAAACAGAGGTCTTGAGAAACTTCTCTCTCTGAGTTGAGAGTGCTGACTCTGGGCTGCATCTCAATCCAAAATGTTGTTCCCTTCTAACTGTTCTGAAAGAATCAACATAGGACTTATAAATAGCTTCTAACTCTACCCCATTATCCTCACCTGTCACCTGATATAAATCTTGCCGACTATAATCAAATTTTCATGTAATGAAAGTCAGTCTATATCACTGTCAATGTAAGTTATCATGTGACTTTGACCCTAAAGGTACAGTGCCTTCGGAAAGTATTCATATACCCTTGACTTATTCCACATTTTGTTGTGTTACTGTCACGATCGTTATACGGAGTAGACCAATGCGCAGCGTTAGTTGCAAACATATTTATTTATTTAATGAATGCACGAACAAAACAACAAAACGAAAACGTGACGTCCACGGTATAACACAACCGACACGGCAACAAACCAAAACGGAACAAGATACCACAAACACTAAGGGAAAAACAGACTGTTTAAATATGGTTCCCAATCAGAGACAACCAGCCACAGCTGACACTCGTTGCCTCTGATTGAGAACCACACTGGCCAACATAGAAATACAATACTAGAACACGACATAGAAACACAAACACATAGAAACTACACACCCTGGCTCAAAATATAGAGTCCCCAGAGCCAGGGTGTGACAGTACCCCCCCAAAGGCGCGGACTGCGACCGCGCCTCAACAAAACCCAAACAGGGGGAGGGCTGGGTGGGCATTCCTCCTCGGAGGCGGTTCCGGCTCCGGGCTTGACCACCACCCTTCAATAATCCCCCGTAGCGCCCCTGGTCGGTCTGGCCCCGCTGGCTGGAGCTGGACTGGACATCGAAGGAGCGGATTGCTTAAGCTCCGTTGTGGAGCAGCTGACCGGTACCTGATCAGGCACCGGTGACCCAGCCACCGGTTGTGCCGGACTGACGACGCGCACCCCTGACTTGGTGCGTGGAGCAGGAACGGACCGGACCGGGCTGACGATGCGCACCCCTGGCTTGGTGCGTGGAGCAGCAACGGGCGGACCGGGCTGACGATACGCACCCCTGGCTTGGTGCGTGGAGCAGGAACGGACCGGACCGGGCTGACGATGCGCACCCCTGGCTTGGTGCGTGGAGCAGGAACGGGCCTTACCAGGCTGACGACTCGCACCCCTGGCTTGGTGCGAGTGGCAGGAACAGGCCGGGCCGGGCTGGCGACGCGCACCGTAGGCTTGGTGCGAGTGGCAGGAACAGGCCGGGCCGGGCTGGCGATGCGCACCCCTGGCTTGGTGCGAGTGGCAGGAACAGGCCGGGCCGGGCTGGCGACGCGCACCGTAGGCTTGGTGCGAGTGGCAGGAACAGGCCTGGCCGGGCTGGCGACGCGCACCGTGGGCTTGGTGCGAGTGGCAGGAACAGGCCGGGCCGGGCTGGCGACGCGCACCGTAGGCTTGGTGCGAGTGGCAGGAACAGGCCAGGCCGGGCTGGCGACGCGCACCGTAGGCTTGGTGCGAGTGGCAGGAACAGGCCGGGCCGGGCTGGCGACGCGCACCCCTGGCTTGGTGCGAGTGGCAGGAACAGGCCGGGCCGGGCTGGCGACGCGCACCGTAGGCTTGGTGCGAGTGGCAGGAACAGGCCTGGCCGGGCTGGCGACGCGCACCGTGGGCTTGGTGCGAGTGGCAGGAACAGGCCGGGCCGGGCTGGCGACGCGCACCGTAGGCTTGGTGCGAGTGGCAGGAACAGGCCAGGCCGGGCTGGCGACGCGCACCGTAGGCTTGGTGCGAGTGGCAGGAACAGGCCGGGCCGGGCTGGCGACGCGCACCGTAGGCTTGGTGCGAGTGGCAGGAACAGGCCGGGCCAGGCTGGCGACGCGCACCGTAAGCTTGGTGCGGGGAGCAGGAACAGGCCGGGCCGGGCTGGCAACGCGCACCGTAGGCTTGGTGCGAGGAGCAGGAACAGGCCGGGCCGGGCTGGCGACGCACACCGTAGGCTTGGTGCGAGGGGCAGGAACAGGCCGGGCCGGGCTGGCAACGCGCACCGTACACTTGGTGCGAGAAGCAGGAACAGGCCGGGCCGGGCTGGCGACGCGCACCGTACACTTGGTGCGAGGGGCAGGAACAGGCCGGACCGTACTGGGAACACACACCACTGGCCTTAAACGGGGATCAGGAACGGGCCGGACCGGACTGGCAATACACCTCAGTACCTCTCGCCGCGCCTCTACATCTTCCTTCCCTCTTCTCACCAATGGCTCCCGTAACCTGGTGGCCTTCTGAATTCGCCCCTTGTCTGCCTCCGTCAGCCCCGTCGTCCATGCCCTGTGCCCCCCCCTAAATTTTTTTGGGGGTTGCCTCTCGTCCGTCCGACGACGACTCTGATTACGCCGTTGCTCCTCTCTCCGTTGCGCCTCTACCGTCTCCCTCCATGGCCGGCGATCCATCCCGGCCTGGATTTCCTCCCAGGTCCAGGACCCCTGCCCGTCCAAGATCTGCTCCCACGTCCAGGCTGCCTGCTCCTGGACACGCTGCTTGGTCCTGGTATGGTGGGATCTTCTGTCAGCGTTAGTTGCAAACATATTTATTTATTTAATGAATGCACGAACAAAACAACAAAACGAAAACGTGACGTCCTCGGTATAACACAACCGACACGGCAACAAACCAAAACGGAACAAGATCCCACAAACACTAAGGGAAAAACAGACTGTTTAAATATTGTTCCCAATCAGAGACAACCAGCCACAGCTGACACTCGTTGCCTCTGATTGAGAACCACACTGGCCAACATAGAAATACAATACTAGAACACGACATAGAAACACAAACACATAGAAACTACACACCCTGGCTCAAAATATAGAGTCCCCAGAGCCAGGGTGTGACAGTTACAGCCTGAATTGAAAACGGATTAAACATATTTTTTCTCACCCATTTATGCACAATACCCCATAATGACAAAGTGAAAACATGTTTTTAGAAATGTTTGATAATTTATTGAAAATTAAATACAGTAATATCTCATTTACATAAGTATTCACACCCCTGAGTCAATACTTTGTTAAAGCACTCTTGGCAGCGATTACAGCTTTGAGTCGTCTTGGGTATGTCTGTATCAGTTTTTCACATCTGGATTTGGGGATTTTTCCCATTCTTCCCTGCAGATTTTCTCAAACTCTGTTAAGTTAGAAGGGGAGCAACGGTGAAAAGCAATCTTCAAGTCTTTTCACAGATTTTCAATGGAATTCAAGTCTGAGCTTTGGTTAGGCCACTCAAGGGCTTTCACATTCCTGTTCTGAAGTTATTCCAGCATTGTTTTGGCTGTATGCTTGGGGTCATTGTCCTGTTGGAACATAAATCTTCGCCCCAGTCTAAGGTCGTTTTCAGGTTCTCATCAAGGAATTGCCTGTATTTGCCTCCATTCATTGTTTCCTCTATCCTTACCAGTCTCCCAGTCCCTGCTGCTGAAAAGCATCCCCCATAGCATGATGCTGCCAACACCATGCTTCACGGTAGGGATGGAGTTAGACGGGTGATGAGCTGTGCCTGCTTTTCTCCAGACATAGCGCTTTGCATTCAGGCCAAACAGTTAAATATTTGTCTCATCAGACCACAGAATATTTTGCCTTATGCTCTGTCTTTAATGCCTTTTCCCAAACTCCAGGCGTGCTGTCACAGGAGTGGTTCCGCATGGCCCCTTTCCCATAAAGCCCAGATTGGTGAAGTGATGTAGAGACTGTTGTCCTTCTGGCAGGTTCTCCCATCTCAGCCAAGGAACTCTGTAGTTCTGTCAGAGTGGTCATTGGGTTCTTGGTCACCTCCCTGACCAAGGTCCTTCTTGCCCGGTTGCTCAGTGTGGTCGGACGGCCAGCTCTAGGCAGAGTCTGGGTAGTTTCATATTTTTTCCATTTCCCAATGACGGAGAACACTGTGCTCTTTGAAACTTTCAACACTCCAGAAATTGTTATAAACTCTTTCACAGATATACACTGACTATACAAAATATTAAGAACACCTGCTCTTTCCATGACATAGACTGACCAGGTAAATTCAGGTGAAAGCTTTGATCCCTTATTGATATCACTTGTTAAATACACTTCAACCAGTGTAGATTAAGGGCAGGAAACAGGTTAAAGAAGGCTTTTTAAACCTTGAAACAATTGAGACATGGATCGTGTATGTGTGCCATTCAGAGGGTGAATGGGCAAGACAAAAGATTTAAGTGCCTTTGAACGGGGTATGGTAGTAGGTGCCAGGTGTACCGGTTTGTGTCAAGAACTGCAACGCTGCATGTTTTTCACACACAACAGTTTCCCGTGTGTATCAAGAATGGTCCACCACCCAAAGGACATCCAGCCAACTTGACACAACTGTGGGAAGCATTGGAGTCGACATGGACCAGCACCCCTATGGAAGGCTTTCGATATCTTGTAGAGTCCATGCCACGACGAATTGAGGCAGTTCTGAGGACAAACTCAATATTAGGAAGGCGTTCCTAATGTTTGGTATACTCAGTGTATCACAATTCTATCTCGGAGATCTACGGACAGTTCCTTGGTCTTCATTTTATAGTTTCTGCTCTGACATGCACTGTCAACTATGGGACCTTATATAGACAGGTGTGTTTCTTTCTAAATCATGTCCAGAAAATTGAATTGGCCACAGGGGGGCTCCAATCAAGTTGTAGTGACATCTCAAGGATGATCAAAGGAAATTGGATGCACCTGAGCGCAATTTGGAGTGTCATAGAAAAGTGGTTTGAATTCTTATGTAAATGAGATATTTCTGTATTTCATTTTCAATAAATTTGCAAAAATGTCTAAAAACATGTTTTCACGTCATGGGTGTATTGTGTGTAGATGTGTGAGAAGAAAAAAAATGTATTTAATCCAATTTGAATTCAGGCTGTAACACAACAAAATGTGGAATAAGTCAAGGGGTATGAATACTTTCTGAAGGCACTGTATGATAACATACTATCATGACAGGTTATGCCAACAAAATTATATGATAATAGTGAATGATGTCAACTTGACATTGGAAATGAAATTACACTTAATGATGACTGGAACAAACATATATAAATATCTATTCATGTTTATGTCACATGTCATGTAGTCTTATGACAGCGTTGTCGGCCTTAAAACCCCTTCAAATAAAATGTTACCACTATTGTTTCTACCTATTCAGTCTGTCAGATGTTGTTTCAACGTCATTTGTCAATGTATTGTGACATTGAATCTACACAGAAAATACATTGGATTTGAAAAAAGTCATCAACTATTGTTTTGATGGTGCAATTTCAACCACATGATTATGTCATCATGGTAACAAAATATGTTGAATTGGTACCTTTAAAACAACGTCAGATCTTCAAGGTTATATCTACTATCAGAAAGAAAAAAGAAATAGGCTGGGCACCACCTCCTACAGGAATATTGATATATCTACAGCTACCCTTTGGTCTCCCATCCTGGGTTTTAACCAAGCCCTGCTATGGTATTTATCACTGACTATTACCAATGTGCTATCATGAGAATGATTGTTAAGAGATCTACACTTACTAAATAGATTCAATATTGCTATCGAAGTCATTCCAAAGGGTAGGTTTAACAGAGAAAATGAAATGTGACCATTCTTTATCACTCATATATCATCAATGATGCTATTTAGGCCTATATAGAATTTGCAAAGTCATCAACAACTATTGTTTCAATTCAACCCAGAATTCAACTAAAAATAGGAAATACAATAGGCCTAGGGTTTCAAGCTCTGGTTGATTTACATTTGAATTATATTTAGTGATATTAAATTATGTTTGGTTGTCAATGCAACGCATACATTATTATTATTATATATACAGTGAGGGAAAAAAGTATTTGATCCCCTGCTGATTTTGTGCGTTTGCCCACTGACAAAGAAATGATTAGTCAATAATTTTAATGGTTGTTTTATTTGAACAGTGAGAGACAGAATAACAAACAAAAAAATCCAGAAAAACGCATTTCAGAAATGTTATAAATTCATTTGCATTTTAATGAGGGAAGTAAGTATTTGACCCCCTCTCAATCAGAAAGATTTCTGGCTCCCAGGTGTCTTTTATACAGGTAACGAGCTGAGATTATGAGCACACTCTTAAAGGGAGTGCTCCTAATCTCAGTTTGTTACCTGTATAAAAGACACCTGTCCAAAGAAGCAATCAATCAGATTCCAAACTCTCCACCATGGCCAAGACCAAAGAGCTCTCCAAGGATGTCAGGGACAAGATTGTAGACCTACACAAGGCTGGAATGGGCTACAAGACCATCGCCTAGCAGCTTGGTAAGAAGGTGACAACAGTTGGTGCGATTATTTACAAATGGAAGAAACACAAAATAACTGTCAATCTCCCTCGGCCTGGGGCTCCATGCAAGATCTCACCTCGTGGAGTTGCAATGATCATGAGAACGGTGAGGAATCAGCCCAGAACTACACGGGAGGATCTTGTCAATGATCTCAAGGCAGCTGGGACCATAGTCACCAAGAAAACAATTGGTAACACACTACGCCGTGAAGGACTGAAATCCTGCAGCGCCCGCAAGGTCCCCCTGCTCAAGAAAGCACATATACAGGGCCGTCTAAAGTTTGCCAATGAACATCTGAATGATTCAGAGGAGAACTGGGTGAAAGTGTTGTGTTCAGATGAGACCAAAATAGAGCTCTTTGGCATCAAAGAGCATTTGGAGGAGGAGGAATGCTGCCTATGACCCCAAGAACACCATCCCCACCGTCAAACATGGATGTGGAAACATTATGCTTTGGGGGTGTTTTTCTGCTAAGGGGACAGGACAACTTCACCGCATCAAAGGGACGATGGACGGGGCCATGTACCGTCAAATCTTGGGTGAGAACCTCCTTCCCTCAGCCAGGGCATTGACAATGGGTCGTGGATGGGTATTCCAGCAATGACCCAAAACACACGACCAAGGCAACAAAGGAGTGGCTCAAGAAGAAGCACATTAAAGTCCTAGAGTGGCCTAGCCAGTCTCCAGACCTTAATCCCATTGAAAATCTGTGGAGGGAGCTGAAGGTTCGGGTTGCCAAACGTCAGCCTCGAAACCTTAATGACTTGGAGAAGATCTGCAAAGAGGAGTGGAACAAAATCCCTCCTGAGATGTGTGCAAACCTGGTGGCCAACTACAAGAAACGTCTGACCTCTGTGATTGCCAACAAGGGTTTTTGCCAAGTACTAAGTCATGTTTTGCAGAGGGGTCAAATACTTATTTCCCTCATTAAAATGCAAATCAATTTATAACATTTTTGACATGCGTTTTCTGGATTTTTGTTGTTGTTATTCTGTCTCTCACTGTTCAAATACACCTACCATTAAAATTATAGACTGATCATGTCTTTGTCAGTGGGCAAACGTACAAAATCAGCAGGGGATCAAATACTTTTTTCCCTCACTGTATATATATATATTATTTTTTTCATGCTGACCCCCCGTGGGAATCGAACCCACAACCCTGCCGTTGCAAGCGCCATGCTCTACCAACTGAGCTACACGAGGCCCACGGGGCACATTTGAAGGAAATTGTTATTTTGTTTGGATAGTTCTATCTGTGCCACTGACTTAGTCTGGCTTAATGATATGTTGGATTCACGTCTCCATCTCAACCAAAAATCTAATTTAAAGAATTAGACTAAATCAAATCAAACTTTGTTTAAAGTGCATTTAAAGTTTGATTTGATTTGATTTAGTCCTATTCTTGAACTTAGATTTCTGGTTAAGGTGGAGACGCGAATCCAACATATAAATTATTAATTTGTAGACAAGCTGGAATTAAAGCCAGAATAAGCTAGTGGCACAGATGAAACTATCCAAGCAGAAGCTAAATCTCATTCAAATGTTGATATTTGGTTGTGTTGACAACCAAACACAATTCAATATTGCTTTTGAAACTCAATAAATAGCCTATTAACTTGTCAACAAGTTAATGAATTATATTTTGGATTCAAGTCTCCCAACTCAACCAAAAATAAAAAAGTTCAAGAATGCGATTAAACCAGTTGCACAGATTGAACAATCCAAGCAGTACATACATTTCCTTTAAATGTTGATACTTTGCTTTCGCGACCAAACAATTCAATATAATATTTTGTAATACAGTAAATAGCCAAAATGTAAGGCTATCTTACAAACGAATGTAACATTCAACCTTAAAAGTAGTAACACATCTATGGCCACATTTTGAGGTTACTGTAACTATAAACGTCTTCTTATGTAATCATATAAAGTGTGCATGTTCAAGACAGCATATATACAGTATATTCTGAAAGTATTCAGACCCCTTGACCTTTTCCACATTTTGTTATGTTACAGCCTTATTCTAAAATGGATTAAATTGCTTTTTTCCCTCATCAATCTACGCACAATACCCCATAATGACAAAGCAAAAACAGGCTTTTAGAAATGTTTGCAAATTTATAAAAACTAAAAACGGAAATATCACATTTACATAAGTATTCAGACCCTTTACTCAGTACTTTGTTGAAGCACCTTAGGCAGAGATTACAGCCTCGAGTCTTCTTGGGTATGACGCTACAAGCTTGGCACACCTGTATTTGGGGAATTTCTCCCATTCCTCTCTGCAGATCCTCTCAAGCTCTGTCTGGTTGGATGGGTGGCGTCGCTGCACAGCTATTTTCAGGTCTCTCCAGAGATGTTCGATTGGGTTTAATAAGTCCGGGCTCTGGCTGGCCACTCAAAGACATTCAGAGACGTGTCCCGAAGCCACTCCTGCTTTGTCTTGGTTGTGTGCTTAGGGTCGTTGTCCCGATGGAAGGTGAACCTTCGCCCCAGTCTGAGGTCCTGAGCGCTCTGGAGCAGGTTTTCCTTAAGGATTTCTCTGTACTTTGCTATGTTCAGCTTTCCCTCGATCCTGACTAGTCTCTCAGTTCCTGCAGCTGAGAAACATCTCCACAGCAAAACGCTGCCTCCACCATGCTTCACCGTAGGGATGGTGCCAAGTTTCCTCCAGACGTGATGCTTGGCATTCAGGCCAAAGAGTTCAATCTTGGTTTCATCAGACCAGAGAATCTTGTTTCTCATGGTCTGAGTTCTTTGCCTTTTGGCAAACTCCAAGCAGGCTGTCATGTGCCTTTTATTGAGGAGTGGCTTCCTTCTGGCCACTCTACCATAAAGGCCTGATTGGTGGAGTGCTGCAGAGATGGTTGTCCTTCTGGAAGGTTCTCCCATCTCCACAGAGGAACTCTGGAGCTCTGTCAGAGTGACCATCGGGTTCTTGGTCACCTCCCTGGCAAAGGCCCTTCTCCCCCAATTACTCAGTTTGGTTCCAAACTTCTTCCATTTAAGAATGATGGAGGCCACTGTGTTCATGGGGACCTTCAATGCTGAATACTTTTTTTGGTACCCTTTCCCATTTCTGTTCGACACAATCCTGTCTTGGAAATCAAGTTGTAGAAACATCTCAAGGATGATCAATGTAAACAGGAGGCATTTTGTCAGAGATTGAAGTTCTCAAAATCTGTACTAGACAAACCAGTTTAAAATCTATAGGTTTACCAAATGGTTAAGTGATTATAGATTAAGAGCAGTTGGATTAATTAAGTGATCAATGCTGTTCAGATTCTGCACAGATTATTACAGTAATTGTGAAGATCTCCACAGACCTGCGACAACCTACAGTACATTCGGAAAATATTCAGACTTTGTCCTCATTTTCTTATTCTAAAATGTATTAAACGTTTTTAAAATCTGTTTACATTGATCATCCTTGAGATGTTTCTACAACTTGATTTCCAAGACAGGATTGTGTCGAGGCACAGATCTAAATTTCAAAGGGTGTGAATACTTATGTAAATAAGTTATTTCAGTTTTTATTGTTAATACATTTGCAAAAATTTATAAAAGCCTGTTTTCGCTTTGTTGTTATGGGGTATTGTGTGTAGATTGATGAGATTTTAAAAACGTTTAATACATTTTAGAATAAGAAAATGAGGACAAAGTCTGAATATTTTCCGAATGTACTGTAGGTTGTCGCAGGTCTGTGGAGATCTTCACAATTACTGTAATAATCTGTGCAGAATCTGAACAGCATTGATCACTTAATTAATCCAACTGCTCTTAATCTATAATCACTTAACCATTTGGTAAACCTATAGATTTTAAACTGGTTTGTCTAGTACAGATTTTGAGAACTTCATAATGAAAATGTATGTCTGTAAAGTAGAAACATATAAAGTATGATATATACTGTAATGTACTATTATATGCTTTTATCCAAAGTTACAACAATTTTCATACGTGACCCCAGTGGGAATCAAACCCACAACTCTGGTGTTGCTAGTGCCATGCTCTTACGAACTGAGCCATGCACAGGACACCTACAATACATAAGTACAATACAATACTGTAAAACATACAGTGGGGAAAAAAAGTATTTAGTCAGCCACCAATTGTGCAAGTTCTCCCACTTAAAAAGATGAGAGAGGCCTGTAATTTTCATCATAGGTACACGTCAACTATGACAGACAAAATTAGGAAAAAAAATCCAGAAAATCACATTGTAGGATTTTTAATGAATTTATTTGCAAATTATGGTGGAAAATAAGTATTTGGTCAATAACTAAAGTTTCTCAGTACTTTTTTATATACCCTTTGTTGACAATGACACAGGTCAAAAGTTTTCTGTAAGTCTTCGGAAGGTTTTCACACACTGTTGCTGGTATTTTGGCCCATTCCTCCATGCAGATCTCCACTTCGTTTCATCTTCAATGCCCTTGCTGATGGAAGGAGATTTTCACTCAAAATCTCACGATACATGGCCCCATTCATTCTTTCCTTTACACGGATCAGTCGTCCTGGTCCCTTTGCAGAAAAACAGCCCCAAAGCATGATGTTTCCACCCCCATGCTTCACAGTAGGTATGGTGTTCTTTGGATGCAACTCAGCATTCTTTGTCCTCCAAACACGACGAGTTTAGTTTTTACCAAAAAGCTCTATTTTGGTTTCATCTGACCATATGACATTCTCCCAATCCTCTTCTGGATCATCCAAATGCACTCTAGCAAACTTCAGACGGGCCTGGACATGTACTGGCTTAAGCAGGGGGACACATCTGTCACTGCAGGATTTGAGTCCCTGGCGGCGTAGTGTGTTACTGATGGTAGGCTTTGTTACTTTGGTCCCAGCTCTCTGCAGGTCATTCACTAGGTCCCCCCTGTGTGGTTCTGGGATTTTTGCTCACCGTTCTTGTGATCATTTTGACCCCACGGGGTGAGATCTTGCGTGGAGCTCCAGATCGAGGGAGATTATCAGTGGTCTTGTATGTCTTCCATTTCCTAATAATTGCTCCCACAGTTGATTTCTTCAAACCAAGCTGCTTACCTATTGCAGATTCAGTCTTCCCAGCCTGGTGCAGGTCTACAATTTTGTTTCTGGTGTCCTTTGACAGCTCTTTGGTCTTGGACATAGTGGAGTTTGGAGTGTGACTGTTTGAGGTTGTGGACAGGTGTCTTTTATACTGATAACAAGTTCAAACAGGTGCCATTAATACAGGTAACGAGTGGAGGACAGAGGAGCCTCTTAAAGAAGAAGTTACAGGTCTGTGAGAGCCAGAAATCTTGCTTGTTTGTAGGTGACCAAATACTTATTTTCCACCATAATTTGCAAATAAATTCATTAAAAATCCTACAATGTGATTTTCTGGATTTTTTTCTCTCATTTTGTCTGTCATAGTCGACGTGTACCTATGATGAAAATTACAGGCCTCTCTCATCTTTTTAAGTGGGAGAACTTGCACAATTGGTGGCTGACTAAATACTTTTTCCCCCCACTGTAATACATGATTACAATACTGGTGGTCTATTTGCATTGATCCCCCCCCCCCCCTTTTTGCTGCTGCAACTCGCTGTTTATGATCTATTATCTATGCATAGTCACTTTACCCCTACCTGCATGTACAGTCGTGGTCAAAAGTTTTTTGTCAGATGTTACTATGGTATACTGAAGTATAATTACAAGCATTCCATAAGTGTCAAAGGCTTTTATTGACAATTACATTAAGTTTATGCAAGTAGTCAATATTTGCAGTGTTGACCCTTATTTTTCAAGACCTCTGCAATCCGCCCTGGCATGCTGTCAATTAACTTCTGGGCCACATCCTGACTGATGGCAGCCCATTCTTGCATAATCAATGCTTGGAGTTTGTCAGAATTTGTGGGTTTTGTTTGTCCACCTGCCTCTTGAGGATCGACCACAAGTTCTCAATGGGATTTAGGTCTGGGGAATTTCCTGGCCATGGACCAAAATGTTGATATTTAGTTCCCCGAGCCACTTAGTTATCACTTTTGCCTTATGGCAAGGTGCTCCATCATGCTGGAAAATACATTGGTTGTCACCAAACTGTTCTTGGATGGTTGGGAGAAGTTGCTCTCAGAGGATGTGTTGGTACCATTCTTTATTCATGGCTGTGTTCTTAGTGAGCCCACTCCCTTGGCTGAGAAGCAACCCCACACATGAATGGTCTCAGGATGCTTTACTGTTGGCATGACACAGGACTGATGGTAGCGCTCACCTTGTCTTCTCCGGACAAGGTGTTTTCCAGATGCCCCAAACAATCGGAAAGGGGATTCATCAGAGAAAATGACTTTACCCCAGTCCAATCCCTGTACTCTTTGCAGAATATCAGTCTGTCCCTGATGTTTTTCCTGGAGAGAAGTGGCTTCTTTGCTGCCCTTCTTGACACCAGGCCATCCTCCAAAGGTCTTTGCCTCACTGTGCGTGCAGATGCACTCACACCTGCCTGCTGCCATTCCTGAGCAAGCTCTGCACTGGTGGTGCCCTGATCCCGCAGCTGAATCAACTTTAGGAGACGGTGCTGGCGCTTGCTGGACTTTCTTGGGCGCCCTGACGCCTTCTTCACAGCAATTGAACCTCTCTGCTTAAAGTTCTTGATGATCCGATAAATTGTTGATTTAGGTGCAATCTTACTAGCAGCAATATCCTTGCCTGTGAAGCCCTTTTTGTGCAAAGCAATGATGACGGCACATGTTTCCTTGCAGGTAACTATGGTTAACAGAGGAAGAACAATGATTTCAAGCACCACCCTCCTTTTAAAGCTTCCAGTCTGTTATTCTAACTCAATCAGCATGACAGAGTGATCCCCAGCCTTGTCCTCGTCAACACTCTCACCTGTGTTAACGAGAGAATCACTGACATGATGGCAGCTGGTCCTTTTGTGGCAGGGCTGAAATGCAGTGGAAATGTTTTTTGGGGATGAAGTTCATTTTCATGGCAAAGAGGGACTTTGCAATTAATTGCAATTCATCTGATCACTCTTAATGACATTCTGGAGTATATGCAAATTGCCATCATCAAAACTGAGGCAGCTTTGTGAAAATTAGTATTTGTGTCATTCTCAAAACTTTTGACAACGACTGTACATATTATCCAAATTATCTCGACTAACCTGTACCCCCGCACATTGACTTGGTACCAGTGCCCCCTGTATATAGCCTCATTATTGTTATTTTATTGTTGCTCTTTTATTTTTTACTTTAGTTTATTTAGTAAATATGTTTCTTAACTCTTATTTTTCTTAAAACTGCTTGTAAGTAAGCATTTCACTGTGACAAATACAATTTCATTTGATTTGAGATGTATGATTGCCATCCCCATGAGCATACCATCCTCCTTTAGGCCATGAGTGAGGCATGCAATGACATCAATCCAGACCTATGTTAGCCATGGATTCGTCACACCAAAAGGTTTTTCCCCATAAGGACATTTAATGCACTGTTGATGATAACCTATGGCCAAATGCTAAAGACAGGCTTGATACAAACTAGTGCCTGCTAAACATTATGTTTCTTTCGTTTATTTAATTTGTTTCATTCATACTGAGTCTTTTTGAATCTAGTTGATGATCCCTGCCCTAGTGAGTGACGCTCATAATCCCGAGTGTCCTATCAAACCACCAAAACACTTAAACAGCCGGAACTATTGTGTCAGAGCAGAACAATCATGATTCTTCTGGCAATGGACCCAACTTTACCAGTGTGAACTGCACATGAATAAAATAATTAGAGGAACAGAATGGATATAAGGGCCTTTTTTCCTTTTATTGAAACTCCAGAGTACAGTACAATACAAAGACAGCTGACTGGGTGGGGGAAGGGTCACAGACAGTGATCTCACCAATCAATCAAATGAATTGTATACCTCTCCTTACAGCAACCCTGATACACACACTCACACACATTGATTTGACAGAGCTGCACTGATGGCTCTTTTCAAGCCAAACTGGTCCACAGAATTCCAGGGAGAAGACACAACACCATATTGTTGCTCTGCAGGACTGTTAGGCTTCCAGATCCTGACATGTCTGGTCAACTAAAACTTGTGGGTTCACTCCACTTCAATAGAACATTATACAGGTTCCAGGAACTGGATGCAGGGGTTGTGTAAGATCAATCAATCAATCAATCAATCAAATGTATTCATAAAGCCCTTTTTACAGCAGCAGATGTCACAAAGTGCTCTACAGAAACCCAGCCTAAAACCCCAAACAGCAAGCAATGCAGATGTAGAAGCACTGTGGCTAGGAAAAACTCCCTAGAAAGGCAGGAACCTAGGAAGAAACCTAGAGAGGAACCAGGCTCTGAGGGGTGGTCAATCCTCTTCTGGCTGTGCGGGGTGGAGATTATAAGAGTACATGGCCATTAAAGGCCAGATTGTTCTTCAAGATGTTCAAACGTTCATAGATGACCAGCAGGGTCAAATAATAATCACAGTGGTTGTAGAGGGTGCAACAGGTCAGTACCTCAGGATTAAATGTCAGTTGGCTTTTCATAGCCGAGCATTCAGAGGTCGAGACAGCAGGTGCTATGGAACATCTGGTAAAGTTAGCAGGCATGTGTTTGTGTGTGTGTGTTTATGTGCATAGGTGTTACTCTGCAGTCACATCCATGACTGTTTCAAAACATGTAGAATTATTTCAGGTTTGAAAATAGATGTTCTGCTGACATCTACTGGACTAGGACAGAGTTGTTGAAGACCTTAGCACAGGTGTTAGGCAGCTATTGGTCAGATCAGGTCCAGAAGTGGGCAACTGGTCGTCTGGACTGGAGCCACAGGGGTCATACTTCCGAACATTAGAACAAGTTTAAGTTTAAACTTTTTCTCTGTCTCAAAATGCGCATCAGCCAATTAAAATTGTTGACGTAGTTGCACGTTAGCTCTTTCCATCAGATAACCTGGCAGACTTAGCCCTGTGCTTACTTGCACAGTTGGCCGTGATTATATCCGGTTGAAATTCCACTTGTTCATGAAAGCATTCTTTACCCCCTAGGGTCAATGTCCGCGCCCCGGCAGAAATCTAATTAAGCTAGAGATATCTGCATCTGCTGTGAAAGGTGACAGAGTTAGAGCAGTGTTTGTCAGACCATGAAACATCCTGAAAATCGGTCTTCTCACAAAATCATCTGTAGCGTCCAAACAATTTGGCCTACACACTAATATGACCCCCCCCCGCCACTATCTGTTGTTGTATGTATTCAATGTTTTTGGGGGGACTATGTGTTGTTCCATGTAGTGAATCTGTTATTCAATGTATTTGTATGGGCTAATAGCAGTAAGGCCAAATCTTTTTGTAAATATATTTTATTGATACTTCAAGGGGCCTTAAAATTCAAAATCAAATAGCAAGATGATCCTTGGTATGACCTTCTTAAAACAATTCCATATAGCTTAGTAGAACCCCCTCCCCCGGCTTAGAAAGGGCTTGGACTGTAATGGGTTAACAGAAGTCCAACAGCATGTTATGTTAATCAAAGCAACTAGATCACATTTGTTTGACTGACTGGTCAAATAGCTCTCTGTGTAGAGTACCTAGGTACACTTAATTGTTGCAGATTGAGGCAAGGGTTTGAATCTCACATAAGTTTGTTTTGCCCTTTGAAATGCAGAATTACATTTATTGTGTTATTTTGTTGATAAGAGAAGTTCAGACAAAACAGAGTTTTCCTTAACAAAAATGCTTGACGTGAGAGGGCCTCAAACCCACAGTTAATGTGCATTGTAGTCAAAGATACTGTTAATTAACCCAAGACACCCCACCGGTGTAATTTCCAAAAGGAGGAAATTAAGCATAGTGGGCAGAAAAAACAAGGAGGAGGACAGAGCCAAGCACAAGCTAACAAGATCTTATTGGTGAGTTTTAGCATGTACAGTGCATTCAGAAAGTATTCAGACCCCTTCCCTTTTTCCACATTTTGTTACGTTACAGCCATATTCTGAAATGTATAAAAAAACTAAAACAGAAATACCTTATTTACATAAGTTTTCAGACCCTTTGCTATGAGACTCGAAATTGAGCTCAGGTGCATCCTGTTTCCATTGATCATCCTTGAGCTGTTTCTACAACTTGATTGGAATCCACCTGTGGTAAATTCAATTGATTGGACATGATTTGGAAAGGCACACACCTTTCTATATAAGGTCCCACAGTTGACAGTGCATGTCAGAGCAAAAACCAAGCCATGAGGTTGAAAGAATTGTCTGTAGAGCTCAGAGACAGGATTGTGTGGAGGCACATATCTGGGGAAGGGTACCAAAACATTTCTGCAGCATTGAAGGTCCCCAAGAACACAGTGGCCTCCATCATTCTTAAATGGAAGAAGTTTGGAACCACCAAGACTATTCCAAGAGCTGGCCGCCCGGCCAAACTGAGCAATCGGGGGAGAAGGGCCTTGGTTAGGGAGGTGACCAAGAACCCGATGGTCAGTCTGACAGAGCTCCAGAGTTCCTCTGTGGAGATGGGAGAACCTTCCAGAAGGACAACCATCTCTGCAGCACTCCACCAATCAGGCCTTTATGGTAGAGTGGCCAGACGGAAGCCACTCCTCAGTAAAAGGCACATGACAGCCTGCTTGGAGTTTGCCAAAAGGCCCCTTTAGGACTCTCAGACCATGTGAAACAAGATTCTCTGGTCTGATGAAACCAAGATTGAACACTTTGGCCTGAATGCCAAGCGTCACGTCTGGAGGAAACCTGGCGCCATCCCTACAGTGAAGCATGGAGGTGGCAGCATCATGCTGTGGGGATGTTTTTCAGCGGCAGAGACTGGGAGACTAGTCAGCATCGAGGGAAAGATGAACGGAGCAAAGTACAGAGAGATCCTTGATGAAAACCTGCTCCAGAGCACTCAGGATGTCAGACTGGGGCGAAGGTTCACGTTCCAACAGGACAACGACCCTAAGCACACAGCCAAGACAACGCAGAAGTGGCTTCCGGACAAGTCTCTGAATGTCCTTGAGTGGCCTAGCCAGAGCCCGGACTTGAACCCATCCAACATCTCTGGAGAGACCTGGAAATAGCTTTACAGCGATGCTCCCCATCCAACCTGACAGAGGAGAGGAACTGTAGAAAATAATGGGAGAAACTCCCTAAATACAGGTATGCCAAGCTTGTAGCGTCATACCCAAGAAGACTTGAGGCTGTAATCGCTGCCAAAGGTGCTTCAACAAAGTATTGAGTAAAGGGTCTGAATACTTACAGTGGGGAAAAAAAGTATTTAGTCAGCCACCAATTGTGCAAGTTCTCCCACTCAAAAAGATGAGAGAGGCCTGTAATTTTCATCATAGGTACACGTCAACTATGACAGACAAATTGAGAAAAAAAAATCCAGAAAATCCCATTGTAGGATTTTTAATGAATTTATTTGCAAATTATGGTGGAAAATAAGTATTTGGTCACCTACAAACAAGCAAGATTTCTGGCTCTCACAGACCTGTAACAACTTCTTTAAGAGGCTCCTCTGTCCTCCACTCGTTACCTGTATTAATGGCACCTGTTTGAACTTGTTATCAGTATAAAAGACACCTGTCCACAACCTCAAACAGTCACACTCCAAACTTCACAATGGCCAAGACCAAAGAGCTGTCAAAGGACACCAAAAACAAAATTGTAGACCTGCACCAGGCTGGGAAGACTGAATCTGCAATAGGTAAGCAGCTTGGTTTGAAGAAATCAACTGTGGGAGCAATTATTAGGAAATGGAAGACATACAAGACCACTGATAATCTCCCTCGATCTGGGGCTCCACGCAAGATCTCACCCCGTGGGGAAAAAATGATCACAAGAACGGTGAGCAAAAATCCCAGAACCACACGGGGGACCTAGTGAATGACCTGCTGAGAGCTGGGACCAAAGTAACAAAGCCAACCATCAGTAACACACTACGCCGCCAGGGACTCAAATCCTGCAGTGCGAGACGTGTCCCCCTGCTTAAGCCAGTACATGTCCAGGCCCGTCTGAAGTGCATTTGGATGATCCAGAAGAGGATTGGGAGAATGTCATATGGTCAGATGAAACCAAAATATAACTTTTTGGTAAAAACTCAACTCGTCATGTTTGGAGGACAACGAATGCTGAGTTGCATCCAAAGAACACCATACCTACTGTGAAGCATGGGGTTGGAAACATCATGCTTTGGGGCTGTTTTTCTGCAAAGGGACCAGGACGACTGATCCGTGTAAAGGAAAGAATGAATGGGGCCATGTATCGTGAGATTTTGAGTGAAACCCTCCTTCCATCAGCAAGGGCATTGATGATGAAACGTGGCTGGGTCTTTCAGCATGACAATGATCCCAAACACACCGCCCGGGCAACGAAGGAGTGGCTTCGTAAGAAGCATTTCAAGGTCCTGGAGTGGCCTAGCCAGTCTCCAGATCTCAACCCCATAGAAAATCTTTGGAGGGAGTTGAAAGTCTGTGTTGCCCAGCGACAGCCCCAAAACATCACTGCTCTAGAGGAGATCTGCATGGAGGAATGGGCCAAAATACCAGCAACAGTGTGTGAAAACCTTGTGAAGACTTACAGAAAATGTTTGACCTGTGTCATTGCCAACAAAGGGTATATAACAAAGTATTGAGAAACTTTTGTTATTGACCAAATACTTATTTTCCACCATCATATGCCAATAAATTCATTAAAAATTCTACAATGTGATTTTCTGGATTTTTTTTTCTCATTTTGTCTGTCATAGTTGACGTGTACCTATGATGAAAATTACAGGCCTCTCTCATCTTTTTAAGTGGGAGAACTTGCACAATTGGTGGCTGACTAAATACTTTTTTTCCCCACTGTATGTAAATGTGAAATTTCAGTTATTTATTTTTTATAAATTTGCAAAAACCTGTTTTTTCTTTGTCAAAATGGGGTATTGTGTGTAGATTGATGAGGGGAAAAAACAATTTAATGCATTTTAGAATAAGGCTGTAAAATAGCAAAATGTAGAAAAGGTCAAGGGGTCTGAATACTTTCCAAATGCACTGTATTTGCATATTTCCATTAGGGAACTCCTTCTCTGTGAAGAGCGTGTGTCCAATAACTCAATGCACTCCTTCTAAACAACAGAATTTTAAAGGGTCAAGACTACAGAACGTAACGTTATGACATTTTTATTTGTCACATGCGCTGAATACAACAGAATACCGTGAAATGCTTACTTAACCAACAATGCGGAGTAAGAAAATGCGAAATAAACTAAAGTAAAAAAAGAACGAGGCTATATACAGGGGGTGCCGGTGCCAAGTCAATGTATGGGGGTGTGGGTTAGTCGAAGTAATTGAGGTCATATGGACATGTAAGTAGGGCTACATTGACTATGCATAGATAATAAACAGTGAGTAGCAGCAGCGTAAAAACGGGGGTCAATGCAAATAGTCCGGGTAGCCATTTGATTAACTGCTCAGCAGTCTTATGGCTTGGGGCTAGAAGCTGTTAAGGAGCCTTTTGGACCTAGACTTGGCGCTCCGGTACTGCATACTATGCGGTAGCAGAGAGAACAGTCTATGACTAGGGTGGCTGGAATCTTTGACAATATTTAGGGCCTTCCTCTGACACCGCCTGGTATAGAGGTCCTGAATGGCAGGATGCTTGGCCCAAGTGATGTACTAGGCCGTACGCACTACCCTCTGTAGCGCCTTGCGGTCGGATGCCGAACAGTTGACATACAAGGCGGTGATGCAACCAGTCAGGATGTTCTCGATGGTTTAGCTGTAGAACTTTTTGATGATCTGAAGATCCATGCCAAATATTTTCAGTCTCATGAGGGGGAATAGGCATTGTCGTGCCCTCTTCACAACTGTCTTGGTGTGTTTGGAACATGAAAGTAGCTTTGGTGATGTGGACACCAAGGAACTTGAAGCTCTCGACCCGCTCCACTACAGCCCCGTTGCTGTGAATGGGGGCGTGCTCGGCCCTCCTTTTCCTGTGGTCCACGATCAGCTCCTTTGTCTTGCTCACGTTGAGGGAGAGGTTGTTGTCCTGGCACCACACTGCCAGGCCTCTGACCTCCTCCCTATAGGCTCATTGTTGTCGGTGATCAGGCCTACCACCGTTGTGTCATCAGCGAACTTAATGATGGTGTTGGAGTCATGCTTAGCCACGCAGTCGTGGGTGAACAGGGAGTACAGGAGGGAACTAAGCACGCACCCTTGATGGGCCCCTTTGTTGAGGATCAGTGTGGCAGATGTGTTGTTACCTACCCTTACCACCTGGGGGCGGCCTGCATTAAACTCCCCGGCCACTAGGAGCGCCACTTCTGGATGATTATTTTCTTGTTTGCTAATGGCCTTATAGAGCTCGTTGAGTGCGGTCTTAGTGTCAACATCGGTTTGTGGTGGTAAATAGACAGCTACGAAAATATAGCTTAAAAATCTCTTAGTAAATTGTGTGGTCTACAGTTTATCATGAGAGACTGTACCTTAGGTGAGCAAAACCTTGAGACTTACTTAATATTAGAGATTGCGTACCAGCTGTTATTGACAAATAGACACAGACCACCACCCATCGTCTTACCGGAGGTAGCTGTTCTGTCTTGTCGATGAACGGAAAACCCAGCCAACTGTATATTGTCCAAGTCGTCGTTCAGCCACGACTTGGTGAAACATAAGGGACACTACATGACCAAAAGTATGTGGACACCTGCTTGTCGAACATCTCATGCCAAAATCATGGGCATTAATATGGAGTTGGTCCCCACTTTGCTGCTATAACAGCCTCCACTCTTCTGGGAAAGACTTTCGAGTAGATGTTGGAACATTGCTGCAGGGACTTGCTTCCATTCAGCCACAAGAGCATTAGTGAGGTCAGGCACTGATGTTGGGCGATTAGGCCTGGCTCGCAGTCGGCGTTCCAATTAATCTCAAAGGTGTTCAATTGGGTTGAGGTCAGGGCTTTGTGCAGGCCAGTCAAGTTCTTCCACACCGATCTCGACAAACCATTTCTGTATGTACCTCGCTTTGTGCACGGGGGCATTATCATGCTGAAACAGGAAAGGGCCTTCACCAAACTGTTGCCATAAAGTTGGAAGTACAGAGTGGTCTAGAACGTCATTGTATGCTGTAGCGTCTCTTCACTGGAACTAAGGCGCCTAGCCCGAACCATGAAAACAGCCCCAGACCATTGATTCATCACTCCAGAGAACACATTTCCACTGCTCCAGAGTCCAATGGCAGCGAGCTTTACACCACTCCAGCTGACTCTTGGCATTGCGTATGGTGATCTTATGCTTGTGTGCGGCTGCTCGGCCATGGAAACCCATTTCATGAAGCTCCCGACGAACAGTTATTGTGCTGACGTTGCTTCCAGAAGCAGTTTGGAATTCTGTAGTGAGTGTTGCAACCTAGGACAGACAATCGTTAAGCGTTACGCGCTTCAGCACTTGGTGGTCCCGCTCTGTGAGCTTGTGTGGCCTACCACTTCGCGGCTTAGCCATTGTTGCTCCTAAACTTTTCCACTTCACAATAACAGCACTTACAGTTGACCGGAGCAGCTCTATTAGGGCATGCATTTTACGAACTGACTTGTTGGAAAGGTGGCATCCTATGACGGTGCCATGTTGAAAGTCACTGAGCTCTTCAGTAAGGCCAATCTACTGCCAAAGTTTTTCTATGGAGATTGCATGGCTGTGTGCTCGGTTCGATACACCTGTCAGCAAAGGGTGTGCCTGAAATAGCTGAATCCACTAATTTGAAGGGGTGTCCACATACAATACCAGTCAAAAGTTTGCACACACCTACTCATTCCAGGGTTTTTCTTTATTTTTACTATTTTCTACATTGTAGAATAATAGTGAAGACATCAAAACAATGAAATAACACATATGGAATCATGTAGTAACCAAAAAAGTGTTAAACAAATCAAAATATTTTAATATTTGAGATTCTTCAAAGTAGCCACCCTTTGCCTTGATGACAGCTTTGCACACTCTTGGCATTCTCTCAAATAGCTCCATGAGTTAGTCACCTGGAATGAATTTCAATGAACAGGTGTGCCTTGTTAAAAGTTAATTTGTGGAATTTATTTCCTTCTTAATGCATTTGAGCCAATCAGTTGTGTTGTGACAAGGTAGGGTTGGTATACAGAAGATAGCCCTATTTGGTAAAACACCACCAAGTCCATATTATGTCAAGAACAGCTCAAATAAGCAAAGAGAAACGACAGTCCATCATTACTTTAAGACATGAAGGTCAGTCAATACGGAACATTTCAAGAACTTTGAACGTTTCTTCAAGTGCAGTCACAAAAACCATCAAGCGCTATGATGAAACTGGCTCTCATGAGGACTGCCACTGGAAAGGAAGACTTAGAGTCACCTTTGCTGCAGAGGATAAGTTCATTAGAGTTACCAGCCTCAGAAATTGCAGCCCAAATAAATGCTTCACAGAGTTCAAGTAACAGACACATCTCAAAATCAACTGTTCAGAGGAGACTGCGTGAATCAGGCCTTCATGGTCGAATTGCTGAAAAGAAAACACTACGAAAGGACACCAATAATAAGAAGAGACTTGCTTGGGCCAAGACACACGAGCAATGGACATTAGACGGGTGGAAATCTATCCTTTGGTCTGATTAATCCAAATTGGAGATTTTTGGTTCCAACCGCTGTGTCTTTGTGAGACGCAGAGTAGGTGAACAGTTGATCTCCGCATGTGTGGTTCCCACCGTGACGCATGGAGGAGGAGGTGTGATGGTTGGGGGTGCTTTGCTGGTGACACTGTCAGTGATTTATTTAGAATTCAAGGCACACTTAACCAGCATGGCTGCAACAATATTCGGCAGCGATACGCCATCCCATCTGGTTTGCTCTTAGTGGGACTATCATTTGTTTTTCAACATGACAATGACCCAACACACACCTCCAGGCTGTGTAAGGGCTATTTTACCAAGAAGGAGAGTGATGGAGTGCTGCATCAGATGACCTGGCCTCAACAATCACCCGACCTCAACCCAATTGAGATGGTTTGGAATGAGTTGGACCGCAGACTGAAGGAAAAGCAACCAACAAGTGCTCAGCATATGTGGGAACTCCTTCAAGACTGTTGGAAAAGCATTCCAGGTGAAGCTGGTTAAGAGAATGCCAAGAGAGTGCAAAGCTGTCATCAAGGTAAAGGGTGGCTACTTTGTTTTGGTTACTACATGATTCCATTTGTGTTATTTCATAGTTTTGATGTCTTCACTATTATTCTACAATGTAGAAAATAGTAAAAATAAAGAAAAACCCTTGAATGAGTAGGTGTGTCCAAACTTTTGACTGGTACTGTACTTTTGTATATACGTATAGTGTATTACAGTTTTTAATGTCCCGTTGGTAGGATAGTCTCAAACCTAGCTCATTCAGTTTATTCCCCAATGATTGCACGTTGGTCAATAGGACAGATGGTAGAGGCGGGTTACCCACTCGCCGACAAATTCTCACAAGGCACCCGGTATTGGCGTCTCCTCTTCAGGCGAATGACTGGGATTTGGGCCTTGTCCGGGAGCAGCAGTAAATCCTTCGCTTCGGACTCATTAAAGAAAAAATCTTAGTCCAGTTCGAGGTGAGTAATCGCTGTTCTGATATCCAAAAAGGTATTTTCAGTCATAAGAGATGTTGGCAGAAACATTATGTACAAAAGAAGTGACAAACAACGCGAAAAAATACACAAAATAGCACAATTTGTTAGGGGCCCGTAAAACGGCAGCCATCCCCTCCGGCAACAACTACTGTTCCCTGAAAGAGGGAAACAAGGTACAACATACTATAGGGGAGTCAGACTCTCGCGACTTCGGTTGAAGGATATACAATCACACCTGACAAGGCCAGTGAAATCTGCGCTTTGCTGGAAGCCCCGCCTTCCACAGGTGCTAAGCGTGAGGCTTGGATTTATTCCCTCAATGTGATACCGCTTTTCACTGAGCCCAGGAACGTGTGGGGCCAAACAGGTGTTGTACCTCATTTCCCTCCTTCAGGGAACAGTAGTTATCATCATAACCAGGGGTTGTAACCAAAACGATTTTACAATTGTTTCGTTCTGAACAGAACCATTATCTTTTTTGTTCCATTCCACTGTTCCGACCAGCAAAATAAAGTTCTGAACCGGTTCAAACCCAAAAAAAGTAACGGTTTAAATCGTTCCTTTCTGTTCCTGAAATTTGGCGGGAGAGGAGAGCACTGGGCATGAAGCGCTGGGCATCTTGTTATGACATGCATTATCTGAATTAGGCCCACAGAATTATACCTATGGAGGAGCGACTTCTGTGAAGGAACTTTGAATGTCTTTGAACTTCAGAGAGTTGGCTTAACTAATGTTGGACCAGAGCTAGCCCTTGATCATGACTCTGGTTCTGTTCCTTTGAAAATGTCGCTATTTTCTGGTTTTTGGTTCTGTTCCCTGAACCGGTTCCAACCCCTGGTCATAACGTTATGTTTCCTTTCAGTCAGTCAACTTCGGTACAACATACGGATTCATCACATTCCCAGTGTGTCAGAAGTTTACATACACTCAATTAGTATTTGGTAGTATTGCCTTTACATTGTTTAACTTTGGTCAAACATTTCGGGAAGCCTTCCACAAGCTTCCCACAATAAGTTGGGTGAATTTTGGCCCATTCCTCCTGACAGAGCTGGTGTAACTGAGTCAGGTTTGTAGGCCTCTTTGCTCGCACACGCTTCTTCAGTTCTGCCCACAACTGTTCTATAGGATTGAGGTGAGGGCTTTGTAATGGCCACTCCAATACCTTGACTTTGTTGTCCTTAAGCCATTCTGCCACAACTTTGGAAATATGCTTGGGGTTATTGTCCATTTGGAAGACCCATTTGCGACCAAGCTTTAACTTCCTGACTGATGTCTTGAGATGTTGCTTCAATATATCCACATAATTTTCCTTCCTCATGATGCCATCTATTTTGTGAAGTGCACCAGTCCCTCCTGCAGCAAAGCACCCCCACAGCATGATGCTGACACCCCCGTGCTTCACGGTTGGGATGGTGTTCTTCGGCTTGAAAGCAACCCCCTTTTTCCTCCAAACATAACGATGGTCATTATGGCCAAACAGTTATATTTTTGTTTCATCAGACCAGAGGACATTTCTCCAATTTCTCTTTTTTATGGCGGTTTTGGTGCAGTGGCTTCTTCCTTGATGAGCGGCCTTTCAGGTTATGTCGATATAGGACTCGTTTTACTGTGAATATAGATACTTTTGTACCTATTTCCTCCAGCATCTTCACAAGGTCCTTTGCTGTTGTTCTGGGATTGATTTGCACTTTTCGCACCAAAGGACATTCATCTCTGGGAGACAGAACGCGTCTCCTTCCTGAGCGGTATGATGGCTGCGTGGTCCCATGGTGTTTATACTTGCGTACTATTGTTTGTACAGATGAACGTGGTACCTTCAGGCGTTTGGAAATTGCTCCCAAGGATGAACCAGACTTGTGGAGGTCTACAATTTTTTTTCTGAGGTCTTGGCTGATTTCTTTTGATTTTCCCATGATGTCAAGCAAAGAGGCACTGAGTTTGAAGGTAGGCCTTGAAATACATCCACAGGTACACCTCCAATTGACTCAAATGATGTCAATTAGCCTATCAGAAGCTTCTAAAGCCATGACATCATTTTCTGGAATTGTCCAAGCTGTTTAAAGGCACAGTCAACTTAGTGTATGTAAACTTCTGACCCACTGGAATTGTGATACAGTGAATTATAAGTGAAATAATCTGTCTGTAAACAATTGTTGGAAAAATTACTTGTGTCATGCACAAAGTAGATGCCCTAACCGACTTGCCAAAACTATCGTTTGTTAACAAGAAATTTGTGGAGTGGTTGAAAAATGAGTTTTAATGACTCCAACCGAAGTGTATGTTCCGACTTCAACTGTATATAGGTCGTTCCACACAATTAGTCTCTTTTGCGTCCCTTTGATATTTTAAGTAGAAATTGTGCACCAATATTGAATTTTAAAAGCCTGTTATGTTAAAAGAATACTTCGGGATTTTGGCAATGATGCCCTTTATCTATTCCCCAGAGTCAGATGAACTTGTGGATACCATTTCTATGTATCTGTGTCCAGTATGAAGGAAGTTATAGGTAGTTTCTCAAGCTAATGCTAACTAGCATTAGCTCAATGACTGGAAGTCTATGGGTATTTACTAGCATAGACTTTCAGTCATTCATTTTAGTGATTCATCTTAAGGAGAAAAATAAACTGTCCCTCATTTTAAGATGACCCATGGGGCGGTGCACAATTGGCCCAGCGTCATCCAGGGTAGGGGAGGGAATAGCTGTCAGGGATGTAGCTCAGTTGGTAGAGCATGGCGTTTGCAACGCCAGGGTTGTGGGTTCGTTTCCCACGGGGGGCCAGTATGAAAAATAAAAAAATAATGTATGCACTCACTAACTGTAAGTCGCTCTGGATAAGAACGTCTGCTAGTTACTGACGTGATCTTCCTGTCTGGGTTGGCGCCCCCCCTTGGTTTGTGCTGTGGTGGAGACCTCTGTGGGCTATACTCGGCCTTGTCTCAGGATTGTAAGTTGGTGGTTGAGGATATCCCTCTAGTGGTGCGGGGGCTGTGCTTTGGCAGAGTGGGTGGGGTTATATCCTTCCTGTTTGGCCCTGTCCGGGGGTTTCTTCGGATGGGGCCACAGTGTCTCCGGACCGCTCCTGTCTCAGCCTCCAGTATTTATGCTGCAGTAGTTTATGTGTCGGGGGGCTGGGGTTAGTTGGTTATACCTGGAGTACTTCTCCTGTCTTATCCAGTGTCCTGTGTGAATTTAAGTATGCTCTCTCTAATTCTCTCGTTCTCTCTTTCTCTCTGAGAACCTGAGCCCTAGGACCATACGTCAGGACTACCGGGCATGCTGACACCTTGCTGTCCCCAGTCCGCCTGGCCTTGCTGCTATTCCAGTTTCAACTGTTCTGCCTGCGGTTACGAAACCCCTACCTGTCCCAGACCTGCTGTTTTCAACTCTTAATGATCGGCTATGAAAAGCCAACTGAGAGACCTGAGCCCTAGGACCATACGTCGGGACTACCGGCCGTGGTGACTCCTTGCTGTCCCCAGTCCGCCTGGCCTTGCTGCTATTCCAGTTTCAACTGTTCTGCCTGCGGTTATGGAACCCCTACCTGTCCCAGACCTGCTGTTTTCAACTCTTAATGATCGGCTATGAAAAGCCAACTGAGATTTATTCCTGATTATTATTTGACCATGCTTGTCACTTATGAACATTTTTGAACATCTTGGCATGGTTCTGTTATAATCTCCACCCGGCACAGCCAGAAGAGGACTGGCCACCCCTCATAGCCTGGTTCCTCTCTAGGTTTCTTCCTAGGTTTTGGCCTTTCTAGGGAGTTTTTCCTAGCCACCGTGCTTCTACACCTGCATTACTAGCTGTTTGGGGTTTTAGGCTGGGTTTCTGTACAGCACTTCGAGATATTAGCTGATGTATGAAGGGCTATATAAAATAAAATTGATTGATTGATTAAATGACTAAAATGTGTAAATGTAAGATGAATCCCCTTACAGAACTGAAATCTAGCTTAAATATGGTGAAACTATTATTTTTTAAATATTATTTTTTAGAAACATTGAACATCTATATAATAGTAAAATCATAGTGTAAACGCAGGTGTGCTGGTTTTACTATTTTTGGCCATTTTCTGGTGTTTTGTGGTGGAAAACTGAGCTGGTTGAGCATAACACGTCAACCCTGTTACTCATAGATAGACAGGCTATAAATGTTTCAACAATGTAAAAACATTTTTAAAGCTTGCATTCAATTGCCCCTCCCTGTTGCACACAACAAGCTTACATTCTTCCTGTCACAAGGGGATT
This sequence comes from Coregonus clupeaformis, assembly GCF_020615455.1. Taxonomy (NCBI): domain Eukaryota; kingdom Metazoa; phylum Chordata; class Actinopteri; order Salmoniformes; family Salmonidae; genus Coregonus; species Coregonus clupeaformis. The sequence continues at coordinate 59,518,794 of NC_059214.1, forward strand.
GATGGCTGATTTAAGAGGAAATTGTCAACCCTGTTACATTCAACCCTGTTACTTTATTTGGCACTTAATATGCACTTACTATAGTCCTTTTTTTTTATTTAACCTCTTGAAGTTGGAGAACATGTTTTTTATGAAGTTGAACATGTGACCTTTATGACAGAATGTAAAAATAATGTGAAATAATATAATATATATATATTTTTTACCAAGTTACACTACCCAAAATGGACTAATTTTGTGTAATTACCCATATGGTGATGTAGTGTGCTGTACAGCAGGAGTTTTCAAACATCTCCCCTGGGACCTCCAGCCGTTCCATGTATTTTAACTATTCTATAGCTATCACACCTGATTCAACTGGTCAACTACAGGTGTAGGATCTTAATTTGATCACCCTGTTGCAGGAGAACTTTCCTTCAATGCAGGAAATGTAAACCTTGTAGTGTATTTCAGGTTTAAAAAGGCTTCTGAAGTTTGAAATTCCACTTAGAAATGTCAGACTTGATTTTCCCTTGTATCAACCCCTACAAAAATGCCCATGAATTATAATCCACATAATATTGGATTTTCTGTTGCTGCAGGATTATTTTCCTGCTCTAGCAAACTGGCTCAATTTAAGATCCTACATCTGTAATCATCAAGCCATTGGATAGATTTCCACTAGATAGCACAGCCACAAAGTCAAAATATAGTACAGTGAGGCAAAAAAGTATTTGATCCCCTGCTGATTTTGTACGTTTGCCCACTGACAAAGACATGATCAGTCTATAATTTTAATGGTAGGTTTATTTGAACAGTGAGATACAGAATAACAACAACAAAATCCAGAAAAACACATGTCAAAAATGTTATAAATTGATTTTCATTTTAATGAGGGAAATAAGTATTTGACCCCTCTGCAAAACATGACTTAGCCTTGTTGGCAATCACAGAGGTCAGACGTTTCTTGTAGTTGGCCACCAGGTTTGCACACATCTCAGGAGGGATTTTGTTCCACTCCTCTTTGCAGATCTTCTCCAAGTCATTAAGGTTTCGAGGCTGACGTTTGGCAACTCGAACCTTCAACTCCCTCCACAGATTTTCTATGGGATTAAGGTCTGGAGACTGGCTAGGCCACTCCAGGACCTTAATGTGCTTCTTCTTGAGCCACTCCTTTGTTGCCTTGGCCATGTGTTTTGGGTCATTGTCATGCTGGAATACCCATCCACGACCCATTTTCAATGCCCTGGCTGAGGGAAGGAGGTTCTCACCCAAGATTTGATGGTACATGGCCCCGTCCATTGTCCCTTTGATGCAGTGAAGTTGTCCTGTCCCCTTAGCAGAAAAACACCCCCAAAGCATAATGTTTCCACATCCATGTTTGACGGTGGGGATGGTGTTCTTGGGGTCAAAGGCAACATTCCTCCTCCTCCAAATGCTCTTTGATGCCAAAGAGCTCTTTTTTGGTCTCATCTGACCACAACACTTTCACCCAGTTCTCCTCTGAATCATTCAGATGTTCATTGGCAAACTTCAGACGCCCCTGTATATGTGCTTTCTTGAGCACGGGGACCTTGCGGGCGCTGCAGGATTTCAGTCCTTCACGGCGTAGTGTGTTACCAATTGTTTTCTTGGTGATTATTGTCCCAGCTGCCTTGAGATCATTGACAAGATCCTCCCGTGTAGTTCTGGGCTGATTCCTCACCGTTCTCATGATCATTGCAACTCCACGAGGTGAGATCTTGCATGGAGCCCCAGGCCGAGGGAGATTGACAGGTCTTTTGTGTTTCTTCCTTTTGTGAATAATCGCACCAACTGTTGCCACCTTCTCACCAAGCTGCTTGGCGATGGTCTTGTAGCCCATTCCAGGCTTGTGTAGGTCTACAATCTTGTCCCTGACATCCTTGGAGAGCTCTTTGGTCTTGGCCATGGTGGAGAGTTTGGAATCTGATTGATTGATTGCTTCTGTGGACAGGTGTCTTTTATACAGGTAACAAGGTGAGATTAGGAGCACTCCCTTTAAGAGTGTGCTCCTAATCTCAGCTCGTTACCTGTATAAAAGACACCTGGGAGCCAGAAATCTTTCTGATTGAGAGGTTGTCAAATACTTATTTCCCTCATTAAAATGCAAATCAATTTATAACATTTTTGACATGCGCTTTTCTGTATTTTTTTGTTGTTATTCTGTCTCTCACTGTTCAAATAAACCTACCATTAAAATTATAGACTGATAATTTCTTTGTCAGTGGGCAAACGTACTAAATCAGCAGGGGATCAAATACTTTTTTCCCTCGCTGTATATAATATATTATAAAATGGGTGGTTCGAGCCCTGTATGCTGATTGGCTGAAAGCCATGGTATATCAGACCGTATACCATGGGTATGACAAAACATTTATTTTTACTGCTCTAATTGCATTGGTAACCAGTTTATAATAGCAATAAGGCACCTCGGGGGTTTGTGGTATATTGACAATATACCACGACTAAGGGCTGTATCCAGGCACTCCGTGTTGCCTCGTGCTTATGAACAGCCCTTAGCCATAGTATATTGGCCATATACCACACCCCCTCGGGCCTTATTGCTTTATATGGCTATATCGTAAAAATGCATGAAAACAAAAATGTGCTTAATTTAAGGTTAGGGTTAGGCATGAGTTTAGCAGTGTGGTTAAGGTTAGGGTTAAGGTTAGGGTTAGGTTTAAAATCACATTTTAAGAAGATACATTGTAGAAATAGGCAGGGTTTATGACTTTGTGTCTGTAGTAACTAGTGACGACTCCTTGGATAGTTGAATCAGGTGAGCCAGTTCAGGGCAATAACACAATTGTGAAACGTCTGGGGGTCCCCACGGAGAAGTTTAAAGACCATTGTTCTACTGTATGGGACAACCAAAGCAACCATCTGACATCACTCTCACATGCCTACCTGTAGCATCCCGTGCCACTTACCAGTTCACGTTACACACACACACACACGCACACACATACATGCACACACATCCCAGTGAGCACCGACTGATGCAGGATGTCCATGGAAGTTGATTATTGGTTGAAATTTGGTCAGTCCGCCCTGGCCTTGATTTGAATGCCCAGACGTTGATTTTTGGTCCATTCCGGACCGGCCTTGATTTGGCCCAAACATTGGTTCAGATTTCGTCCGGTCCCGACTGACCAAATGTTGTCTTATTTAAGAAGGATCTCATTAGAATAATATCCTGTGTGCTTTGCAAGTGTTCATTTGAACATTTACATTTACATTTTTGGTCCTTTAGCAGACACTCTTATCCAGAGTGACTTAGGCCAGGATTCAATCTGATCTCGCTTTATCGACAATGCACCTTTAATGTTCCCACGTTCGTGGAGACCACATTTACGGTAAATGCTGCATATTTCGGTACAATCGAAAATTTAATCGCGATCAGATAGAATCCTGGCCTTTTAGTCTCCTGAGTGGCGCAGTGGTCTAAGGCACTGCATCGCAGTGCTAGCTGTGCCACTAGAGATCCTGGTTCGAATCCAGGCTCTGTCGCAGCCGGCCGTGACCGGGAGACTCATGGGCAGCGCACAATTGGCCTAGCGTTGTCCAGGGTAGGGGAGGGAATGGCCGGCAGGGATGTAGCTCAGTTGATAGAGCATGGCGTTTGCAACGCCAGGGTTGTGGGTTCAATTCCCACGGGGGACCAGTATGAAAAAAAAAATATCTATGTATTCACTAACTGTAAGTCGCTCTGGATAAGAGCGTCTGCTAAATGACTAAAATGTAAATGTAAAATGTAGTCAGTGCATTCAACTAAGGTAGATAAACAACCACATATCACAGTCATAGAAATTAAAAAGTGTCTGTAACCATTACCGACAATGTTGTGGTAGTTAAATTGTTCTGTTTGATGTGTCAGAAAGCTTTGAACATGATCATTGCCAGTTCTGAAGCTTTTGAAAATGCTAACATAACTACAAGTGACAAGATGGGAGCAATATTCCATACGCCAATCTCCATTTTGAAATTTTATTTGGAAGTAAAACTTTTAAACCTGACATAATGCTTTCTTTATTGACAAGTAGATGTAAGTGAAATTATGTACGGTTGAAATTTGTCTGTCGAAACAATGACAAAAAAATACGTATTTTCAACATCCGCAAAAGAGGTCTTTTAAACATTCACTTAGAACTGATAATGAACGTGACTTCAACTTCATACAAAGACATCGTTTCAATGTCTTTTCAACGCCATTTTGCTAACTGGGACACACACACACCTGTGCCTTTGCATTCCATAACATTGTAGAGAATGGCTTGTGATGCTGGGGTCGACTGCAGATGCTTTTTGGGGTAAGGGCTTCCTGGGTTGAGGTGTGTTAACAGCAAGCCCAGACCGCAAAAAGACCTGAAGAGGACAAAGAGGTCAACGTCAACATCGTGGTCACGGTCACGTTCGCATATGGTTAGACAGTCCTCTCAGCACCTGAAACATACAAACACACACCTGTAAGACCTTAAAAACACACGTGTGAATATGAATGAAGGAATGAATGAATTAATGAATTAATTACATTTCATGCCGGGTAGTGTGACCCATCCCTTACAGGATTACTATCACTATTAATTTCCAGCCCTAGTCTGGGAGACCAACAGGGTGTGCAGGCTTTAGTTCCAGCACAGCACTTAAACACCTGATTCAATAAATCTCAGTATGTTTAGTCAAACAAGATATATCTATAGTGCTTATTTAAAATGAATGGACATGAACCCTGAAGTTGACGAAAACTGTACCTTTTTAGTACAGACCAGCTGGCCAGACACTAAACCTGACCATACTGAGGTTAAATCAAAACAAAAATGTGTGTAGATCAACATTTGGCTTGACAGCAGGATTAAAAGATCCAGATCAATAGGATGGCCAGCTAACTTTGTTGAACACCCATACAACATTTTGTGGTTTATAAAGTGAAAATCACACTTCATTACTTAGAAGAATAATACTTTAAAATATCTCAAAATCTGTGCTTTTGGGTCAGAGCAAAGTGAGCTGACCAACCGACTGATGCTTTTTTGGGAAACACTCCCTTAGTCCAGTGGTTTTGGCCTATCTGCCTGATAGGAGGGCACGAGGACAGTACGGTAGCTGTCCATAGTGCTGAAATCAAAGCAGCGCGCCAGTCCTGCGGTGAACGCCCAACATCTCTTTCTCCCTCTCGCGCCTTCTCTCTCTCGCGCGCGCTTTCACTCACGCACGCACACATACACACACATGGAGCACTACAACGGCAGAAACAAAACCAATGGTTACTTTTGTGTCACACTCTAATATTCTGCATGTGTTTGTGTACGTGCAGAGAACGGTGAACGACTGGTCACATGCTTTTTTTGTCGTGGAAAGAGGTTGCGATGTGAGTCAATGTCCTGTAGTTGTCTACATTAGTCCATGTTTTACACCACCCAGACACCCCTTCACTGCTGGAAAATGAATATAAAAAAAACAGTTACACTAATCCAACCCAAAGATAAAAAAAATCCTTATTGATAAAACGAAATACATTTTTTTAACAGGATCACCAAGTTCTCTTTAGGCTTTTCTAAACCATATGATTGGATATGTCAAAATAAAAATGAGATCCACAGGCGGTTGGCTATTAAGTCAAAGTGTTTTGACAGAACACACACATTCAACATTTGTCACACGATTTAACGTTACGTTTTGATCTGAGCGCGGCGGCTGCATTTGGAGCAACCATGGCGCGCACGCACCGGGCTAAGCAGATAGCATATTTGCTATTCTTACATACATTGGCTGTGCCAATATGATGCAAATTAATAAAAACAATTGTTAATTCAGTGTTGTCAAAATGGCTTCATAAAGATGGAGGAAAGAGCACTGCGGGAATATCTATTCTTCTTGACTAAAATGATAGACGGATGAAACGCCAGATGAGAGAGGGTATGAGATGATGAGAGGAGAAGTGGAGAGATTGAGGGAGGAGAGGAGAGGTGAAGAATGGTGCTTGTTACCTTTCACCGGGTGTAGATGCATGGTCTCTGTACTGTTTCAGATTAATCTCCTGAGAGGAAAATCAAGATGTTCGTAACTCTGTCCATCATCAGGAACATAACCGAGGGTTGGAACCACGTCTTGTCTCCCAGTGAAAAACAAGAATGAAGAATGCACAAGGGTTTTGATAAAGAAAACGTGATAAAAAGAATATGAGGCTGAAAGCGTTATTCCCGAATATGGTTAGAGGTAGGTATCGATCCTGAGCGCTGAGGATATGGAGAAATCGCCTCCAACGGATGCATCCCTCCCTCACTATCCGTTTGGCCACATGATGCCTCTGCCAATTTTTTCCTTTTGCATGAATGACTGAGCAGCGTCTATTTTCGTTGCAGTTTCGAAAATAGCAAATATGCTCCCATCGTTGCCCTATTTTCACATAGTTCCTGTAGCTAAAACAATACTGCAAAAGAAAACCCAAATGGAACCCACCACCACTCATTCCTCCAGTCAGTCGGCGATTGACCCGCATTGACGTCATTGCGTCATTAGGTCTACCCTGGAAACACCGGGCTCCTATAAATAGAAAACATTAATTAAGCCGCGCGCAGGGTTGGCTTGGCGAGGAGTGACTATTTGTATCGAACCCATAACCCCATCCTCTGATTCCTGAGCAATGTTACCGCCTCTCAAGGACGAACTGATCACGACTCACGGCTATTTTTAGAAACGGGGAGCGAGAGGGGGGTGAGGCAAGAGAGAGAGAGAGAACTTCGTTTGTCTTCCTCCCCGCCCCGCTCCCCATCTCTCCTCTGGCGGTAAAACAGAAACAGCGCCACGGGGATATAAATAGCACTGAGCGGTCATCCAGCCAGCCAGCCGGGGGAGAGGAGACCCTGTAGCTGTAGCTGAGACAAAGTAGCCCTATCCCGGCCACGGAGTCCTGAGCAGACCGCTGTAGTATGGGCTCAGAGAGGGAAACGGCATGGATGGCTAACGCTCCTCCTGGATAGCTATCCTCCTGTCGGATTTTGTACCAGCCCTGCTTTAACACAAGCTTTTCTGCTAATCAGCTGCTCATCAGGGCTTTGGTTAACTGAATCATCTGTGTTTTAGTAGTGCTGGATTAAAAGCCTGTAGGCAAAGCAGATCTCAAGGATATCATGGAAGAATCTAATTCTCTAATGTCCGACTTTCTTCATCATGTTCCAGGGCCCTTCATTCATCCATCCATCCATCCACCCATCCATTTGTCCATTCAACCATCCATTCATCCATTAATTCATTCCAAAAACGGATTAAACAACACCTCTCCCCTATTTGACCTAGATATTGTGTGTACCGTGCATTTGGAAAGTATTCAGACCCCTTGACTTTTTCCACATTTTGTTACATTACAGCCTTATTCTAAAATGGATTTTTTTAAAATGTCCCCTTATCAATCTACACACAATACCCCATAATGACAAAGCGAAAACAGGATTTTAGAATTTTCTTCAGATATATTATTATTTACATAAGTATTCAAACCCATCCTCTTTTCATTGATCATCCTTGAAATGTTTCTATAACTTGACTTGAATCGGGGGAGAAGGGCCTTGATCAGGGAGGTGACCAAGAACCCGATGGTCACTCTGACAAAGCTCCAGAGTTCCTCTGTGGAGATGGGAGAACCTTCCATAAGGACAACCATCTCTGCAGCACTTCACCAATTGGGCCTTTATGGTAGAGTGGCCAGACAGAAGCCACTCATCAGTAAAAGGCACGACAGCCCGCTTGGAGTTTGTCAAAAGGCACCTAAAGGACTCTCAGACCATGAGTAACAAGATTCTCTGATCTGATGAAACCAAGGTTGAACTCTTTGGCCTGAATGCCAAGCAACACGTCTGGAGGAAATCTGGCACCATCCCTACGGTGAAGCATGGAGGTGGCAGCATCATGCTGTGGGGATGTTTTTCAGCGGTAGGGACTGAGAGACTAGTCAGGATCAAGTGAAAGATGAACGGAGCAAAGTACAGAGAGATCCTTGATGAAAACCTGCTCCAGAGCGCTCAGGACCTCAGACTGGGGTGAAGGTTCACCTTCCAACAGGACAATGATCCTAAGCACACAGCCAAGATAGCACAGGAGTGGCTTCAGGACAAGTCTCTGAATGTCCTTGTGTGGCCCAGCCAGAGCCCGGACTTGAACCCGATCCAACATCTGAAAATAGCTGTGCAACGACGCTCACCATCCAACCTGATATAGCTTGAGAGGATCTGCAGAGAAGAATGGGAGAAACTCCCCAAATACAGGTGTGCCAAGCTTGTAGCGTCATACCCAAGAAGACTCGAAGCTGTAATCGCTGCCAAAGGTGCTTCAACAAAGTACTGAGTAAAGGATCTGAATACTTATGTAAATGTGTATTTTCAGTTTTTTTGCAAACGTTTCTAAAAACCTGTTTTTGCATTGTCATTATGGGGTATTGTGTGTAGATTGATGAGGGGGAAAAAACAATTTAATCCATTTTAGAATAAGGCTGTAACGTAACAAAATGTGGAAAAAGTCAAGGGGTCTGAATACTTTCCGAATGCACTGTATGTATTGATATGTAGGCTTTGTGTGCCGTTTGTTTTTAATTTATGTAGTTCTGTCCTTAAGCTGTTCTTGTCTACTAATGTTCTGCATTATGTCATGTTTCATGTTTTGTGTGGACCCCAGGAAGGGTAGCTGCTTCTTTCACAACAGCTAATGGGGATCCTAATAATATACCTAAATACCTAATACAGTGTGGTAGTGTCACAAAACAGCTAATGCCAGTTGAGGTCCACACCACAGAGACCATGTCAATACCATGACGCTGAGTATAGGAGATGCTTCATGTCTGAATGCTCAGAGCAGCTCATTCTCTTATGGAATACACCAAGAGGTGCCGATTCTGCAGGCACCAGATTACATTTGGAGCTGGTAAAATGTGAAAGCTATACCGTCCACTAGGGGCAGAGTGAGCGCCTATTACCATCTAGTAGGCTTGCGGCTTGCTCGGGCGTTGTGGATGGGGATGGTGGATGGGCGTTTAAGCCACATGTTTAAAACCTTTGTTTTAAGCCTGTACCAAACCTTAACTCTAAACCACTTAGAATTAATGCCTAAACGTAAGTTTACCGTATACATAACCTTAACCATTCTGAATTAATGCATAAACTTAACTTTAACTTTTGTGGAGTTTGACTGACAGCTAAGATATGGCACCACATGGCGCAATTAAAACGTCAAGCTATGACGTAATTCTGTGACAGCTAAGATACAGCACCACATGGCGCAATTAAAACGTCAAGCTATGCCGTAATTCTGTGGCAGCTAAAATATGGCACCCCATGGCGTAATTAAAACATCAAGACATGGTTTAATTCTGTTGCTGCTGTTATGCCACGGATTGGCATTTTATTTGGAGATTGGGTTGGCTCTGAGTGTAATGGGTAGGTTGTGCATTCAGAAGAGAGCTGCTCTTTAACTACTGATGCCATCTACTGGTGCTTTAGGAGACCTGCATTAAATACAGTACAACTAGTGGCTCGATGCTCTGAGGTAAGGTGCAGAGACATATCTGAGTAGTTGGGGGAGCAGGAGAGGGGCCGTGAGGAGGCAGACCTGTTGAAGTTCTCTGGCTGTATTCTCAAAACAGAATACAGATTGTGTGTGTGTGTGACAACGATGAGGCAGCCTACTAATAGGGAGGAGGTCAGAGACCTGGCAGTGTGGTACCAGGACAACAAACTCTCCCTCAGCGTCAGCCAGACAAAGGAGCTGATCGTGGATTACAGGAAACGGAGGGGCGAGCATGCCCCCATTCACATCGATAGGGCTGTAGTGGAGAGGGTTCGAGAGCTTCAAGTTCCTGGGTGTCCTCATCACTAAGGAATTAACATGGTCCACACACACCCACACAGTTGTGAAGAGGGCACGACAGCGCCTCTTCCCCCTCAGGAGGCTGATAAGATTTGACATGGATCCTCAAAAAGTTTTACATCTGCACCATTAAGAGCATCTTGACTACCTGCATCATTGCTTGGTATGACAACTCCAAGGCACCCGACCACCAGGTGGTGTCATAGGAAGGCACAAAAAATTGTCAAAGACTCCAGCCACCCAAGCCATAGACTGTTGTCTCTGCTACTGCAAGCGGTACCAGTGCATCATGTCTGGAACCAACAGGATCCTGAATAGCTTCGACCCCCAAGCCATAAGACTGCTAAACAAGACTGCTAAATAGCTAATCAAATGGCAACCCGCTGCTGCTACTGTCTATTATCTGTCCTGTTGCCTAGTCACTTAACCCTACCTATATGTACAGTATATACCTACCTCAATTACCTCGTACCCGTGCACATTGACTCTGTACTGGTACTCCCTGTATGTAGCCATGTTATTTTTACTTGTTATTGTTATTCGTTATTCACTGTGTATTTATTCCTCGTGTCACTATTTCTATTTTTGCATTGTTGAAAAATAACCCGTAAGTAATCATTTCACTGTTAGTCTACACCTGTAGTTTACGAAGCATGTGACAAATATCACTTGCTTTGATTTTGTGTCCATATACACCAGGATCAATAAGACAGCTCTCTATATGATTCCACTAACCTTTCACACTGTCTCTGTCATCTCAACACTGAACACTGAACACTGAGACACAGTGAACAGAGGACAGCGAAACAGCACCAGGTGACATTCTCCTGTGACCATGTGGACTCATGCAGCACAGTGAATGGCACTTTTGGAGGAAGATTATGTTACTTTAGGAACTCAAAGTTGTTTCATATGGTGCAGCTATAACACAGAGGGATTTCTGGGGCGGTATCAGGGAGAAAATAACAACAGCCATATCCTCCCCCCTCCCCCCTCCCCCTCCTCCATCCCCAGACATAGAAATTAAGAGCAGCCACTGGCAGTCATTACAGGTCCTGACGGTAAGCAGTTTCATCCCAGGCCATGGTAAATCACAGCCACTGGAGACATCCGAGCTGCGATGGCTTTATGTGCTGTTTTATCTCCACATATACCTGATTTATCACCTCCTCAATCTTGGCAGAGGAAGATAACCAACATCTTCACCTGGTGACATCGTGCTCTGGTAAATACTTTATTTGTTTGTGTTAAATTGTGTTTTTGTTGACTGGGGGATAAATGTGGCAATATTGGCATATTTATATAGACTCTCTCCCTCTGTCTTTGTCTGTTCCCCCCTCCTCCTCCTCTTCCTCTTCTCTCTCTCCCTGTTCTTTTAGTTTTGAGCTATGTCGAAGGGGTCCCTTCGGTTCTATAAACCATATAAGTATATTTTCCTGTTTCCTCATGTTTTCCTACAGTGCTGATCATGTCCTCTCCTCCTGTGGCTCAGTGGGCTTACCCAACACACACACACACACACACACACACACACACACACACACACACACACACACACACACACACACACACACACACACACACACACACAGTGTGGGTTGGGTAAGCTTACAGGCCCACAGAGAAGTTTAGTTCTGTGGGTAATGTATCAGTTCTTTCTCAAGGTCACCATTACTGTGTAATATCTCCCAGACTTCACCAATAAAAGCAAGACACCAGATACACTTTTGGAAATACATTTTTTAAAATAGATTTTTAAGAGAAAGGTAGTAGACCAATCTTGAAAGAGAAAGATAGTAGACCAATCTTGAATTGCATACAATAAAAGTTACATAAACAGTAAACATACAGTAAGGTTGACCTACCAGATTGTTGTAAGGGCTACACCTTCTGTTGCCCTCCAGTACAGATGCTGCAAGTCTGTGTTCAGTAGCTGATTGTTAATGATATGGATCTGTCAGGGTGAGGAGATGTTGTGGAGGTCCTAAAGGCTGCTTATTAGCTGTTTAACCAGCTGTTTAACCATCCAGAGTCATACAGCCTTCTGGTGGCCAAGAGGCACTACTACAACATACCTGTTGTTGTTATCTCTCTGCAGCTTTGTCTCCACCTCCACATATCCAACCAAGAAGCAGTGCTACAGTGTCTACTCATGTCTCCTGCTTTCTCCTGGTTTTACTACTGGTCAGGTTTTGCATTACACATTGGGCCTGGCATAAGGCTAGTGATTTATTTGGACGTTTGTTGATATTTCTAAGGTTTATGCCCTAATTTGTTATGTTAAAGCCCCTACATAACATAAACCTTGCTCCTGGTGTCCAGCACTTCTGTATCCCGCTGTTCTTCCCTCCCACTCTCACCTCCCTCACTACCCCTCTTCACTCTGTCCTGTGTCGTGCTGAGTGTGTATATCGGTCTTTCTAACAGGCTTGTAACAGCTCCACAGGGCGAAATAGACTGCTACTTTTTCAATTAGACACAGACTCACATAACACTGCATATTACATTCACGTCATTTAGCAGACACTCTTATCCAGAGCGACTTACAAATTGGTGCATTCAACTTATGATAGCCATTTTTTTTATGGGGGGGTAGAATGATTACTTTTATACTATTCCAGGTATTCCTTCAAGAGGTAGGGTTTCAAGTGTCTCTGGAAGGTGGTCAGTGACTCCGCTGTCCTGGCGTCGTGGGGGAGCTTGTTCCACCATTGGGGTGCCAGAGCAGCGAATAGCTTTGACTGGGCTGAACGGGAACTGTGCTTCCGTAGAGGTAGGGGGGCTAGCAGGCCAGAGTTGGATGAACGTAGTGCCCTCGTTTGGGTGTAGGGTCTGATCAGAGCCTGAAGGTAAGGAGGTGCCGTTCCCCTCACAGCTCCGTAGGCAAGCACCATGGTCTTGTATTAGATGCAAGCCTCAACTGGAAGCCAGTGGAGTGTGGGGAGGAGCGGGGTGACATGAGAGAACTTGGGAAGGTTGAACGCCAGATGGGCTGCAGCATTCTGGATAAGTTGTAGGGGTTTAATGGCACAGGCAGGGAGCCCAGCCAATAGCGAGTTGCAGTAATCTAGACGGGAGATGACAAGTGCCTGGATTAGGACCTGTGCCGCTTTCTGTGTAAGGTAGGGTCGTACTCTGTGAATGTTGTAGAGCATGAACCTGCAGGATCAGGTCACCGCTTTGATGTTAGCGGAGAACGACAGGGTGTTGTCCAGGGTCACGCCAAGGTTCTTTGCACTCTGGGAGGAGGACACAATGGAGTTGTCAACCGTGATGGTGAGATCATGGAGCGGGCAGTCCTTTCCCGGGAGGAAGAGCAGCTCTGTCTTGCCGAGGTTCAGCTTGAGGTGGTGATCCGTCATCCACACTGATATGTCTGCCAGACATGCAGAGATGCGATTCGCCACCTGGTTATCAGAAGGGGGAAAGGAGAAAATTAATTGTGTGTCGTCTGCGTAGCAATGATAGGAGAGACCATGTGAGGATATGACAGAGCCAAGTGACTTGGTGTATAGAGAGAATAGGAGAGGGCCTAGAACTGAGCCCTGGGGGACACCAGTGGTGAAAGCACGTGGTTCGGAGACAGATTCTCGCCACGCCACCTGGTAGGAGCGACCTGTCAGGTAGGACGCAATCCAAGAGTGAGCAGCGCCGGAGATGCCCAACTCGGAGAGGGTGGAGAGGAGGATCTGATGGTTCACAGTATCAAAGGCAGAAGATAGGTCTAGAAGGATAAGAGAAGAGGAGAGAGAGTTAGCTTTAGCAGTGCGGACAGCCTCCGTGACACAGAGAAGAGCAGTCTCAGTTGAATGACCAGTCTTGAAACCTGACTGGTTTGGATCAAGAAGGTAATTCTGAGAGAGATAGCAGGAGAGTTGGCGAGAGACGGCATGCTCAAGAGTTTTGGAGAGAAAAGAAAGAAGGGATACTGGTCTGTAGTTGTTGACATCGGAGGGATCGAGTGTAGTTTTTTTTAGGAGGGGTGCAACTCTCGCTCTCTTGAAGACGGAAGGGACATGGCCAACGGTCAAGGATGGGTTGATGAGCGAGGTGAGGTAAGGGAGAAGGTCTCCGGAAATAGTATGGAGAAGAGAGGAGGGGATAGGGTCAAGCGGGCAGGTTGTTGGGCAGCCAGCCGTCACAAGTCGCAAGATTTCATCTGGAGAGAGAGGTGAGAAAGAAGTCAAATAATAGGGTAGGGCAGTGTGAGGAGGACCAGCGGTGTCATTTGACTTAATAAATGAGGATCGGATGTCGTCAACCTTCTTTTCAAAATGGTTGACGAAGTCATCCACAGAGAGGGAGGAGGGAGGGGGAGGAGGAGGAGGATTCAGCAGGGAGGAGAAGGTGGCAAAGAGATTCCTAGGGTTAGAGGCAGAGGCTTGAAATTTAGAGTGGTAGAAAGTGGCATTAGCAGCAGAAACAGAGGAAGAGAATGTAGAGAGGAGGGAGTGAAAAGATGACAGGTTCGCAGGGAGTCTAGTTTTCCTCCATTTCTGCTCAGCTGCCCGGAGGCCTGTTCTGTGAGCTCGCAATGAGTCGTCAAGCCATGGAACAGGAGGGGAGGACCGAGCCGGCCAGGAGGATAGGGGACATAGAGAGTCAAAAGATGCAGAAAGGGAGGAGAATAGGGTTGAGGAGGCAGAATCAGGAGATCGGAGGGAGAAGGATTTTGCAGAGGGAAGAGATGATAGGATGGAAGAGGAGAGAGTAGGTGGAGAGAGAGAGCGAAGGTTGCGACGGCACATTACCATCTGAGTAGGGGCAGAGTGAGTAGTGTTGGAGGAGAGCCAGAGAGAAAAGGATACAAAGTAGTGGTCGGATACTTGGAGGGGAGTTGCAGTGAGATATTACAGAGAGGAGGAATACTGCAGCCTGAAGACAGGATTACACTGAGTATGCAACACACACACACACACACACAATTCAGCAAATTACCGGAAATTGGGCTGTGACTGAATTAAAAACAGAATTTGCCCTTAATGGAGAAGTTTACTTTTTTTACAACCAAATCTGTACTGTGGATGTAAATGGCATGTTACGGAAAAATAACATAATTTCACATGTGGATTTTGGAACGCTTCACATGTGATAACATGTTTTCACATGTGTACATTCATGTTATCACATGTTACTTTACATGTTGTCACATGTTATCACATTAACTTCACATAAGATCACTTGATCGCATGAAAACTTGTTTTTGGAACACTTTACGTGTGAAAATCATGTGTTTTTTTTCCATAAGGAAAGTGTCCAGTTTTTGTGTGATTTTACTTGTTTTTGAGAAAAGTATCCCGACCAGCGATACACTTCCTCATCTTCGTTGTGCAGTAAGGGGAGCCAAATAATAATGTTTGGGGGCCGCTGATAAAGATGAACAAAGGCTCCAAAAACAAACAAATACATTATTTTAGAAACTGAAACGCTCTCAGTATAGAGATGCAGTACTTTAGATGTTGTATACATGCAATTGTGTGATTCCGAACTTTATCCCCAAAGTTATATTCCATTTTGTGCGACTTGAACGGTTTCCCCTATCCAGCTGTTCCATTCTCCGTGTAGCCTGCAGCTAGAATGGACAGAGAGGTATCACTCGAGTCACAACAAAATGGAATATAACGTTGCGGATAAAGTTCAGAATAACACAATTTCATGTGTGCAACATCTAAAAGGAAGTATTTGGGTGTTTTTGGAGCCTTTGTTCATGTTTTTACAGTTTTTTCTGAATGCTTAAGCGCTAATCGTGATTCTTGTAGCACAATTTCTAAAACTATTAATACGTATAGCAAAACCACTCACTGAGTTTGCAAAACTAAAAGCACAAACACTGCTTTGCACTCAGTTTACAATTTTGTAACACACACTTTGCAAAACTGTAGGCACAATTCACTGCACAACATTCTTTTTGCAGAACTTTAAACACAACTCACTGCTTACACTCAATTACCACATTTCCAACACACTCCTAGCAAAATTATACACATGTATGGCTATCATTAACACTATTTTGCCAACTGTCTGGCACACTTGCACATGTGAAAACTGTTGTAGATAATTAGTTCACTTTGCAATCAGCCTAAGCACTATAAATAAGCCACAGGTAAGCTGTCTGTGTGGAGTACAATGGAAGGAGCAGTAAGAGGGAGAAGAGTGAGAATCAGAGGAGGCCGAGGAGGCCGAGGGAGAGGACGTGGAGTTGAAGAAGTTGGAGGAAGAGGACGTGGAGTTGAAGAAGCGAGAGGGTTAGAGGAAGTTAGAGGAAGAGGACAAGGAGGAGCAAGAAGAGGACGAGGAGGGGAAAGAGGAAGGGTAAGAAGAGTAAGAAATAGAATAACTGATGACATCAGAGCTACAATAGTGGACCATGTCATCAACCATGGGATGACCCTGAGGGAAGCTGGCCAACGGGTTCAGCCTAATTTGAGCCGCTACACTGTGGCAAGCATCATTAGGACATTTCGAAATGAGAATCGGTAACTACTTTGTAGCACTGCCATACTCTAATGAGAAACACAACAGTACCATACATGCAAAAATACTGAAATCGTTACTTTACAGAATTGCTAGACGTCCAGATGTTGGGGGCAGAGGAAGAATGTTCACTCCAGAGCAAGAGACCCATATAGTGAACATGGTGATTGCCAATACAGTTTTTGCCTATTGCTTACACACTTTTTGCAGAATTTGGCTCATTATGTCAAAACTCAACACACAAGCCAATCAGACATAGCACTTGGAGATTAACAACTCACATATATGCCAAAATGAAACACTGCAATCAAAACTTAACACTCCTTTCTAAAAATGAAATTCTTGCAAAAAAAACATACACACAAGCAACATTTGAATTACTCTTTCATATCACTAGCAACACACTGATGGGCTTTATATAAAACACTGCAGTCTTTGTGTTTCTATTTTTATTGTCATTGTCTTCTGTAAAACTCAAAAGTAGAATTTCTGCAGTAATCAAACAGTATTTACAAAAAAGTTTTTACAAAAAAAACAAACATTCTTACAGAAATTCTTAACATCAAATTTAGCAACAAAACAAAAGTAAAAAAACAAGACAATTACTGGATAAATTGCTATTGGGGGAAAAAACATATACTTGTTTTGTGTGCGTGTGTGTGTGGGGGGGGGGGGGGGGCTTATGGATCACGCCTTCTGTTCGGATCTGGCCACAAGACCTCGTCAACATCACAGTCGATGTCCTCGCGGGCTAGGCATCGGGGAAAATATCGCCTTGTGTGCCGAATCCACCCTTGGATTGATCCCACCTCAATGTCTCCACATGCCTCTTCCATTGCTTGCAGAAGAGTCATGCGGGCATGTGGTTGCCGATCATATACTTTCCACCGCCACGCTGAAAAGAATTCCTCGATTGCATTTAGAAAGGGGCTGTAAGGGGGCAGGTATAAAACTGTGAAATTATTATGGTTGTTGAACCAATCTCGGACCAGAGCAGCCCGGTGGAAACTAACATTATCCCAGATGACAACAAACCTGGGCTGCTGTGGTCTATCCTGCACAACTGCATGTAGTGCATCTAGAAATGCAATGACCTTTCCTGTATTGTAGGGACCTAGAGTGGCATGATCCTTGGACACTAATTGCAGCACACAAGGTGATATTTCCCCCACGCTGCCCAGGGACATTTACAACAGCCCTTTGTCCAACTACGTTACGGCCCCGACGCCTGGTTTTGGCCAGATTGAATCCTGCCTCATCCACGTAGATGAACTCATGCGGCAGTTCGACGGCATCAAACTCCAGAACTGTCTGTAACAGAAAATATTGAATAGTGTTACTGAAAACACATACAGTAACTACAATGTCTATATTTTCGCACAAGTAGGGGCTGGGTTGGGTGAGTATAGACAAAAACTACAAGCTACAGGCAGGGCAGGTGGCAGCATAAACCCTCATTCCCACATCACAATATATAGTATGTAAAGTAAAGTGACACATACCTGCACATAATCATGGCGCAGATCCTTGACCCTGACACTGTTCCTCTCAAATGGCACCCTGTACAGCTGCTTCATTCTGAAGTTATGTTTCTGTATGATGCGACTTAGTGTAGAAATGCTGACCCTGTTGATATTGTTGAATTCATTTCCATTTGCAATTATGTGTTGTTGCAACTCACAAAGTCAGATTGCATTATTTTCTCGCACCATTTCAATGATGGCAAGCTCTTGTTGTTGAGTGAAGAGCCGTTCCCTTCCACCTTGAGGAGGTCGTCCAACCATTCTGTAGAAAATGCCACCACAAGATGTCATTGGTTAGGTTATTTTTCACATACTGTACTTTCAAACTGTACACAGTACTGCAACATCACAATGGTATTCCTTTACATATACAGTACTTCACAGCACTACCCATTTTTGTATAGTATAGTTAGTACAGTAATACTGTAATATGATACAGAATCATGTGACACATACAGTAGGTACAGTCTGGAGTAGAAACTTGAAGATATACCTGTTCTCCAGTCGGAATGTCCTTATTATCGATGCTACTGTGTAGCGACTGAGGTTAGGGTGGACTCTTTGCCCAGCCTCCCTCATGGACAGGCCATGATTTATCACATGGTCCACCAGAGTAGCCCTGATGTCATCTGATATACGTCTCCGCACTGGTCCTCGTCCTCTTCCACGTCCTCTTCCACATCCGACTCCTCTCTCTCTTTGTCCTCCTCTTACTCTGACTCTTATTGCCTCCATGCTTGCAAAGTTCTAAAAATTGCTTACCTGAGGCCTATTTGTAGTGCTAAGGCTCAGACTGATTGGTGTTCTGTTTTCTGTGCAAGTGTTTTCAGGTGTGTATGTAAGTGCATACAATTGCCAGATGAGTTTTGCATTTTGAACAGAGTGTTTTCCCAATGATAACAGGTGATTTCGTTTTTGAACAAAGTGTCTAATGTAAGAAAACGTGTGTAGTGTTTCGCAATAAGTGTGTTACAGAATTGCAAACAAAGTGCAAAGTTGACATTGTGTTTAAGCTATGGTTACACTGTGTTTAAGGTATGCTACAAGAAGTTTAGGTATTGAGGCTTTGGTCTAAGCATTCGGTTTTAGTGTGTAAGCAATGGGCAAAAACTGTAATGCAATAAGACTGCGCGAAATACAGCAGCGCATAATTGATAATGACACCATCTTTCAAAATATACACAGTGTAAGTATTTCTGCACTAAGTCGTGTACTTGCGCGCCACAGAATAAGAATGAAGCAAATTTACAGAGTTCCTTTCGAGAGAAACACAGAACGTGTAAAGCAACTGCGATATGACTATGTGCAGGTAAGCTATAGTGTCATTGGTTCTGAATTTGGAAGTGCATACTGTAGTGCTGTGCATGGGCCTGATGTGTTGCATTTGTTTTGTCTTGTCCAGAGAGTGATGGACCTAGAAGCAGATGCCATGGGACATGAGCTACTTTTTGTAGATGAGGCCGGTTTTAACCTCAGTAAAACCAGGAGACGTGGCAGGAACATTATTGGACACCGTGCCATCATCAATGTCCCAGGACAACGTGGTGGTAACATAACCAGGTGTGCAGCTATAAGCCAAAATGGTGTTGTTCACCATCATGCAACCTTAGGCCCATACAACACTGCACACATTATTGCATTCCTGGACACCTTACATGACATGCTCACTGTTCAGAGACCAGAGCATACCCGATATGTCATCATATGGGACAATGTTAGTTTCCATAGGGCTGCTTTGGTCCGCAACTGGTTTACAGACCACCCATTCTTCATGGCACTCAACCTCCCTCCATACTCTCCATTCTTAAATCCCATCGAGGAGTTCTTCTCTGCCTGGCGCTGGAAAGTGTACGATCGTCATCCTCATCAACAGGTAGCCCTTTTACAGGCAATGGAGGAGGCATGTGGAGATATTGACCAGGCATCATGTCAGGCCTGGATACGGCATTCAAGGATATATTTTCCCCGGTGCCTTGGACCGGAGGATATCGCATGCGATGTGGACAAAATTTTGTGGCCGGACCCAGAAAGACGACATGATGTAGGCTGATTGTTTTTCTTTTTTTTGTGAAATTACTATTTTGTGTTCTGACTTTGTCTTGGTTTTGATGAGTGTGAATAAACACCAATACTTGAAGTTTGGATCCTTGTATGTTTACATGACACTATGACAAAAGTATGACCTCAAATTGACATCTGTACACAGAGAAAGCAAAAGCTAGATGTGTTTTGTATTCATACCATCAGTGTGTAGTTGGCACATTGTGTGCTTAGTAGATGATGGCTTGTGTTTACTGTTTGATACGAAAACACAATTTTTAAGAAGGTGTGAAGAGTTAATCTAGCTGTGTTCGCTTTTGCAAGAGAACTACAATGTTTTGATAATTGGGTGAAAGGTTTTCTTATTTGTGTGTAGAGTTTTGCAAAAATAGCCAATAGTTACAAAAAATTTGCTTAACCAATCAGAAAAAACTGTAAACTGCCCCCAAACTGCAGAATGAGCAATGAGGAAGAGTATCGCGAGCTACCCAATCTCCAAATAAAATGCCAACCCGTTGCGTAAGTGCAGCAACAGAATTACGCCATGACTTGACATTTTAATTACTAGCTGTCAGTCAAACTTCGCAAAAGTGAAACTCAAACGTAAGTTTAGGCATTATTTTCCGAATTGTTAAGTTTAGGGCTAAGGTTAGAGATAGGGTTAAACTTAAGTTTAAGCATTAATTCCGAGCATGCCACAACTAGATGGTAATAGGCGCTCACTTTGTCTCTAGTGGACGGTATAGCTTTGCAAATGGCAAAAAAGTGTCTGGACCATTCTATCACATGCAATTCACATCCAAAATAGAGATTTGGTTGTAAAAAAGTAAACTTCTCCTTTAATGACACTTTCTTAGGTTGGTTTATTAGAACAGCCCAAGGCAGAATGTATTAAATAGGAACTTAATTGATTACCTGGAAAGAAGAGGCCAATTGAGTTAATTAGTATGTAGAATAGCTATTGATTTCTGCTTAATGAGGATGTCTAACTGGCTCAGGGGAGTAATTACGGATAAGGAGAATCCAGTGATCACATACACACGCACGCACGCACGCACGCACGCACGCACGCACGCACGCACACACACACACACACACACACACACACACACACACACACACACACACACACACACACACACACACACACACACGCCTAAGTAACAAGCACAGACAATGTTATTTCCCCAGTGAAACCAGTGGCATCGATGGGCTCTCCAGTTTCACATTATCCTCTAACAAATAGTAAGTTGCATCATGTAGGACTAGCAGGCAAACTAAAATCACAAGTGTGTTTATTGAAGCACTGAAAGAACAGTAAATGTTTGTTGATTTTACATAAATCCCCTGAGAGATATCCACCCACACTGATAATAAAACATTGGGTAATATACTGGATTTAGAGTACACAGTGCTTTTCTAAGACCCAAAGATGCTTCACAAAAGTAGAACAAATACAGTTCAAAGAGAAAGAAAAGGAAAGATCTCTCTCTCTCTCTCTCTCTCTCTCTCTCTCTCTCTCTCTCTCTCACTCTCTCTCTTTATTCTCTCTCCATTATTTATTTCTCACCCTTTTCTCTATTTACCTGATTAGGATGACCTGCAGAGTAAATGCCAGTATGATCCTTTCTCTTTCTCCAACCATCCAGCAGGCAATCAGTAGGGTGTGTGTGTGTGTGTGTGTGAGCAGCAGGAGCCAGTAAATTGTTATCAGTCCTCCTGAGGTAGAGAGAGAGATTGAGAGAAGCAGAGCACGGGAGAGAGAGAATGCGAGAGCATGAGATAGAAAGCAAAAGATACAGTTGCAGGCAGTGTCCTGTGTGGGGCAGCAGAGATACAGCCTGTGTCTCCATGTCAGCACTGTGACAACTGGTACTGCTGCTGTGTTCAGACACACACAAGCACGCACATATGTACACACAGACTCACACACGCAAGCACCCACACATGCATGCCATACTTGACACAGTTGCTCTGAGTGACTCAACATTTGAGATAGGATTCTGTCTTTTGTTGAGAGAGTGAGTCCAGACCTGCTGAGCCTGTTTTGCAGTTGAAAACAGACCAAAGGGTCACATTTATTTGGAAGTTTTGAACGTTGCAGATAGAAAGGTTTTCTGTAGTTAACATACTCCATACATTATACACACACACGCACACACGCAGGCGCACGCGAGCGTGCGCACACACACACACACACACACCACACACCACACACTCTGTGGCAGGTAATCAAGAGCACCTGCAGTGCTGACATTAATATGATAAATACGAGTGGCTCATTTTGACTCTGTAAATATGCAGTAAGGTATTTAATGGAAATGGGGAGGAAAACACTTAATGTTTAAACATGATTAGAATAATGTCACACTGCTGGTGCACCATACTAATGCATTATAGATGGATATCTGTGTCTTCCATTTGCATGTTGAGGTTGTATTTCAAATCACATATTGTCGCATTGCCCAAGTCTATGTTTAAATGAGTCTACAGGGAATATCTATGACAATGAACCTCTTGCACTAACCCTTATTCTAAACCTAAACCTAACCCTTGCCATAACCCTAACCTTAACCTTAACCCTTACCCTAACCCTTATGAGCTGAAATAAAATATCTCAGAATGTTCCTTATGCACAAAAACCTTATTTCTCAAAAATGTGGTGCACACATTTGTTTACATCCCTGTTAGTGAGCATTTATCCTTTGCCAAGTCAATCCATCCACCTGACAGGTGTGGCATATCAAGAAGCTGATTTAACAGCATGATCATATCAAATCAAATCACATTTTATTTGTCACATGCGCCAAATACAACAGGTGTAGACCTTACAGTGAAATGCTTATGTCACAACTTCCTCCGAAGCTGCCTCCCCTCCTTGTTCGGGCAGGCTTCGGCGTTCGTCGTCACCGGCCTACTAGCCACTGCAGCTCCATATCTCATCATTCCATTTGTCTTGTCTTTTCTTGTCAATTACACACACCTCGTTCATATCCTCATTAATACATGCATAAGTGTTCCCTCTGCCCCCCTTGTCCTTGTGAGTGATTGTTATTTGTGAGTTGAGTGTAGCTCGGTTGAGCTATCCGTACCTTGTATTTCTGGGGATATTGTTCCCCGTGTGCCTGTACTTTGTTGACGCTATCCAGCGTCCTACGGAATAAACTCTGTATTCTGTGATTTACCCTCCTGCGCCTGACTCCTTCAAATCACATTCTCACAGAATCACCCACCCCCACTATGGAGTCAGCGGGAGAGGAGCGCATGCCTGGAGTCGTGGCACGGGACCAGGAGCATTCCACGATGCTGGCCAGCTTGGGGGAAGCGATGGATCGGGTTCTTCAGGTCGTCCAACGCCTGGAGAGGAGAGGACCCGATCTGTCGAGACCAGCTGGCCAACCGGATCCAGCCATCCACACTCCAGCACCCGGAGGGATCCAGATATCCCGACCACGGGAGTTTGACGGGACGGCGGCGCTCTGCCAAGGATTCCTCATCCAACTGGAGCTCTATTTCTCCAGCATCAGGCCGGCCCCATTGGAGTGGGAGAAGGTGTCCGCCCTCTTCTCCTGCCTCTCGGGGAAAGCCCTGGAGTGGGCCAACGCGGTGTGGAACGAAGGAGGAGCCGCGTTGGAGAACTACGGGGAGTTCGTATCTTTCGGGCGGTCTTCGATCACCCGCCCGAGGGTCGAGAGGCAGGCGAGCGGCTGGTCCACCTGAGGCAGGGGACGAGGACCGCGCAGGACTTCGCTTTGGAGTTTCGGACTCTGGCAGCGGGGTCCGGGTGGAACGAGCGGGCCCTTATCGACCATATCCGGTGCCATCTGCGGGAGGACGTCCAACGGGAGCTAGCTTGCCGTGACTCCATGTTGTCTTTCACGCAACTGGTGGACATGGCCATCCATTTGGACAACCTGCTGGCAGCCAGAGGACATCCTGGAAGGGGTCTGCTCATTCCCACCCCGGCCGACTCGGATCCAGAGCTGATGGAGCTGGGTGGAGCCGCCATCCGAGAGAGCAGAGGACGACAGCAACAGTACACCACACGGAGTCGTCAACGCTCTTTTGGGTCTGGAGGCGGCAGGCAGGGCACTCTCGCATCACCACAGGTATCGAACACCCACACTCATTCAGAGCCCTCTGCTGCGCACTGTACCCTACCCATCTACTTTCCCGATCACATGGTAGTTCCCCAGTGTAAGGCGCTAGTCGATTCAGGCGCAGCTGGGAACTTTATGGACAGGGCATTCTGCACCAGTCACCATGATTACCCAGGAGACTCATTGTGAGCAGATCACTTTTTATTATTATTATTGAGTCCCCTACTTTCCCTGTGGTATTAGGTATCCCTTGGTTAGCACTCCACAACCACACCTTCTCATGGCCGCAGAGGGTTCTACTGGGCACACACGTCACCCTCCTCTGGTCACCCAGGTATCGGTCGTACAGTGTGCTGTGTGACCGGAAAGTACTGGTGGCCTACCTTGGCTAAGGACGTGAGTGTGTGTTTCTCCTCCTGCTCGGTGTGCGCCCAGAGTAAGGCACCTAGGCACCTCCCAGCCGGTAATTTACAACCTTTACCAATTCCAAATCTTTTCAATCTCCTTAGGGGGAATAGGTTTTGTCGTGTCCTCTTCACGACTGTCTTGGTGTGCTTGGACCATATTAGTTTGTTGGTGATGTGGACACCAAGGAACTTGAAGCTCTCAACCTGCTCCACTATAGCCCTGTCGATGAGAATGGGGGCGTGCTTGGTCCTCATTTTTTTCCTGTAGTCCACAATCATCTCCTTTGTCTTGATCACGTTGAGGGAGAGGTTGTTGTCCTGGCACCACACAGCCAGGTCTCTGACCTCCTCCCTATAGGCTGTCTCGTCATTGTCGGTGATCAGGACTACCACTGTTGTCTCATCGGCAAACTTAATAATGGTGTTGGAGTTGTGATCATTACACAGGTGCACCTTCTGT
Source organism: Coregonus clupeaformis (assembly GCF_020615455.1). Lineage (NCBI taxonomy): Eukaryota > Metazoa > Chordata > Actinopteri > Salmoniformes > Salmonidae > Coregonus > Coregonus clupeaformis. Next base: position 59,543,653 of record NC_059214.1, read on the forward strand.
TGGGGACGATAAAAGGCCACTCTAAAATGTGCAGTTTTGTCACAACACAATGGCACAGATGTCTCAAGTTTTGAGGGAGCGTGCAATTGGCATATTGACTGTAGGCATGTCCACCAGAGCTGTTACCAGATAATTGAATGTTATTTCTCTATCATAAGCCGCTTCCAACATCATTATAGAGAAGTTGGCAGTACATCCAAATGGCCTCACAACTGCAGACCAAGTTAATGGCGTAGTGTGGAGAAGCAGTTTTCTGAGTGCCTCATGGTGGTGGGGTTATGGTATGGGTAGGCATAATTGCAATGTGTTTTTATGGGCTTATTTTGGACCAAAGCTTGTCACCTGCCTTGAATGCCTTCCCGCCTTTGGGACAACAACTCCCATTGTTAGGGTGGAGACATGAGCATCGTTTCAAGAAACTAGGTGTATATCGCTCGTCACTACTTCACAGGAGAGGCATTTGAATTTAAACCTTTTTTTAAATTAAAATGCATTTTTGGACAGAAATGCCTTCTGGAACATGTGAACTTTCATGTGCCTTAATAACAAACGTGTATGCCATCTGTATATACAAATACAATTGTTAAATTACAAGCCTAGTTGGTTTAGCCACAGAAAAAGACAGGAACCTTCCCACTAGCCATGATTGGCTGAGATAATTAATGGGCTGGACATGCCGAGAGATGACTTCAAATTGGTCTGCCATGTAGCACGCTTCTGTCTATAACATGAGCTAGTCAGTATGTGTAGGTAATCCTTTCTAACGCGGCTTTTTTGAAAGATATCACGTAGTAGAAGTGTAAAAGTGTTGCTCTCCACTTTCTGAAGTACCGAGTTTTGAAACCAGTGGAATGCCCGGTGGATTTAGAGTATGATAGCTAATGCAAGTCGAAAAGAGAACACACAGAAGGCTGTTGTATAAAACACCTATCTCCGGATTACATCTTCAAACTAAGGGCAACCATGGCATCCGTGACAGAGAGGGAGAAGCTTACATCCATGTATACGGGTAAAATAGTCTAGCTAGCTACATTTTTTGATATTATCTGTTTCTAATTTTGTCAGAAAGTCATTTTCATTTCAAGTTAAAGTGTACAGTTAGCTAGCTAGCTAACGTTAGCTGGCTGGCTCGCTAGCTAACGTTACATTTTACATTTTATTCATTTAGCAGACACTCTTATCCAGAGCGACTTACAGTTAGTGAGTGCATACATGATTTTATTTTTCATACTGGCCTCCCGTGGGAATCAAACCCACAACCCTGGCGTTGCAAACGCCATGCTCTACCAACTGAGCTACATCCCTGCCGGCCATTCCCTCCCCTACCCTGGACGACGCTGGGCCAATTGTGCGCCGCCCCATGGGTCTCCCGGTCGCGGCCGGCTACGACAGAGCCTGGATTCGAACCAGGATCTCTAGTGGCACAGCTAGTACTACGATGCAGTGCCTTAGACCACTGCGCCACTCGGGAGAAATGTGTAGTAATATTATCTCAGAGCCATTTGCCTTGCTAGATATAGCCTAATGTTAGCTAGCAAGCTAACATTGAACCTGGTTGGTTAGCTACCTGCAGATTCATGCAGGGTAGTAATGTTATGAGTTGGGATTATGGTTAATTGTTTAACTAGCTAGCTAGCTGTCTAAAAAAAGACTCCACTATGCAAGTAACCATTTCACTGCACCTTCTGTATCCTGTACATGTGACAAATAAACTTTGATATAGTATGTGTTTACCAGAGACGGCAATGTGAAGAACATGACCTGCATCATAGTCAAATTAGTATATAACGTTAGGCCAACGAGACAGTGTCCAAGTTATAAAATTCTCCAGTAGAATGCCCTGCTTTTATTTTTCGTCACAGTCACAACCGTAAGCTATTTTCTGTAATTGGCTCGCCATTAACTTGTAAATAATGATCTTGTTATGAGTATATTTTACAGTAATAATGAAGACAAATGAGCTAAAGTGAAGACATTGTCAGCTACAGTGGGGAAGAAAAGTATTTAGTCAGCCACCAATTGTGCAAGTTCTCCCACTTAAAAAGATGAGAGAGGCCTGTAATTTTCATCATAGGTACACGTCAACTATGACAGACAAAATGAGAAAAAAAAATCCAGAAAATCACATTGTAGGATTTTTAATGACTTTATTTGCAAATTATGGTGGAAAATAAGTATTTGGTCAATAACAAAAGTTTCTCAATACTTTGTTATATACCCTTTGTTGGCAATGACACAGGTCAAACATTTTCTGTAAGTCTTCACAAGGTTTTCACACACTGTTGCTGGTATTTTGGTCCATTCCTCCATGCAGATCTCCTCTAGAGCAGTGATGTTTTGGGGCTGTCGCTGGGCAACACAGACTTTCAACTCCCTCCAAAGATTTTCTTTGGGGTTGAGATCTGGAGACTGGCTAGGCCACTCCAGGACCTTGAAATGCTTCTTACGAAGCCACTCCTTCGTTGCCCGGGCGGTGTGTTTGGGATCATTGTCATGCTGAAAGACCCAGCCACGTTTCATCTTCAATGCCCTTGCTGATGGAAGGAGGTTTTCACTCAAAATCTCACGATACATGGCCCCATTCATTCTTTCCTTTACACGGATCAGTCGTCCTGGTCCCTTTGCAGAAAAACAGCCCCAAAGCATGATGTTTCCACCCCTATGCTTCACAGTAGATATGGTGTTCT